>NW_026126549.1:7837500-8500500 GCF_943737965.1 Phodopus roborovskii | reverse complement strand
GGATCTGATGCCCTCTTCTGGCATGCAGGCATGCATACACGCAGACAGAGCACTCATACCATAGTAAATAAGTAAATACTTTTTCGATACAAATCCAAATTTAGCATTTTAAAAAATAATTCTGAGAAAGTTTTCCTTTCTCAGATTATATCCACACAAAGTCCTGCCTGTTATTTTACAAGATTTACTACCTGACATCATTTATTTCTGGCCAAGAGAAAGATGTGTGTGAATCAAAAACTTTTAGACGAAGCTTCTCAGCATATGCTACTACCGTGTCTTACGGAAGCAGATAGATGAAAGCCCTTCTGTGTCCTACCTGTGTGTCCCATTGTGACCTGAGCCTGTGATGTCACTTGATAAAGTCAGGACATTTGTACTTCCTTGATTCGGTGATGTAGCCCCTGGTTCTCAGGTCCAGATCCACCTTCATTGTCTCTTTAGGATGCAAGGACTGAAAAAGCTAACTGTATTTTTGGCTTTTCCAAGTCTGCCAGCAGGGGGCACCAAGAGCCATAGAAAGGCCGGAGGCTGGCAAGGGTTTGCTGACTCTCCTGCTTGCCTCTGGCTTCTTCCAGCTTAGCCCTGCGGTGATTCCCCCCCCCCCCCTCTTCCACTTGCTTTGATTGTTAGCTTCCATTTTGCTGGTTTCTCCCTGTGAGTTTCAGACAGCTGGAACACCCACACTTGCTTACCACTCCCTTCTCAGAGGTCCGAGTGCAGCTCCAGGGGACCCTCTTTGCCTTTGATTTTCTAATTCACCAGGGCAGTGGAGGCTGCCCATTCCTCCAGGTTTGGACCACAGCCCTGATGAACCCTTGAGAAGCTGAGTTAGCCTGGTTCTCTCCCTGTGACACCCTCACTGGGACAGCAAGCTGCTGTGTGACTTCCCAGCTCGGTGTCATGTCATCGCACTGTTGGTCTTTGCCATTTCGGGGTTCCATTGCTAATCCCTTTCACTGAGCCCTCTCAGTCAAAGAGCAGACTAGCTTCCGAGTTCCCAATTGGACCCAAGAAAAGATTTTGCACTTAGGCTGGACCCTGGCTTTTGTGTTGAGCATAGCTCTGTCACCTAGTGTCACAGTTAGGTGTTTAGATAAGAACAAAAGACTTGGAGGCCAGTAAGGATAGACCTTGACAATCAGTTTTGAATTCTGCCCCCTCTAACCTGGTAGCACACCAATTTTAAGAGCAGCATCACAATTGCCTCTTCTTCAGAAAGACAATACCATATGAAAGGGTAAAAGTGTCAGAGCTTGTTTGGGCCCATCAAGGGAAAGCGGCATCCTCTTGGTCAACAGAATGGAATCTGTGATCTTCTTCTGCCGCCTGGGTGACCCTGGAGACAAACTCCCTGAAACAGCACAGACACTTCTATTCTCCCTGAAGAGTTCATTAAACTTGGCCTGTCAGTCACCTGGCCAGGAGACCAGGCCTCAATGTACCCAAAGACAAACTTAGGAGATGGGAGGAAAAATTATCCCTTTAGTGAGATCATATACTTATCCATCCCAGAAGCCCCTCCCTCATTTAGTTGCTTGCAGGTCTTGACTGCTAAGCAGGCCCACTCTTCTGAGTTCTAATCTAACTCAAAAAGCACAACTTTTCATTGCTATCCCTTCTATCTCTTTCTCCAATACTTGCTCAAATCATAAGTATGCTCGCCCCGGCATCTGGATGCCCTCATTCTTTCTGTAAAGACATCACCACCACTCCCTCCTGATGGGAGATGTCATTCTGTATATGTTTCTCATACTGGTTTAATGAATAAAGCACTGTTGGCCAATAGGAAAGGAAGATAGGAGGGACTAGGAGACAAGGAGGAAAGAGGAAGGAGTAAGGAGGGGTCAAGATGGAGAGTCTGGAGGAGGGAGAACCGCCAGCCACCTCTCGCTGGTAAGACCATGTGGAAATACATAGAAATGGGTTAATAATTAAGACAGAGCTAGCCAATAAGAAATAAGAAACAGGCCAACAGAATTATATCAAATACAGAGTCTCTGTGTGTTATTTGGGGCTGGTGCGGCGGCGGGACAAGACCAGGCGGCGAGAGGAAAAACCATACTCCTTACACCCTCCCCATCACTGAACCTGGCTGTTGTCCTGGACCTAACTCAAGGTGCGTGGTTGTCCCTTCTCCTCCTCTGACTCTCAACAACTGCTGAGATTTACATTGCTACCCTGATAGTTTTCTTTCAAAAATCTAATAAAATGATATTCAAGACTCCTTCTGAGTCCTTTTTAGTGAAACTAAGAACACACAAAGGGACCCCAAATTCCTTATAACATCGTCATCTTTAACCATTCCACATGGTGTTTGCTGATGTAGTAGGTTATGGTGAAATACAGTCGTCTGCAGTATTTGTGGGGAGTTGGTTCCTGGATCCCACAAACAGCAAACTCTTCACATGCTGAAGTTCTTTCTGTAGAAAGAACCTATGCACCTCTTTCTTTATATTTAAATAACAGTGTTGTTTACAAAATGGAGTCTCTCAGAGTAAGACACAGCCTGGTGATTGGGGGAGAAAAATCGCAGTTTTATATAATATAGAGAAATTTAGGATCAGGTACACCCTGACCTCAACTCTCCCAATCATGAATTTTGTGTCATCAAAATATGAACTAAATTAACCTCACTTCTTCATTTAAAAAAAAAAACAAGTCTTAGACATGTTATAGAATTATGAAATAGACTAAGTCATGTTGTCTAAGGTGTTTCATCATGAAGAATTCCTGAGTCTTCAGATAGCTGGTACAGCAGATGCAGGAATCTTTTACCAGTCATGACTTGTAGTCTGATCACCAGCAACCTGAATCCCAAACCTAGGGAGTGCCTCAGTGTCTGAGGCACGGTGACCTCCAAAGCCAAGAGCTTTGTGCCGAACCTCAGGAAAGACAGCAACAACCTGAGCGTCCACATCATCCGTTTCCAATACCCATGGGGACACTGATGCCATTGTATACAACAGCAAGCACAGCAGAGTATGGAGGACCATGGGATCTGCCTTTCTCCTCCAGCCTGGGAGCATCATGGATGGGTAAATCACTCTCAGCCATTGTGACCTGACCATCATCTGCCAGATGGACTTCAAGTACCCAAAGTACCTCAACATGGAGGCCACCAACCATATGGAAGGAGATGGGACTTCAGGATCAAGTGTGTGGCCTATGAGTGAAGCCAGCCTAGAGCTAGCACACAGCCATCAACAGAGGCGGCTGCATAGCTCTCTGTTCCCCATGAACCCCGCAAAGTACGTCCTGCATTTTTGTGGCTGCTCTATGGGATTCTATAGGATGTATCATTGCAATGCAAAGTTAATCTCACAGCTCTGTCAAGTCCCCAGTCTGAGAATCAGGGCAACAGTTGAAAGATGAAGAGATTCTGAGGTTTAGAATAAGAATCCACCATTTGAGCTGTGTCTGGGGTTTTTGTTTGTTGGTTTTTCTTTTGCTTTTCATGTTCCCAGTATTTTTCTAACAAGCTCTAGAATTTCCCAGTATTTGTCTAACAATCTCTAGAATTTAAATCTCTTCGTGAAACCAAATGAGCAGAATATTAGACTAATTTGTTTTTCTGACGGACAGGGATGGACAGCAATGATGTACTGAAGTGGCGATAACCTTGTACGGTGCATACTCAGGGTGTCCTATCAGAAACGGAGCCAGTGTAGACTGTCCTGTCTATTACATCACTTGCCAACTGCATTATGCCACTTGGAATTAGTTAGGTCATGACTCTGCTTTCTAAATGAATATATTTTCTCTAAGCTCTGGGGTTTGGCTGGTGGAGATACAGGAGATCATCACCTTTTGAAGAGGCCAGAACTGTCTGTTCTCTATTACAGAATATTCCTAGGATGATCTCCTAAACGAAGCTAGAGACTTATCAACAGAATTATTCCTGCTCCCGAGAAACCATATGGTTAACAGCTGTGTTTATCTCAAGTGAGATATGCTAAAATTAAGGACCCATTTCTGAATGATAGTGTGATCACCACACAGGATAGAAACCCCAGATGTTCTGCAAATTCCATAGTTAAAGGCGCCACTTAACTCCTCTGGCCTGTACTTGAGTTGCAGGTCCAGGACTCATCACCTCATCAGAATGGCCGTTTCCTTCAGGATGGCAGCAGACATGATAGCTGCGTCTTATTCTGCTTGTTTAGGTGTGAGCAGAAGGAAAGAATGAGAGGAACATTCATCTCTGCCATTGCCTTTTCACAGAAATCGAGAGGAGTAAAGTGTAATTCAGCCCAAGACATGGAAGTTTGGTGCACTGGAGAGTGGTGGTGGGATGGAGAGACAGAGACATAGAGAGAGGCACAAACAGAGACACAGATAGACAGAGAGAACTATGTTGTGTGTGTTATATACACAAATGCACCTACAGAAATAGCCTTTTCCACAAAGTATACTTGTTACAAAAGAAAACATTACATTTTTATTTTCAAAATAAGCCTGTATGTGAAAATATACTTTAAAAACTTGCAATTTGTTACTTTTAAAATCCAGATGCAAGGATATCCACTTTAAACACAACACAAAAATCTCTCTGTATTTTTCAGTCTGTGTCTTTAAATCTCATTTAGAATTTCAAAATCACTTTATTGAAATCAGGTTATGGGGCTGTAGAGATGCCTCAGCAGTTAAGAGAGTAAAGGACCCAGTTAAATTCTGAGCAAACACATTAGACAGCTCAAAAATACCTCTAACTCTAGCTACAGGCCTATGTGAACATAGCACTCATGGCACACACACAACACACACACACACACATACAAAACTCGTGTGCTCAATTACAAATTCAAAACAAAATACTTTTAAAAAGAAATCAAAATAACTTTTATTCATCTACTTAGATTTTCTCCAAAAAGGAAGGTGGTAAAAAAGGCTGCAGGCCAGTGGAAACTGGAGATGGATACCCAGCACAGAAGTTTTTCTTTGCATCCATTAAGTTACATTAGTCACAGGAATGCACAGTCACGTTCAAGTTGTTGTATAACTAAATCTTCTGTTCATGACTGATCCTCATTGGGTGTATGAGTTAGCACCGTGCTACTGAGACATTACTGTGGAGTAAAGGGAGTTGGGTCATTAGCACAGTGACTTTATGTTGCATTCACCATGTAGGTATGCAAAGCCTTCTCCAGAAAACTTAGATTTTAAATTTTAGTAATGTGAGATGTGATAAATTTCAAACAAGCATTTGAATGAATGATGCCTTGTGTTTCTATTTATGTAATGTTAATTTTGAATGCTTGTGTGGCCTGTGACAAGCACATGGATGAAGTAGCAGACTATTTTTCTTTCCATCCCTTTCTATTTCTTGGTGCTGCTTACCAGTCCAGTCCTCTTCTTGACTCCTGATGCTCTTCCTTTCTTCTGTCCTTGGAATATATAGTCTTTCCCATGACTCCTCCCATTAATGAAGTCACATGGAACAAACTTCTAAGCTTCTAGTCTTGTGTGGAAGTTCTAAGGACTTTTCACTGTTAGCATATTTGTTCATCTTTACAATACTACTGTGAGGTAGATAGGAGATAAGTGATTCTTACCCTCGTTCTGCAAAAACACCAACAAAATGTAAAGGAAAAGCGACTGACTGAGGTACACAGCATCTGAAGCAGGAGCGTTGTGCTTTGTTGTCCTGTGTAACAAACTGAGCTCTTTGCCTATGTCACTTGAAAGTCCCTTGATCCACATTGCAAGTAGGTTCACCTTGGCCAACTGAATTTGTTCTCCTGAGTATGAAATGGTGAGAACTGTGTTCCAGCTTAACATTTGGTTCTCTTTATTTAGAGATTTTTTTTAGCTCATAAGGTGAGTCCAAAAGTATTACTGTCCTTGACAACACTATTTTCCCTCAGGGACTCTGACTAAAGGGCATCCATCCGAAGGTGACTGCACAGAGCATCTGGGCAGAGCTTTCATCCTCCCCTCAGAGTGATCCTGAGGGCGGTTCAGAGTCTACCAACATTCGTCCTTTTGTGGCACCATCTAACAAAGTAACAGCCAAGCAGGAGTCAATGTTGAAGGCACTTCAGGAAAGAGACTGAGAAAGAAGACTCTTTATTATTTTTTTTTAATTTTTTGCTTTTGGCGCATTTGATATGACCCCTATTGTCCACACCTCCTTTTCAGTCTTGACTAGACTACTTGCCTTTCTTTGGTTGTGCTGTCTCCAAGTGATCTTATTTATTTCTGGCTTCTCTTTCTTTACACTGTCGTGTTATCTCCCATTGCTTTTTCATTTTTAAACTAAATAAGGCACAGAGTTATTTCAGGTCCTCAGGTCTGGATTTCCATCTGAACAGAATATGCTCTCCATTAATGCCACTGATTAAAGCACCACTGACCTTCACATCAAGATAAGCCAGACTTTCTTAGGTCAATCTGGTTTTTATGTTTTGTTTTGGTTTGTTTTTTACAGTTTTTGGCTTTTTTTTTCTAGGCACTCTAATTTGGTGACTTTATTGCTCAATAGGAAGCAGAAGTTTGCCCAGATACATGGCAGTGTTGACAAAATCCTCAGCAATCACTGATCCTTGGGGCAAGGTGTGAAAACAGGAAGGACATGACTAAGTAGAAAGAAAGCATAACCAAAATAAAAGAAGACACACAGCTCTTTGGAGTCACTAAATATGGAAGACAGAGCTGCGAGCAAACAAGATTATAAAATACATGAAGCATGCGGCAAGTGGCCACAAATTACGTGTTTTTCCGAAGCCACTCGGCCATCCTGGCAATTCTCTTCTTGTTTTTCAGATTCTCCGTCTTTATTGCCTGTAATTTGGCATGAGCCGCAGGCCTCTGATGCTCCTCCAACACAGTTCCCAGGAACCGCTGCAACTGGAAGGACAGAGACAATTGGTCAGTGCCACCAAACTTCTCACTGGCACAAAAGAAAACACAGTTCCTAGAACAAAGCAAAACAACTTTGTAAAGAAGCAGCAGTGGTTGGAAGGACCTTCATGTAGACCTCCATCGTGTGACCTTGGGGAGGCTGTGACTGAGACAGCATGATTAAGACCATACATCCCCAGAAGGATGAAATGTCCGCTGGGATGTCCATGAAGTCAGAACTGGCTCTTATTAGTTCCTTTATTTTCAAAGTGCACCATAGCTCCCAACAAATAGTTACTGAACGTGTATTGGATGATGTGCAAATTTTGTGAACAGAGACACAGTGAGACCCTTTTGTATTTCAAAGAACTTGGTAGCTTCCAGAGGTCAATATCGATGGCTCTTTTTATGTCTTTATAGATGTTATCCTCCATCCCTGCATATTTTAATCAAGTTGGCACTGTTTGTAGATGGCATCAATTTTATTTATCTGAACTAATAAACAATTCAGTGAAGTTTCAGAAAACTAATATGCAAACACCAGTACTGATGGGCGGGGGAAAAATAGCTCAGTTGACAAAGTGTTTGTCATGTAAGCATAAGAATCTGAATTTAATTCCCTCATTAAAATGTGGGGCATGGTAGCATGCTGTAGATATGATTCAAGCTATCAGGCTCCATCCCAAGCCGGCTTCTGTGCTTGGCAGCATTGTCCGAGTGAATCTAGGTTTAGAGTCCTGAAGGATGCACATGCAAAGGGGTTATGGAGTCTTCCTCCATGGCTCCATGGTTAAGGAAGGCCACTGAGGTCAGGCAACACGTGGATGGACAGTCCCTGCATGAGGGCTCTGAGAAGACAAGAGACACTGAGAGGCCATTGTGTGAAGCTGTGCAACTGAAACCTGGGCTGCACTGGAGATCCCAAGATATTAGAGATGCCAGAGCCAAAGACACCTTCAGACATGGAGTGGAACTAAGCCAAGAGAGATAAGTGTGTTACAGGCAGCAAAGCTGGAAGGGCAATGCCATCTGCCCCATTTGATGCTGTACATAGAGCTATGGGATTTGGAGTCTGCCCTGCTGGGATCCTGTGTTTCTTTGATCCACTATTTTTTCGTTATGCCCCCATTCCTTCCTTTTGTAATGGTACTCTATATTATGTGCCATTGTATGCCAGAATCATGTAATTTTCTTCTTGATTTTATAGGACATTGTAATTAAGAGAATGCCTTGAATCTTAGAAGAGACTTTAACTTGGGACTTTTAAACAGTTGAAACTGAACAACAATGCGTACCTTGGATTTTGAACTAAATACATTTATTATTATTGTTATTATTATTATTATTATTATTATGATGATGATGATGATGATATGACCACAAGCCTATGGGAGCCAGGAAGCAGAATGTGGTGGTTTAAATGAGAATGATTCTTATAGGTTTATAAGTTAGAATGTTTGATCCCCAGTTGATGTAACTGTTTGGAAAGAATTAGGTAGTGTGGCCTTGTTGGGAATGTGTGTCACTGGGGGTGGGCTTTGAGATTTCCAAAGCCCATGCCATTCCAGTTGGCACTCTCCTGTTTCTCTGCCTTGCGCTTGTGGATCGAGATGTAAGCTCTCAACTACTGCTCCAGTACCTGCCTGGCTGCTGCCATGATCCCCTCCATGATGGTCATGGACTCTAACTCTGTAAGCAAGCCCCTAATAGACTCTTCTGTAGGTCACCTTGGTCATGTCTGATCAAGGCAACAGAAAAGTAACTAAGACAGAAGTGCCAAGGGGAGTAAGTGACTCCAGAGGAACAGATTTGTAAGGTCAAATTTGTTAACTATCCAGAACAGACTTTAGAATTCACCAACATTTACAGTTCTTGAAGATCCTTTGGTAATATGGACAGCACTGAAAGCCCATTGTTAGAAATATATGGGGGGAAAAGGAATTTGGTGATTATACATATAACCTTTGCAACTTAAGGAAAAATCATAATACTGGCTTGTTGCTTCTAGTACCTCTGGATAAATTGGCAAAGGAAAGAATGAGTTTATGATTAAAAATTAACCGACCAACTTTTGTATCTCAGGACACTGTGATAAAGGGAAAGAATGAACTCTGTGGTCAAATTAACCAACTTATAGCATCTCTAGATATAGTGGCAAGAAAATAATCAACTCAGTGATACAGCTGACTCGCTCCAAATGCACAGAACAAGTCTAAAAGTTTCTGGGTGTGTCCTGGAAGAGAATCTTCTTTCCAGTATCCATAGAACTCAAGTTTCAGAGAATCAAACCAGAGCCCTCATTATACAGTTGGCTGAATCAGAACAAAAACTCACATCTCAAACTTGGAATGTATAAGTTGTTAAAGTAAGGGCATTGATTGGTAAGGAGTAGGATCCTGTGGCATCCACTGGACATGTGCAAGAGGATCCTACTTGTGGCTGAAGACTGGGAACCTCAGATCCTCAAAGGTTTATCTCACCCGAGGAAGTCATCTCTCCACCCTTAGCAGAGGATGCATCTGTACTCCCTTGTCCTGTAATATTGATCTTTCTGCCTTTGCCTGAGGAAACTAACCCTTACTGTATGTCCAACCAGGAGAAAGCTCTCCTGAAGGAGATGCCAGACTAGAGAAGGACCTTCAATAGTTGCCTCTATGCCTATAACCAGGCTTAAGGCTGATCAGGCTCCTAGAGAGGAGATAAAAAGTGTATGTAGCCCATGAGGAGGTATACTACACCACTAAAGAGCCTATTCTGGCTATGGATTTGCCTTTCATGCACATACTGCTTCTGCCCAAACAACCATTCATGGACTCTACAGGATGCCGTCTCCACCGTCATGGTACTCCACACAACATGGCTTCTCACTAAGGAACTCATTTTATAGCCATAGAAGTGTGACAGTGGTCCTACAGTCATGAAATTCACTGGTCCTACCATGTTCCCCATCAACCTGAAGCAACCTGTCTAATAGAATGATGGATTGACCTTTTGAAGACACCATTACACCACCAATTAAGTGGTAGTATCCTGGAGGGCTGGGGCAAGGTTCTCCAGAATGCAGTGTGTGCTTTGAATATACATCCAATATATGGTATTATTTCTCCATAGCCAATATGCATGGGTCCAGAAACCAAGGGAGGGGTGGTGAAGGAACTGGCTTCATTCACTGTCACCCTACTGTCCCACTAGGGAATTTTTTCCTTAAGTTTGATTCCAGATGGAAGAGAACCCCTGCCTGAAGATATAGCAAACATTCCACTGAACTGGAAGCTCAGATGCCCCCCCCGCCACTTTGGGTTTCTGATGCCCTTAAGCCAACAGGAATAACATCGTTAGGAGTAATTGATCTAGACTACTAATGGGCTCTTGGGTTGTTTCTGCACAATGGAGCTGAGGAAGATTATGTCTGGAGTGCAGGAGATCCTTTAGATCAGTGGTTCTCAACATTCCTAATACTGTGACCCTTTCATATAGTTCCTAATGGTGGTGGTGACCCCCAACCATAAAACTATTTCATTGAAACTCTATAACTGCAACTTTGCTACTGTTATGAATCGTAATATAAATATCTGATATGAAGGATATCTGACATGTGGCCCCCAAATAGGGTCTCAACTCACACATTAAGAACTGCAACTTTAGAGCATCTCTTGATGTTATCATGTCTTATGATTAAAGTAAAAGGAAAACTACAATAAAGCAACCCAGGCAGGATGACAAAGGGCAAAGACCCTGAAGAATAAAGGCAGGATCACTCCTGCAGAAAAAGAGCTAAGACCTGCTGAGGTGCTTGCTGAGGGTGGAGGAAATAGACAATGGGCAGTAGGGGAGAGAAGGTAGTTATAAATCCAGCTAAGGCCATGCGAGCTGTGAGCAGGTGCAGAAACAATAATTAGAATTGACTTGATTGTGTTTGTCCTATTTTGGTAAGAATGTGTTGTGCATATATATATATATATATATATATATATGTATGTATGTATGTATATATATATATGATGTTTCCTCTGTTTTTATCATGTAATATAATATCAGTTTAAGTAGTAACCATAGTTATCATATTTAAGTTATAAGACACTAAAAGAATGTCTCCTAAGTGACACTGCCACCTACTCTCAAATATATTATACATTTGTGGATGGTTATATCATGTTAGCCATAATTATGACTTGATTATTGCTTTTACTTAGAAATTAAGTATGACAAAGGAGATATTGCATTTTTAGTTAACAAAAAAATGGACGTGTAATAGCTATTCTTGGTTGTCAACCTGACTACATCTGGAATTAACTAAGACCCAGGAGCCCCTGCACTCCTTATGAAGGGTTTTTCATAGCCAAATTATTTGAGGTGGAAAGATCCACCATATCTTCTGGTGGCAGGCCACATAGAAGGGCATAGAAGAACGAATCATTTGCTTTTTGCTTACTTGCCCTCATTCTCATTGTCAAGTTCATCCTATTCCTGAGACTCTCCTTCCCTAGTGTTAGAACCTGCTTCTTTAGGATTCCAATGCAGACTGAAGCCTGGTGGCTCTTTAGAACTTTCTTGGCATTCCAGCACTAGATTGCAACTGCTGAGACATCCAGTCATGTGAACTTAACAACTATGGGATCTTTGGCCTTTTCATCAGGAGACAGCCATACAGCCATAGTGGGCTTCTTGAACTACAGCTTGTAAGCCACTCTGATAAATTCCATTTGTGGTGTGTGTGTGTGTGTGATGAGAGAGAGAGAGAGAGAGAGAGAGAGAGAGAGAGAGAGAGAATGTAAAATTCTATCAGTTTTGTTCCTTTATAAAACTGGGCTAATACAATACCAATAATATTAACAAAGTATAGAGTGAGATGAATCAGATAAGTGTATGATTTTTAATTTCAGCAAGTCAAATTACATCAAAAGTGCTTCCCAAATACCAATGTACTTCCCACTACTTTCAGTACTTACCTCCATAACCTGTAGGTCTGTACTTACAGTCCTCCCTATGACCCACACTAGAGCATCCAGTGTTTGTGGTCCATACCTGCAAAGCAGCAAAGTGCCAGTTAGAGGACAACAGTACCTGGCAAAAAGCTGCATGCTTTAGCAGTGGATAAACACTACATATGCAGCCCCATCAAGACACCCTCACAAATCTGAGTGAAACCATGGATGAACTCATTCAGCTTCCCCTTTAAGTAGGAAAGCTCCTACATAGAGAATCATAACACTAAATAAATAGTTATATATGCTGTTTTGTGCAACATAGTTTGCAGTATAATTTAAATATTAATATATTTCTTTAAATCAACAATTACATGCATCTATTCTACAGGCAGTTAGGATTTATAAGGGTGTAAATAAGCAAATGATGTCCCTCCAGAAGTGAGAGCAAAAATATGGAATATATTTCAAACCCACTGACTAAAATGCCCTATGGTATATTTAAAGTTAAATTGTTGGGGTTTTTTTTTTTGGAGTGTTCATTTCTGTCTTCTGAGTCTCAAGATGTCACATTACTACAATTGCTCTAACTCCATTTAGGAAACAAAGATTGTCAAGGGTTACAAAGAAAGAACAGATACATACCAGTACAAAATACTGCTGTAGCATGCAAGGAAAAAAGAAATTTTGGTTGTATTAAAAAAGAAAACAAATTTGAAATAGGATTATTGTAGTGGACAGAACAAGAAATGGTCAAGTTGTTGGAAGTTACTATATGTAATTTATTTACTTCAAAAACTATAACTGTGAATTTTCAAACTGTAAGAGTTATTATTGTCAGAGTTAGTTATCTATAGAAATCAGAGTGAGAGAAACTGGCTGCTTGGCCTCTCCAAGTCCTAGATGTAATGGAAGCTGAAGCTACCTGAGTGACCAGGGCCTTGTGTGCAATTCAGGTGGGCAAAGCTGGGCCTGTAACCATTGCACTCCATTTTAATTAGCCAAGTAGAGAGTAACGTATGAAACAATACAGGAACCAAGTTTCCTAACAAAGCAAAAACAAACAAACAAACAACAACAAAAACCAAGTTCCAGACAGGAAATCTGTCTGCTGAGCTACACCTGTGACTTCTCTACCAGACACCAGAGAAAACTCACATGAAAAGGCAGGAGGAGGGCCGCCCTGATAGATGTGGTGATTGTGGTCATATTATAGCTGGCCCCGCCCCTTGTTTGCTGATGTCAAGAGGCAGGGGTGAGTTTTGCAGTTACCTCGAGCAACTGTTCGATTGTAAAATGAGACTAACATGGAAACATCACCCTGAGGATTTGGCCAGTCACCAGGTCTGGGAGGATCTGCTGGAGTCCCTAGTTCATCCCACTCCTTATTCACCAACTTCAAGAACTCTTTTTGATAAACACATGGTTTACTACTCTAGCTTGAGAGCTTATCTCTTGCAATATTGATGATCAAAACATATATACTATAAGAGGTTTATCCTTACCAGTTTCCAATGTAGTTTAATTGTTATGAAGACAAAAACCAGTGCATGCCAATATAGTTAGTTGTCTTACATACTTATTTACTGACTTTGAGACAGGGTCTCACTATGTGCTAGAAATCTCTAAAGATCACATTGGCCTCAGACACACAGAGATTTGCCTGCTTCTGCCTCCCAAGTGCTGGGATTAAAAGTGTGCACCACCAAGCCCAGATAGTTAGCCTTTTAAAAAAGGGGGTGCTAGAAATACTTAGTCAACATGTATTCAGGAGTTAAGACAATGAAGGGACATATCCAGGACCCTTCCTGACTCAAGAGAAATGTAGGCATATTTGTACATGTGTTACAATAATCATTTGCTAAAAACAGACAATATAGACTGAAGGTGGTATTACAAAATGAATATCTATCATTAATGTTGAAAGCAACATATAGATATTGCTTGATAACCAAGTAAGTTTGTAGTACGATTGTTATCTGAGTCTATTGGAACCAGTGACTTAATCCTTTGTAAAACTCTGTTAAAGATTTCTGTAAAGTATCTTTTCCCCCATGCTTTCTATGCTGCCTAATAAATACAGATAAAAACTCTTCTTGTGGGATAGACATGGATACACTCAGACAGATGGACACACTGGGACAGAAGCAGACACAAGGACAGATTCACAAGACAGTATTCAGGCAGGCACAGATTAAGTCTTGTTCAATAGACAGAAGAGGATAAAAGATACAAATAAGGAAAGCAGAGGAATCAAATGTGGGCTCACTGTTGGTTAGAGACACCAAGAGGAAGAGTTTAATTTCTTTCCTTAATTCAACACTGATGTATTATTGGTATCCCTGAGTTTGTCCTTAACATATTCAAGCCAACTTCACTTTTAGATTAATAAGGAAATTCTAAGGCTTTATTAAAACACAATAGCTGCCATTTCATAGAAGACAAAACACAACCCTAATCACCAGTTAGTAGAAAAACAATAGACCATTGTTGTTGCACTTGAAGATTAAGATGATAGAGCTGAAAAACATTGTCTCTCATAGCTCTCTTTTCCCTGGGCCAACTGGTCTACTAGCAACTGAATACTTCACTGGCATTGGTATATTTATGACTAGGCTCAGAAGGTCTGTGCCTTTAACATATGAGATAGCTGAAATTATAGAAAACTCTGTGTTCCAATCTTGGAAATTTTATGATGCTAAAATAAAAGATAAGTTTATAAAAAATAAAGTATTGGATTGTAAAAATTTTCAAAGCTGTGTCTTTTGAATCTGCTTTGTCATGAAGATTGGTGATATATTCATGCTCAATGCAGACTATAACTTTAATAAGCCTTAGATATTCTGATGTGTAAAGAGATAAGTAAACATTCCTATGTCCTGTAAGTGTATGTATTTTTAATTTGAACTTCTGCTTTCAACAATTCATAAATTTTACTGTTTATTCAGACAAAACCATTAGCAAAATTCAACAAGCCTTCTAATGTAAATTAAGCCATAAAAATAAATGTATTCAATTTTTAAATCAAATTTAATTGAGCATAAAACACTCAATGTAGTAGAATGTGCAAAAGGAGTGAGCTAAATTCAATTTATCATAAACATAGCATCTTCTATGAATTTGGTGTTCTCTGGAATAAAATATAAAAGTAATGAAGCCACAGTTAAAAGTTCATGCACTAATAATCCTACAAACTTCAAGTGTTTTTTTAGGGATTCCTCGTGTGGTTGTATTAAATGTGCTTATATAGGTCAATTAATTCAACTGTGTGACAATCAACTCAGGAGAGTAGAATTTAAGTCTTAGTAGGAAATCATCAACCTTTTCCTGTTCTCTAAAGGCAAGCAACATTCTTGTGAAGAGTAAAAATTACATGCAAAGCCACTTAAATTAAAAGCAGCCTTTCCCATTTCCCTTTATTAAGGCCCTTGAGGTAGGGCATAAATTCAGTGCAGAAAAAAATTACACAGGTATCATAGGAATATCATTATCTGTCTTTACCCTGCACCTACGTTCTCTTACACTTACCATTACTATGACACATGGTCAGAATGACTGAACCAACCATGCTTTTATTTTGAAGTGAGAAATCTATTCAGCTAGAAACAAGCTCTCCTCATTTTCCAGTCTAGCGACTTCGATGGCTAAAGAGGTGCCAATGTGAGGCTGCATCACGGCAGGACAAGAGCTGTCTCCATGGCCCAGGTGACACCATTCATTTATATCTGGACTCAGCGAGTTGTTTAATGCCATTTGAGGTTTGAATTTGCACCCAAGCTTTGTGTGAAACAAGTCAGTCAAGGGATGGGTGTAGACTCATCAGTGATGCCCCACTGGCTTCAGCACCATGGTGGAGATGTTCTTCAGCCAGGCTGTCCAGTACGGTACCCTCTAGTCACACTGGACACTTCAAACAGGGATAATAGAACTGACACTGAATTTTCATTTTTTAAAAATGTTAATTGATGTAAATTTAAATGTCCACATGTTACCTAGTGGCTATGAGATTGAACAAGGTAGCCTTATGTGTTTGTTTGTTAGGGTCTTACACTGTAGCCCAGACTGGCTTGGAAATCATTATGTAGCTCAAGTTTGCCATGCAGTAATGGTCATCCTCCTGCTTCAGCCTCCCAAGTGGGAATCCAGCATAAGACACCACGCTCAATTCAGCTTTATCTAATTTAGAAGACTGTATCAATGGGGCCCAAGATAAACTTTGCTCGAGTCATTTGGGAAACCAGTAAAAGGTAGACTTTCTATCCTATCCCAGTTTTCAAGGGGTAGGTGGGCTTGGGAGCTTACGTGTTTGACAACTACTCTTTGTGACTCTGAAGCTCTGCCAAATTTGAGATTCGCTTCCTCAAGCCCATTTGTCCTTGGGGGTCAAACTAGGGGTGAGAGGCACAACCTCAGTGAGCCGTGATGGTAATACTGTCCTTAACATCTGTAAGTGGTATAAGTGCACACTAAGCTTGGAAGGAATCTGTGACCTTTGCCTTCCTTGTCACACAGTCAGAAGGAACATGGACCATGACACACGCATCCTCCTGGGTGGCTTTGTGTTTATTATTTATTTAATTATTTATAGATTTGGGTGGTGGTAACGGAACCCAGAAATTCATGTGTGCTAAGCAAGTCTTCTACTGTTGAACTACACCCAGGCATGTGTGTGTGTGTGCCTAGTAAGAATTTATTATATGTATATATATATATGTGTGTGTGTGTACATATATATATATATATATATATAATTTATTAGGGATATATATATATATATGTATATATATATATATTCATTACTAGAGTTGCAAAACATGGGCTCCAAGATGGGGACAAGATAGAGACCCTTACATCGCCATTGCCTAGAGGCCAATAAGACATGCAAAGCACCTGGCCACTGTAACCCACTGACTATAACCCTAAAAACATGACATAGTTTCACCTTGAAAACTCTTGGAAAGGAGGGTGCACTTGGGTCTTCAACAGTATCAGACAGACCCAGACTCAGGAATAGAGTTTACAATCCAAAGGCTGTAACAACATTAAGGTCATCACTATGGTTGTCAACCTTATTGACTTCTCTAGCTGGCCCCTTGTGTTGTTCTTTTTGGCCTTCTTTATTGGACCCTGTGTGATAAACATCTTAATCAAATTTATCCAAGCTAGAATACATTCAGTTAAATTAATAAATTAAGAACCCACTATAATCCAATGCATACTTAGTTCAAGATCACACAGGTGCTATCAAGCTGATATTCTAAGGGCACAGTACAACCCCTTATGCCAGCCCCTAAATGGAGATTCGACTCGTGTGTGTGTGTGTGTGTGTGTGTGTGTGTGTGTGTGTGTGTGTGTGTTCCTAAATAAAAACAGTTCAGTCCACATGTTACTTCTATGCATGTTTTCAGGGCTGACCATTTGGCACTGGACAACCAAGTGCCTCCCCTGTCCCAGCTTTGCTCAGTGGCCTATAGTTCTTTGTATAGTGTTGAGGCCTCATGGGCTTTTCTTTGTTGAGCTGAGTGTGTTCATTGATGTCCTATTTAATGGCAACTAGAGGAGTTAGAAGGAAGTTGTGGAAGAAAAGTTAAGGACCTTAAGCAAGCTGAGCAAAGTCACCAATGGGTTCACAGATGCGGCAGAGTTAGATTGGTGAGACCTAGGGTGTGCCTGAGACCAGTGAGCCTTTCTTACAAGCTCAAGGGTAAGAGAACAGGGAATATCAGACAGGTTGGTGAGGCTTGATCTCTGAAACCATGTACAAAAAGGAGATGTGTGTATGTAATCCTAACTTAAAATTCAACTTCTACACTCCTAATAGGGGGGTTGCTAAGTGGACTATCATTAATGATTAAAAATGGAAACCATAACTCATACCCTAATTCTTAGAGATCTCAGAAAATGTAAATAGAAAATTCATGTGGTTTGTTAACACAAGAAACCAAGAGTTAGATAACCTTAGCCAAAAGATAGGAACAATATTTTCATAATATGAGTATAATATGTATGTATATGAGCTGAAGAAATGGTGTGGTATAAATGAGTTTTCATCTAATAGCTTTAAATTTTTTAACGCATAAAACCTCATCCCTTTTCATGTTCTAAATGTGTCCAATAAGTATTTACAAACCATCCATTACTTTGTTCTATGAGATATTAAGACACATCTATGGCCTTGGGTATTTATATTCCAGCCATCTGGACATGGTGGGTACACAGTCACCTGGCTACAATCCTAGCCCTTTGGAAGTTACACATGAAGTTGAAGACTTAAAAATTTTTCAGCTACATAGTGAATTCAAGGGCTTGCCCTTACATAAGATCCCGTTTCAAAACCAAACAAAAAATTACAGCCTGAATATGAATTTATTCTGAAGGAATAAACTTCTTTGCAAAAGGTATCTTCTATCTTTTTAGGTGCTTGGACCTCATCCATGTTTTAGCTAAATCTATAGTGCCTGAGTACATGCATGGATTATTAATTTTTATCTTTTAAAATATATGGCTATGTAATATTCTAGGAGCAGCAGCCATCAAGGGAATACTCTCTGATTTTTACATGCTAATATTAATTTTGCTGAACAGAAGATAACCTAGGAAGGAAGCAGCTCTAATACTAAAGGGTAAAAAATGTAAAAACTCAATAACACAGAATCCAGATAAAGAAACGAAATCTAGCCAACATTAGTAAAATTTGCAGCATTCAGGTTAATGCTGTGATACTGTTTCTTAAAGTCATGTGATATGCTTCATGAAATACTGAATGGTGGTTGTATGCTCATACCAAAATTATGACTTACTCAAACTAAGGTTTCTTAAGAAAAACTTTTTGATGGGCATAATAGGGAAACTGAGCTAGATAATGACATCCATTTTTGTACAGAAAGCCAAAATTAAAGATAAGTGATCTTTTGTGTTTTCTAGTGTGTGGTGAGACAAAATACAGGAAAAACTCATCACCTTTCTAGTGAGTGAAAGCACTTTTTTTGACATAACCAGACTAAAGATGAACTTCTCCATAGTCAGTGACTGAGGGTACCAAGAGCATCAGCAATAGCCTATAATGTTTGGGGTGTTCATTAGACCCCACTGACCAACACTTTGAAAAGGGATACCCCATACCAGGCACCAGGCGTTTTATTTGCTAGCCTATGTTGTCTGGGAGGAACATTGTTGCCCCTTTACAGAAAGGCCGTCATGCATGCATATACTGACAGCACCAAGTGGCTTAAAAAGGAGAAAGAAGACATGGAGTGGGAGGGAATAATGTGAGTGGGCAGGGGCAGGATCAAAAGGGAGGGGTAGGGGGTGGGTTTGATCAAAGCACACATTACACACATTTGAAATTATCAAACAAAAAATAAATAAATTATCCAAACTATATTCTCTGATCAAAATAGGAAAAAATAACAGTTAATGACCTAAATGAAATTGAGGTCTTGGGTTCCTTCTTACCTTTCAATCACAGCTAGCCAATTGTTGATTAGAAAGTCCTTTGCAACGTACCAACCAACTTCAAGTGATGCCACAACTTCTATTATGTTTGTTTCATTAAAAGGGGATGGAGACATGGTGATGGCATACTCCATAAATCTATAAGAGTCCAGGTGTGAAAATATAAACAGGCTTTAAAAATTCCATGAAAATTAACTCTTCATGGGATTTTCAAAAGCACATGGTTCTAAGTTAGTAATGCACAAATATGTTTGTCCCCTCCCCCCATTTTGTCCCTCTGTTTTGGGATATGGATTATGATTCTCCAGCAAGAATGTTCAAGGTCAGTTGAGTGTATCACCTGTTAAGTGTCCATGGCTCTTTACTGCAACTCAGTGCATAAATAAGATGGGCCCTTCCCTCTTCTTCTTCTTCAGTTGTATTGATGTAAAATCTTAGCAAAAAGTCCCACTCCTTATCGCTTCCCAAAGCAATGCCATTGCATAAAACCACTTTTTCAATCAGATGAGGTATTCTGAAAGGCATAACAGGAGAAGGCATTTCCCATGGTAGCTCAGGAACAGTCATCCCACTGTTTCAGAAGCAGAAATTTAGTAAAGTTACTTGATATCTGAGCCATAAATGTTAAAGAGCTAAAGAAGAAAGTGAGGGAGCTACCATTAGCATTATGATACAGTCATTCATTCAGCAGAGTGGTTGAATTTTCAAAGAAGTAAATCATAATAGGGCAATATACATCAATAAGGTAGTTTAGCCTTGGGTCTCTTGATCTATTGAAAGGCAATAGTCCCAAACACCAGAGTCTCAGGTCTTAATAAGACTGCAAACTCCCATAGGAGTGAGGGGTTCCAATATCACAGATACAACATTACCAAACAAAACTAAAGAGCAACCTATTAAGATATAAAACAAGCATTAACAAGACCTGCCAATCTATAAGTGCTTAGTAGAAGAATAAGACATCAGCAGCCAAAGGCCACGGTCTCAACTCATGCGGAATGAGTCCTACTCTGTTTTTATACCCAGCCCTAATTTTAGATAATCTTTTTTTTTTTTTTTTTTCACTCAGGAGGTAGAGGCAGGCAGATGTTTGTGAGTTTGAGGCTAACCTGGTCTACAGAGCTCGTTCAAGGACAGCTAGGGCTTTTACACAGAGAACCCCTGTCTCAAAAAACAAAGAAACAAACAAAAAGATAATTTAAGGAAAGGGTGTCTGAAAAGGATTTGAGAAGCTCAACCAAATGAAAGCAAAAATACATGATCACTCCCAATTATAAGTACACCACCAAGACAGAGGAACATTGTGGCAAGACAGAGGAACAGTGGACTTTGACCTAGGAGCTGAGCAAGGAGCTCTACACTGTAGCTCTTACGCAGTGTCTGGATCTGCCATCCATTTTCGGAAGAGCTCTTTGGACAGCTGTAGACAGTCTTCAAGACCCAACCAACAGGCAGTTTCGAACATTTTTTCCAGTGACAGTCTTGAGGGAAAAGTCAAAGTGGAGCTGTTAATTTTGAATCACCACCATCATTTCTTTCTGCTTCTGAGAATGTGTGTTTCATAGGACAATGAGAACTTTAAAATATCCTCTAGTAACATCAAGTTTCTCTTTTTAAAAAAAGCTTGTATTAGCTGATCCTACATTCCAAACAGCTGGACAAAACAGCCCTACAGACTACAGCTAGGATATCTGAATCTTCTTCGAATCCCCCAAGACAGTGCCCCTTACCAGCAGGAAGTAGTTTGGAAAGAACGACGCCCAAATTCCCAAATATTGTGTATAAATGTTTGTTTTCATTTAATTGGACTTTGTTATATAAAATTAAATAAAAAATACTCTATATGCATAAAAAATAAAATAAAATACATATGGGGAAAAAAAAAGCTTGTATTATGACGAACTTGTTAAAGATAAAAAAACATTTTCAGAGATTTTGGGCACCAGAAAAGCTCTTCACAATTAGTAATTGTTTTGAAATTAGAAATAAATTATTACAGTCACACGGGTGTGCCCACTCTCCACATCTGCTGTCAATTTACTTTCCCCCTATTACAATAATCCCTTTATGGATTAAAAATATCCATGGCATACCCGATCTAATATGCTGAAAAAAATTAAGATTCTTTCTTTATTCAAGAAAAATTCCTTTCTCCCCCTGTATGGTTTGCTTTCCCTTACTAAGCATCTGATTCTTCCTCCTGTCAAATATCGTGTGCATGTACAAAGAGAAACAGAGGAGTTTGGTTTATCTTTACAGCTAAGCAAGGGTCTGCATTCCTGTTCAAAATGAGTTCAGAGAAGGGCCCTAAACAACAATGAACACACGGAAGCCAGGCTTTGTTGTGTGTCTTGCCACAGCCATCAAGTTTGGGGGCTGGGCAAAAGAAGCCAGATAGAAAACAAATGCTAGTGTCATCTGGCCCACCCTTCAGTCTCATCTCGCCTGACCTGACATTGAGATAAGCAATTAGGAGATCTGCGTCAGCCGAGGTCCCCTGACAGATACTCTTAGAAATTTGTTTATGTGTTCACTCCCTCTCCCCACCCATCACAAACTTGGGCTAGCTGCAGCAAAATGGGATTCTGTGAAAATCAACCTCTCCCAGACGTGGCTGGAGAAGAAACCCTGGCTCAGGATGCTGCAAGTGTCAGCTACTTCAGCGTGCTTCGGCAGAGCCTACACGGTGTCTGGTTTACACACAGGCTGCACGATTGAGTGCCTTTGTGTCTTCCTGATGTTCACACATATTACCCTCATCCCCATACCATCTATGGACTTACCTATCAATTCTATGGATATCTAGGTGTAGACTATGCCACTAATTTCTACTTCCTGAGCAGGGTACTACTGAGTAAGAATGATCGTATTTTTGTGTATTTTTTATTCCTCATTTGGTTTGATTGATTTAAGTTTGATTTTTCTACAAGCTGTAGCTGTAGTTGTTGGCTACCACCACCTCCAAGTCTAGAATTTTAACATACACACACAAATGGAACAGAGGCACCATAGCCTCACATGGCCTTTTCACCTCCTTCCTAAACCATCATGAAAATGTACTTACTCCCCCACTGGACAGTCATTTGCAGTAATTAAAGATGATCATATACAAGTGAATAATATTGTCAACCTAGTTCATGTTTGCATCATGGTAGAATTCTTGCTAACAATAATAATACAGAGAAATATTAGGTAATTAGTTAGAAACTAGCAGACTGAAAGGACCTGGAGGATGGACCCCCCCCTTGCAAATCAGCTCTAATCCCTCATCCCCTGTGTCCCTAGTAACACATCAGTGATGGATAAAGGAAGGGGAAGAGTCACAATTGTCTCTCTGTAAGATTTAAGACATCATATGAAGGGGAAGGAGGTGGGGGTAACAGAGCTTTAAGAAGGCTGTTTCTTCCTCATAAAACCTGTATTTTTATAGATTTTTTTCTTGTTTTTTGTTTTAGTCTGCCCTGCTATATAAGTTTTAGTCAAAAGAATAGGGTAAGAGTTGTGTCTCTGGCCCTGTGTAGAGCTGTGACTTTATGAACTGCCAGAAAAATTCCCATCTAGCAGGAGGCTTTCTGATAAAGAGCAAAGATGAAACGTTAGCTCTTCATTTGAGGGTTAATCCAAAGAGGCTGGCCATGGAAATTACCCCTCAGATAAGGTTTAGTTCACAACATACACTGACAATAATCTCTCTTGACATTGTCTATTTTCGTCTCTTAAGATTATTCCACGTGACACTGCAAGAAACTCTGTCTTCTACACTAAGTCCTGTGTGTCTTGTTTGATTACTTTCCATGGAAAATACAAAGCCTGGGGAGCTGAGTGGTATCCAGAGTTAAATCCTAATGGCAAGTCAACTTTTCCCCTGACAACTTTCCCATGGCCTTTGGTTTACTGGTGTAGAGTCCGGGTGCCCTTAGCACAGCCCATAACAGGACACACTCAAAACTTCAATCAGTAAGGTAACTTTTGCAAATACAGGGTTTAAACTTCCATGTGCACACACACATGCATTGCAGGTAAACTAAGAACTCAAGCTATTACTTCCTCTGAAGACACACATAGTTCACCAGGTCTGGAGTTATAATTCTCATATAGTATACCAACTCTCTCAGTAACAGATTATTAAGATTTTAGTTATTAAAAAAGATTCTCTTTAAAAAATCTAGAAGCCCATCTATTAAGATAAGATATTTTATTCAATTATGACCACTTAAAGATACTTACAGAGCTAAATAATTGTCCTGTAGTCCTGTCACATTTTCTCGAATTATAGCTGAATAAGTACTCCATATTGAGTTAATTCTCTTTAGCAAATACTTCTATAAACCACAAAGAAAAGTTACCATTATTTCTGACACACAACACTGAATTCCAAGTATATTATTATTTATCTGAAAGATATTAATAGAGAAACAACAAACTTTTTTTCAGAAATGATCTTAGTTACTAAATATACTGAGTTATTTTTAAACTTCTCTGAGTTCAGTTGCTTCAGACATAATGCCACAGAAAGTGGCACAAAGTAAGAGCCTAGTAAATGTTAGCAGTTACTGTCACTTGCGCTCAGACCACTGATAAATACAAAAATCAGGCATTCATTAACATTGCTAAGAACCAACTAGATACTATTGACCCATTGAAACTCTCTGAGGCAGTACAGCTGTCAGTTTATACTGGTTTGGCCTAAAACAGTCTTAAGAGTCCAGAAATCCTCCTGTAAGTTACCCTCCCTATATTCAGTTAAGTTCCCAACATTACTTTGGATACTAGAAAAAAGAGCATCTGGAACTGGAGGTGTTTACAAATCCTCCTCAGAATGACCCAGAAACTCTCTTGCAATCATCACTCTCTAGTTTGCTCATGGACCTGGACTGACCAAAGGGTTGCTTCTAAACATCTACTCTGATCTTACTCTTGACTTATTCCTTCCAAATCCTGCTGAAGAGCCACAGATGGGAATTTTCCATTTTATCTTCTCTCATTGATGGCAGCTTGTGAATGTTTCAATCATAAACGCTAGTGTCTTTCTTTCTCTTCCTAACAGAGACAGAGGCTTTGAAACTTATTTTTTTTCTAGAATGTTATCGCCTAGAATGGAATTGCTGATCCATTAAGACATGGATATTAGAGTCATGACCACAGGGTTGATAAGAAACTGTTTGCCTACAAATCTCTTTGGGAAATTGTTCCTAATATATACTGTATTTCTATAAGAAGATATATAATTTTTTACCACTTCTGGGTTTTTCATTCTTCACTTCCTCTGCCATCTCTCTCCCTCTCTCTCTTTCTCTCTCTTCGTCTCTCTCTGGATACACCTTCATTTCACCAAGAATGAAAAACCCTGCCAAGCTTCTCCTTCCTTCATCTCTAAGGCCAGGTCTATGGGTAATAGATAGATTTTCTTCTAAGAATAACCAGTTGTAGCTAAAAAGAAACAAAACACCAAACATCTGGAATGACTAGAACATTGCTTTTGGAAAGATCTGTCCCACAGATGCTAGCCAGAATACAGAAAGAGACAAAGAGGGTTGATTTAAAAGCCATAGAACAAAGCATGAAATTACCTTCAATAATGGGTATATAGCAAAGTTGTTCACATCAGAAATAACATCCCTGTTTATCAAGTTTACCAAGACTTCAAACCACACTAGGATTTCATCTTCTTCAGCAAGGTACTTGGTTAAATCGAGTGCTGTCTCAATTTCAATATAATTGTTTCTGTTTGGTTTAAAAAAACACACACTCAAAAAACCTTGACCTGCTAAAGGATCTCTCTTTCCATATCTGCTCCACTTTTTAACATCTAACTTCAACAAGATGTGTAAACAAGCCAAGCATGGGTGGCAGGAATCCCATCATATCTGTAATATAGAATTCAACAAATGCTGCCGGCTTTTGTATCCACTTGGTTCATTCACACATCCACATTAGAAGCTGTAGAAACCCCAGGTCAATTGCTAGCTATGAAGTATTGAATATTTGTTATATGCTCTTAGGACATTGCATTCAATAGCTGTCAATCATGAGCATTCTCAGTCAAATGCTCTGTCAGCTCCTGGTAGGCAGAGAGGCCAGCATATGGCACAGCAGCTGTCTTCAGCTAAGAGCATCACTGGGGAGTTCAGCTGGAACTGAACTAGGAAGTCAAGGAGGGGTCTCATAAAGAATGAGAACTACTGAGAATAAGGTTCCCAAGGCAAAAAACATACACATGGAAATATCCCAGGGGAAAGGGGAAATCAGAGAAGACCTCAAGAAAGAAACACTTGAGGAGAGCACCAAAGGCCTTGTGTAGTTGCAAAAGGTAGAGAAGACAGCATGGGACAAAGGAGAAACAATGGGGTGCTCTGTGGTGGGCTGGCAAAGGTAATAGGCAGGATGTTTCTGTGTCTAGTGAGAGGTAAAATTAGTGGACCAGGTGATGCTGTGTCTAGGGAGAGACAAAGATAATGGAATAGGTGGTTTGTAGCTGAGAAGGTCATTGAAAATCAGGATAAAGAGTTAAGATTTCTTTGGGACGAAGTCTAGCTTCTTAAGCAACTAAAATAATGTGATAATATTGATGCCTAGAATTGATACTGCTGCAATGCTGAAAGTCATAATGGAAGTCAAAGGAACTAAAGGCTGAAAGCTAAGGAAAGAGACTGAGTGAAAGGTGACAGAAATGGCTTAGTATGAAAGTAGCAGAAGTAGTAAGGTGAGAATTCAGAAGACATTATCAAGAGTGAATAGATATGACATGCTGATTGGCTGAGCATAAGCCATGGAAAAGGGACAATAGGGTGCCTCTGAGGTTTCAAGGTTTGACAATGGGAAGAACGGTGATACATGTCACACACACACACACACACACACACACACACACACACACGAGAGAGAGAGAGAGAGAGAGAGAGAGAGAGAGAGAGAGAGAGAGAGAGGATTATAAATAGCAGGAACAACATAAAGACCAAAATAACATTCAGTGGTTAAGGTAATGGATTGAAATGATAAACATGAGACAAGGGAGAAAAAAGAGAGAGAGATGTCCATTTAGAATATAATTAGCATCTTAGATTCTAACATCTTAGCATCTTTCTGAGCCTTTACCTAATGAAACAGCCACTTAAATTATAAGACCAACTGAGTCATCCCGTGGAAAAAAGGAAGATCATGTAAACATAATTGTGCTTAAAGATGATGCCCACAGTGAAAGGAAGAAGTAAAGTCAGAAAGTCAAGTTTTCATCTCAAAGAGTCAAGAAGCCAAAAGGGTTATTCTTGGAGGATGTAGCCAGCAGTATGTAAGCCACAGTGACTCTAGAAGTGTGTCAGCCAAGCATTGAGCAACAGGTATCAGAGGGAACAATAAGTAAAGAAATGACAAATACTCAGTACATATGGCAGTCACAAAGGAGGACATGCTAGGTAATTTATTATATATATATATATATATATATATATATATATATATATATATTCTTTCATTGCCTGAAAATTTAAATCCTGAACATATAATAATATTTCTGGTTAATCAGTGACATGGCTTATATTAAACAAGTCTATTACAGACATGTAAAATTTATAGTTCTGTAGTGTATCAAAATGTAACCCAGATATCACTACCATTAGCTGCCAGCCATCACCTTTGAGTAATTTCAAAATCTCAGTTCTTAGTCTATATCTGACAATTTATGCTATACAGTTCCACTGAGAACATAGAATTTGGCCCTAATATTGTGTGTGTGTGTGTGTGTGTGTGTGTGTGTGTGTGTGTGTGTGTGTGTCTGTTGCTATCTCATAGCAATCCTCCTGCATCAGTCTCCCAGGAGCTGAGTTACAGGTTTAAGCAAACATGTCCTGCTTTTGACCCTATTCTTAATTGGTTAAGGCCTCTGCATACTAAAGAACCAATTTCAGAGTCACAAGGCTATTATTTTTATAAAGTTTTTAAGATATTCCCTTGAGAGGAGAGAGGGTACTTACTTAGACAAGGCAAAAGCATCGCTCACCAGCTGCAGCCTGTGAATGACAGGAATGGCCTGCGGAAAGAAATCCAAACGTGGTCAAGGAAAGAGGAAAATATTTCAAAACAGAAACTTCGAGACCAGCAGTGCCTAAACATTCCTCTGTCTCCTAGACATAGGATAGTGGCTATGGAGAACAGTACACAATTTGCTTATTATGTATATGGTTTGATGACAGCCTTCTGATACCAATCATGATGCTTAAAAATGGCAGAAAGTTTAGCAAAATACTCCCCTAAAACATACCTGTTAAAAGACAAAGCTCCAAACGGACGTTTAAACACTTCTCCAAAAGAGAATGTATGTATGAATGCTTTTACAATGCCTCATATTCAGGAAAGTTTTGGCATAGCAGATGGTAAACAAATATTACTCAGCACTATTTTGTAGCACTGGGGGGGGGGTATTTTAAATGGTGTCTGTGCTCTCAAGATTTCATTGATGTGATCCAGTTCCTCCATTTTCGTGGAGAGGCAGAGGCCTATTAGCAGCCTCTCTGATCATGTCAACACTGACAGCTCACAAACTGCAATCTCAGCTTAGGCCATCAGAGGACCCCAAAGCCCCCTGCCATTCCTCCAACACCTCCCATTACTTTCATTTATTTGGTCCAAGGGAACTCATCTTCCCAGTATTCCCAAGCATTTGAGTACACTCCTTGCTAATAGTCACATTTCATCATGTCGTGGTTGCCTCAACGTTTGCATTTTCTAGATGCATTTGAATCACACAAATTCTGTCTTATTTGCTCACCAATTATGTTAGCAAAATAGTTTGATTAGGCATTTCAATAAATCAGTCTACTATGATGTGAGGGAAACATATTCTGATTCTCATCTCAAAAGGTAAACTTATTTTGGAAAAGAAAGAAGAATGATTAAAAAAATATACATTCAACTAAAATCAGTCCTTCTTAAGAATGAGAATAAAACTGTCTCCACCATGGGTGTTAGACAAGGGGCTCTCCGTCTCCAAATGACAATGGATGGATGCTTGATTAAAACACAAAAACTAGACCATACCTTAGGATCCTTTTCAAGCTGTTGACTTAATTTCTTCCAACCTAACTCATCATAATTCACTCTGTAATATCCAGTCACATTGAGGTTTAAAATCACCCAATCACCATCAGTATCTGAAAGTTGCATCTCAGGGAACACCACTACCAAACAAACAAACAAACAAACAAATGTTCTTAAAAAGATTTAAATATATATATATATATATATTTTTTTTTTTTTTTTTTGAGGCAAGGGTTTCTCTGTGTAGCCCTGGCTGTCCTGGCACTTGCTCTGTGGACCAGGATGGCCTTGAACTCACAAATATCTGCTTGCCTTTGTCTCCAAAGTGCTGGGATTTAAAGGTGTGTGCCATCACCGCTCTGCTAATTAAATTTTCATGTATAATTACTTTTAATTTGAAATAATTTAAAGCTCTGTGTTCAACAATCAGGTTTTCAAAAACTTGACATTTTTAACAAAATGTCTCTGTTTTTATAGATGTGTATACATGCAGATGTACATATATGCATATATAATGCACACATATATTTACTTACTGTTGCTTTTGTCTAGCCAGACTAAAGGTTGTGTGGTTCCATTTTTCATCCAAAAAATAGGGACAATCCATGTGTTACTTTTTGAAAGAAAGGGGAAAAATTAGCTATTTTCACACACAAGAATATACATAGTCATCCCAAATTAAAGAGATGCCAAAATAGCCGACCTCCAAGTCCATGGTCAATCCCAGCAGACTCCTGTGGTTTTGTTCTTCAGGTTACTTTGCGTTTCTGTTAGCCAATGTTACTTTGTTTCTTTATCACCCTCCCTCTTGCTGTCTCTTACAGGCTTACCTCTTATAACACAGACAATTGCTGGGACTTGTTTCTGTTTGAAATAGTGAAAGGCTGGTTTTACTAAATTGTAGCCACCTGGCCTCACTCTGGGTTATTAAAATGCTTCAGGCAGACCCAATTCTGTCTATGCCCAGAGAAGTGAAGGGTAATTTAAAAAGGAAAAGCTTGCCAACATTTCAAAATACCTCTCAACCTCCAGCTTTCTGACCATCTGAAACATATCCACAGGCATCAGCCAGGACATTGTCTGAGCATCTACATTTTCCTCCCATACTGGTGGCTGTGAACTGGATGAATTGGATGACCACAAGGGCTGCATGGGTCTTTAGGAAAGACACACAGTTCAGGCAATTGTTTCCAATCTTCTCCCAATTCTCAACATCTGGCATCTTAGTCCTTTAGCTGTGACTGTACATTTATCTGCACACCTAAGACTGCCCACTTTTCAAAGACTCGAACATTAGAGTGCAGAGTCTATTCAACTTCAGTTTCTCTCCCCCTGGGTTTTGAAGAAAGAGTGGGACTATTTGATTTGTTGCTATTATTGGTGTGTGTGTCTCTGTCTGTCTGTCTGTGTATGTAGAATGTGGGAGGCAGTACACATGTTTGGAGGTCAGAGAACAACTTTTTAGAGTTAATTCTCTCTTTCCAGCTTTAACATGGATTTCAGGAATCAAACTCATGTCATGAAGCTTGGGGTCAAAGCCACTGGGCCATCTTGCCAGCCCCTTCTTGAAAATTCTTCCAGTATTTGCAAATCATTTGTTCATGCTGAGATTCGAGGGTCAAAATTACTTAAAATGGTTGCAAGTTAACAATTAGGTGAAGAAATGGGAGGAAGAGGTGGGCGATGAGTGGCGTGCTACCACTCACTGCTGCATATTTTTGCATCATCTCCCCATTCCATTTGTGGTGCAGACAATGCAACTGGAGCTCAGAGGACTTGAATAAGATTTACACAGAGTCTGACTTTTGTAGAAGCCAGCATTTGAATCGGGTCTAAAGGCTACAATTTTAAAGTTGCAGATATTGCACACATGTGCACAGCACTCTCCTCAAGGATGTAGCTACCTCTAGCTTCTATGTCTAGGGGAAAAGACTGCAACAGGACCCTCTTTTTTATCTGAAAACTTGTGCCACTGGTGACATCATCTTCTTGCCTTTCACTCAGAATCCTGGGGGATTCATCTGTCTGATGAACAATGAGGAACATAAAGAATTCTAGGGGTCTGTTCACTCATGTGACTCTAAGTCCCGAGTAAGGGCTCACATTGGTCCCTAGGTGCAGGCTTCTGGACTTGATCAGTTCTGCCTCACCCTAGCACACAGTGCCAGCCTTTCAGGGAGTCACCCAATAGAAGGGCATATGCCTAGCAAGTGTTATATATACTTCCTCACTGCTGACTGGTTTCCATTGCATTGTTGCTCAACCCCAAACCTAGTGATGATAGAGGAAAACAATAACCTACTTGTGGCTTACAAGAATTTGATTTTCAGCCTTTTCAAGATAAAATGGCTCTTGTCTCATGATGCCTGTAGACACATTTAACGTGACGACTGGAAAGCCACCCTGGTATGTCCAGCTATCCATTATGCTTTTTACTGTTGTTGGCAAATTGATTATATTCTGCTCATCTATGACCTGATTAGAAAAAAAAATCATCATAAAAAAGACATGGTTATCAGCAAAATCTTTTGAAGCAGCAATCTCACCCAATGAAATGAAATGAAATAACCATCCTATTGCTTCTTAACATGGTAATCCTCAGTGGTTTTTTTTTTTTCAGAACTGTCAGACTGTACATGGCTTTCCTCTAGTGTCTGGGAGGGATTTTTTTTTTCAGGACACTCATGGCTGATGTGCTTATATAAAAGTGCTCTTATGCAAGCATGTACTGCAAATCAACTACAGTGACTTGTAATTCCTTCACAGTGCAAATGCTATGTGAATATAACAGTTATTATATTGTATTATTTGGGAAATAATGGCTCCAGAAAAGTCCATATATGTTTAGTACAAACAGAACTTCTATTTCTCATCTTGGGTTGCTTGAATATCCAAATATGGAGCCACAAATGCAGAAGACTGACAATATAAATGTTTATTTATTTATCTATTTATTCATTCAGCACAAATTTAAGGACCTAGCTGATCACTCTCTGTCTTGGGCATAGAAGTAGAGTGAAGACTAAAGAAATACCTGAGACCTAATGGGTTTTATAAATAGGGAAAAGTCATGTTGCTGTGATTCAGTCATTCACTCATGGCCTCCTGCTCTTGTATTGTATCAGACAAAACTACTCAGCAAGAAAGTCTTGAGAAGGACAATCACCATTTGAAAATGTCTCCATAGGTCATCTTGCTCGGCATTTGAGTAAGAAAATGTCTCCAAATATGACTGTGAAAACAGAGGAATTTGGGGTTAAAGCAATATGATGCCGACGCAAGTTACATTTGCTGCTATCTGGTAACACTCTTAGCAACTCACCTTAAGTGCATTGATAAACAAGTGCTGGCCTAGGAAACTGTTGAGCATCCGGGCCATACATGCCCCCTAAGACACACAAAGCCATTGTCAGCTGAACAAAATTCATTATTTAAACACAGACACATTCCACTTTTATGAACACGATTCCATGCTGTGCTTCTGATTCCAATTTGTTCCTGAATTCCCTATTTAAATTATCCTCAAATAAAATATATAGATTGTCATTAAGTAGTGAGTAAAGAGCAAACAAATGTTCTACATATAAAGAGTTGGGGTACACAAAAATATTTAAATTATGATATCTGCATACAAGAATAAAATTCTACAAAACAGAAGTTTGGAGCTGGGGTGATGGCTCAGCCACTGAAGCAAGAAAGAGGACCTGAGCTCCATCTTTAGAACCCATGTACAAAAGCTAAGCATGTGTGTTTGTCTGCAATCCTAGAACGGGGGGCGGGGGGGATGGGAGATTCCTAGTACTATATGACTATCCACTTAACCAAATCAGCAAGCTCCATGTCTCACAAAAACAAGTTTGATGCCTCCAGAGGTACAACATCCAAAGTTGTCCTTTGGCATCCCAATGCACATGCATGCATGCCCACCCTCCACACACACTCACTCACAGAAACCCAGAAAAATTTACTTCCAATGCATTGAGCTATGTGTAAGTCTGTTTATAATAGTAGATGTGCCCAATATCTAATATTTGCTAAGTGAAGGCTGACTTTAAAGCATTTTCTGACATCTATTAGGCAGTAAGATTAAAGTTACTTTTACCATGTAGCATTTTATCAACTTTGGACTCCATGCTACACAATTCTCTGCATGAGAACAGAAGAAAGCCCAAATATGTTTTTACCTTGTTGTAAGTATATATGTCGAAGAGTTCATTTATTTCTCCTGTTTCTGTGAAATTTTCCACCTCAGTGGACACAGCTCTAGACTCCAGGGCGTGATCTTCTCTGAGGACTCCATGTAAAAAGTTAAAAAAGAAGATCTCATTCTATAAAGGAAAAGATTGAGCCACATTAACTTCAGAGGGTTACAGAAATACAAAATCCAGCATTCCTAAGATAGCTTCCAAAATCCACATTGAAACGGAGACAGACTAATTAAAAAGTGTCTGACTTACAATATGCCCCAAATACCAGAATTCCTTGAGTAACAAAACAATAGGCCATCTTCCTTCCTATTCTCTAGCTTTTGCTTTGATTTTTAAGAGGTTAATTATAGAAGTGTGATTCCTAAGAGTCATGTACTTCTCATCAAGACAGGTTTTCTGCACCGTCTCTATGTAGTTCCATTCTACTAAATTATATTGTCGATTGACTCAATGAATCTTCAAAACTGATTGGTATTTTTCCATGCATACTCACAAAGCAAAAGGCACACTAGACTTATAAACTGACAGTGGTGTTGACATAATAACTGGAGAGTCATCCACAGACTAGATCCAGGTGTTTGCACTTTACGTGTTCTGAGACAGTAGTTCATTACACTGTTCTGGGAGCCACAGTACTATCGAAGACACGGGCTTTCCCTTGGGCACATGGCAAAAACAATTTCTCTCTGATACGAAGCTAGAAAGAAAACTAATTTACAGCCAAAGAGGAATTTGGGGTGAAAAAACAAAAAACAAAAGAACGGAGATTAGGAGAGATGCTGCACAGATGAGTTATCTGCACCCTGGTGGGTGGGTTAGCCCCTGATAGCCCTGTAAAGCCTAAAATCCCTACCGATTGGAACTCAGACTGACTTCTCATGCCATATGCCATACCAGTACCAGGTAAACATTCAAATTCTTCTCCACTTACACCTGCTAATGCTCTGGTCAACTCCTTTGTATTCCTAGCTTAAGTTTTGATTAGCAATACCATCAACTAGGCTTATGTGAGTTACATGACTTGTTACTGTGACAAAATATATTATATTACCAAAAGCAAATTTCATGAACAGTCAGGAAGCAGAGAGCAATGAATGTTACTTCTCAGTTCACTTTCTCTTTTTAACTCAACTAGGCTCCTGGTGTATGCTATTGCACAAAGTTAAAATGGCCCTTTCCACCATAATTAACCCACTCTAGGAAATCTCATCTAGATAATAATAATAACAGATAATAACCTAATCTAGACGATAGGTATATCCAAAGGCTAACCTTATATATGCCTATATATACTCTTACCATCAATGCCTACCCAGAAGACTGCTGAGTCTAGACCTTGTCAATTTGACAGTAAGTATTAACTACCTCCAGGCTATTGCCAAAATCTGATCTTCTGAAAATGAGAAGCCTATAACACAGAGTAATGTGTCAGCAACGTTGTTGTTTGAGATGGCGCCTTGATATAAATCAGGTTGTTTTTTTAATTTTGAATCCTCCCACCTCAGCTTCCTGAATAGCTGAAATGGTAGATGTAAGTTACCATGTCTGGCTACGTCTGAAAGTTTAATGGAAAATTGACCAGCTGGAGATTGTGTCAAAATCATGTTGGTCTGGCTAGTATCCTATACTCCCGTAACTATAGGATGTTGAATGGTAAAGCTTTCCTGTTGCTAGTTCAGTAATAGCCTATTCATTAAGCATAGGTTCTGCTACTGTTCTTGAGAGTGTTACATTTTGATCAATGTGTCGTAGACACAAGGGAGAAATTTTTAAACTTGCATAATTCATGCCCTAAGAACTCTACCACAATTTAGCTTTAATACAATTCTTTCTAATGTTTTTTATGTATGTATGCTCATAGTAGTAAAATGCCCTACTGTATTTACCAACGTTTTGAGTTTTTGTTACTTGGTCTTCACAACTGTTTCCTAAGATACAAATGAACAGAAAGATAAGTTGGAAGAACAAAAAGCCAAAGTTAGTTTGGTCAAGTCACAGATGGATTTCTTCTTTTTCAAGCATAACAGATAAAACTTTTATAAAAAGCAAAGTGTTATGATAAATGAATAGGGAGTTGTCAAGACAATGGGCCAACGATAATTTTTTTCTTTCTGTCTTAACAGTTCTTTTACTCATACAAGTCACCAAATCTATCTCTGACATTCAGTTTTACCATTTCAAATCAGGGAAAACATCACTGTCCTCACTTATTATCGTAAAGTGTAAATTAATTTATGGGTTTTAGCAAAATTCCCAGGAAGTACAACCTTCTTCATAGGAGTTAACCACTTCAGGCTACTTATCATCATCATTTATTGTTCTTAGGACTGAACAATGTCTATGATACCCTATATGCACACAAGTGTATATTTAATGACAGTTGCCACCTAGTATGTAACAGATGTTCAGAAAGCTGTTCAGTGACTGCATTTGACTCCTTTTAGCTCAGATGTTCTACTGTGCACCTCAGCTTATGGTGGTAAGAAAGGCAGAGTGAGGATGCAGGGGTTCTCCTAGGTGGTGGAGCTCTTGTCTAACAAGCATGAGGCCTGGGATTGAGGGTCAGAACCATGCTTAACACAAGAAAACTGCTTTTGGATCCATCACAGAGTCTTCTACTTTCCTAAACTAGGCAGAAATAGAAAGACAGAGAAGTTACTGAGTAACAAATGCCAGAACTCAGAGACCCTGAGCCTTGAAGAGCTGGTGAATGGCAAATCCAGTATTCTCATCATCATCATCTTGGCCATCAGACAATCAGATTTCAAAGGCAACTCTGTCCCAGACAGGAAATGATTTCAGGTAAATCAATGAAGCCCTTAACATTTCATTCTCATCTATAGAATGATGTCCAAACTCCCTTCCAGAACAACAGGACCTGTGCTCAGTGCTGAGATGAAAGAAGGAGGCATGGCCTCATACCCATGTGTTGAAAGGAGAGAATGAACTACAACTGATTGTCTTCTGACCTCCACATGTATGCTACAGCATATGCAGTCTGACACAATAATAAGTAAATAAGTATAAAATTTGGGGGGATATAAGAGGCTTTTCTTGTATAGAACTCCTGTCCTGGAACTTTCTCTGAAGATTAGGCTGGCCTCAAACTTATAGAGATCCACATGCCTTTGCCTCCCAAGTGCCGGAAATAAATGCATGCACCACTACCACCCAGCTAAAGATGAAAAAATTTAAGCCAAAAGAAGTTTCAGTATAAATATCACTTAAACAAAAGTTATAAGTAAAAATCTTGCAATAAAAAGAACATACAAGGCAGTATGACTCACCTTTGATAAAGAATTTTATCAATTAGTAGTTACTGGATTGTCTGTGTTTTATAGATTTTCCAACAATGAATATGCATTCATTTTAAAATTGTGGGTAAATGATTAAATTACTTACCTTTGGGAGTTTGGGATAGAAGTAGTTAATTATTCCAAGTTCAAAATAAGTTGCAAAGCCCTCGTTGAGCCAGATATCATTCCACCAACTCATGGTCACCAGATTCCCGAACCACTTTTGGAGATGTGAGAGAGGAAAAGATATTTCTAAAATCTGAGTTGTCTTAACTGCAAATACACACGAAGGAGGTAAGATGACAAAAAGATGTTCGTGTCATTTGCCATCAATAACAAAACTCGAAAGCAGGCCTCCCAAACATGCCTTGCTGTTTTCACACGAGCAGCTATGCATTTCTCAGAAATGATGTGTCATTTCTGGTCACTGGGAGCAGTCTTTGCTTTAAACCTGATATGTAAGCACAAGACTGGCTAGGTGAATAAAACTGTTGGCTTTGCCCATGAGTTGTGTTTAGTTCAATGAAGCTGAAGTCCTAGGCTCTCACTTAACCCCCTACTATTCTCCCACCTCATAGTCTAACTAGGACTTTACTGTAAGTAGATACTATGTTTTAGACTCTGATTTGATCCACACCATGTATGAATCACTCAAGCGTGTGTATGCTCTGTGATGTATTGTAGCTGTGTTTTTCTCTATTCAAGCTGAACAGGGCAGGAAAAAGGATAAATGTATATGGAAAGAAAAAATACATTCCCCAAATCAACAAATCCATATCTTGTTATCTAACTAAATTTTTACAGCAGTTGTTAGCAGCTTATATCACTTGGGTTACAATAAGAAATGACACTTTCAACAGCTGATCAAAATTCGTGGGGGTATGAGGACTATGTAGCCAGGGTGTGGAGTCACACGCAGAAGAAAACTCCACTGTCATAGTTAAGGTTATTTCTTGCTTGACACATTTCTGTTAATGGAATAGAGACAAAAATGTAGGTGTGAGACTTTCCATCAAGTCAAATGCTTAGACTTTTAAGATCCCAATGCGAAGCACACAGAGGTTGCAATGGGCAGCCTGGTGACACTCTTTGTGGATGCAGCTTGAGCCCTCATGTGTCCCTCCCTCACACACTGCCTGCATCCACCCAAGCTCTTCCCAGAATAAAGCTAAACAGGCTGACAACACCTCAGTGGGTGGGACTCAGCTTGACTGACAGCACACAGACCCTGTTTGTTTTTCAAGACAGGATTTCTCTGTAGCTTTGGAGGCTGTCCTGGAACTCCTTCTGTGGACCAGGCTGGCCTCAAACTCAGAAACCTGCCTGCCCCTGTTTCCTGAGTGCTGGGATTAAAGGCGTGAGGCCACTACCACCCAGACGGCCATTCCTTGTTTTATGTACAGTTATACATTTTAAGTACTAACATGCTGCTTCAAATGTGGTGTGTGGCTGGTATTTCTTGATTTTGCTTCTCGGAGGAAAATGGTAAGAAAATACCTCGCTGTGAAATAAGGAAGAACATTTCCCCAGGTACCTGGTGCCCAACCTCGTGGGAGATGATGGACAAGACCATAGCCCTTCTCTCTGTCAGCTCATCATCTGGTTCCAGCAACAAGGATGCTTCATCAAATATCAACAGCCCCCAGTTTTCCATTGCACGGTTGTCAAAAGTAGGCAAGGCAATTATATCTAAGTGGATTTAAGTAAGGAAAAAAATTAAATCATCATTTCTAATAAAATGTTGTTTAGCTATAAATTATGTCAAATTATGTTCAAATAAAGTCATTAGGTTACTGGAAAATAGAGATTACAGGAAATTTGCAACCTGAGTAAAGGGAAGGGTATTTAAAAAAAACCCAAAAACTAACACTAAAGATAGAAACTAGAAAATAAGTTATGACAATTGTATGAAAATCATATAAAGATCAAATATTTCTGATGAGAGACTCATAGCTCAAATATAGAAAGATCTCAAAACTCAACAAAAAGATGGCAAAATGGGCTAAATCCTGGTCCTTCCTCAGCCCTGTGAATCAGTCTGTCTCAAAGCATCCATCAGACTTAGTGACATTGCCCATCCTTTTAAACCCCTCCTGGTCACACTCATACCATCCCAAACCCATGCACTTCCCTCGCAAAAAAAAAAAAAACTCTGCTGCCCTGCCCAGCCCAATTCCTTATGTTGACCTTAGATTTCCTCTGCTAACTGATCCTGTTTGCTTTCCCAGGAAACCCTCTACTAGAAGGATGAATGTGATCAACACTCAGAGTCTGGCTCTGATAGTTATGAGAAATCAATTCTTATAGAGACTGATTGACTTCTTTTACAACTCTCTGAAATTAAATCTTTTTACATGCATGTGTGTCTGTGTAATTGCAAGCATACGTGTGTGTGTATGTTGTGTGTATGTGTTTGTATGTGTGTGTGCGCATGTGTATGTATGTGTGTGTGTGCATACATGTGTATGTGTGTGTGTGAGTGTGTAAGTGTCATGACACACATATGGAGATCATAAGTGAACCCACGGGAGTCAGTGCTCTCTTCCACTCTGTGGATCCTGGAGATTGAATTTCAGTTGTCAAGCTTGGCAGCAAGTGCCCTTACTCACTGAGCCGCCTTGCTAGGCCCCTTCTAATGACTGTTTTTTAAACATTTTAAAATTTTAACTAAATGCAATTTAATTAAGAAAAATCATTGGGCTTTTAGAAAATGAACTATCATCACTAATTACCATATGATTCTGCAGTCTCTTATACAAACATTTAACCAGTTATTTCAAAATAACAATAGAAGCAACCATGGATCTAACGTTTAACCCTTTAGAATTGCCTGGGATTAGCCAAATTTTTCTGAAATGGGCCAGCTGAAAAAATTTCCAACTTTCTATGCTGTTTTCTGCCACATTGTGTATTTACTGTTCCCTTGCTTTGAATAGATTATATATCCTATTGTATCTCATTATATAAAATCACTTTGGGTTTAAAACTTTAGAAAAGGTGCTTCATTTTCATTGTTGTATAGTCTTCTACTGTGTGCATGTCTCACTATTCATCACTCCTCCTATGAAAGACCTTTTTTTGTCCGAGTTAACAAATAGAAAAAGTGAATTGTCCAGTTAAGTAAAAGACATTCCAAGATGTGCAAATTGCATATGGCGTGAAGAGCCTGGAGGACCAAGGAGGGTGTAGAGACTATTTGAGAGCACCAATCATAGTTGGGAACTGCCCAACTCCTGGAATAAGTTGGTACATCGTTGTAAAGACATGGTTGGAGTTCAGAGCCCGTCCTCATGGTTATAGGAAGCTGCATGGAGATTTTAAAGAGGACCTTAACATGATCAGCCATTTCTCTGCAAAGATTCTGGGTTCACATGGGAGGACAAGTTGGAGGGTGGCACCACATAAAGACTGTTCCAGTAGAGACAATGGTGATGTACATTGGCAGCAAGTAGGAGCAGGATGGTAGTGAATGGCTTGGGGGGCAGAGAAGGAAAGGGGGGCAAGGACTATCTCCCTTAAGCTCCTCTAGCATGCAAGAGCTAGGAACTTGGTTTACAACTCAGATGCCTGCCGCTGCCAGTGGTGTAATGTGACAGGCAAACCAGGGTTTCTGACCAGGCTTAAGCTGCTCCCCAGCCCTCACCCTTTATTCCCCCTAAACTAAAGAGGCTCTGACCAGCCTCGCATCCCAGATATTTTTCCCCACCCTCTTCTGCTATCTGCCTGTGCAGGCAGAGCATAGTGTTCTCAAGATTTCAGAAACATGAAGGAACAAAATAAATTTACATGACACGCACGATTTAAACAGAAGAAAAAAAATTGAGCAACGTTCTGAGCTGAGCGGCTTGCAAAACTTTACAGGCATACCATACAGCTCTATGGAAGATAAAATATTTACATCAATCTTCAAGGCTCATATTCACACATGATTCTAATTTTTATGATGAAATCTATAGATAACAATGAGTATTAAGCCAATGAGTCACCGCTAAAGAATATCTAAAATCCTGCAAGCTTGCTAGCTGAAAGAATCCAGAGCTCAGCACTGCACAGCGTTATATGTAAGTACAAAAGAGTCTTAAGAGCCCCTTCTAGAGAAGGAACCACCAGACACCCACAAGGGAGCTAAAATAGAAATGCTCAGCTCACTAGATACAGAGCACCAGACAGAGAAAGCACAGCCAGATCATTGTGTGTTTCGGAAAGCATCAAACACCATGGTGAATGAAGCTAACTCCGAAATAAAAGCTAAATGGCTTGAAGGTTCATGAGTATAGCATGTGATCTCAATGCAGGGCCTGCAGAACAGAAAAACTGTGCATTGAAACTTTTTTAAATGTTTCACCTGTTTTTGGAAGTGGATAACTGATGTTAAACAAATCCTCCAGAAATGAGAAGATGGGACCTGTGATGTTCACAGCAAAGTCTACATTTCCATTTGCAATGCCGTCTTTCCGGGCCCACACTCGTATCTAAATTAGAACAATTGAACAATACTTAAGTAGTGCAATGTCAGGCTTCAAAACTTGCCCATTTTGACTCCATGCTACTGTGGAAGAAGCTTGGGAATGGTCCCCACAGTCTCATATATTTGAATCCTTGCTTCCCAGGTGGTGGAACTGTTTAGGAGGGGTTAGGAGGTGTGACTTGTTGATGTGTGTCACTCTGGGATGGACTTTGATGTTTCCACAGATTTGCAACATTTCCAGTGTTCTCTCTCTCTTTCCTGCTGATAGATCAAGATGTGGACTTCTGCTGTCCTCCTATTAGTTATGGTGTTTTGTCACAGTAAAAAAGAAACAGCGACCAAGAGAGCACTTACAATATTTAAGTTCATATAGGTGCTGAGAAAATCTTAGAATGCAAAGCACTAACAGTGATCTCCCAGAGGTATGCCACATTAACTTTTACTTTGAAAATCTATAATTACTGGTCAGACTAGAAGCCACACATAGAAGAATGGAAATAGGCCCCTATCCATTACCCTGTACAAAACTCAATTCCAAATGGATCAAGGAAATCAACATAAGACCAGGTGTCAAGACCCCAATTGAAAAGAAAGTAAAGAATAGGCTTGAACTTATTGGCACAGGAAGAGATTTCTGAACAGAACACTGATAGCATAGACATTAAGACCAATAATCAGTAAATAGAACCTCATGAAGCTCAAAAGCTTTTGATTTTAAAAAAAAAGGGCATAATCATTCCTTTTGAGCAAAGCAGGAGCCTACACAATAGGCAAAGTATTTTCCAATTATACATCTAGCAGAGTTAGCAACTAAAATATACAAAGAACTTAGAAAACTGAACATCAAGAAAACAAATAACCCATTTTAAAATGGGGTGCAGAATAAGAGAGTTCTCAAAAGATGAAGCATAAACGCCCGAGACATATTTTTCTAAATCCTTAACCTTTAATATCCTTAACCCCAGGAAATTCAAATTAAAGCTACTTTGAGATTTCATCTTATCCCAGTCAGAATGAACAAGATCAATAAGACAAATGACAACATATGATGATGAGGATGTGGAAAAAAGGGAATACTTTACTACTGATGGATATGAAACCTCATGCAATCACAAAGAAAATCAGTGTAGAGTTTCCTCAAAAAAGGCGAAACTAGACATACAAGATCCAGCTCTACCATTCTTGAGAATAGACTGAAAGGACTCTATATCTTACTTCACAGATACTTACTTACTCATCCATGTTCATAAAGTCAGAAGCTTGAAATAGCATATATATCCATCCACTGATGAATAAATAGATAATGAAAATGTAAAAAAAATACATTTACACAATGAAATGTTATTCAACTGTTAAGAAAAATTAAATTATGAAATTTGCAGATAGAGCTAGAGTCAACTATCCTAAGTAAGGTAACTCAGACCCTAAAAGACAAACACTGCCCGTTTTTTCTTATATCTGGGTGTTAGGTCTTAAGATTTAGATATGTGTTTTATTCAGAATATTCAGAGATTGGGTAGCTGGTAAGGGACCAGAGAGTGGAGGGGATTGTCCAAAGAAGGAGAAATGGAATATAGTGTTTTAAACATGTAAAGAAGAAACTAAACTAGGAGGATTAAATGGAAAGGGTGATTGGCGAACAGGGTGAAGGAGAGATAAGGGCAGGGACAACTAATAGCAAAGGCCTTTTGAAAGGCCTCCATGAATGGGCCACATCTCTTTGAGTTGTTAATCAAGGCAGGTCCCATAGATTACCTTCAAACATTACATGCTATTGCCAGCTATATTGGTTACTGCCACACGTGACAGTAAGACTTTATTGCAAGATAATCCATACTTACATAATTGAACATAAAGAACTTGAGCTAACGCTCAACAAGAAGTTTCACCCCTATTGACTAACATTCATATTTCTGGAAGTTACTATACAGTGCAGAATATCAGAAGAGAAAAGTAATCATCAAACTCACCCAGTTATAAACCCGGTGAGTGACTATAATGCAATAGTGGCATAAATGTGATGGAAGTAACTAACCGCTTTTTTGTTGGCGTTAGGGTCTGCTCCATGTCAAAAACCCACACCTGACACTGTCGATGGTCCCTGGAACTTGGGGCTAGATAAATCATGAGCCCTATTAGAAACCTCCTACTATTATTCGACTAAAGGACCATAGTAATACAACAACTACTAGCACATATGGCTATGCCCATGGATCAATGTGTCACTGAACTCTTACTGGAGAAGCCCCTTCTTACAGTAGATGGTAGTTAACACAGAGACATACAACTGAATAACATGCAGATAGTGAAGACCATGGAGTAATCAGCCCTAAGAGGGATGTCTGCATCACACTCCTCTATCAAAGGCTTAGGGATCTATTTGGAAATGGATGAAGAAGCACATATGCTCTCACAAAGACTGTAACAGTAGCCACAAAACCTGCACAGGTTCAAGTCAGACAAAAGCTCAGCACAAAGTCCTGGCCCTAATCAAGAAGCTATTTTCAATTGATACCTCCTGGGAGAGGGAAAGCCTGTTTTCCCAACAGTGAAAGAAGGACTATCAGTCACACTCTATGGCAGGTCTCATGCTCAAGAACCGGTGACCAATACAAAAGGGATTTCACATTTTTATGTGTGTTTTTCTTTGGCTGTGGTTTGGTGGTTTTTGTTGTTGTTGTTTTTGTTTGTTTGTTTTTTGCCTTTGGGGTTTTTGTTTTGTTTTATGTCCATGGCTGGTTTGCTTGTTTGAGAGAGAGAAAGAACATGAAGTTGGGTGGGTAGGGAGGTGGAGAGGATCTGGGAAGAGTGAGAGAGAAGAAAGAATATAATCAAAATTCACTGTATGAAAAAATTAAGTAATAAAATAAGTCATTTAAAAAATGTATTATTCTGTGATTGCAGAAAAATCCATGTAGCTTCCACATAAAAGAATACCTCAAATCCTTCTTCCCTAAAAGAAAAAAAAAAAACAAAAAAACATTCCAATGATCCAAAACAGAGTTGTGTTAAGAGTGATGGTATGCTGCATGACCAAATTTGAACCTTGCAACTTAGGATGGTTTAATATTTAGAATTAGTAGTCCTATCACTGCATTTTCAAGACTGAAAATCAGATTAAGTCCTCAAATTTTAAAAAGCCCTTGAAAAGTCTTTTAATTTTAAACCTGTTGAAGCTAGTTAGTTATTACAATAGTGTTTCCATGTTTGTTGGTAAAAGGCATCTCCACCATTTAATGTCATTTTCATGTTAATATGCTGGTGTTTGGTACCCGAGAGTGAATCCCTGTAGCATTCCTGACTGCTCCTGTTCCAACCCAAAGGACTGTAGTGATGCAGAATCACCTTATGCTCTACATTTTTTTTCTCTGTAAGTAATTGTTAATAGAATTGAGACTTGTCAGCGCTGATGCCAAGGGAGCCACATGAAAATGAAAGTCCTTAGGACAAATGTTAGAGGTGTGGGAATTACCAAGTGTGTTCTTACATGAGTTTTGTTAACTTAAAAAAAAATGCTCTCTACCGAACATTATCCAAAATGGGCAAGAAAAATAAGAAAAATGAAAAGCAGCATAATGCAGGTACATGCTTTCCAGGAACAGATTTATCTCACTGTGCTTTCATTTCTCTGGAAAGTTTGTCTTGAATTATGTGAATTTTTAGTTATGCCAGAGTTTGGGAATGTTCCTTGTTCACAGAATGCAACCACCCGGTTTTGAGACACCAGCCTGGATTCCCTCACTGATTTTTTTTTCCTCCCGTGTGCCACAGAGGCCCCATTTAGTTGAGAAAGATGGCCTCAGGCCTTGGATCTGCTTTTCCATTAAACTTACAACTTCTCAGACCAAAGTTTGGAAGCCACTAGATTTGAAAAAACACAGAGGGTACAAACTGTGTTTTAGCTGTAGTCTTTTGCAAAATAATAGCCCCATCAATGAATACTTGCTCAATAATTTTCAGGTTATGAATCTCCTCCCACAAATGACCATTCTGTATGGCCATAAAGCAAGACAAATAATGGGAATTTCAAATTGGATTGGGAGGATATGTAGCCCTGAGGAGGAAGCAAGAAGCACAGACCAATAAGGACCATTTTAGATGTAGCTAAAAAGTCCTTCAAAATCACACCTGCCCCATCTGTGTCTTCTAATAGCCATCGCTGGTGTGACAGATCAAGACATCAGAGATGATTGTTTTGCAAATACCCATGCTGCCCAAGTCTTCCAAGTTAGCCTTTTCAATGCCTATAGTATGTTCTCTGCTTGTCCTTTACACAATCATACTCTTACTGAACGGGTAATTCTGGGATAAGCTGGACACAATTCCAGGCTTGAATTTTGTTTACTTCATAGAACACACATTAGATTCAATCACTTTGTAGTGCTTAGCTGTGGCCAAGCACAGCATTCCACTGATAAACTTAACCCAAGACTCATTTTCTGGCCAAGAGAATTAGCTTTGTCTTGTTCCCTTTTTTGTTTCTATGGCACCTGGCCTTCTTTATAATAGAGTGATCTTTAGGGAAGGAACTGATTCACAAGAATTGCTGATTGAGAAGAGAATTGACCATAAGCTATCTGGTGTGGGTGTGAGGGACCACCCTGGGTCTCTCATTAGCTATGGGAAATGAGTGGTCTGCTACTTCTTGCTAGGCTCAAACCATGCTTCTAAACCATCCTTAAGCAGATTCACTGATCTATGCCAGATTTCTGATTAGGCCAGTGTTACATCTATGAGTGTCAAAGACCGCCTAGTAATTATTCAGCAAGAGAAACAGGGCTGGGAGCCAGCAGCTCAGAAAGATGATAAGCTGCTGCTTGCATCCAACACTTTGTAAGTGATTCATTAGGCTAGGAGGCCTGGAGTAGTGTTTTGGCTCATTCTCACCCCCATGATGAGCTTAGCTCACCACCAGCCTTCTTGTCTCCATCATCAATGATATGAGCCTTGAAGATTTCAGGCCAGCCAGAGGGATGCTCAGCTAGCTGTACAGCTTGACCTCTCTCACCCAAGAAAGCCAAGAAAATCAGAAAGAACTGGGCAGGCATAAGGAGTTGGCCTTAGTAACCTCCATAGTCCCTCCATAGTAGGGAATAAGCAAGCATGGGAAACACTATCACAGCAACCATGATACTTTCTGAAAATCTTGGGGTATCATGAGAATACAACTAGATGAAAATTAAGAATATCAGGACAAAGTCTGCTCATCCCACTTTACATGACTCTAGAGAGGTCTTGTGTACCCAGAGCTATGGGATAACCACAGGGCCTAGCTCCTTAAAGGGAATGACAGGCTGCACACACCACTCCAGCGACTTATGAGTGTCTTGCTTTTATTGCTCAGTGTCGGGCCATCCTGGTTGCTAAACACTTTGAATCTCATCCAGTAAGCAACACATCTCCCAGGACTAGCTAAGCCACTGTCTGTTCTCCCCTGCCCTCTTGGAAAGCAGAAACAGGAAGTGGGTGCTTAGAGCCTACCTTGAGGACTGGGCTTAATGTACAGTCTACTATAGAAACAGTTACAAAGAGCTATCATAGAAAAGTGTACCTTACCCCTCCCTACCACCTCCTTTTTTTTTAATTTAGTGAAAGGGGAGGAAACAGGATCTTACTATGCATCCCAGGATGGCCTCAAATCCATGATCCTTGATCCCTCAGGTGATAGAATTACAAGTGTATGCTACCATACTTCTTACATCACATTTTGTGAAGCCACATTTCCACGGGACTTGGCAGGGGGAAGAGGAAAGTGGCAGTGGGTTATGTAGGTACAGTAGGCAAACAACACCCAGCCAGCAATTGTTCCCCATCTGCAGGCTCTTCTCTACTCACCTCCTTGCCTCTCTCAGTTCTGCTGACATGGTCAAAGTCACATACAGCAAGTGCGACAAGGTAAGTTGGCATGCGGGGTGTGGTATGGAAGGTAGTGACCTTCCATCTGCTTCCATTCACATCGATTCTTTCAGACTGACCTGGAGGAATATTTTAGTCCAAACCACTGTAAACCTAGATAATATGCAACCTAGAAACAATTTGTCAAGACAGCTGTCAACCAGCCACTCCTTCCTAGGTATTCCCTGTAGTCCAGGAGATCGCGTTTCTCTGTCTAAACCATCAACACTACATCAGGTTACTGTGAACCTTTGTCATCCCAGGATCTAAATACAAAGTTAACAACGAGGAGGTAAAAATGTTAATTATCCTGAAATAGACACTATAACCCAAAAATATGCAAAATTATCATGTTGCTCAAAAGTATGTATGTGTATACATGTTGCATGTGTGTACAAGTGTACACATGTTTACAGAGGTCAGCAGTGAACATCTTCTCAATTGTTCTCAATTGTCTTTTGAGACAGGGACTCTAACCCTGAAGCTCCTGATTCAGCTAGACTGACTGGCCAGCAAGACCCCAGAAAACCCCCTGCCTTTGCCTCCCCAACACCGAGATTACAGTTGCACTCCACCATGCCCAGCTTTTTACACGGGTGCCGGAGATTAAACTCAGAGCCTCCTGCTTGCATGGCAAGCATTTCCTGACTAAGCCATTCTCCTAGTCCCCAGGACTATTTTAAAATATTTTCTATTATAATGATGACTACTCCCCCATTATCATCACTTACTGCATGTATGTATCAAGTCATCACATTTCATTCCATAAAGCTATACAGTTGTTATAATGATTTTTAAGTAAATAGAAAGTACATTTGGAGGACCCAATATGGGATCTTAGGCTTGAATCAGCTTCCTGAGTGATGAGAGCTTAACAAAATGAATGTCAAACCCATGAGCACTGCATGTTTTCTGCCCAGTTGATACTCTTTCTTTCCACCTGCTTCTATTTCCTAGCTCAGCACACTTCTCACAGCATTTCATCGAGAGCTGCCTGAGACCAAAGTGAATCAGAAACTACAATTCCACCTTTATCAGGTTTCCGATGTATCTTCAGCAGCAACAGTCTGGAGCCTAAAGCTGAAATCGCAAACTCAAATGTTAGTCAGGGTCAGCCATCAGATGCGTCACGGGGTACAATATAGTAACAAGGAGATTGAGGTAGTTTATGGTGGCTCAGGCCCACTCTGCAAGAGGCTACCTGTTCTCAGCCTTCATTCATTAAAGTCATATAAATGCTGCAGATCCTGTGTTAATTGAGCAACTGAGTTACCAAGGAAACAAAGATTTAGATTTTTACATTATATCTCTGGATCTTTAAAAGTTATAAACCAATGCAGTCACGATGAAAACAAAAATCACCCAAGGCGGATAAAATACATTCATGTATCTGCTGAGATCAACTGCACCTGCCTGTTATAGGTAAGGGCCCATAGTTGAAGCACTAACTAACGGGCAGGTAGACTGTCAGTATGTAGAGATAGTATCATGTCCCCAGATCCCAATACAGAAAGAACAGGGACTTATCTTCTCTAAGTATGAAAGGTCCATACTTGTCTCATGTGACTACTCTCCACAGTTATAACAGATGAAGGCTATTAACACATTGCCTAGAGAAGCAGACATGAAAGCTAATGTTTTCATTTTTATACAATGGCAGGAAACATTACTTACCTAGCTGGGGCATATTGGAAAGAGTCACATACCCAGGATGGTGAATAATTGTAATGTTAAAAGTTGCCTTCAGAGCTGGCTCATCAAAACAGGGAAAAACATTCCTGGCAAATGTTGGTTCCATTTGAGACGCAATCAAGGCTCTGAAATATATTTGGTAAATTTTTTTTCTTAGATCAACGGAACCACACACACACACACACACACACACACACACACACACACACACACACTCCAATTCCTACAACATCTTAGGGTTCTTGTAAGACCTAAAATAAAAATGATCTCTTTATTTTTCAAGCACAAAATGATTTTTGTCTCATTGCATAATAAACCTTTTATAAGGAAAACAGGAACAAACATAAACATGGAATGTCAGTCTTTGGAAAACTAGGATGGCTTCTTTGAGGACTGTTTGTTGCTTTCATCTGTCACCAAAGGGCAAGTCAGTCTGAAGAATGTCTATGTTTTTTCTTCCCCCCCCCCCCCCCGACTCTTTCTCAAATGTTCCCTCTTCTTTCTAATTGAAAACTTATGGTTCTATTTTGGAGCCTTCTGGGGGTAAACTGTATGGGCACACACCAACTGAACATTATGTCCTATGGTTACAGATAGATTCACCACATCCCTACTGTGGCTTCTCCTCCATTCATGGAAAAATACAAAGAATGACACACTGCCATGCTACACTGGAGATTTATAGCAGAAAGCTTAGGGACAAGCCCATGATGTCAGGTTCACCCCCAGCACATCCTTCCTGAGTGTCTTAAGGGCATGGCTCTCAGCAAACAGCTTTTTCCTCAGTCTTGTTAATTCCATTTGCCAAGACTCAGTGACCTGGGAACCTGGCTGGAGAGGACAATGGTGAATGTGAACTTTCTTCCAACTGAGGTCCCGGGCTTAGCATTTGTCACATGTTGACCCTTGCTTCAGGCCCAATTCAGAGATAAATAAAGCCAAACATCTTGAGAGGACCTGTCCTACTCGTTTTTCACCTCTACAAATCAATCTTCCACTGCAAAAGAGCCTCTTCGCCTATTAAACAAAATTCACAGCTCTCGGTGGTGGTGGGGCGGGGGGGGGGGGGGACAGTCAGGTAGTTGAGACATTCAGAAACCTCTCTTGAAAAATAAGAAAAACCCATCTCACAGACAGCCCATTGGAGGTGTCCAACTTTACTGTGACAAAGCTATAATTTGCAGCCAGCCTGTTTTGTCCTGCTCATTTCCCTCATTTTATTATAGCCCTGCTTGTGCAGGCTGGAAGGAAGCCTGTGGTTCCACAGTAGCCAGATTGGCTACAAGACCTGGTCTTTCTGCTACCGACGGAGCCATTCTGGGAAAGTCACATATTGGAGCTGAAGCTTCAGTTCTCCATGTGGAAAATATGACACTCTACTTTGGGTTGCTACTTGAGTGCACATATTATTAGTAGACAACTTAATAAGAAATCACCTGTGATCCCTACATCTTCCAACCTGACAAGCCATGCTCAATAGTTTAGAAGAGACCCAGGAGTCACTAACTTATGGGTGAGTTGGTCATTAGTGACAAACTCAGCTCCAAAGTTGTCAAAATTACACCTGAACACAAATCATCTTTCTTTCCCCAATTACAAACTACCAGAAGCTGGGGAGGGGCAGTTCTGTCTTTTCTTTTCTGCTTGTGTCATCTGCAACGCAAGACATCTTCAGAGCAGTTGAATTAGCAACTGATAATTAGCTCCACTTTGGGGCTGTTATAAAATATAGGCAGCTTTATTAATATATACAAGAGACTTTGAAGTACATTTGCAGTGTGTTTCAGTCAAAATTGCCTGTTTTAGGACTTGGGTTGCTGTGTTTGAGAGGAGATACATGAAACAGCATTGTATATTGTTTTTCAGTCACCTGAGTTCTCCGTTCAGATGAGCAGAATAAAAATAATTAAAGCCATGTAACTTTGAGAAATGTGCTTAAAGTCTTTAGGGACCATTTTCCATTGAATGTTTGGATGGGATGAGATATCTGAATGGATGATCTGAATGGACACTGAGATTTCTAACAGCATGATTCTGGGGTGGGGTGTAAAGAGGGCTAAACATACCTAACGAAATGTATGTAAACCTTTGAAGTGGCCCTGCTTGAGTCACCTGGAGACCATAGGAGGAGTCCCTTCAAGAGTTCGCCCATGCTCCTAGGGAAGTCCATACCCTGACACTGTAGAACAGTCTGAACAGATGGTGACATTTGTACCAAAGAGCATGCATACTCTAACGTGAAAAGGCACATCTCATTACAGAGTATGTCTCTTGATACCCAGGATGTCAAATGCTGAACACAAACCATGGAAAGACAAGCTTGACAGCATCTCCTCTGCTACGACTTCACAAAGGAGGCTTCAAAATGGGCAACAGGAAGAACAGCACCACTTTAGCAACCAAACACAGTAAATGCTTCCAAGTCTGTGATTCAAGTCTCCCGAGAAGTGAAAGAAAGAGGCTTCTCCTGGATTTTCTGTAACCGTTTCCCAAAAACAGTTCAAGAAAGGTCCCTACTACTCAAAGCCCTTTTGGCTCTTCATCTTAGCTGCAAAGGCCAGCAGCAAGCAGCAGTCATGTGATCTTATATGCCACATCTGGAAATCTCACAGTGAGTGGCTTTGCCTTCTCGCTCTGCCAGCGGAGGGAGAAATATCAAGCCTTTCCGAGCACAGGATGACCTACCATTCTCTCTTCCCTTCAAGTTTCAGGGAAGTATAATATTATGGTGTCTGCTAAGTCTCTGTTTGCCGTGGTCAGCTGGTAAAGGAACTGCTGTAGGGGAATTTGCCTCCTAGAGGTTCAGCACTGTAGAATCTCTTTCCTTCCCCCTTGCCTTGCTCTAAAATCATGGCCTCAGAATGCTCTGGAGCTAGAAGGGATCTTCATGGAACATCTTCATGCACTTGGAGAATAAGTCTATGCCCATTGAAAAGATATCAATTACATGCACTAATAAATTATTTCACTCCAAATTATTTTATGAACTCCATATGAACTCCATCTTCTGTTAACAAGTGCTAAATAACAGAGCTAGTCAGAGATTAAGAAAAATTCTTCAAGAGTTATGATACCCCACTCCTTAAATATTTTAATATAACACACACCTAGAAATCAAAACATTTAGTAGAAGCAGATGTTCAACCACTGGACTGTGGTTCAAGGATTGTTCTATGAATCATGTTTGTTTATTACTTGTGTAAGAGTACTGGAAACTGCAGTTTCTACCAGGCAACAAAATATAATAGCTACAAAATTCCAAAGAAAGATGCCAAATTAGGTTAGGAAGTTCTTCGAAGCAAATGGCCTTGAGACTCAGAAGGTTCCTCTTTGGATAACTCGGGCGTAAGAGGGTACAGGAGAGCCAGGGAGTGAAGAGGAGCCAGAAAAGAGAAGTCTGAGCAGGTCGTGAGTGGGTTTTACCAATGCTCACATGCTGTCCGGGAGTTGGAAGGAGCCACCAAACTCTACCCTTGGGTTAATGGAGAGAAGAGGCTCAGTAGGCAACATAAATATTCCTTAAATCTGAAAGAGGAAAGGCTAGTGCTCATTCAACCCCCCCCTCAAAGAAACTGAATCTGAGCAGAGCCTGGACTCTGCTCCTACCCACTGGGGACCTAAGAGGTGACTGAACAGCTGGCTGCTTCGGAGGCAGAGCAGGAAGAAGGCTGCTGCCTCCAGACATATGGCAGTCCTAGGCAAGGGAAGGATGAATGCCCTCAGTAGAACTTTGGGTCCAAGACACTGTGAACCATAGCGGGTCCTGGCAGAGGTTGAAGGAGTGTAAAGACACATTACCTGCTTGCTGGACTGAGGGACCAGTGACGTGACTACACAGGATGTAATATATGAGAAAAGAATAAATTAATTAAAAAAACACAGAACCATATGAGTTTCACAAGGGGAAAAGTTAGAAATGTAACTCCATACATTAAACTATAAAGAGCAGTGGAGATATGCTAACCACATTTGTTTTCAAAAGCTGCAGGATGGCTAGCAAAATTACCTCCCAGAAAAACCATTAGTCATGCAAAATATGAGTTCAACATCTATCCCAGCTATAAAATTACCTCCGTCCTCCTACATCTTGTGCCTGGTACTACAGTTCACTGACCTTGTTTTGAGACATGGAAATTCTTTCCCAGTATTGCTCAATTTTCCGAGAGTGTGTCATACTCTCAGCACAGTATAAGATTTCTTAGCATAAAAATGCAACTTCAAGGAAGTCTTTTAAAACCCTGCTCACCCTGCCTGATTTTGATCATGTTACTGTCTCCTTTATTTGATCTTCATAAAGATCAGAATTTTGTACAACTCCTCTTGAATTCCTTCCCCAGGGCTTTCTCATTTTCTTTCTCTAACTTTTTCTCGGCTACTTCTTATCTTTTATCTGGTGAATATCATGATTAGAATGCAAGAATATTCCTAAGAATCCAAGAATATGGTTATATGTTTGTTCTAATCAAATGAAAAATTGGGGGCCGGAGAGGTGGCTCAGTAGGTTAAGATGCTTGCTGACAAGCCAGATAACGTTAGTTTGAGTCCCAGGACTTTTAAATGGAAGGAGAAACCCAACTCCCAAAACTTGTTTCCTAAGCTTCATACACACAAACACATGCATGGAGTCAATAAATGTAATTTTTAAAAAGGAAACTTGAATAGCTTTAAAGTATAAAACAATTTTCGAAAGTCTGACATCTTAATTTACAGAAATGACTTTCATTCCCAGAGAACTTAGGACAAGTGGACACCATAATCTATGCTTCTGCTTCCAGGTATGAAATAAATGGGAATAAATATAATAAAACATGCTCACAAATAAAATATTCCTAAAGGTAATTAATATTTTTAGACAAGGTCTCATTATGTATGCCTGGCTGGCCTTGAACTCACAGAGATCTGCCAGTCTCTGCCTCCTGAGTGCTGGAATTAAAAGAAAGTACACCATGCCTAACCCTGAAAGTAATTAAAGAATACGTACGTAAGTGGAACAGTTAGGAAGACGATGTCTGGCTAGTGAACTAAAGAGGCCCTAGTGTAAAACACAAAAGTTGTAGAGTTGGTCTCAGTCAGCTTAAAAACAAGGCTCAAGAAGGGACCACTAAGTAACTCCAGTGTCTGAATGAGATAAATATAGGGAAAAAAATCCAGCACCTATATTTGAATGGCTAAGAGAGAAAGCAAAGTTATGGAGCAACTAGAATTCTCTGATTGATAATATTCATAAAAATTATAAGTGGTCAAATGCCTTGGAAAATAACTTCTTAGATTCTTCAAATATCCAACTGCCATGTGACCCAGCCATTCTTCCTTTGATATCATATTTACTCAAAGAGGTTAATTTGCATAAAGGTTTGTATGTGGATATTTCTGGAAGGTTTCTTTGTAATAGCCACATACTGGAAATAATGTAACTATCTTGTGTGTTTGAGAACAATATGTGGGTTAAAAGTAAAGGGACAGTAAAAGATTCATGGTGGAAACATCAGGCATTAGAAACCTGTGATTAGAAAAACTGGAGAAGGCTGGTGTAGAATGGATAGTCTTTCAGAAACTGCTGTGGCAATTCAGCAAGGGGATTGCATTTTTTGTTTGTTTGCTTGTTTGTTTTTGTTTTTGTTTTGTTTTGAGACAGGGTTTCTTTGTGTAACAGCTCTAGTTGTTCTTTGTAGATCAGGCTGGCTTTTAACTCATAGAGATCCACCTGCCTCTGTCTGCTGAGTTAGAGGCATAACTGACATTTCTGTTATATATGCTATAACAGAAGGAGGTAACCACAAGCAGTTGGTATTGTTTTAAATATTATTTTCCTCAGTGCATGCCTGTGATTGCAACACTTGGAAAGATGAGGTGGGAGAATGGTAATGTGGAGGCTAGTCTTGACTGAACAGTAAGAGCCTGTCTCAAAACAGTATGTTTGTATGTATGTATGTATTTCACAGTTAAACAGTACCTTCTAGCATCCATTCTTGCCTTATACATGTCTTGCAAACCATCAGCACGGATTCAGCTACAAAGACTGCCATAACAAATATTGTTAGAGTATCACCCTACTGAAGTTACTTCAGTGGCTTCTGACACCCCACTAGGAGTTAGTGATACAAACAAGGATACAGAGGTGAGGCAAGGTCATCTTCAAGGAGCAGAAATGGATTCTCAGTATTGTTTGACTGGTGGGATTTTATCTGCAGGAACTTATACAGTAAAGGGTTTCTTTACTTTTATGAAATGGCCAGAGTCAAGTTGTACCTATTCTGTACTTTAGAATGTTTGGTTGACACATGTAGTACATACAAAAACAACAAACAAAAATCAAACTTTTATGATGAAGTGACTATCACCAACTGAACAAATGTCCTTCCATACGATCATAATTTACATCCTTTGCAATGAATTCCCAAGGTCATCAGCATATGTACAATGCAGGGTTGGTAGCAGGATTGTTTTATGGTGTTCTTGATAATTGCTTAGGAGCTGTGATGAACCAGACTGCTGTGAGATACTGGTGGGCTGTCACCAAAATTTACTTTCCAGAACTCAGAGGTGTAAAACAAACTGTTTGAAACCAATTTCTTCAGACTCTGGAATCTATATTTTCACTCATTACACAGGAAAAGAAATGCAAGCTCATCAATTAGAGGGTCTTTGTTGTTACTGTGCAAATCAACTTTCATCCTGGGAAAAGTCAACTCCAAACCCAAACTTCTTTTCAAGGACTTACCAGTTCTTTAGGATAAGAAATCTAAGCTCCATCTTTCTACTCCCAGGTGTCATGGTGATGAGAAAGGAAAAGAAAGAGGAGAATTCCCAAAACAAGAAGAATTCTCATACTACCACATTGATGTGACTGAATTTTCCAGGCTGGTGTGACTTTTGTATCAAGCCTTCATAATGATCAAGGTTCGATGGTTCCCAACAATGCTAAGACCCTCCCTCTTCTGGTCTCCTGAGTGTTCAATTTAACACCAGATCCTGGATAACTCCCTTTGAAGCTGTCTTAGACAATCACTTCTGTAGTATTCACCACAATGGTTGTTTTCATTCTTGGCACAGTGTAGCTATCCAGCCAATACCCTCCACCCACAGGAGAAATTCAAGACCCCTCAGACCTCTTACGGATTACGGGAAACATTTGCATCATTTAAGACCCATGACCTACATCACTTCTATTCTGTGGATGAGAAGCCATACGTGTAGCACCAGGCTAGCAAAGCTCCCTTGGAGCTGCTTTGCCTGTACTCCTACATAGTTCTGGGTTACTCTGACCTCAAGCTTCATCTACAGTCAATATGGAGGAAACAATCACTCCTTCTCCCTTGCTTATGGTAGGGACAGTTCTGAGGTATGGCTCAGGCTCCAGAACTTTTCTGGATAGGGCTTCATTTAATTTCATATCATACATTGACTTTCTTCCCACTCAGACTCCCCCAGTCTATGTCTGTTCTTTGCCTGGGAACACTTTCTAAGAAACTGCTATCAGGGACCTGGAGTGACGGTGGAGGTTAAGAGATAGAGCAACAAGCTGCTTCCTCCAGAGGACCTGAGTTTGATTCCAGGCACCTGGGTGTTTGGCATCTATAACTTCAATCCTAGGAGATCAGATGCCCTTTTCTAGCTTCCATGAGCACCAGGCAAGTACATGGTTCACAGACATGTGCAGGCAAAACATGCATATACATAAAAGAAAACTAACTTATTTTTAAAAGGAATTGTTTTCACAGGAAAATTTGTCTGAGAATCATGCCCTTGTCAAACAAAGTCAAGATATGTGCTCTCCATTTTCTCTCTCTCTCTTCTCCAATCAAAGAAAATTTAAGCAGAAAAAGCATTGGTTAAAATTCAACACCCATTCATACAAAAAAAAATTCATACAAAAATGGAACAGAACAGAAATAATCTTACCTTGATAATCTATATAACATATAAAGTTATATAAAGATCTATACTAAAATTCCACACCTCTTCACTGAAGCCTCCCCACTCTCCAACCCTTTGTGTTTTCCTACCACAGATGTCTTAGGCTCTTAGGTACCAGAACCTGGCAGTTTCTGTGTTTGGATAAGAAGGAGCCTGCCTTCCCTTGGAAGGATTAAACTGACCTACCCCACACAGGCCACAGCTCATGTCGTGTGCCAGTCACTGATAGGTCTTGTCTGTCTTATCTCATTGTCCCAATGTTCTAAAGCTGACTGTTGATTGTATCTATTCCAGGATGGAGAAACAGACTCAGGATGATGCAGTGATAAGTTCAGCTGACACAGCTCACTGTCAACCCCTGGGCTTAGTCAGCTCCCGAAATTCACTGTGCCACCAGCCATCATTGTGCCAGGTTCTTTGTGACCCTGACTTCAAGCATCTTTTTGTCTAGAAGTAGAGGAATAACAACTTGCTGGTGATAGCTCCTCAGAAACCCCAATTCTAGAACTCTCTCTGGGCTTCGGTGTTCTGAAAAATCTGGCTTCTCTTGACAATAGGAAATGGACAGGGGCTCCTAAGTTAGCTTGTCGGGGCTACCTAGCTTGTCTGGGCTTGTCCCCACAGGGACAGAGAGAAGGGAAGCAAACAAGCCAAGATTTGTGGACAGTAGAAACCTCTGCCAGCTGTGCCCTGCATTTCAGCTCTTTCCTCTGAGGAATTAAGGCACAGTTGTGTCAAACCATACTCGGTGAAGTAGACCTTGGTTCACATGTCATTCTTAAGAGATAACTTCAAATCATTTTTCAAGAATGAATGCACTGAAAACAGAAAACCAAACACATCATCCTTTCAAAGTTAAGACCGCGTATCTACTTAGGCAACTCATTGACCTCATTTAAGAACTTTGAAGCTTTGAAAAATGTGTAAGAGGCAGGTTAGCATGTACTTCAGTGTGATTCCCGCCCCCAGCATCTAAGAACGTTTTCTCTAATAAAGGGCAAAGTGCAAGAAGGTGTGTGGATTGCAAATGAACCTCCAGTGGGCGAATGGAGGAAATTATTGTCCAATTTTCACAATATTGGCAGGGTTTCTGTAGTGAGACCTCAGACTAGGAGGAGAAGCTTCTGAAGGAGTGGCTGGAAACGCCCCCTGTGGGAGATATTTTCACAAGCCAGTGAGTTTAAGAACATGGGATCACAAATCCCAGCAGAGGAATTCCAGAAGTGCCGGGCTCCGAAGTTCAGCAGAATGCACCAGATGCCACAGATGGCCAGCAAAAGGAAATGAGGGCTCTGGCAGCCATGGAACAGATAAATGAATTGTTATTCTTAAGTTTCTGCAAAATTTTAGTGAAACCAACAGAAGAAAAGGATACAGAAACAATCAACCCTGTTGTGGCTGTGTTTGTAGAGCCATAGTTAGCCTGGTTAGATGGAGCAAGGCAGAGCAAAACTTAGTGCCCAGGCCTCTGGGAGAGAGAATCTTATACCAAAGAAGGATGCTTCCAGCTTGCCAAGCTTTTAAGGCCAGAAGTGCTGGCAGGTTCTGACACCTTTGGTGGGGCATGGTTTCGAACAGTTGTATTTCCAGGCAGTTCTTAGGTATTGACAGTTGTTGTTGGTCAAAGTACTAATCCTTAAGAAGGGAGGAATTTGTTTAGACAGCTAGAATTTTCTAGGTAGATAAAGCTTTTCTTAAAAGAACAACAAAAACCTGATAAACTCCGGAGGAGAAAACAACCTCAATGTGGGCAAGGTGGATGGGCAGAGGAAATAGAGCTGAAAAGCAAAAGAGGGAGAACCTGGGTCTCAACATCTTTATTCCTAGCAGAATTTCAGAGGAAGAGAAAGAAGGAAGCCTTTGCCTTTGGCTCTGAGAGAGGAGAAAATGCCTTTCTCAGGGCAGAAAATGGATCACACAGATGAGCACTTCTGGGGTGGGGATGCATGCCGGACTATGCCACAAGCCCTTACCTGTGCTCACCCTGGTCCATGTAGAAGTTCAGGAAGAGCCCCTCTGAGGTGTGCTGAAGCACTTGGCCAGAGTAGCCCAGGTTCAGCTTATACCTGCTACCTGGCTGCAAGGCCTGGCCCAGGTCCAGAACCATGTATTGCATGTCCAAAGCGAACCACACATTGTCCACCGGCACTCGGCCTACAGTGGCATTCCTATTGTCCAGGGCCAGGGGACCCCACACTTCCACTCGCTTGTAATTCAGAAGGAAGCTGTGCAGCAGCAGCCTCGAGGTGGCCTCTGTGCAGCGTACAGTGATGTTCACGCGGCCCGTGAAGGTCAAACTCGGTGAGGGCAGGTCATCCGGCCGTAGCCAGGGCCACAGCTCCAGATCATAGTGAAGCGGGACAAGCCAGGGGGGCAGGCGCAGCTGTTCCCAGGGCCCCGACAATGGGGGTTGCCAGTCTTTCGAGGTGGTGGCCACTGCTGGCTCACGTGCAGCCTCTGGTGTCAGGGTTGGTGGCGCCTGCTCCTGGCCACCAGGAGGGGATAACGCAGTGTTCTTCATCCCGGGGCTATGCTGCTCCAAAGGCTGGACGCGTGAGCAGTTGCCATACAGGGTAGCCAGAGTCACCAGCACCAGCAAAAGCGTGGCCATCAGCCCGGCCAGCAGGAGGGCCACCCCGCGGCTCACATAGATGCCGGAGCTGGAAGGGGGGCTCATGGCTGGAGTCTGTGGTGGGCAAGACGGGAAAACAGAGACAGACGGCAGCAGCAGGTCAAACCCAGGACGAGATGTGCAGCGATGGGACACCTTCCCAGTCCCTCCTCTCTTGTACTGTCCCTCCTTCTCCTCCAGGAGCTTGGGAAGACTGGAGCTGAAGAAGGGGGCTGTGACCATGGTTTTCCCCTCCTTTAACCAGATCCAGATCCCTGCCTACCTACCCCCGCCCCACCAGAAACTGGGAGGAAGGGCGGACCCCTTACCAGGGCGCGCGCCCCTTTGGTCCTTGCAGGGAGGCGCAGTCAAAACAACCCATCTGGACATTGTCGAAGGGTTTGGAGGATTAACTGGCTGGTGAGCTGAGCTTGCAGGTGTAGGAAAGGGTCAGGTTCCTGAGCCAGGGGGTGAGATGGGGTTTTGATGATGTTCTTTAAACTTTAAAGAGCGACCACGGTATAGTAACTTCTGAACCAAAGCTCATGTCCCCAAGTCCCTACCAGATTAAACAGCGTAGACATGCGGCTCGGACAGAAAACATGAGCTTGGTTTTTTGCTGGCTCTGGGGACCAAAATCAAACAAAACCAGGGAGCAGGGAGCGATGTGGAATGGAGCTAGGCAAGTGGACTATAGCCTCTGCTTAGGTCTGCAACTTCGCCTGAAGCAGGATTTGGTTCTCTGCTTCCCCACAAGGGAGAAGGAACTCCTGTTTGTAAAATCCCATCATTTCAAGCAAAGAAGATAAAATGATCTCTCCACCCAGAAACCAAGGGGCTGGAACTGTTTTCTGGCGGTTCCCAGACTAGTGAGTTCTTTAGCATGCCAGTCATCTGTTTGCTATTTAGCCTGTGTGCTTGGGCGGGTTCTCCTGTGCACCCTGTCCTCCTGGGTCCGCAGGCACGAGAGTACAAAGCTGGTGGGCGAACTGGGGAAAAACCACGATTAAGATCTGTTGAAAGCTGAAGATTCATTTCAGTGTATCCAGTCTCCTCTTCTCCACCCCCCCCCCCCAGAGCTGGTTGGGGGGAAGGCTTTTGCCTGGTAGCTGTAAAAGGGGTTAGCATTCCTATTGGGCCCATATTTCGTTCAATGATGAAATGCTTTCAGATGAGGGTGGACGACGGTGAACCTTGCGGGAAATGTGGGTTTCCTCTATCCTCCCACGGAAATCAATCATATCAACACCACTAAGTCAGGAAGGTGGAAACCAATTTGACAGGAAGCTCAGAAGGATGCCCTGTGGGCCAGGCTCCCCGCCCTTGGTTGGGTTTGCTTCTTCAGAAAAGGAAAAGTCGTGTTTAAAAGTAATTGCAGCCATGTGTTTGGTTCTCGGAAGACCTGAGTGAGGATGAGGAGAAGCTCCCCTGTACAATCACAGTTGTGCTATTGGAATTTTGACCTAAGAGCACAGCAGTTTTTCTGGGATTAGGTCATCAGATGGAATTGTGACTGAGCTAATTAATTAAACCGGCTCTACTCTCTCCATTTCTCCAACCCACTCCCAGGCTGAACAAGTGTACCACACCAATGCACTATATCCCCCAGGAGATTTTGTTGGGAGTCCAGACTCCCCCAGGAAAGGTAAAAGCAAAGAAGTGAGTAGAGGGAGAAGTCAAAAACGCTGGAGGGAGCCTCCTCAATTGTGCATAGGAAACTACTGGAAAATGTGTGTTCCTAAGATACTCAAAAAAGTGTGGAGCTACTACACATGCATCAGCCCAGAGCTCTCACTTGGGGCTGATCTTGAGGCACTTCTGCTGCTTAATGTGATGGCTAAGGCATAACTGCCCAGTGCTTGAGTAAGTTGCTTAAATTACATATGGGGGGGTAGAAGGGACAGAGAAAAAGAGAGACAGAATCCTAGGATTACAGTCATAGAAACCACGTTAGGATAAAAGTAAAGAGTACATTCAACACAGGCATAAATAAGGACTTCCTAAACAGGACTCTGATTGCTCGGAAGATCCTGACATAGTTCAGACAATAAGACCAAAGGCAGACACTATGGCAGGGGTTTCATTGGAGAGGCTTTCAGAGTTTGTTCAAATGCTAAGGTCAATGGGCTAACCTCATTTAGAAGCTGGAAATTTGAATATTTCCATTGGAAAAGCAATATTGCCCTCAGCCATGGCAGCTACTTCAATGCTGTGGAGCAGTATTCACAAATGATATTTAAATAGCTCAATACTATGTCACAGATAGATTTTTCTGAAAGGCAAAGGAAGCTTTCAAGAATTACAACAGGACAAACTCTTACTGATTAAACCACTTGCACAGCTTGACTTTCTTTGAAACATCTGACCTTTCAGTCTCTACATTAAACAGCCTGTGAAATGAATGCTCTTCAAGGCAACAAGCATGGAGCAGGCCCAACAGCCCCTTTGGCATCCTCATAAATTAATGAGACTCTGCTGGGGAACTGCAAAGCCTTTAATAAAATTCTCTTTGAGTGGCCTCAGCCCTGAAAGCACTTATGGGAGCACGCAGTGTGGAAAGGTAGCAGGAAGCACCTGCTTTCAAATGGCTCTGTTTCCATCAGGGCAGGGAGTGATGGAAGGACTTGGTATAAAAAGGATGTTCGCAGTCTGGCCTTGAACCTCTCCCAGTTAAGGTCTGTCTGAAGACAGGATACCTCCCCTGTCTCCACAATAAATCTTTCTCCTATCTGGCACTCTCAAACTGTCTCCCATCCCTAAGGAACTTAACTCTGCTAGAATTTATCCAGTCAAAAGTAACCTCGGTTTTTTTTTGAAACTATGTTTCATATGACCCCACCTCTGGTTCTTTATGAAATTTGAAACAAAGGAAGATCGATGAAGAGGCTACAACCTGACAGAAATAGAAGAACAGTCTATCTCTGATATGGTTATATGGATCTTTGGGCTAGAAGCAGTCCTTGGGCATACTGTCAATGTCTCCCATGATGTCTTTATATTTTTTATTTTATCTTATGTATGAATGTCTGTGCACCAAATTACTACACAGTACCTTAAGAGTCCAGAAAAAGGGGTTGGGTCCCCTGGAACTGGAGTTACAGACCATGTGAGCTGCCATATGGGTAATGGAAATCAAACCCACATCCTCTGTGAGAGCAGTACCCTCTCCTGACGTCCACTGGCAGCAGCTACATATGCCGTGCATTTACATACTTGCAGAAAAATGTCCACACACATAAAATAAAATTAAATACATTTTGATTGTAAGTACCAGAGGGCAAAGAAATCTGTTGCAAGATTGTGTCTTCTAGATATGACACGGAACCTACACCCATGAAATCTCAACAATACGTCTGATTAAAGAAGACCTGAAAAATGAAAGAACCACTTGACATCCCAAAGCGGATGGTGTGTGTGTGTAGGTGCCTGCCCTTAGATGAAGAGCTATATGTTATTAAATACTACTGAAAGAGGAAGAGAGAGAGAGAGAGAGAGAGAGAGAGAGAGTAGCAGAGTGAATGCTAAATGTTTACTCAAATCCCAAGTGATCAGCCCTAAACACATATACATGTGAACAACATTAAACAGATTCAGTAGTTATGTTTATACATTTATTTGCATATATAACAAAGAATAAGAGACCATGAATTTTAAAGGGAGTAGATAAGGGGAGGAGTATAGGAAGAGTTGCTGGGAGCAGAGAAAATGTAATTATACTTTAATTAAGTTTAAATCTTTTTAGAATAAATAAATCTTTAACAATATATGCAAATAAAAAACATAAAAACACATTTATCATATTGACCATAATGGATATTCTTGGTTGTCAACTTAACTATATCTGGAGAACCTAAAATGGAGGGGTACTCCTGTGATTGACTTTTCCTTAATTTGAAGTGGGAAGAACTGGTCCCAATCTGTATCTTTGAGGTGGAAAGCCACACTTCCAGTCTAGGCCATGCCTTCTGCTGGAAGCCTATATAAGGATGTGAAAGATGGAAGCTTTTGCTCTTTGCCTTTTTGCTTCCATCTTACTAGCAAAGTCCATTCCTTCATTGACATTAGAGCCTATTTCTTTGCAATTCTGGAATATACTGAAGATCAGCTGAGGCCTCCAGCCTCGTGGTCTGAACAACTATTAGATTCTTAGACCTTCCATTCACAGGCAGCCATTGTTAGATTAGCTGGACCGTAGCCTGCAAGTCATTCTAATAAACCCTCTATATATAGACAGAAAAAAATCATTCTATAAGTTCTATTACTCTAGAGCAGAACAGTTCTCAACCTTTATGTTGCAACCCCTTTGGGGATCAAACTACCTTTCACAGGGTCACATATGAGATATTCACATTACAATGCATAACAGTAGCAACATTATAGTTATGATGTAGCAATGATATAATTTTATGGTTGTGGGTCACTACAACATGAGGAACTGTATTAAAGAGTTGAAGCAAAAAAAGAGTTGAAGCATTATATTTATATTAATATAAATAACTATGAACACTGGAAATTCCCTTTGACTTACATTCCGACAATCCATTTAAAAAAAAAGGCCAACCAACAATAGAAACAATTCTAATATAAACAAAATATGTATTTTTAAGTGTACTATGGTCCTGGCAATCAAATTAAGGGCCTTGATCATCCTAGGCAAACACCCTACTAATAGGGATAGAATTAAAAAAATGCCCACATCTAGTGTGAACCAGGCAGTGAGAGCCAATGCTTTAGCAGCAGCCAGCACAAGAGCCCACCAGCAGAGAGAATTATTTCTCTGCTCATGCTAATTTACTGGGCTACCAGTTTGTGCTGGGCATTACTGTTTAAAAGTAGTAAATTTCTCTAATTGAAAGAGGGAAAACATCCCTGTTCTATTTCTAATGTTTTATTATGTAATGTTTAAACTTTTTTATGTTTTTATAATTTTTATTTAATTTTTTTCTTATTTTACATATTGACCCCAGTTCCCTCTACCTCCCATCCTCCCATGCCTGCCACAGATCCCCCCATTTCATCCCCCATCTACTCCCCAGGGAAGATGTTATGAGTAGGTTTTTCCTGCCAGTCTTGTCCCACTGCCACACCAGCCCCCAATAATACACTGAGACTCTGTATTAGATATAAAGGTATAGGCGTTACTTCTTTCTTATCGGCTATCTCTGTCTTAATTATTAACCCATTTCTATTAATCTAAGTATTTCCACGAGGTCTAATCTTACCGCAGAGAGGGACTGGCAGTCTTCTCTCTATCCTCCATCTTGGATCTCCTCCCTCCTACTTCCTCTCTCCTCCTTGTCTCCTAGTCCCACCTATCTTGCTTTGCTATTGGCCAACAGTGCTTTATTCATAAATTAATAAGAGAAACATATTTAAAGAATGACATCTCCCATCATCTCTTTTCTGTCTAAAATAAAAAGAAGGGTTTTAACCTTACCATAGCAAAATGTATACAAAACAGTTATCAAATAAGAATCACAGTTAACAATATTTAGTCCATTAACATTTAGCAAGATTTAAAGAAAATATTTCATCATCCTATCTTTATGAGTCTGAAGTCCCATATGTAACTTATCTTTAATCCTAACTAAAGAAAACTATAACCATAACTATCTGTCTTCAACTCCTTCAAAGACCACAGAAGGATAATATATAAACTCTAGAAATAACAGAGACAACTCGCCACCTGGTCAGTCACCCGAAGTTCTTCTGTAATGTTCCCTCTTCAGCCTATAGGACATAGTGTGTCTGGCAGACTCCTCAGCAAACCAGGAAACTTTAAACTGTCTTCTTGTATTGGCAATTTTTCTGTCACTTTTCTCTGTGTCCTGCAGACTGTCTGGCGACTTCTCTATGAAGCAGGAACCCTGTAGTAATGTCCATCTTGTATCAGCAGTCACTTTCCTGTGGGTCCTGCATGTCCAGTTTATACAGTATAAAGTCAAACAGTTCAGACAAGAGCAGTATCTTTCCCAAATGGCTAGTCTTGCCATATTGAAAGCAAATTCCATAATGTGTTTCTTCAAGGTCCATCTTCCTTTCTGATGCAGGTGGTGTTGCCAGGAGCAGTGCCTCACTGTTAAGAAAAACCCTAAACCATTTTAAATGCCATATTATGTAGGTCTTTGAAAGGTCTGAAGAATGCCTATGCATATAAAACACATCTCTGTGTATCTTGAAAACCTAACTTAACTCTAAGTTTTGACTATCATAGGTAACTATCTATAATCTGTATTAAATTATACATTACATTTTTAAATGAGCTATATAAACACAATACCTAAACAAGAGGAGAAATATACACATCACAAAATTGACCTTAAATTGTATCAATAAATGAAAATCCATTTTAAAACAAAGTATTCATCTCTATACCATAATCCTCTTTTTACCTTTAAAAGAATTGGTTGTGATCATTAACCATTTATAACCAAGCCCATTGAAATGACAACAAACATTTATAAACAATATTTGGGAATGTGGGCGTATTTCTTTCCAAACTGCTTCCTGATGGTAGGGGGCGCTATCATGGGGGATCTGAAGGAGATGCAGAAATCCTGGCTGTAATCTGTAAGGTTGCCTTGTCCCAACTGTTTTGAATGTTGGATCACCTGGGACTCTGTTTCAGGGGGTCTTGCTTGATCAAACCACATTAGTCTAGAAGGAATTCTCAGCTTTTCATTTTCTGTGGAAACAAAATTAGAAATCCTTTTCCCCAGTAACTTGTCCTTAGACTTAAATTTTGAAGTCAAAGCATTTTTTTTAAGCTGATAAATTTTATTTTCTTAGGGGAGGCTTATATAGGGCCATGGGCAGGATGTGAGCAGGGTTTGAGCGTAGCCAGGGCATGGCACTGGCACATAGGCAGAGTGAGAAGGTCAGTAGAAGGAATGCCCTGAATTGTTTAGCTAACCTGTAATTGGCTGTAAATTGCAGCAGGAGAGATAGCCCTGAGCTGGTTAGCTACTCTTTAGCTGGCTATTAAACTGCAGCAGGAGAGAGAGCCCTGCGCTATTCTTTAACTGGCTATGAGACCACAAGCCTGTACCTTGGAATGTTCTGCTGAACATTCTGTTTATTTCTTTAAGAGGCAGTAATTTTCTGCCTGAGACACCTGAGGTTGTGAGGATGGTGATGGTCCCCAACAATACTAGGCATGGCATGACTAATTGTGACACTAGTGTCCACTTGCTATGGGTGAAACTATTCTTCCCAGGCTGTTTTATATGAGACACTGACTTCTAGACTAAAGACCTTTAGACTAATACTCAAATATTCTCTATCTGTAATTGCATTGATTTATATCTATGTCTATTCTACCTTACCCCTAAAAAGGAGTTAAGACTATTGTACGTTAATAGATTAGCATGAAAAGGGTCTGAACCAGATCAAACTGGTCTGAACCTGTCTAAACTGGTTTGAACCGGATAGAACCAGTCTGAACCGGTCTAAACCAGTATGAGCCGAATAGATCCAGTTTGATCTGCTCTGAACCGGACAGAACTGGTCTGAACCAGATCAAGCTGGATAAAACAGATCTGAACCTGTCTGAAACTGTCTGAACTGGTTTGAACCGGATCGAACCAATCTGAACCAGATAGAACTGGTCTGAACTGGATTTTTTAAATATATAAATTGAATTAATCCAGCAGTATTTCTTTTAACAGTTGTCATTTCCTCAGCAGTCAAAGATAATAGAACAGCATATAGTATCCAAAGTTCCTCTATGCTTTCCATCTTTATATGGCTTTTTTTATTACTCTATTTCTTCTACTTCTATTTTTTAATTTTTTGAGACAGGGTTTCTCTGTGTAACTTTTATCTGTCCTGGAATTAACTCTGTATACCAGGTTTACTTTGTAATCACAGAGATCTGCTTGCCTCTGTCTCCCGAGTCCTGGGATTAAAGGAGTGTGGCACCACACCCAGTTACTCTACTTCTTCTTTTTTCTTTTTTCTTTTTTCTTTTTCTTTTTTTTTTTTTTTTTTTTTTTTTTTTTTTTTTTTTGACCTTTACAAGCATGTTTTATTTATTGTTTAGAGTAAAACTTCTAATCGTTTCACTCTGCTGTCCTGTATCAAAGATTTCTTTTTTTAATTATTTATTTTTTATTTTACATGTTGATCCCAGTTCCCTCTCCCTCCCTCCCTCTTACCCTCTCTGCCCCCTCGAATGCACCCTGACAACACTCCCCTCCCATCACCCCATCCCAATTCCATGTGTAGGCAAATGCCATCCATGTGGGGTCATGTAAATCTGTCAAGTCTCCATTCACTGCCCCCCCCACTTCCCATGTGCTCTGGGGTACTTGTTCCTTCCCCCTTCTGTGAGGGACTATATGAATCTCTAAGAATACACCTTGTATCCTAGTTCCTCTGGTAGTGTGAATTATAGGCTGGTGATCCTTTGCTCTAGGTCTAAAGTCCATATATGAGTGATTACATACCATGTTCCTCTTTTCCTGACTGGGTTACCTCATTCAGGATGGTTTATTCAAGTGCCATCCACTTGCCTGCAAATTTCAAGATTCCATTATTTTTTTTCTGCAGAGTAGTATTCCATTGTGTAGATGTGCCACATCTTCATTATCCATTCTTCAGTTGAGGGGCATCTAGGTTGCTTCCAGGTTCTTGCAATTACAAATAATGCTGCTATGAACATAGTTGAGCAGATGTCTTTGTTGCATGGATGTGGATCATTTGGGTATTTGCCTACGAGTAGGATTGCTGGGTCCTGTGATAGACTGTTTCCCATTTTCCTGAGGAATCGCCATACTGAGCTCCAAAATGGCTGTATGAGTTTGCACTCCTACCAGCAATGGAGGAGAGTTCCGCTTTCTCCACATCCTCTCCAGCTTGAGTTGTCATTGGTGTTTCTAATTTTAGCCATTCTGACAGGAGTAAGATGGTATCTCAAAGTTGTTTTGATATGCATTTCCCTAATAGCTAAGGATGTTGAGCACTTTCTTAAGTGTCTTTCAGCCTTTTTGATTTTCTCTATTGAGAATTCTTTCTTCAGTTCTGTACCCCATTTTTAATAGGGTTATTTGGTTTTTTGTTGACTAGTTTCTTGAGTTCTTTGTGTATTTTGGAGATCAGCCCTTTGTCAGATGTAGGTAGGATTGGTGAAAATCTTTTCCCAGTCTGTGGGCTGCCGTTTGGTCTTGTCAACTGTGTCCTTTGCCTTACAGAAGCTTCTAAGTTTGAGGGGGTCCCATTTATTAATTGTTGATCTCAGTGTCTGTGATCCTGGAGTTATGTTCAGGAAGCAGTCTCCTATACCAATTTGTTCAAGGGTACCTCCTAAATTCTCTTCTAAGAGGTACCGTGCGGCTGGATTGATGTTGAGGTCTTTGATCCATTTGGACTTGAGTTTTGTGCATGGTGACAGACATGGGTCCATCTGCAGTCTTCTACATACCATCATCCAATTGTGCCAGCACCATTTGTTGAAGATGCTTTCCTCCCCCCCCCCCCACTGTATTCTTTTAGCTTTTTTTGTCGAAAATCAGGTGTTTATAGGTGTGTGGGTTTATATCAGGATTTTCGATTCAATTCTATTGGTCTACTTGTCTATGTTTGTGCCAATACCAGGCCATTTTCAGAATTATAGCTCTGTAGTAGAGCTTAAAGTCAGGCATGGTGATACCTTCTGAAGTTCTTTTATTGTACAGGGTTGTTTTGGCTATCCTGGGTCTTTTGTTTTTCCATATAAAGTTGATTATTATCCTTTCAAGGTCAGTGAAGAATTGTGCTGGGATTTTAATGGGGATTGCATTGAATCTGTAGATTGCTTTTGGCAAGATTGCCATTTTTACTATATTTATCCTACCTATCCAAGAACATGGGAGATCTTTCAATATTCTGGTATCTTCTTTAATTTCTTTCTTTAGAGCCACAAAGCTCTTATTATATAGGTCTTTCACTTGTTTGGGAAGCATTACCCCAAGATACTTTATGTTGTTTGTGGCTATTGTAAAGGGTGATGTTTCTCTGATTTCTTTCTCAGCCTCTTTGTTGTCTGAATATAGTAGGGCTACTGATTTTTTTTTTTTTTTTTTTGAGTTTATCTATTTAAGTTGTTTGTCTGTTCTTGATTTAATTTTGGTAAGTGATATTTATCCAGAAATTTGTTCATTTCCTTTGAATTTTCATTTTTTTGTGGAATATGGGTTTTCAAAGTATGACCAGAAAATTGTCTGGATTTCCTTTGTGTCCGTTGTTATGTTCCCCTTTTCGTTTCTGGTTTTGTTAATTTGCATGTTCATTCTCTGCTTTTTCATTAGTTTGGATAAGGTTTGTCTATCTTGTTGAATTTCTCAAAAAAAACAACTCTTTGTTGCATTGATTTTTTTTTTTTCCTGGTTTCTGTTTTGTTGATTTCAGCCCTCAAATTGATTATTTCCTGGCGTCTACTCCTCCGGGGTGAGTTTACTTCTCTCTGTTCTAAGGCTTTCAGTTGTGCTGTTAATTCTCTAATGTGACTATCATTTGTTTTCTTTATATGGGCACTCAGTGCAATGAACTTCCCTTGTAACACTGCTTTCAAGTGTCCCATAAGTTCGGGTATGTTGTGTCCCCATTCTCATTGAATTTTAGAAAGTCATTAATTTCTTTCTTTATTTCTTCTTTGACCCAGGTGTGGTGCAATTACACATTGTTCAGTTTCCATGAGTTTGTAGGTTTTCTGCGATTTGTGTTGTTGAATTCCAATTTTATAGCATGGTAGTCTGATAAGATACAGGGGACTATTCCAATTCTCTTGTATCTGTTGAGGTTTGTTATACCACTTAGTATGTGGCCGATTTTAGAGAAGGTTCCACGTGGAGCAGAGAAGAAGGTATATCCTTTTGTGTTTGGCTGGAATGTTCTATAGATGTCTGTTAAACCCAGTTGAGACAAAGCTTCTGTTAGTTCTTTTGTTTCTTTGTTGAGTTTCTGATTGGTGGTCCTGTCTACTGGTGAGAGTGGTGTGTTGAAGTCTCCCACTAAAAGTGTGTGAGGTTTATGTGAGGTTTGAGTTTTAGTAGTGTTTCTTTTACAAATGTGGGTGCCTTTGTATTTGGGGCATAGATGTTCAGAACTGAGACTTTGTGTTGATGGATTTCTCCTGCGATGAATATGAAATGACTGTCTTCATCTCTTTTGATTAATTTTGGTTTGAAGTCTAACTTGTTAGATATTAGGATAGCCACACCTGCTTGCTTGTTGGGTCCATTTGATTGGAAGATCTTTTCCCAACCCTTTACCCTCAGGTAATGTCTATCTCTGAAGCGTAGATGTGTTTCTTGTATGCAGCAGAAGGATGGATTCTGTCTTCATATCCATTCGGTTAGCCTGTGTCTATTTATAGGTGAGTTAAGACCATTAATATTGAGGGTGAATAAGGACTATTGATTGTTAATGCTTGTTTGTTTTAGATTTGTTGTTGGCAGTGGTATTGTGAATATATTTGTCTTGCTTTACCCTTGGTTTCTGGTGTAGTGAGATTATCTGTTGCCTACATCTTTGTGGGCATAGTTAACTTCCTTGGGTTGGAATTTTCCTTCCAAAACATTCTGTAGGGCTGGATTTGTAGATATGTATTGTGAAAATCTGGCTTTGTCATTAAGTATCTTCTTTTCTCCATCTATAGTGATTGAGAGTTTTGCTGGGTATAATAGCCTGGGCTGGCATCTGTGGACTCTTAGTACTTACTTGTAGAGCCTGGGCTGGCATCTGTGGACTCTTAGTACTTACTTGTAGAACATCTATCCAGGACCTTCTGGCCTTGAGAGTGTCCATGGAGAAGTCAGGTGTAATTTTGATAGGTCTGCCTTTATATGTTACCTGCCCTTTTTCCTCCACTGCTCTTAATATTCTTTCTTTATTCTGTATGTTAGGTGTTTTGATTATTATATGTCGAGGGGTCTTTTTTCTTTGATCCAGCCTATTTGGGGTTCGGTATGCTTCTTATACTTTCATGGGCATGTCCTTCAGATTGGGAAAGTTTTCCTCGATGATTTTGTTGAATATGTTTTCAGCACCTTTGAGCTGGGCTTCCTCACCTTCCTCTATGCCTATTATTCTTAGGTTTGGCCTTTTCATGGTGTCCCACATTTCCTGGATGTTTTGTGTTAAGGATTTATTGGACTTCTGATTTTCTTTGGTCGATGAATCTATTTCCTCTAGTTTATCTTCTGCGCCTGAGATTGTCTCTCCCATCTCTTGAATTCTGTTGGTTATACTTGTGTCTGTAGTTCCCTATCATTTGCCCAGTTTTTCTATTTCCAGCAATCCTTCAGTTTGTGTTGTCTTTATTTTCTCTATTTCAGTTTTCAAGTCTTGAACCGTTTCTTTCACCTGCTTATTTGTTTTTTCTTGGCTTTCTGTACTTTCTTTACTTTCCTTAAGAAATTTGTTAATTTCTCCCACTTTTTTGTCTGTTTTTTTTTTTTTTCTTCCATTTCTTTAACGGATTTTCTCACATCTTCTTTGAGGGCCTCTACCATTTTTATGACAATAATTTTTAAGTTGTTCCCTTCTACTTCATCTGCTTTGTTGTGTTCTGGTCTGGTTGTTGTAGATTCGCTAGATTCTGGTGGTGTCATGCTTGTCTTTCTGTTATTAGGTGTTTTCTTATATTGCCATCTTCCCATAACTTCTTCCAGTAAGTGTTGGTGGGGTCTCTCCCTCTCTCTATGGTACTTCCCCGGTGGGCTTAGGTGGGTCAGAGGTTCGATGTCTGTAGCTCTCTAGGAGGTCTCTCCACAGGCAGGGGCCCAGGCGATGGGGTTCAGTGATCAGGCACCAGCAGAAGACTGGCGATGGGGGTCAAAGATTCTGAAGGATGTTTCTTGTGCCTATAGGCCGATCTAGCCTGGGCCTGGCACTCTCCAGCTGAGGCCTCTTTAGCCTCTTTAGAGGCCCTGCGATGATGGTCAAGGATTTTGCTGGCAGGAACTCAGAATGGTCCAGCAGAGATAGGCAGATCTCTGGGAGGGGTCCGGAATTCCAGTAGAGGACCTGTGGTGGGGTCAGAGACCAGGAAGATGGAAATTATGGGTGGTCCTGTGTGGATAGGCAGGTCTCCTGTGTTCAGAGCTGCTCCCAGAAGTTCCCTGAATGTGTCTGGATTGTTGGCTCCACCCTCTGTCCCAGTGCTCAACCAGAGTGGTGGAACAGAGGGGAAGGTAGGACACAGGGTGGGGGAGGGCAGGCTCTCTGTAGGGGTGGGTAGGGGTGTATCAGAGCTCCAAGAGCGCTCTAGATGGGAACAGGACAAAGGGGCAGCGAGATCCGGTGTCAACCCCGGGAGTTTTCGGGGAAGGGTGTAGGGGAGAGTCCACCAGAAATGGTCCCAGACTCACCTCTAGCCAAGGCCTGGAGATGGGGGACAAAGGACAAAGGCTGGGCTGATAATCAGGATGTTTCCGCACCCATAGGCAGATGTAGCTGGGCCTGGCACTCTGCAGTTTAGGCCTCTTTAGCAGAAGCCCTGCGATGGTGGTCAAGGATCCTGGTTTGCAGGAACTCAGAGTGGTCCTGCAGAGATAGGCAGATCTCTGGGAGGGGCCCAGAACCGTAATGTTTAACCTTATAGGTAGAATTAAGATATTTTTTTTCACACCTACCAAATTCTTTGTCATTTCACCCCTTTGCACATTTGTTCCTATGAATCTAAGACTTTACTTAGATAGCAAAGAGGCTGTATTGCAAGGTAATGAAGGAAGTTCTGAAATTGGGCAACTGGGATTCCAATCCTCAGGAGAGTTTTCTAGCTAAGTGTGCAGATAACCCTACCTCTCGGGACTTCTGAGACATCAACTATAAAGTGGAGACATTAAAAATACATAACACAACGGTCTTTAAAAATAGGATTATTAGGACAACACTAGAAAAGCCTTAACAATAGTGTACAGCAAATAATAGATGCTAGCTCTATCCTCTATGTGCAGGAAGCTGGGTGTTCAGAGTGTGGACACTAAGCAAACTGGTTCATTCTGGAATAAAATGAGAGGTGTAAAGCTGAAGGCTCAGTGAGGTGGGACTGGTTAGTAGCTAGGTCAACACATAGTTATTCAAAGAGAAAATGAGCCCCCCCACACACACACCTGTCCACTTTACTTGGCCCTCTGGCTACCATCTTTCCCTCACTTCTATCCCCCCCATCCCCACTAAGCAATTTTAGCCTGCAAACTAAGTATATCCTTTGGTGTTGGAACAACATGTTGTCAAAGATCATTCAATCCAGTTACCAAAATAAATTTGGGGAGGGGGGAATATCTCATAATGTTTCAAGTAAGCTTATTATTTTGTGTTGGACTGCATTCATAACTATCCTGGGATGCATTCAGCCCACGAGCCACAGGCTGAACACAGCTGTAAGTTTCAACTATTCTTTTAGGCATGTTTGTCTCGTATAGAAACAAGAGGAAAGGAAATTTCTCAAGAAACCAAATAGCTACAGGGAACAAATCTCCAGCAATTGAGCCACAGAGACCCTATCTTCAAAAAGGACAACTCATCTCTCGTGTTCCCCAGCAGTGAAATATAACATGTAGCAAGCTCAGGCCACAGGCCATTAGACATTTGAGAAAAGACTTAACAGGAAAGATGTTTAAGATGTGTTACATTAATTCATGCTGTGGAATGTTTGTTTACTGATGCAAAGATGTGTTGGATTATTTTAAGTTGCATTTGTTTAACTCTGTAAAGCTACTTTACCTGCGTAAAACACCTGATTGGTCTAAAAGTGATAAATAGCCAATAGCTGGGCAGGAAAGAGAAATAGGCAGGGCTGCCAGGAAGAGAAATGCAATAGGAAGAGAAATCAAGAGAGGATAGATGGCAGAAGAAGGAGCAAGAAAAGGAGAAGAGGAGGGGGATGCTAGGGGCCAGCCACTCAGCCACCCAGCCAGCCATGGAGTAAGAAAGAAAGAGAGATATACAGAATAAAGAAAAATAAAAGCCCAGAGCAAAATGTAGTTAAAGAGAAATGTGATAATATAAGTTAGAAAAGCTAGCTAGAAGCAAGCCGAGCTAAGGCTTGGCATTCATAAATAAAAATAAATCTCCATGTGTTTATAAAAGAGTTTAAAAAAAAAAACCAACTACATTTTGCCACCCAATGTGGGGCCCAAATTTCAACACAAAGCCCGAGAAAGCTTAAAAAGAGTCATTTCTTTTAAGAAACTGTGCTGTACAGCAGAGTACTTAAACAGCCTTTTTAAAGTTAAGCAGAAACAAACAACTAAGTCAAAAATCACACACCTTGTGTTTACAATTTAGAGAAATCAAGGCAAGACTGAGCCAGCTGGCTCCCATATTGCCAGGAGGAACTGAACAGGCTGCTGAAGGAGAAAGTGTGCCACCATTCCTAAACAGCTGTGAACCATAGGAACCTCAACAGCAACCTGCCAGACACTGTGAGCCAACTTGTGCATTATTGACATGCCTGTTATAGGGGTAACCAACTATGCATTTGAGACGTGTCCTTGGAGAGAACCCATGCCTCATACTGTCAATCCAGCCAAAAAGACATGATTAGGGAAGTCACAGGCCTGGAGAGGCATTTACTACTGTTGTTTAGTTAAATGGACATAGCACCAAAAAGTCTTCTAAACAGTTATGTTGATATCCACAGGAAATTGCTCTTCTCAGCCTTTTCAGAGACGCCTCTGTCGACAGTGAATGGCAGTGGATGAAGAGACGTGTGGTTACTTAAGCTGCTGAGAATAAATGACTGTTTAAATGAGACATATAGTACCCTTTTAAGACTTATGAAACATCATAGGAAGAAGAGGCTGAAAGAATGTAAGAGCAGGAAAAAGGGGGTGTGTGTGCTGAGAAATGCTCTCTACTGGGCATGGCATGGTCATGGTAATCATGGGCTCACCCCAGCAGCAGTTACCTGCACTGGACCAGGTCTCTCAACAATCATCATGGATGGGATAGGGCTTTGTAAGCCCCTCTCCCTCCCTCCCAAGCTGTTGGTTACTGACAGGTTCTGCTAGAGGGGGAGTCATAGTCTTCATCTGTGCATCCTTGGTGTGGCCACCGGCTCTAATGGATAGTTCCAAGCCTATGGGTCACAAAAGAAAGCAAACAAACAAAAAAAAATGGTGAGTGTGGGGAAAGAGTTTGTGGACAAGAAGAGGGAGACTGGCAGAGGTGGAGAGAAGTAAGACAGGGTGGAGGGAGAAAATAATTAGAATGTATTATGTACATGATGGAATTATCAAAGAAAAACTTGAATTGCTTTTTTAAAATGCCACCTCTTCCAAATAAAAAATACCAACATAGAGTGTAATTTAGCCTGCAAAACACAAATTTGTTGTCACATCTGAGGTTATGACTTTTTTTTTTTTTGGTAGATTAAATCATTCTAGAAGAACCAGAGATTTTGTTTACTTTGGCAAACTAGGATAAAACAAGCAATCTTCCAAAGTGCTCAGAATAAATTCTTTGTCGATGAAACTGAGAGATACTTGTATTCACTGACCAGAGAAATTAGGTAATACATCCTAAGGGAGAAACAGAAGAACATTGCACAAACATATTTTCATAATAATTTAATGAGTGGGGGGCAGGGAATAAAAAACAGGAAAATATTTTGTTTTTGGTGCCTCATTCATTATGCTCCCAGCCCTCATGAATACGGCTAGATCCTTTTTATAGGAATGAAATACATTTAAGGATTTCATTTTATGTTAGCAGCTCAGAAAAATGGCATCCTAGAACTTCATTTAGTAGCTACCTTCTTAACATGCCATCCATTGTTTTCAAACCTCTTAATCAAAGCACCTTCTAAATACACTTATTGTGAAAGCCACAGATTAACCACAATGCAATGATAGTGACGATCCCAATACCCTACTTTTACCAACAGACCGACCATCCAGAAAAAAAAAAAAAGAAAAGAAAAGAAAAAAAAGAAAAGAAAAGAAACTCTGGAGTTAAATGATACCCTAAATCAAATGGACCCAACAGATGCCTGCAGAACATGCCCCCCAAACACTAGAAAATGTCCACGGAACTTTCTCCAAAATCAGCCACATGTTAGGACACCTAGTCACTTTTCGATTGCTTTGACAAAACACCAGGACCAAGGCGACTTTATAAAAATAAAGGGTTTGATTTGGGGCTCACAGTTCCAGAGGGGTGAAGTCCATGCCCATCATGGTAGGGATCACGGGCAGCAGGCAAGAAGACATGGTGTTATAGTAGCAGAGCGCTCACATCTTGAGAGAACCACAAGGCAGAGTGCTGCTGAGTCAACTCCTCACACTTCTTGGTGTCTTTACAGCCTCCCACAGGGGACCACTGTCTTCTGTTGGACCTCTGGACCCAGCTCTCAGTTCCTTTGTTCCTCTCCGGAGTTTCTTTGCAGGAGCTGTATATGGCTGCCAGCCAAACGGTTAAGCATAGGAGTTGTTTAGGGCTTTGCCTAACACACACACACACACACACACACACACACACACACACACACACACACGTCTTTAACCCTACACCTCAACCTCAATGTTTGCCTAACACACACACACACACACACACACACACACACACACACACACACACACACACACACGTCTTTAACCCTACACCTCAACCTCAATGTCCTGACTGTTTCCCAGGCCCTTTGGCCTAAGCTGCACGGATTTCTCTCTTCTGACCTCCTTCCCCACTGTATCTGCTGCTCTTCAAGTGTTCTCTGCCTTGGGAAAAGGCATCTCCGTTTCCACCCAAATGCTCAAACACAATAGCGCTGAGTTAGCCCTGTTCCCTCCCTCTTTTCACTGTTTACATTGGATCAATTGCTAAGTTTTATCATCCTGGCCTCCAACATCTATCTCTAAAGTTCTTCTCCGCACCTTGGAATCCCCAGCCCTGAGCAAACATGTCATCCCTGCCCCAGAGCATTCGGAAGAGCTCTTGGATCTTGTGTTATGAGATCAGCAGTTCAACCCTGCTCTCGTGTGCTGGACTGCTTACTATAGGACAGTAAGGGTAAGGGCTGTCTTAGCTGACCCTTCTTGTAAGTTACTCAGCCTACTTTTCCCACTCATGGTACCCATCCCACTTTTTGACACAGTCCACACCCACCTCACAAATCTTTCATGAAGCAAATCAAGCAACACAGATTTTTAAAATAAAATTCAAATTAACTAGTCACTCATCTCAGACAAGCACACCTTTGTCTCAGTACCAAATCCAAATGCAAAGAAATGTGCTAGAAAGTGTCACATGGGCTACCTGCATCACAGTCGTCACTGGGAGACATCATTAAGACCTTGGGGGCACAGGAGGGAAAGCTGATAGGGAAACAATGTGACTTTCTGAATAATCAGCTTCTGTCACTGTGACACCCAAGATAAACATATAAACAAAGAAAGAGTTCCATTGGGCTCACAGTTTTAGCCCATGATCAATTTGTTCTATTGCCTTGGGCTGGTTTTGGCATGTCATATGTACATCCTAAGTGCCACCACACAACCAAGCAAAATCACTCGCCAGGAAGTGGAGGACAGAAGGGAGTCTTTCTCTAGCCCCCTTTAACAAATGACCCCAGTGATCTACTGACCTCTCACCAGGACCCACCTCTTAAAATGGGCATTGCCTCTCAGCAGCACTCGTCTGGGGAGCAAACCATTATTGAATGGGCTTGGAGGGATACTTACAAGCCAAACTACAGCACTTGCCTGTCAGACAGCTGCTAACAGAAAAGCAATGACTCTGGCCCCACACTGTCACTGTCACAGACAGGACCTACTAATATAGCAGTTAATAGGCCTGTAATGTAGTCTACATAAAACAGACTTACTGCCCTGACAAGTTTATGCATCTAGTTTCCTCTGCAATCCCTGGCGCTCTTCTTAGGTCACATCCTTCGCTCATCAGGAGCAGCACAAAGTCAGTGGCTGGGAAGTAAAAAGCAGGTTTGGACCCAGAATTCTGTATGAGGTGAAGTACTAGACAGGGCACCTATGTTGGGAAAGAGGAAAGTGCCTAGGTAAGGGAAGTAGTGTGTTTTAGAGGAAAATAGTGCCCCACACTCCAGTAAGGTAGAATCAGAATGTTAGACAACAAGTGTTGGAGAAGATGTGGGGAAGTTGAAGTCCTCAGGCAGTCATACTGCTACTTTAGAAAATGATCTAGATATATGCATAAGAAAAATTAAATAAGTCAGGGTTTGTGTAAACCATATGACATTATTTACATAAAATTATCAAAGGTCCACCAATTGATGCATGCATTTTTTAAATGTGGTATATCTATGTCATGTAGTATTATTTGACCATAAAATGGAACAAAGTATTGTTACATGTTACAAGGAGGAATCTTGAAAACATTCAGATAAGAAACCTGTCACAAAAGGTCACATATTACATAATTACATTCATACGAAAATCCATAATAACCAAATACAGAGGGCCAGAACATAGAGCAGTAATTGCTTAGGGATGAGTAGAGTAGGGGAGATAGAATATCCTTCAGATGACAAAAATATTTTCAAGTTGACAGTGGTGACGGTTCTATGTATTGGTAACTTTATAGAAAAAAATCAAATTTTATTTTTTTAAGATTTATTTTATTCTTGTGCTGGAGAAATGACTCAGAGGAGAAATGACTCAGTGCTCAGAAGAGCACTGACTGCTCTTCTAGAGGTCCTGAGATCAATTCCCCGCAACCAAATGGTGGCTCACAACCATCTGTAATGACATCTGGTGCCCTCTTCTGGCGTGCAGGCAGAACACTGAATACATAATAAATAAATAAATAAATAAATAAATAAATAATGTTAAAGTTTCATTATACAAATAAAGGTTTATTTTCTTCTTAATTATATATGTGTGAGGGTGGGAGTATATGGACACATGTGCAAATACCCAAAGAGGCCAGAAGACAGTGTCAGATCCCTTGGAGTTCAAATTACATATAGTTGTGAGCTGCCCAACCTGAGTGCTGCGAATGAACTCAGGGCCTCTGGAAGAGCAGCCAGCATGCTTAACCACTGAGCCATCTCCCCAGTCCCAAAAGTATATGTCTTAAGTAGGTGAATTGTAAAGTATGTAGGTTGTATCTAAATAAAGTTGTATTTTTGCTGTTGTTTAGTCAACAGAATGTGTCAGCTTGTTGTAACGAGGAATGAAGTAGAGGAATGGGTCCAATACTATGCCAAGGCGATCTGTGGGTCAGCAGAAAGAGGCAGTGTAATGATAGGGAAGGAAGACAGGCAACGGATGCTGGCTTAACTTCTGCACCAGCTGTCACACATGGGGACTCTGCTGTCACTGAAAAATCTGTGTGACAAAATGTAAGATGGCACTTAAAGGGGAAGTTAAAGTTCTACTGTGTGGGTACCAGGGACCGAACCCCCACTGTCAGGCTTGGCAGCACAGCACACACCTTTAGCTGCTGGACCATCGCCAGCCCTCTGGAGTCTCTGCTTTCCAAAGAAGGGAAGAAGCTCCATTTGGATTAGAGTAAACATTAAGTGGCTTAAGTTCACAAACACATATGACTCAGTTCGCACACTTGCCTTAGCCTCGTTAAGAAAGGTCCCCAAAGAGAAATAGTGGATTAAAAAAAAAAAAACTGGCAAGTACTATTAAGTGACCATCTGATCTGGAGAAAGAGGGTAGAGGTGGAAGAAGGGGGGAGGCTAATGACCTGTGGGGGACACTCCCAGCAAACAGCCTAGGTGCTGGAGTCCAGCTCCAGTAGAGTTCAGGGGGTGTGAGGTCATCGAGAGGAGGAGACTCATGCTATCTAGAATGAATTAGGATGGCTGCATTTTTATTGAAAAAAAAAAAGGCTACACCTTGTATACTCTATAATTGCACAAAGGATTAAGTGGGGAAAGGGGGGGCTTGTTCACTGGGGTGTGGCTTGTGATCGAGGACTGAGCAAGCTAGGATTGATCCTTGACAAGTTAGTAAGCATCAGATCACATGTTAATGAAGGACTACAAGTTCATCTCACCAGACACGAGGAGAATGACTCCATTGGTATCAAGCAGGAACTGTCTTCAAGCCACTGAGAAATGGGAGGTTGTGTCTAAATGCCCGAGTTGGGAAAAGTAGTTTCTCTTAAAGTGAGCCTTGGCTATTAGGATAAACTAAGCCATAGAAAAAAACCTGCAATATTCTACAAATGGGGTGTCTGGTCCCCTAAGAAGCATCTGGCAAGAGATGAAGCTAGACAAAACTATTATGAATCTGAGTAGACCTTTTGAATTTATGAATCTTGATTATCAAATACTTGATTATCATATACTTACCAAGTATATGTTACTTATCTAAATTTTCTAGCAGCTTGTTGTTAACTTGTGTGTGGAGTCGACAGTTATCATGCTATATGGTTCCCCAAGTGGTGGAGATTTTCCCCAAAGGACTCTTGTTTAAAGAGGTTGCCGTTGTGTATATCCTCATCCTCCACTGAAGTCCCCACAATATTTCCCAAAGGAAAGGCATAAGGTAACTTTCATAACACATGTGAGAATGATTAAAAAATGAAAGTAAAGGGGTGCTGGAGAGTTGTGGTCTGCAATGGCGAAATGCTGGAACTTGGTCAAGCCGTGTGGTCCACCCTAGCTAGGAGGAGCATTCAACAGACGTATGAGTTTCACATAAGATATATCAACCATCATGGGACTTTCCAACAGGACAGTGGTTTCGTGCTCACCTGTGTTGCCCTCTTCTGTGGTCCATGAGGTCATAGGTAAAATTCATCTTGCATATTTTGTTGTATCTATAACTAATTTAATTTTAGTATAATTTCTTTAATAAGAGCTGTGACAATTTGAATGTGAAATGTTCTACACAGGTTCATATGTTTAAACAATTGCTTCCCAGCTTATGACACTAGTTTTTTGAAGGGAGGGGGACAGGGAGGATTGTGAGTCCATAGGAGGTAGCACCCTCACTGAGAAAGTGAGTGACTAGGAGCAGGTCTCGAAAGTCATAAACCAACCCAGTTTCTGGCCCAAGTTCCCTTTTCTTCCCGTTAGGCACTGTATTTGCCACAGCTTCCCTGTTACCTTTGAACTGTAAACCAGAATTCTTCTTCTCTCTGGATGCTTATTTTATGCATTCTGTCACAGAAATGAGAAAAATTTGTAAATACAAAGATTCATATAATTTTAACTTTTCTCCAAGGGAATGCCTACCTGGTTGGATCTCATACATATTTAGATTATACTCTCTACTTCCCATAACTCACAGTAAGATGTATTCACAATTTGACAATTTAAAGAATACTTTGTTTACTTTCAAGATAATAAAATTTCATTTTTATTTTGAGATGTTTGTAACAAATGAGAATATTCTCGGTCCTTTCTGAACCAAGGTCAACATGAGCATATAATCTGATATATGCTATGTCTCATCAAAGCAGAGTCTTTGACTGTGTAAAGTTTACTTTCTATACTCTTTTAGCTGTCACCCAGACTGAGATAACACCCTACCTACAAGTACAGCCTTTACATGTGACTTTTGGAAAAACATCCCTGGGGCCCAGCTGCAGATTTTCAGTTGAATACAGAACATGGGCCTAATGCCCAGCTCTTTCCATCCTTGAATTCCCTTGTGGTGCTTATTGTACTTTATGACTGCACGGTCATGGCTGATCCAACAACTAGAACATTGGACTCCAAGGACCATATGTCTCCCAGATTTGCCAAGGGACTCTGCATTGGCCTGGTTCTTGCCTAGAAAAGGGCTCAGACCAGCCAAGGCACCTGGAAGATACCGAGGTCAGCCAAGCTGGCTGACAGAGGCAGAGAGCAGCCAAGCTGCCTGGAAGAAGCTGAGGCCAACTGAGCCACTTGCCAAGGGCACTCTGGCCCATTGAGCTGTGCAGTGAGCTGTCACTCATGCTCCGGTGGGATTTGATGGGGCTGCTGTCTTTGAGCCATATCTGTCCTTTAGCCCCTCACCCACATTTCTTTAAACAACCTCAATAAAACTCACTGGTTCACTAAATCGGATTTTGGCAGTTTTCATGTTTTGGCTGTCATATATGCCCTATCAGAGGTGAGTAGACCTACAGTCATGACTCCCCATGAATAGTGTCAACCAGCACGATTACATTGTCTAGTAAAGCCTCCCACAACTCCCTCCTAAGAGCCCACTCTGGGAAATCTATATGAAAGGTTTCTTGGGTAAGGACAAAAGTTCTCACAGAACAAAGGAAACAGTCATATCCAAATGTTATAGTGGGGTTAGAACCTCAGGGACTTCTGCTGTGTGGGCAGAATCTGCTCAGCCAGTCCTCACCCTTAAAAGGAAAAAGTCTAGATTGATCTTGCATCTTTCCACTTCTCCTTCTAGGCCGAGCTTTAAAGCATGTGAATTTATCCCCTGCATTTCACTCGAACCAAGAAATGCAAAGTAGAAGTGAGTTGAGTGTTCGGGTCATTTTGGTCCCTACTCGGAATGCTGCAACTATTAAGTGTGTTTGTGTTTTCATTCTCATAAGATACAGAGCAATGAATGGTTCGGAGTCCTTAACCTTCACCTGGCATCTGCTATGGAAACATTTGTTTCATCAAGCATCCAGCCTCTGAACACCTACCAGAGCACTTTCAGATGTGTCTACAGGAATAGAGCTTGAGGGGGGGGGCACATAGAGGAACTGAGAGCCAAAAGGAAACTAAGTGAACCCATTATAGCAAGTGGGACAGTTTACAAGTAGATTGATTACTGCCAGACCAATGTCACATACCCCCAGAGCCTTTGCAATGAGGCCTATGTTCAAATGTCACTCACAGTATTGCAATGCTTTGTACCCAAGTGAATTATATAGCTAGTTCACCTGCTAACGGCTGATCACTTGTCTTCCCTCTGAAGAAGAAAGTGCGAAGGTAGTTATTCTTGAAATAGGACAGGGGTCTCATATTTTAGAAGGAAAACAGGATCACTCTTTGATGTCCATTGTCGTTACTCCCTGAACACTCCAGAGTATCATTAGCCATGAGTCACTGGCCCCTGGAATTTGTTTAGCATCTGCTACCCTCAGCCAGAAGGCCAGGCACCCACACTTGAAGTATGAACAAAACCCAAGGGGCAGTGGATAGGTATTACCAGCACTGCTGAACATTGTGGATACTTTGGGCTCTGTGACTTTCTTGTCTCCTTCTCCTGCCCTACCCACCTCTACATTACAGAAATGGAAGCCTTACCGAAGAAGATTCCAGCACGAGGCTCAGAGGAAGTAGCAAGAGATGAAGAGCATTCATCAAAACAGCAGGCTGATGGTGTGCCAAGGCCCACACACTGGACAGCCATCCAGATGTTTACAATCCAAGGTTTCCTTTGCCATATCCTCCTCCTTCTGTAGCTATAGCTCCTTTTAGAACAGGGCCCTTTCCTTGAAAGGCTGTCTCTTCTCAACCAGAAAAAAGAAATCATGAAACAGAGTGGTGTGGGATCCAGGGTACTGGTTTTAGAGAAAGGTCACAAAGGACAGGCCTCAGTAAGGCCACTTTTCAATCTACTTCAGCTCACTTCAACAGAGCAAGCAGTCAGAGGCCTCCAGCATACCACTGTTAGCTCCTGAAGGCCTGGTTTCCTTTATCCTCTGGGAAGAATGGTCGTGAGACCCATTTGGCATTCTGTGATTCATTAGCTGGTAAGTGAAATTTTGAATTTGCCCTTGGCTCAGAGCTATGTTATAGTATTGCTGGTATTATGTAAATATGGAACAAAAAGATTCTACATGCCTTTGTGAAGCCAGTCACTGTACAGTCACTGAATTAGCTTGAACAGCTACATCATGCATACTGGCAGAGCAGGATGCTTGTGAGCCAGAGGGAATCCAGGATGCCTGTTGTGTGAACTGTTCAACTTTAATTGGGAGATGGCATCATGGGCTGCCCTTTGTCTCTCTAAAAGCTTGAAGTCCCAAACCCCAGTCAGTACATCACAGGATAATTAGCAAATAAGGTTGTTGTAGATGTAATCAGTTAAAAGAAGGTCATCTTGGAGCAAAGTAGGCCTCAAGCCAACATAATTGATGCTTATTAAAAAGGGGATGCATGGAGCTGGAGAGATGGCTTAGGTGTTAAGAGCACATACTATTCTTCCAGAGGACCTGAGTTCAATTCCCAGCACCCACTCCGAGAAGCTCACAACTGCCTGTAACTCCAGTTTGAGAGGTTCTTTCTGATGCCTTCTCCTGGCTTCTGCAAGCATGGCATTCGCATGCACAAACCTGCCCACCCACCTCCATATCCCTCCCACCCATATACACAATATAAAAATGATAAAATACAGTATCTTAAAAGGGTAGCATAGACTAGGACACCACATGAACATGAAAATGGATTGATTGATGAATATACAAGCCAAGGAAAGCCAGAAACTGCCAACAAACTAGCAGACACCATCAAGAGTTCTATAACATGACCAGGAAGTACGACCCAGCTAATACATTGATGTTGAACTTTTAAGTATTCTCCAGAACTGTAGGACAATGTCTGCTGCTGAAATGGCTCCTGTATGGTACTTTGTTACAGCATCTCTAGCATCCAAACCAGGAGAGCAGTCAGTCTGGGGGCCGCAGGTACGGACCCAGCAGGGAGGAAGAATACTTAAGGGTTAGAGGTTGTGCTACTTACCATGAGTATAAGCCTATTCAGACTTTTATCCACCTATTTTGCCATCAATATAAGTTCTTACAAATGGTATATTAAGTATGGGTAGGAGGTCCTGGGGAAGTCATAGCCTCTTACTTAAAAGGAAACGACAAGAGGGAAGCAAGAAATCACCTCTCATGCAGTTAAAGATTCCATCTACCTTAAACTGGGACCAGGGGACAAGGATTTTGTTTGGGGTTCTCTGCTGTTTGTGTTCGAGGGCCATTCTTTATTGAACACCTCCTACTCTCAAGGAGCTTAGCTAGCTTAGACCATGACACTGGGAACAGAACCCAACACTGATTTATAGGAATTTACAGCTTTTATTGGGAAAAGATAGAGTCACTTACAAAGAAACAAATTAGATAAAGCAACCCGAACTTAGGAATGATAACTAATACTATTACTGTCGTTATGTTTAAGTAGCAGCTTAGATGACTAGTCCTGAATGACAGGTTCCTACCAGCACAGGAGTTCTGCTATAAAACACACAGTACTGAGATGCTGGGGCCAACAGTTCGAATCTCCTGTGTGAACTAGTGCTAGTGACTCAGAGTGCTTGGAAGTTGTTAAATATAATAAATAAATAAACATCTGTAGCCAGTCTAGAGAGGAGACTGACACAAAAATTCCTCTCAGACATGAGGTATGTTAGTATGGAAGGGACTCAAGGCATCATGGGGTCTCAAGGTGTGGGGGAGAGCAGATAGAAACAGTGCAAGAGAGGCTTCTTTGGAAAGTCTGGAGAGAAACATCATCAAGAGTAAAAGCATCATGGGAAGGGCAGGCAGAGGTGGGAACTGCACATCCCTTCCCCAAGGACCCGATCATTCTGGTTACAAAGTGTGAGTTGCAACCAGGCCTTTCTCTGCCCCCTTTCCCTTGGTTGATTGGAACTGCCAGATGATTCTGGACTTTTCTACAGAACTTCGGTGAAATCAAAGGTGTAGAGCACACATATGTCATATATCCTCAGAGAAGGGGACGGTAAACACGGGGTGTGCAGGTGCATTCCTGCCACCTGGGAATTTTTGGTGGAGTCTTCATTATTTGGTTGTATATAGAACTTCTCTTAAGGTGTGCTTTGTTGGCTTGTGAAATAAATTAAAACTCTAATGAATACTTTGAGGTTCACTTTAACTTTAGAAGGAGACCAAAGTGGTGGTGGCGAGGTGGGGTGGGGCTTTAGGACATGGAGAAAGGCCACGGGTGTACTTTCCAATCCTATATAATGTTTAATTTTTGAAACTCAACCAAAAGCAGTGTTAAATTATGGCAACATTTGCTCATTGGGAATGAGTGCATGATCCCACTCTGCGAATGCCACGTTTAAAGCAGCTAATACACTCTGCACCTTTTCTTTGACAAGGCTGTATCATATTTAAATTTTTACATGCATCATCTCTACAGGTAAAACTGGGGAGGGGTTTTGTTCTTTAGGTACAGTTATAAGAATAAAAGGTGGAGAAGGGGGTGAGTGGTGGTCCTGAGTGAGGGTGACCAAGTGAGTGGGGTCCCAAGGTAAGGGACCATGTGGGAGAGCATAGCAGGTTCCATAGCAGGTGAGGGTGACCGAGGCAGCGAGAATAACACGCCAGGCAGACAGAGCTTAAATGAGGGGTTTATTTAGAAAGGGGAGTGAGGGAGAAGGGAAGAGACATAGAGGCATGGTGAACAGAAGAGGAGGGGGGAGAAGAAGGGGGTAGCTGCTGGCCAATCGAAAGCAGGAGAGAAAGAGAGGGAGGGAGGGAGGGGGAGGGAGGAAGGGATGGAGAGAAACATTGCCGAATGTCCCAGTAAATGTAAAACTGCAGACTAAGAATGAGACTGAGAGGGAAATGACTCTTTCTAAAAGAACTGGAATTGTCCCCTGCCTGTTTCAACCTGTGATGTCAGTGTTCTGCTTTTTAAGGTCTCAGCCTTGACAGTTTCAACCATTTCCATTTGGTTTCTCTAAGTCCTTGATTGGGAATGTTAGGGCGGTTAAGCTATGTTTCATTAACTTTTCTGAAGCCCATGAAGCTACATGCCTACTGAGGGCATGTAGATGTAGACCAGGCCCATAAATGTTAGTAGTGCTTTGATCTTTTCTAGAAACAGCCAAAGGGGACTCTCTACATGGTGAGGAGAGCATGGCTGATTGACAGGAAGGAAGGAGACGGGTGCAGCTGAAACAAAGCAGTAACAGGTCTCCCCAGAAGGAGCAGAATCCCACAGGGACACATCAGGACATGAGACTTGCCAGGAACACGATGCACTCTTGAGCCCCTTAGGAGAAGGCACGCTCCAAACAGTCACTTGTGAGTGAGAATGTACATGGCTCCAGAGACCAAGACAGGTTCCGATCTCATAGCTGATTAAGCTGGGGAATCCTCAGGGATGGAAATAATGGCCACACAATTCTGGGAAGCAGCTCTGACATCTGCTGCAAGTGTCCCTGGGTTCAGCGTGAAGTCGCACCAAGCCAACTGGCAAACCAAGTTCTTCTCCCAGCCAGAGTCACACGGGATCATGCAAATCCAAATTCACGTTGAATTCAATTCTCTTTGGGAAGTTGGTTTTTTTTTAACTTTTTTTAATTTTCTTTTTATTAATTCTGTCTTTCACATCGTGTTTCCTGATCCCACCCCTCCCCAGAATAAAACAAAATAAAATCTATGGGGAAAAAAGAGAGAGGGGGAGGAAATATCATCATGGAAGCTGCAGTGTGACACAATGAGTCACGCAGTAAACCCCTTTACCCACACATTTTCACATGCAGGTAGGTGTTTGTCACAAAAGAATCCTTGGTCTGGTTCAAGGCCCCCGACATTGGCCCCTCACTGGGACTCTTCCTGGATATCCCGTTGCTGCCTCGCGCCATGGAGATCCTCCAGCCTTGGGTCCACAGGACGAACTGCACCTCCACCCCTGTGCTGCAGCAGATCACAGATGGGGTGGATGTTGGGTTGAGCCAACACATAACCCTGGTTCTGGGCTTGGGTAGTTGCAGGGTTGGTCAGCCGGCCATCTCTCCCCTGTATTCACTGCCAGGGTGAACTCTCCAGCATTGCCCTGGTTAGTTCACCCACTGCAGCATGAGAAAGGGGTGGGGCCAGTTCTCAGGCTTTCCCATCTTCAGGGTCAGCTCTCCCACACTGACACCTCCACGGCCAGCTCTACTGTGTTTTCTAGGAGGAGGCGGGTGTAGGGTCCACTCTCCTGAGTGCTGCAGCTGAGGGACAGCTTTCTGGATCTTACCGCAGGGCCAGCTCTTCTACCTGCCTTAGGTGTTGGGGGGTGGGGGGGGCATCTTCCTCAACCCATGCTGCACAAGACATATCACAATGGGAACAGCTCTCCCATGCTCACAGCTTCGGGGTTGACTCATCCACACCTGCCAACAGGGTTGGCTCTCTCGTGCTGCTCAGGTGAGGTGCAGGGCCTGTGCAGCTGGGGGGGGGGCAGCTCTCCCACTCTTATGAACCCAGGGCCTCCTCTCCCACCTTCCTGAGGCATTGATGGGGATGTCTCCTCCTGCCCACGCCACCATATGGCAGATGAGGGGTGGGGCTAGGTCTCCCACTGTCACGTGCTCAGGGTTGGCTCCCCTGTGCCCTTGTCATCAGGGTCAGCTCAGCTGTGCTGCCCAGGTGAGGCCGAGGCTCTGTCCTCCCAAGGGCTGCAGCTGGTGAGTGGTTTAGGGCGGGTCACCCACTTGCTGCAGGTGTTGAGGGATGAAGGAGAGAGGGTACCTTTTCCTCACCCATGCCACCACCACAGGCAGACAAGAGGGGTGTGACCTGCCTCCCATTCTCACACCCTCAGGACCAGCTTTCCCATGCCCTCCTGCAAACAGGATCAGCTCTATTATACTGCTGAAGTGTAGGGTCCACACATGAGGATTTCCATGTAAAACCTGAGAAAAGCTTAAAGGAGATTCTAAAAACAAAAGAACAAAGGCAAGCAGGGCTTCTTGGCGGCAGCATTTTCTCGGGAGGGGCCAGGCCCTCCAGATGGCCTTTGCTGGTTTTTGTTGGACTTGTGCTTTCCACGAACTGTTGCATCCTATTTTGTATGTTTACTGAGGAAATTCAGTTTGCAGGATTAGTGACATTTTGCATAAGGTCATTACCTGACAGAAGAGCTGGAGGTCACTTTTGCAATCCCCATGGTGTCCTACACAGAGCCCTCTACACAGACATTTCAGGAATGTGTTTGCTAAATTTAGATGATTTCTGAAAAGTTGCATGTGAATTCAATTTTAATAAGCTAAACCATAATTTTAAAAACATATGGAGAGCACATTTAAAAGAACAGCATGAAATCAGTCCTCCAAAAGGAATGCTTCTATCTCTTTTGCAGTTAGAGCCTGGTTTGTTCGGCTTCTTTAAGGCCAAGTGTGAAAGCTTTCTCCATTCTTACCTGACACATGAAGAGGCCAATTAACCTTAGAATTTAGACACTGAGATTTGGCCACTGTCTCTGCTTTGATGTACAGATGAAGGAAAACAATGTTTTCTTGTTTGCATTGGATCCCTGTATCAGAACACAGACTGATAACAGAAAGCAAACAATTTTATTATTAATCTATGTCATTGCTTGCAAACATGCAGAAAATAGTTGAAAGGAAACTGCCTTTCCACTGAGCCTTCTTTGAGAACATTTCTTCTTTTAAATAATAAAAGACTTTGAATCTCTAGTGGTGGTAATTTGTGGGAAGGAGTACAAATGGCAGAACACAGATAGAAAGCAGAATAGGCCTCTTCTGTTTTTTGTGAATCTGTCCCTTGACTACAGACCATCAGAGAGAAGGTTAATGTCAGAGAAGATGCAGGTATGACCTCGTGACCAGCCTACCTGGCTTACTGCACTTCTAAATAAGTAGAAGCGCGGCACTCTGTGCTCCTGAATATTCCCCGAAGTCAGAACACAGAATCTGAAGTAGCTGGAGCCTGGCCTGCTGCTGATGAGTCTGCATTTTCAAGTCTCCTCTTAAGTGCTTAGAGACCCTGGTGGTATGAGCGCTCTCTATCCAATGTAAAGTGATGTGCTGAGGCTGGAGAGATGGCTTGTGGTGAAAAGCACAGGCTGCTGGTCCAAAGGACCCAGGTTCAATTCCCAGCACCCACATGGCAGCTTACAACTGTCTATAACTCCAGTTCCGGGGATCCAACATTCTCACTCAGACATCCTCACATAGACATACATGCAGGCAGAACATCACTGTACATAAAATAAATATTTTAAAAAAAGATTTATGTAGTCTGAGGTGATGTGCTAACCAATCATAATTGATAGGCTTCTACTATATTAGTGGTTGCTCATGTGCAATAAAACAGATGCTGTTTTGTAGAACCATCTCCAGAGTGGTTCATCTCCGTCCCCTTTACTGACCCACGGGCACTTCAGTCTTGTTGGGGGATGCCCCACAACAGCAGCAGGCTAAAAGCTTCCCTGTTCTGCTTCCTTGGAAGTCTCTCCAGCACAACAATCTCTGTACCTTCAGTAGAACATTCCAGTCCCCCAACCAGAGGAAGTACAGTGGTTCTTCTCTGTTTGCTTTTGAATATTTACTTCCTGACTACAAATTAAGTGCACTCTACTAGTTGAAGACAAAGGTACTTGAACTTCTCTCCTTGCTGTGGGAGCCGGTGGTAAAACAGATGCTGTCTGTGCTCAACAGAAGAATCACAACATCAGTGTACCTGGTGTGTGAAAATATTTGAGTTGTTTTCTAGTATTATTATTATTATTATTATTATTAATTATAAAACAACTGCATTCTGGGCCTAGAGGGATAGCTCAGCCATTAAGAACACTTATTGCTCTTGAAGTAGAGCTGGGTCTGGATCCTAGAACCCACATGGCTATGGTGACTGTGGTGATTTGAAAGAAAATGGCCCCCAAAGGGAATGACACTATTAGGAGGGAGATTTGGCATTGTTGAAGTAGGTGTGGCCTCATTAGAGGAAGTGCATCACTGTGGAGGAGGGCTTTGAGGGCTCATATATGCTCAAGCTACACCCAGAGAAATTACATGATTATTAAAATAATTTTTAAAAGTGCAGAGAATCTAAGTGTCCTCTGCAAATACATTAAAATGTGGCAAGGAGTATTACAGGCCTATTTGTGTGTGTGTGTGTGTGTGTGTGTGTGTGTGTGTGTGTGTATATATACATATATATATATAGAGAGAGAGAGAGGAAAAATAGGGAACTATGGATGAATGGTAACAAAGAGGTTCATACTATATAATATATATGTGTATATATATATATATACATATAATCTATATAATATATATATACATACATACATACATACATACATACATGCTTTAGGGGCCTCGTAAAGGTTAATTTTAAAAATTCAAAAATTTCAAGTGTAGGTTTGCACAAATCTCTTGCTCCCAGCACCCAGTTACCTCTATTGTTATTATAGTATTTTACCATCATTTAAACTACAGAAAAACTACAGTGCACTAGCATTAGCAAAAGTCATATTTTGTTGGAGTTTGACTTACTAACCTAGGATCCCTGTATGATACTACATCCAATTAAGCCATTGTGTCTCCTTAGACTAGACTGTGGCTACTTCTCAAATCTTCCTTGTTTTATATGGCCTTGGCAAGATTTGAGTTCAAGGTACTTTGTAGGATGGTCTCAAACTGTGCTTGCCCCCCCCCCCCATGACTGAATTGAGGATTGACGTTTTTGAAAGGAGTAACAGGAAAAACTTGTTCTTATTGTTGGGGCAACTGCACCCCCACATGAAGCTTTCTGAAAGCTGGCAGGCTGAAACCTCAAAGGCAAAGAGACCTGCAAAGGGAAGATTTACAGGATGCAGATTTATGGGAAGTCCTTGTTCCTGAGGCTTCTGCTCCAGGAAGAGAGCCCACTGGAGCCAGCCTGCCATATTCCAGCAGTCTGCAGGAAGGGCCCATTCCTGCTTCAGTCACTCAGACTGCACTCAGCAGGGCTATAGAAACGAGTTCTTCCTGCAGCTGCCTCTGGCCTTCACTGCCTCTAAGATCAGTGGCTGCAGACTTCAGGCCTGCAGTTTTGGAAGCTTGGGGCTCAGACTTGCTATAGGCAGCAACTGCAGACCTGCTCTGCAAGGGACTATTTTGTTGTCACAGAGATCTGCCAGTCTCTGTGTCTGGAGTGCTGGGATTAAACACATGTGCCACTATGCCTTGCTTCTCCCAGAGCTCCTGAGTTACAATACTTCTCAAAGCTATAGGGGCTCCAGCTAGCATCCTGCCGCTAGTGAAGAATTCAAACCTGATTCATTAGATCCTATGTGGCAGTCTCTTTTAAGTTGTTCTGTTTAAAGGTTTATCCTGAAATGAAAAATACAGAACATCCTGTGTGTTTTCTTTGCTTTCTGTCAGCTCCATTCTTGGGGAAGATGGAATAAGAACCTACCTGGAGGCCAAAGGTAATCCACCAATTGCTTCATCAGCAGACAACACTCAGGGCCTTGGGTATCAACAGCACCTGATCCCCTGGCCTTGATTATACAGCTGAGCAGTGCTTGTCACATTTTTCCATTCATGTCCCTCTCCATGTGTGTCCTTTAGAAGGAGGTCACATCATGCAGCCTGACGTGGAAGGATAGGAAATTATGCTTCATTTACTTGACAAGGGGAAGGGGTGGTACCTACACAGATTACACAGAATTCCTTTCACAGATTTGCTAACTCTCACTTATGAACCACTTATTTGTCCGTGTAGACTGAAAGATACTAATGTGTGTGTGTGTGTGTGTGTGTGTGTGTGTGTGTGTGTGTGTGTGTGTGTGTGTGTTTGGAGTCCAATGATTTGTTACTTATTTTATTGTTCAGATTGTTTCAGTAGTTGCCATGAAGAGTTCTTGATGTTGGCACTTGAGTGCCTTTGACACACACCCATTGCTTTGTTATCTGAGCACATCCTTACTTCCTGGAACCAGAAGATGCTCCAGGGTCATCCTGTATATCCCCCTCACAGTGCTAAAATCCAAGGGTACTTGGATTCAGGTGGCTGGGCTTGTCAGCAGGTGCCCTTGCCATGCTATCGTACTTTCTTGAATTTTTAGGATCTATAATTTTTCTGCCCTGTGTTGTATTCTTTCTTCTCAAGGCTAGCTTTCATTTCCCCCAACTTTGATTTCACAATATTTCTAGTACCCTTTGAAGTTTGTGGTCTGGGCTTTGGGCCACATCTTTATGTTATGGAAGTTGGAAAGGCTATTTGTTTTTTCAGGGTGTTTTTTTTTTTTTTTTTTTTTTTTTTTTTTGGAACGGGGGACAGACTCTTTGTTTCTATTCTATTGTAGGTATCTGGGAGTTTAAAATAGTGTAGTGTAAAATGCTTTATTTGATTACATTTCACTGAAACAGCCAAGTATAGTGGGATATTCACTTTGTCTCCTTCTGTGGCACTGACCACACCCACTGGGGAGTGGAGCCAGGGGCAGAAGTGACCTGGGGAACTAGGTCTGAGGAGGAGCCTGGGAAGCTCTCTTGCTGGCAAGTCGCTGAGAGGAGAGCATCCGGTGGAACTTGCTGGTGTTCATCTGTTTAGGTTGTAAGTTATTTCTCCCTGAATAAACATTTATTAAGCCTATCTGTTTATCCTGATCCTTGTTTAACCGCAACAGCCAAGGGCTTTCTAAGTCTTTCTTCCCTGGTCCCTTCTCCTAATTGGCAGTCAGACAACCCAACCTGGATGAGCGACTTTTATCAATACTCAGCATTACAGTGTCCATGTACTCAAAACACCCAACACCAGGCCTATCTTCAGGGTCTAGTTCGCATTACAATCTTCTGCCCACCCCTCCCTCTCTGTAACTACCGTCTTTCTGTACATTAGTACAGTACAGACCTTGAGCTGTCTAGGTAGTCAAAGCGACTCTTGAAATAACTGATTCTCCTGTCTCCAGCAAGTAGGTGCTGGGATAGCAAACATGCTCTTACTCCGTGAGCTAGTCTTGTGAGCCAGCACTGTTTGTGAGTTAGCAAATCTTCTTTTGAGAGTATGTTCATCTTCACAGAGGCAGCCCATAGAGTCTAACAGACACTTCACTTTCATTTGGCAATGTTATTCTTTACTAAGCAATGGATTCTGTGTGTACACTAGTCAGAATTTTAAGGCGAAATGTAAAGTACATGCTTGGTTCACTGAGTCATGCATGCTCTTGGACTGCACACCAAGAACTTCACTTGTATTTACTGAAATTGAAGTCACAAAGGGACCCTTGAGGCAGACAAGCTTCAGGAAAATATTCTAAGGTTTTCACAATCATGTAAAATTAAAGAGAAATGGGGTAGATAAAGCAGACATATGGTGCTAGATCAAAAACCCTGGCATTTATGTCAGAGGCTCTTCTATTTCTTTCTTGGTCACAACTAGGCATTGAACATTCAACCTTCTCAACAAGCAGATTTGTTACTGTATTGCTTTCATTGTTCTTGAAAGAACCACTCTGGTTACTGTGATTTAGCACTAGAAATGCCTATTAACAAAATTCCTGTTTGACTTCCTTGAGTCTTACTATCCTGTTTGTTCATCTTTAAGGATGATACTGGTCAACAGGGTACACTGTCAGTGAATCCCTGAGCCTGTGACACTACTTGATTATCTATAATCTTGACACTGATGTGGTCACTAGCCAGCACACCCTGCCTCTAACCTGCCTGTACAAAATGATGGGTGGAGTTTGGGTTCCAAATCTCTCATCTGAAGTCCTGCTCTGTAAATACATCCAGGACTCGACAAACTAGTTCCCCATCTACACACTTAATACAGAGATTAGAGGGTAGGAAGAAGTATTCCTTCTTGCTTTTTCTATTTGTCAGTCACCCAAACAGTTGGTGACAGTTGATTCCAACTGGTGCCAACTAGCTTCACTTTTCTCAGAAACAACCACACCCCTATGCAGGTCAGCACCAGCTCCTAAATCTGAGCACCAACATGGCTCCACTTCTGTTTTTTCAGTATAACCTGTCACATATATTTGACACAGTGGAGATGTGATTGTTTAGCAGAGACAGTAACAGTCTGGCATGGGCTATGGGTGATAGGATCTCACACACATCATCCCATCACCACTCCCAGATTGATTTGAGAAACTCATTTTTTCATTTAGTTACTTAGCTAGCTAGAGGTAGGGTTTCCCAAGTGGCCCAGGCTGGCCTCAAGTGGCTGATCTTCCTGCCTTCTCCTCCTAAGTTCTCAGATCCCAGGCACGCAGCCATTCACACTGCACAATTCCACTTTTCAAGTGCAGCCATCACTTGCCACATGCTTCCAAGAGCAAGTGATAGTTCCTAGTAGGTAAGGGGCACAGGCCCACCTGGAGAAAGGCTTCAAAAGAAGCCAAGTGACCACTACACATGGCAGCCTGAGACAAAGCAGGTGATCCTTGCCATATCAAAATCTACTTGAGCTTCAAGTCTATTGCGAGCAGGACACAGACAGCATGGGCTCACTGCAGATATAAATGAGAATGACTCCTGCTTTCTAATGCAGTTTGGTTATTTTCACTCTAAAAATAACTTTGGGTCTTGACCTTTCTGAGGTTCGTTGTAGGGCACTAGAAAATGCTCAGGAGTGAAGGGATTGGTCAGTATCTGACTGCTGTTTTTTCTACAAAAAAGCAGGATAAACACATCATTATGTTTAGGGAATGACATCTAATCAGAGCCTCTGTCAGCAGCCATGAGCATAGGGCCAGTTCATTGGGGCTCATGTCAGTGGAGCGAGGCATGGAGGGTTGGGGGCTGGTAGCAGATGATACAAAAAACCTCCAATATGAAAACTATATCTTAGCCCCCACTTAGGGGAAAGTCTCACATGTATCACTAATAACTCTTCAGTCGACTGTTCCTAAGTCTGGGTGGAAGTGTCTCTTCTACTTCCATGTGAACATGAAAGCACCAATAAAAACAGCCGCCAAGAAATGGAGGATGCACGACAAAGAAGGCATCAAACATAAGCATTTACATCCCCGCCTCCTGGAACAAAAATAACTTTACTGGGAAAAGACTGTGGTCTTAACTATGCGGTGGATTGTCAGCCCCTCGCCAGTCTTGCAGAAGGCTGGACTGTGGTAAAGAGTGGTCTTAGCAATCCCCCAGAGTCAGAGGCATTAGTAAGGTAATGAAGGCATTTGAAGAAAAATGTTTTAGGTAGAACAAACCCTTCAAATGAAAACAAAAACAGAAAAACACAACTCAGTCCTTGTGTAGTTTCTGAAGCAGCGGCATACACTTTAAAGACAAAATGAATCATCAAGAAAAAGAAAAACCCATCTCCCTGAACACTGCTGACATGCTTGGCACTGCACTGAGCTTTGTGTATGCAGCCATCCCAGTGATTGAGATAAATAAGCACCACCGACATTCTCACTTCAAACCAGAAATCCCAGGCTCAGGGGGATTCTTTTACAAGGGTGCCATGCTAGGATTAGCAATGTTCCATTGTTGTGAAGAGACACCATGACCACTGCAGCTCTTATAAAGGAAATCATTTCACTGGGGCTTGCTTACAGTTTAGAGGTTTAGTCCATTATCGCCATGATGGGGAAGCATGGCAGTATGAATACAGCCTGGAGAAGTAGCAATCAGCTGGCAGCAGGAAGAGAGTGACACTGAGCCTGACTTGAGATTTGAAACCCCAGAGCTCATCCCTAGTGACACACTTCCTCCAAGGCCACACTTCCTCCAAGGCCACACCACCTTTACATCAACTCTATGAGCCAATGGGGTCCATTCCTATCACCACAGCAGAGCATTTGAGTCTTGAGATCATATACCCCATGAGGCAAGGTGCATGAGGGTTTTCTGAGCTCCGCCTTGACTCATTTTATGTGAAGGGAACGACAACGTGGATGGTTGAAAAGGGAAGGTCAGTGAGGTTTTTGACTGGTGTCAACTCTATCGCTTCTTATGCAGTCATCAGCAACAAAAGCTACTTCTGACAGTGTTTATATATCTCCCTAAACCCTGTGATGGTACATGGGTATTAACCTAGTAGATATCTTTACTCTTCCTCATCAACCATGTTGTCAGGTTTGTACCCAATTCTCACTTGAGAGACTGATTTTTAATGTCTGGCTTGAAGTCTTACCCAGTGAGGTGTAAATCACCAGGCTGGTGTATGTAAGTAGAGCCCCTCATTCTTCTACTCTGTGGTATCTGGGGCCTATGCAGTCTACTTACCGGGAACATGGCATCATATAATGGCTACTGATTTAGAAATTGATTTAACCTTGGAGAATATGTCATCTGCCCCAACATTTCCCAAACGCATTATTTCCATTTTACTACCTATTATTGTCAGGTCTGCCTATCTTCAAGATCTGTCAGCTGGATTTTCCCATTGGGGCATGTCCATAAACACCACACAGCATCTTCTCCCATCTCTGATACTACTGGGGGTAGGTATATAAGCACGAATCCCTTGCAGCTGCATAGCCCCGCAGGGGTCTGCCCTGGGGTGTGGCTGATATGCCTAGTGACACTCCACTGGAGAACACTGATTTTCTCTTTACCAGTGGGTATCAACTGCAGGTAACTTCTTGGTTAGCAGTGGGACTTTGTATCCACTTCCCCTTTGCTGTGCTGAGATTTTTGTCTGGTTTGAAACTGTGCAGGTCTTGTGCATTCTGTCAGTCTTTGTGAGTACATGTGTTACCTTCCCTGATGTGACTATAAGATTGTTTCCTTGCAGTAATCCACAATTAAGATAAAAGAATAAGTCAACCATCTTTCCTTGTCCACTAGAGGCCACTGTCCTCACAGCTTCTCTCACACTAACTAAAGGTCCTTAGAGGAGCCGATAGTTAAGAAAGAAGAAAAGTAGTAGTAGTAGTAGTAGTAGTAGTCATCGTCGTCTTTGGTACCACCTGCATGGTTTTCAGTTTCTCTTATTTTTAAGTTGTTCGTGAAATTAGAAATGTCATCCCTGCTTCCTTTCATACCTTTTGTGTAAAGAGAACACGCATTATTAAAGCAAAAGTAAATAAAAATAAAAAGCAAACAAACAAAGCCAAGCATGGCTACATGTGCCTGTAACCCCAACATTGGGGTGGTAGAAACAGGAGGATCCTGAGGGCCCTCTGTCAGCAAGACTAGCTAGGATGGCAAGTTTCTAGATTAGTGAGAGACCTTTTGTCCAAGCAGTGAGGCAGAGTGATGGAGGAAGAGAGATACCTGATGTACTGCTTGGGCCTCTAAATACACTTGCACCTACATTTGTCCCACAGACACACACACAAAGAACGCATTTGTCATCAATACTGTATTGTGTATATGTGCACATGTGTATGTAACATATGTGTATATATATATATGACACACACCATCTACAAGTTTTATTAGTCTCCTCTAGCAGATATCACACTAACACTGTAGTTACAATTGGGCTGCAACCTGAAATTTGTAGTACACTGTCATCTTTCAGGGACCAGATGTAGGAAACAGGTCCATCAATTAAATGGAAACATAGATTTCCAACCCATTAACAGTCTTTAAAACAGCACCAACACTGATTCCCAAAAACAGAGGGTGGGACCTCAGGGCTGTTATCTTTAGTCACATATGGCCAAGTAGTTTAAAGTTATGTCAAATGTTTCTTCTCTGGGCAGTAATACTACCAGCCTACTACATAAATCAGTTCATCTGGTTCAATTTCAACTTTTAGGGATTTTTAATAATATATATGTAAACTATATAAATGGTTTCAAAATAATGTACTTTGAGAAGGTTTACTTGTATTCCCAATTTTCTGCCCTGTTTCTCACTAAATATGCATGACCTATCTTTGCATTTAAAAAAGGTAAATACAACCTGACTAAGCCACAGAATAGAGAATCTTATATTGTTATGGGGGTAGAGACTAACATTTAAGGTGATGGAGAAGTAAAGGAGAGAATGTAATGTCCATGTGGCTCATCCCATCAGTAGGTGTGAAAAGAAAAAAGCAGCTTACCTAGCTGGCCCCTAGAAAGGGTGTCCTCTGCTCTCGATGCCTTTCCCTTTCTTAGCATGAAAGCCGAAGCACCAGTTCTTCCTGAGCCACGTATCTAGTTGATGATGCAGATCTTGAGATTTGTCAGTCTTCTGAACATCAGGTAAATCCAACTCCTTATAACAGCCTCTCAATAGTCCTACACACAGTTTTTCTGAAGAGCCCTTGCATACATGTAACATACCACCAATTCACTTCCCTAGCTTCCTTTTTTTCATCAAGTAGTATATCCTAAAAATTATGTCTTGGCAATACTGAGAGACCCTTTGATTCTCTGGCAGAGCCACAGGATTGCATGGTATGGATGCAAGGTGGCTTTTTAGTCAATCCATGACGAACCTGGGTCATCCCAGTCTTGCTATTACAAGTGGTATGACAGTTACTATACTTTAATCATTTTCTGGTAGATAAGCAATTAACTAATTTCATGTACTATTTTGTTTGGCAGAAAATTAATGTGATAAATGTCTCTATATTAAAAGACATCAGCTAGGAGTTGTGGGACACATCTGTAGTCTCAGCACTTAGGAGGCTGAGACAGGAGAATCATGAAGTTCAACACTGGAAACATATATTTTTAAATGCAAAACAAAAGAATGGAAGGAATCCTACAAGAAGACACCAAAGGGTGTCACAAGCTATGTTTGTACATGTTTATTTTTCATTAAAATTTTCTACAGAACTTGATATACTCTTTTTTAAAATGTTGAAGTATCAATATGAGTAATTTCTCATTTCCCCCAATTATCTCTACCACTGGCTATAAGACAACTCTGGTAATTTTTGCCAAGATAGCATGAACAACATCTAATTGTTCATTTAGCCAGTGTTCCCCATTACCAGTGAGGTCAAGCATCACTATGTATTTATTGGGTACTAATAATATTGACTTGTTTTTCTTACCAGTAGTATAATATTGGTATGTCAGTCTACCAAATCCTTTTTAAAAACTTATACCAACTACTTTATAGGCCCACAAAATGTATTTAATTCTTACAATATACTCTGGTTCTTTCTTCTTGAATATTTTACATATTTAAGACTTAAAGAATTTGTTTTAAAAAAACCTACAGTATCTGCTTACCCTGATACTCCATAAACATAGCTGCATTGAAATACAAATATTTAAAGCCTTCCCCACTTTGATGTTGTCAAGGTTTTTTTTTTTTTTTTTTTTTTTTTTTTTTGAGTAAAAACTGTGTTATTAGTATCAAGACTAAAAAAGCATGCCAATAAACTCAATCTGGTTAAACACCTCATTTAGCCAATTAATTCCCTGACCTACTAAAATCAGTTTTTTTTGTTTTTTTTGGGTTTTTTTTTTTTTTTTTCCCTTAGAGAAATATTTCTTTGAATCCTCTGTTTTCCTGTTTCAATAGAGACTAACTGTCATTTAGGTCTGCTGCAAAGTTCTAAGATTCACCCCTGCCCCGTCAATTTCCCTCATATTCCTCCCTGGCTGTACCTATTTGTGAATAGGCCATGTCATGTCTTCATTATATAATGTATTTTGGTGGTATACATGTTTCAGATGTTAATGATAAGAAGGCAAGATAAATACATCTTTTGAAATCTTACATGTATGAAAACATTTATTATAATCTCATGTAACTAAAAATTTGGTACGGAATTTTACTCAAATTTTTTTCTTCAAAATTTAAAGTCATTTCTCTTTGTAGTTTATAAAATATTTTTTATTACATGTGTGACTTTTTTTCTTATCCTTACCTCCTCACGGATTTTATTGGTATTATGATCTGAATGTGTCCCTGCCCAATGATGAACCAAGCCAAATCTTAATCTCCAATGATTATAATAATATAGAAAATGGAGCTTTTAAGATGTAACTAGGTCCTAGAAATGAAGTTCTCAGAAAGCCAGAAGAATGGCTCATGGAATGAAGGCACTTGCTGCCAAGCCTTAGTTCAATCCTGTAATCCACATACTGCAAGAAGAGAACCAACTCACCCAAGTTGTCCTCTGACCTCCAGGGATGTATTGTAATGCATATGTGTACACGCACGCACATTCATGCTTAATGGAGCTTGCCTGCCCTCTCCCACAATGTGAAGACATAACAAGTAGAGCCTTCTATTAGGAATGTAACCTTACCTAACAACAAATATGCTGAAGGCTTGATCTTGCATGGAAACTTCCAGACCTATTAAAAACAACTGTCACTCATAGCTTTTGTAGCAGCTCAAAAAGAGTAAGACATTGCTAAAAACTCATGTTGAAATGCTAATTCCCAACGCAGAAATATAAAGGAGGCCTTTAAAAGGTAATTATGTCATGGGGATAGCACCCTTATGAAAATGAGATTAGCGTTCTTATGAGGTCCCAGAGAGGTCACAAGGTCCCTGTCCCATCATCTGGCTTGTCTTTAGGGTCCTCTGGCTAGTTCGGTGCTTAACCCTAAGTCATGTCTGCCCTTGCAGTCTCTTGCAGAGAGGACAGGCAACAGGGGGGAAGTGAAAGTCAAGTTGTTTCTCTATAGACCTATAAAAAGAATTCAATTCTAAGTGCTACTAGTACCTCCAGCTCCTAAAATTTGAGGGCTCTTAAGCCCATATACCTTCAAGACTTATTGCCAGCTTGACTAACATTCACCTTTCCAGGTTTGCTTTATTTGCATAATGCTCACTTTACAAGCTTCTGCCTCCCAAAGATTTTCTTACCACCTGGAATTTTTTTTTTTTTTTTTTTTTTTTTTTTTTGTGACACTTTGCATCTAGGTAATTTTTAAAATCATTTTGATGTTGTTTACAAGTACAAATATGAATAACTATGTTCAAGTAAACATTTCTTCCTTGTTTCATTCTGAAACACCTTCAAGTTTCAAGTTACTGACTATGCTTTACAGTATGCCAGCCCGGAACACACATCTAAAAGATCAACAACAGCAACATTAAGCAGCTCACTCTGTCTGCCACTTACTCTACTACTGGCTCTTACAGCTCAGCTACCCTAAGCACATCCCAGGATGTAGGCTCTGCCATCAATTTATGCTTCAGTGTGAGGGAAAAAACCTTATTGCTTTAAGTGGTGAAATAAAGCAGACAAAACTTGAAAAAAATTAGTGTTCTTAAAGAAAAATCCATATGTAAAAAACAAATCTGAAGAAGTCTGTCAAAGAAAACATGTATGAGAAAAACAATATACGGAAAGCCATGGTCCAACTTGAGAAGGAACCCTCAGTTCCTGAGGTAAGACCACAAAAGAAAATATGAACCAATGACAAAAATTAGAACATCTGCCAGAACTTAAAAGGCAAAACCAACCAATCAAGATTCAACAGTACTTTAGCTGTGATTTTATAACAGTAACTGGAATCATCCAAACAGTCATTAGCTGACCACATTGTTCATCTTCTGGGCAAGAACAGGAGGCAAGGTTATTTACCGGCAAACAAAACAGTTCCTTAATATTTTTGAAAAAGTATGTTTCATCATATATAATAAACACAATGAGAGACACCGGTCTGTGACACAGTAGCTTCCAAATAACTCAGTGAGCTTCTGAGGAATAAAAACATGAGTATGAATTAAAAAAAGTCAACACTGACAGTTGCTTAACAGTGATAAAATATACTTTTATTTACTTTGTTGAGTCAGAAGTTTGTAAAAAAAAAAAAAATTATTGCTAAAGCAGATACCAAGCAAAACAGAAAGGTACTTTAGAAGTCCAGTTACCTTGGAGTTTATTTAAACTAAGGAAAAGGTCATGTTTTTCATGCAATACATACTTGGTTCTTTAAATAACAATTGTGACAAACAGCAGAAAGAATTAGAGAATGCTGCACTTGTGATCCATACAAAACATCAACATTTTGGGTTGTACATAATTAAAGAAACATCTCACTTTTAGAAATACTGTGATAGCCAATATATGAGGCATGCCTTTATGTGGGCATAGGAATGCAATTTAGAAAAGGAAAAACAAAACAAAAACAAAAAAAAAAAAAAAAAAAAAAAAAGCCACACTGGAACTCAATTTCTTTAAAATCACTGAGCAAGAAAAGCAACATTGAACTTCCATACTGATTTTATGCAGCTTCTATACAGTACCTTGACTTAAATCCAAGAGCAAAGTTAACACTCTCCTCCTCTATTTTTGGTAAACAACTGCATGGTAAACTTAGATGACTTTCCCTCTCGATTTTACCTGGGAGTGGCCTTTTTACTATCTTATTTAAAAGAGGGCAGGTTTGGCACTTTTATACTGATGTCACCAATGTTAATATTTCTTGGGATCTCAGGAAGATTCATATTCTTTACAGCTGATACAGCACGGGCTGGAGCTCCTGCTAAGCCAGCCTGTATACAGAAGCAAATAAAAGAAAAAGAAAATGTACAACTCAGGTGTAGCTCATTACAAACAAACTTAGCAATGGAAGACAATGATAAAAAGATTTTCACATAACAAGCTTAGAGACCAGATGGTAGTTAGAATCAATATGAGATGGTTACTTTGAAATACTAATCTATAAAGAGAAAACAGCTGACACATTAGGAAATACAGTGAATACATGCAGTAACAATGTAAAGAAAGATATAAGTATGAGTTATGTATGCTACCCAGATAACACACAAGAGGTTCAAATAAAAGCTAAAATTTCGCTACAATTTAACAGACATAAGTTTTGAGAAGTGATTTATATTAGTTTCCTTATTAAACATCTTTTGAAACAATCACAACAGGTTTGCTTTTATTTTAAAATGGAAGTTATCATCTACATGTTTGTGAAATAAAAGTAATAGTAATTATTTAGCATCTTCATTCAGGGCTAAACCCTTACATTTCAAACAATGAAATTGGTGGTAATACTATTGGGGCTTTTCCAAACTTTCTAAGAAAGGTCTAAAATATTAAAAAACAAAACAAAACAAAAAACAAACAAACAAAAAAATACACACACACTTTTAGGGAAGTCTTAGTCCAAAAAGAATAATTATGCCCCAAACTGAAACTGCATGGAGACTCTCCTGAGCAAGCCATTAGTGGAAATCTAATAATTAAACATGCTTTGTCATCTGAATTAGTCTCAACAACATATGCTGAGTTTCAGCCACACAAACTTGGAGAAAGAATATATAAAGAAATGAATTTTAAATTTCCAGTTATCACCATTAGTGCATATACTTGGCTTCCTCTAGTAGGAACATTTATAATTTGTCAAATAATTTGTTAGAAACTACACTTTAAAATGAAAGAAAAATGCATACATATATATAATTTTTAAATTTATTAATAGGCTTCACTACCAAGATTTAACATACACCAATAAGATTTCATCATTTTTAAAAATTCAGACTATATAAAAAGCAAAGCCAACAAATACATCTGAGTTCAGTGGCATTGTTTTACAGCAAACATACCAAAAAAAAAAAAAAAAAAAAAAAACCTTCCTCTTTGCTCAATTACATATATGAAAAGAAAATATCCATGAAATTAGAAGCAATAGTTTTAAAGTCCCTTTTCATAATGTATTTTTCTTCTGTAATCCTACCTCTTTTATTAAAATAATAATAATAATAAAGCTGTTGTTACCTGAGAAAAATCTTGACTGATACAAAATAGGCCAGTGTAAACTATTTGCTGAATAAAGGATACAAACATTGTTAAGCAATAAAATAAAAGCCATGGATTATCAATTTAGGATTGGAAATAGAAAAATTAGTAAAATTGTATTAATAATAGATATGGTCTACACAGGCAATGATACGGTGATAATGGATGGAAGCTCCATACCCAAGTCCAAACAGGGTGGGCAAATTCAATTTCCGTAATTTAATGGCAGTTGTTTTTGACACAAAGCTAAAAATTTGACTGACTTCTTCTTTTGTACCTACCTGAGACAATGAAGTTTATAGGGTAACCTACTTCTTTCCCACCAGCCAAAAGTGTTAAAGACACAACTGACTATCTTATCTTCAGAATAATATAACTGAACATATATCATATTCAAAAGGATCTTTAACTTGGTAATTTCAAGTAAAAGTCCTAGCTATCAAATTTTTGAATGACTCAGGATCAAAGAGGAATCCAGTTCAAAGAGATTAATCACCCTGTAAATATTCTTTTCCCAAAAGTAAGTTGTCTGCAAGGGAACAGAAATTATTTTGAAGCTGTAGACATCTGGAACTATCATAATTTCTTCAAGTAACAGACTAAGTAAAATTTCAAATTCCAAAATCAATTTGCTACTATTATAGCTGTGGAAGTTCCATAAAGGATTACATATGAAAAGGTGACTACAGAAAAGTATTTTAATGTAAATATTTTAAAGGCTGTAAGTTATTAAAAGATTTTATTATTGTTAAAAATATGTATCTTATTTAATGGTTTTATATTTTACCTTTATAAACAGGAAACCTATTTTTTCAGTATTAATTACCATGAAGCCTTTTTCTTCTATGATACTTTATGCAGAGCTAATTAAGCTCAGACAAAGAAAAAGAAAAACATTTCATTAAACTGTTTCTGTGACCAAAGATGGTGTCAACTCTTAGCTGCTAATGAAAATATATAAAGTCACCACAGAAACTGATTTCAGTGGCATTTATATGCCACATCCTTAGTGTGCAGAAACAGCAGTTTCTAAGAACAACCATCTACATCTCTTCTAAACATATGCAGCAAGCCGTAGACATGCAGAGGATGGGGTTATTTAGAATACGCAGATGAATTAGAGAATCAAATTATTTCTCAAGCATGTTCAATGCTTCTGTGTAGAATGTATAACAGGAAAAGTAAGTGGTAGTAAACAATGAAATGTGTATTTTAATTTTAATGAAGCCAATATTTAAAGAGAGTAGATTCTGCAGAATATATGAGAAAAATAGGGCCTATTGATCACTACAAAAAGCTGACATGAGCTATAGATGTCTGAATATAAACTATGACTTAAAAAGACTGTGTTACTCATATAAGATCAAAACAGAAAATAAATTTCATTTTCAGATGTCCATGACTGTCAAGTCTTAAAAATTTTTACTAAAGCATAAAATGTGGAAAAGGTAATTTCCCATTAGGAAATCAGTTTTCTAACAAAAGTGAAAGTAATTTTCATTTTGTTTAAGAATTTTTTTCTTTTGTAAGATGTACTCAAAGCATATGGTTAACTTTTACTAACAACTTTTCCAACAGCAACTTTTACAGAAATTAAGTTTAGCTCACTTTTTAGAGATGTCTCTCTCTCTCTCTCTCTCTCTCTCTCTCTCTATATATATATATATATATATATATATATGTATGTATTATGTATATGTGTGTGAGTGTGTGTATAATTTTAAAATGTAAATATAAGTTATTCTTGACAGTACAGTATAGCTTGTAAAGATTTAAGTGGACACAAAGCAAAAATAAGAATGAAGATCTACTGGAGAAATAACTTGTTTCCATCTGTTACACTAGCACACTACCATGACAGCTAGGCAGCGGCCACTCCACTAATAAAAACAAATATATGGATCCAAAGCAGCTAAGAGTATGAACTGGATGACAGAATGAAGTACCATAGAGAAAAGAATGGTCATGTTTTCTCTCCCATGAGATTAAATAAATTAACAGAATTAAGAGAAAGAAAACAAAATGAAGTCTGCAGGTATACCAAAATGAGGCCAAACAGATAGAAGACTTGTACAGACATACTCTTGGAAATTTCAAGCACCTGAATCACAAAGATAGTAATGGATGGATATGATTTGTTTTTGGTTTTGTTTTTAAATTGCCAGACCCAAAAATAAACAAAATATGTGCAAGCAAAACTGAAAAAGCAGCATTGCTAAAATATATCTGGAAGAACCTGAAAACTTTCTCTTTCTCATGCAGATATCAGTTTTCTTGAGAAAACAGAAATTAATATTTATGTAATTATATCATAATGTATAAAATACCATACTGCCATCTTAAAATATTTTCTTCAAGCTTGAAATATAGCATTATAAGATGGTAGTTGGAATAAACTATACAAACTAAAGTCTTTCTTCATCCTTCCTTCTGGAAATTGCTATATGAACATTTATAATTTTGACCTAACAGCCAAATCAAACGAAATAAGACCAAAATTAATAAACATGGTACTAAATGGTTTCAGACTCAAAATCATTAACAAAATAATGACATGTTTTCAGTTAATGTTTTTCAGTGAAACAGAAAATCCCAAATCTTTTAATTTCTTAGTGGAGTCAGATTAACTTTTAATTTGAGGATTTATATCGCTTTGTCCTTGCAGGTAACAGTGGCACACACCTGTAATCCCAGGACTCTCTTAAAAGCCAGTCTGAGCTACATTGCCAAACTGTGCCTCAAAAACAAAACAAAACAAAACAGAAAACAAACAAGCAAGACAAAACAGGCTTGTTTCTTGCTTTGAAGGCAGTACTTAACATCATGATTACAAACACATTAGAAATGTTGATGACAATCTAGTGGGCAATTTTAAATTTTAGCTTAATTTCAATTTCAAAAAATTTAAACCCTAAAAAAAAATGAACTTACATATCATCTCCAGTTTCAGTTTTAATTCCTCTCTCTCTTTATGTTTCTTTTTTATTCTCTTAGTAGGATCTCACTACAAACCCTGGCTGGCTGGGGATTCTCTATGAAGAGCAAGCAGGCTTGCCCTGAAGTCCACCTGCTTCTGTCTCCCAAGTGCTGGGAATAAAGATGTGTGCCACCATGTCTGGCCCCACAGTTTTAATACCTGACACAGAATTTGCCTGGGTGAAATAAATGCAGCAGACTAATAACATTCATGGGTTGATTATAGGTGGTTTTGACCATAGCACATGACCTCAAATAAATGTCCCTGTATCAAGTTAAGGAGAAAGTATCAACTCATGTGCTGACCTTCCCACATCTGTATCTTAGGGCCATGTTTTCTATTCTCTACTCTTTTGAAACAAATATAAGTTAAAAGACCCAAGTGATTATTGGCACTTTTACTAGAAAGTAGTTTGATACAAGTAATTACTGAACATAGAAATTGCTGGTGATCTCAATCCATGAAATGAATGAGGTCATATATTTTCCATACCAGAAAATAATACTTAGATACAAGGACCAACAGTTATATCTGAGCTTCATGATAATAGCCCATAATTTCAGAATAAGACATAAATTATAATTATTATAAATCTATTACTATGCATCACTACTTCTTAAACTCATCCAGAGTAATAATGTCGTGGCTAAAAGGCAGTGCCAGACTCTCAGGAAGGCATTTCTAGTTATTCAGGGCAAGGAATGACTGTTAGCTTGGAGAGCATTTTATCTATCATAGGACTCAGTAAATTATTTTGATTTGGAAATTTTCAATTGCAAATTACAACCATCTCAAGTTTTTTTTTTTTTTTCCTGACATTATTTTGTTTAAGAAAAAAAAAAAAAAAAAAGAACCCATTATCATCATCATAAAGCTTTTTAAACTAATTCACTGTTAATTTATGGTGTGAAACAAGATCAGAGGGGTGTATGTTTTAGAGTAGGTATGGGGGGGAGGTTGTAGGTGTGTGTCTGTGTATGGAAGAAACAAGAAAAATTAGCTTTGTAAACCTAGGAGTTTAAAAAAGAAACTTTTCCAATAAGCTTTAAAACACAATGCATTTCAATGTCTGGAGTGTGTGTGTGTGTGTGTGTGTGTATGTGTGTGTGTGTGTGTACTTTTAAAACACTTTGTTCATCTGTTAAAAGTTTGGTCTTTTTGTTAGCCACCATTAATATGAACCTGTAGGTCAAAACTGTAAAAGGAATTCTGTTAAGATTTTGGAACTGGAAACCATTTTAGGAGGAAAGGATACTATTGAACAATCATTAGTCTAAACCTTCACTGCTTCCCACTTTATATGAAAACTCAAAAGATTTGGCTTTTGGTTTTCAAATTCATAGCTTCCAAAACCCAGCAGGTAATTTTATATTAGAACCTTAATATAGAGATATTTTTAAAATAATACAGGCATATTTATATATATACATATATTGCCAGAGTTAAACTGAGATTAGTTCTGCTAAGGGGATGCTAAAAATTAACTTATTATAAAAATATAACGTAAATTGTCATTTCTACAGATGCAATTTTCAATTAAATGACCATGTTTTTATTTAAAAAAAATTTTTTAAATTTTCCTTTTACAATGCAGGCAGACAAAACAGAACAAACATGACGCCAATGATATACTAGTAAAATACACTACGTCCAATAAAAGATGGAGAAACTACAAGGATAAACTAGAATGGAAAATAGGCTACAGGGACTATATGGGTTCATTAACACAAAGAATTTTTGAGTCTGGCCTAAAAAATAATTGCCTTCGACATCATTTTGCTTTCCCTTTGTTAAGTACGTTTTCTCAAAGTCAGCAATACCTTGTCTACCTGTCCTGTCTGGGAGACTGAAAGATAAAGGTCTGTAAGAGAGAAGAATGGAAAGAGCTAGAAAGATCAGGATGTTCAGGGAAAAAAGAGAACTGACTTAAAAAGTAGTAACTAAGTTCAGACCCATTTACCCACCTTAAGAATAACAAGAATATGTAATTCCAACAAGCCTCCCCACCCCCCTCTACCACCCCCCCCCCAGAATTCCTTTTATTCCCTGGCAGATTGCTGGGTGCCTCTCAAGCTTCCCCAAGCCCCACCCCACCAACATCCCAGCTTAAAAAACCCTTCTCTTCCAAAAGCCCAAAGAGACAATAAACCATTGTTTCCTCTCAAACCACAATAGATGAAATACATCTTCATGCCTTTGTCTCTCTCCTCCTTCAGGGTCAGGCAGACCTGTCCTACTTGTCTAGGTGGTGGGAATTAAATGGGTCACTTTCTTCCACACTGGAAATGCACTATCTTAAAGTCCCCATATTTAATTTTTGACAGGTAACCTAAGTAAATTCATATTTTAAAGGCCATATCTTAATTATATTCAAGATGCTTTTCAAAAGCTAGATTATAATCCTAAAATAGCTCACATAAATTTTAAAAATATGATTCCTTTTACCAATCTGAATTTAGTTAAGTCTTCTTTATTATTTCTCCTTTATAATAATTTAACTGAAATTTACTAAGAAATTAATACTTTGCTTTAGGTTCATGTGTAGAGCCACCTGGCTGGTTAGATCTAAATACCTGAAGTTAAATTTAAAAAAATTAAAGCATATGAAGACTTGAATTTTAGTGTGTGGTCTTCCAAACATTGAAAAATATAGTTAATGACAACTTGAATGAAGTCAATATAATTTCAACACAATTTCAAGAATAGGATATCAAGTGTAAAGAAACACATGATAATGTAATTTGGTGATTTAATCTTTATATGATTAAAATATACCTTCTTGCAAAGTATAAACACACAGAAAAAAATTAATTTGGCAGAAGAGTTAATTATATGTATTAAAAAACAGCTAGTGGATGACCATTAGAAACAGTCACCAATATCCTAAACTGTTTAAACAGGATTATACCTGTGAAAGAAACCTAGCCCTGCATAGTAATCTTATAAAACCATAGCATTCCCATCAAAAACGTAAATTCTGCATCTTGATACTTTCCATAGCTAAGAAAAACTGTCTTATTAATGTAGTCTACTGGAAAATCAAAAACCAAATACCCAAAATCGATTCATGATTTTTGCAAATACTATATAAAAACACTATATAGAACAGAAGTAAACAGAAAACATAAAAAGAAAAGGAAAGAAAAGGAGGGACTACCATTAACAGATGAGTCCCTAAAATGTGAAAAGAAAAAAAATAAAATAAAACCCAGTCATGTGACCAGTGGATGTTTACAGATTATTACAGAGTTTACAAATTTTCCCTCCATTTAGACCAACTACTGATGCACTATGTTATTGTGGCCCTGGCATTTAAACCCTAGTTAAAAACTACTTATGTAGTTTTGTGAAGCAATGTTGAACAATTTGTATACATTTCAAGTCAACATTTTAAAACTTTAAAATCACCCATTCAAGTTAATAGTTTTCCTTTTACTGTACTAAATAATGTTACAAATAAATATACTGAATAACAGGTTTTTTTTCCTTCACCTAAAACTAAACTATCTCCGATATCTACTGCATGTTTTTTGCTTTCAGAACTCAATAATGGAAAGCCAGGTGGTAGAACATAAACAATCCAGTTAGAGTCCTGACTTTATGCCCTGCATCACCACCATATGCCTCTCCTGTTGGAAACCAACAGGGATGGCAAATTGAGATAAGAAGAAATGGAAGACTAACTTTACTTTAAAACACATAAGGAGCTTTATCTGTTTCTCATTCATATCCTATATTTCCTTAAATTAATATGAGTATTGTATCAAACTAAACTTCAAATATCAACAAGATATTTCCAGAACTCACCTGTTATAAATTTACTTAGTAATAGTAACCCCACTCCTTCTATGGTAGCACTGACTTGAAACTGACCAAGTGTCTGAACTTCCACTAATAATTCTTTTTGTTTTGTTTTGTTTTCCAAACTGAGTCATAAAAATGTAAGAGCAGCCTTAAAGGCTGGACATGGTAAATATGCTTTGAAATCCCAATACCCAAGAGACAGAGATGGGTGAATCTCTGTGAGGGCCAAGACAGCCAGGAAAACATAGTGAGACTCTGTCTCAAAAAAAAAAAAAAAAAAAAAAAAAAGGTGTCTTTAAATAAATAAAATGGTGAATAAGTTATCAAGACTGCTCATCTTTCTAAGCCTGTGTGGTAAGCAGCAACCATCAAGAAAATATGAATTTGAATGGTCCAGGCCCAGTACCTGTCGCTGACCTGAAGCATAGTTCTTGAGAAGAGTGACTAATTCTAAAGCAGGGTTTCACAAAGCACTAAAGTGTAAATGGCCTTACTCAACCTATTCTAAAAGCACAGAATTAGCAACAAGCAACATATTTCCATTACAGAATACAGTAAAATTTATTTGTTAATGAATAAAATATGTAACTAACTTGTAATTCAGCTTTGGGAAGGATCTAGAAAAGAGTAAGGTACCGAATCTCTTTTTCTCAATGTGAAGATTTGCTAAACATCTATTAACAAAACATGACTTCCTCAGAAAAATCCTACTTCCTCTCCTTTTCCCCCTCCAGAAACAATTTGAAACTGTACTTGAAGGCAAGCTACCACTATGATTAAAAGAATACATAAAGTTATTTGGAGGCTGGCAGTCTTGAGACATTTTGGCATAAAATGTGCATACTCGTGTATTGAAACTAAATGGGCACTCCAACCATGCCTAAAAGTTGATACTGAAGGACAAACAGTGAAGGCTACAAAGTCATGCATAAATAGCTCATGGTCATGCTCAGAACCTTCACTAACTAAAGCACTGTCCAGTCTTACCTCGGATTTCTCCAGTTTATTTTGTGCATCAATTTGTGTAACAATCTCATTCATGTTGGTCTCCAATACCATTCCCCCCATTACCATTTCTGCAAGAATATTGTGAACCTAAAAGAAAAAATTAATATAAATACAAACAATGCACTATAAAAAGTTTCACTAGTTCAGTAATTTTTGTTTTGAAATCTGCTGCAATCATTTGTAATCATACTCCATTTTCATCAGTACTATGAAACTTCAGGTAACCTATGTAGGTATTAAGTTTATTTTGTCAAAAACAGAGATATTAGTTCTCCACAAGATTACTGAAAGGATTGAATTGGGCAATCTATAGAAGTAACTGAACGAAGTAAGTGATAAATATTAACTACAAAATCCTCTTTCATCTGTATTTTTACTTTCTGGAGGTTTCATTTACCTGCAGTTAATTTTGATCCAAAAAATATTAGATGAAGAACTCACAGAAATAAACAATTCATAAGGTTTAAATGCATGCTTTATTTCATTCTATTCAGAATGTGAATCACTGTAAGCTCCTCATCCCAGACCCCTCTAACAGGACATAACTAACTCAACCTCTCCTGGAGGGAGAATGGTCAGGCTCTGCCCTACAGAAAAAAAGTAGCCCAGAGTCAGTCCACAAAATCTTACTAATCCCGACCACCCTGGAAAGCTCTTCCCCAAAGGGACTCTGTATAAACCCACCTCCTGTTCAGTTCTTTGATGTATTTCATCAGAGCGAGGCCACTTCCCTTTACTATCTTTCCCAGTAAATCTCCTATGTGAAGGTTGTCATACACTGTGACTTTGTGGTATCACTTGGCTCACAAATACCAGGATACCTTTCTCCTCAAAGCTGCAACACTTCCACTGGGGAAACCTTTCCTCTTAAGCTATAACACAATCATCCCTTTCTCAAAAACATCAACAGGGTCTAGAGAGATGGCTCAGATTAAAAGCACCGGCAGCTCTTTCGGAGGACCCAGGTTCAATTCCCAGTTCCCACATCTCAGATCACAACTGTCAATAACTCCAGCTCCAGGAGATCCAATCAGACACCCTCTTCTAGCATCTGCAGAAAATATACATAAAATAACAAATAAACTGAAAAAGTAACCAACCCCCCCAAAAGACCATACAAACCAGAAAAAAAAAAAAAAATCAGGTCTCTCAGCTGATAGAGAAAAACCACCTTCACTCATTGGGAACTCGGGAACTTTTCTTCTTATGTACCATTATCTCCAAACATGCAGCAACCTTAGTTAGAGACTGCGATTTCCTCTCACCTTCAGCTTTCAAAAGCCATCAACTCTAACCAATTCCCCAGTGGAAATTTCCTTCTGGCCATTCCAACAAACTCTTAATTCACTTGTTTTAAATCTCAGTGCATACAAAACTAATTTCCATGCTGCAGGGGAAAAAAAATGTCTTCCTCCAAACACACACACACACACACACACACACACACACACACACACACACACACACAAAAAAAAAAAAAACACTGCCAAGAAAAACTTGTTTAAAACATTAAACTATTTCAGAATAAAGTCCAAAATCCAAAGCAGTAACAGCTCTTCAAAAATCAGTCCTTGTGATTAGTGCCAAACCCTCTTTACAGAATAAACTGTATTTTATTTTTGGCTTTATGGTTCTCTCCTTTTCTAGACTCCTTTTCTGTCCATAAAACATCTATTCATTCTTATAACCCAGTTGAAATGCAATTTTCTCCAATCACAAACCCCCATGCAGAAACAACCATGTTTCCGCCAATACCCTGCCTATACCATTTCCTATCATTTCCTCTTCTAGGTATAAACTCTTAGAAGAGTCTCACTATTTCCTCCAAAGCACAGTGGCCTGGTTCATGGTAAAAAATAACAGAATAAAAATCATTGAGCATTAAATGGTATTTTACTCTGACAAATACAAATTAATGTTTTTCCTAAATAAAAAGCTTAAAATATTTGACAATATAGAAATTAGTACCTTGTCTACATGGAATATTAAATCCAGTTCACAGACATTTTCAAAACATTTATCTAATGTTTCCACAAATACCTATGGAGAAAGAAAAGAAAAAGATATTTTTGAAAAGTGTATACATTCATTCAAATTTCTTATCTATACGGCAGACAATCCTTACTGTCTAAAAACTTTTCTATTATCAAAACTTCCTTTTGAAAATTCAAAATTATAATAAAAAGCAAATGTTACTGTCAGACATACTAAAACTACATTTTATTGTGTAAAACATGCTTCTGAAAATTACTAAAAATAAATAGATCAACATCATTACTTATAGTTAAAAAAAACAAATATTCAAATAAGGTTTCCATAAACCTTGCATAAAAGCACAGAGTCCAAGCTTCTCTCACATCTAATGTGATCAGTCATGTTTAATTACAAAATTATGGTAACTAACCCTAGACATTATTTAAAGAAAGAACAAGATCTCATTATCAGATTGAACTGAATCTCAATAATTTGTATGACTTTTTGAAGAGTTACCTCAGTAGTCATAGGTTCAAACCCTGCATACACATTCTCAATGACTTATTTCAGGGCTTGCCTTTGCTGAGCTCCTAAAAACTAAGCTCTGACTTTCTAGAATATTCTGATAATAAGTGTTTTTGAATGCATATGGTAATTGAGCCTTACCTAACTGACCTGATTGATCTGAACAGATTATCAGTCAGTATTAGTAATATGCTGTATTGCCAACACCTGCTTTCTTTCTGCGGATCTTTAACTTACATACCAAGGTCAGTCACACAGGCACTATATACTCATGTGACTGACCCCTAATAAAAGTCAATACCCAAGCTAGGATGAACTTCCCTGGATTAAAATATGCCATTGCATATTCCTAGGGAGTTGAATGTCCTGTGACTTCCATGGGTAGAGACCTGGCAGCTTACAATTTGTTCTTCCATATAAAATTTCTCACCATGTGTCTTTGCTTTTTCACTACATAAATCCTAAACATGAGTACATGATAGATTTGAATCCTGTTAAAATGAGTAAGTCATCTTAAATTTCATCCTGCAGTTTAACAAATAAATACTCAACTATCATTTATACCCTTCTCAGAAGTAGCCTTCACACAAAAGCAACCATATCATTTATCCTGCATACTAAAGCAATGTAGAGAATAAAAAGGAACAGCTATAAAAACTACCACTAAACCAGTATGCAATATTATTATAACACAACAGCACCCTGGAACTGCAAACACATACGAGAAACTCTCAGGAAAACTGAAGCATATTGTAGCCCTATTCATGGGTGATTCTGTGAGGCAAAGAGCTCTCAACAGCAGTCCCATGGCTGTAACCACTGCAAATTCAGGGCCATTTATACACATCCACAGTGTGATGCACCTTACAGAGCAGCCTGTATACTATTCCTGCCAGTAAGTCTACCCTCTCCTTTTCTAGATTCCTTCCCATGCAGAGAACATTTGTTCATTCTTTAAAATCCAATTTGAATACAATGTTCTCCAATCACTTGAGGAGTGTACTTGTGTGATAACTTTCCAACCACCCTCCTAAGTAGTGTCCTCAAAAGTTTTAAAGTCCAATTTTTTTTTTTTTTTTTTGCTGTTCTTAATTTAAGAAGTCTCAATTTAAGACACCTACAACATGATAAAGAAAACTATTCTCCCAGAGGTAAACAAAACACAGATTTATGACCTTCTGCATCATCTAACCTCTTCCTAGTCTCAGAATTATAAAATGATAGAAGGATTACTTATTTTCTGGATTATTGCCAAGTTTTAGTTAAACCACTTGACTGGAATATTTAGAGCACAGTTCCCAAACCTCAGGTAACAAATAATAGCAAATATTGTACACCTGGAAAACACAGGATGGTGATAAAATGAAAAGAGTAATAGAAAAGTCTAATTCTTCTGGTAAATACTGATACAGGACCAAGACAAAATAACTATATGTTCCAGTTGCCAAAACTTCAGAATTTTCTTGTTAACTATATGCCAACTGGCCTGGCAGAAATGAAATGTTCTAGGTACACTTTTGTATTTCTTCAATCCAAAGAAATGGGAATTTCTCTTGCAATCTCATGTTCACAGAAGGAAAAGGCATCAGCCAGAGTGGGAACTTGTCTCCTAAAAAGAGATTTCACACAGTTCTAACAGCATATGAAACCACCTTACAGGATGAGATTAACAGCAGGCAGGACCATATCTTGACTAGAACTGCTTAGATGTGCATATCCTTTGCCTTCTATTTAAATCCTAGTCTATTTCAGGACTCTGACTTGGAAGGGGCTCTCATATTTTTGCCCTTCTTCCCAATGTAAACACCTTGAATACATTCTTCTCTACTTTGCACTTTAATAGGCTTTCCAAGGACAGGTGGCCAGACCTGATATGGGGCACAGATTGTGACTCTCATGTTCAATGAAAGAATTAGCTCCAAATATCTCAGAAAATAGATGAACAACAACAAAGTAATTTTAACTATATAGTTTTAGCTTATAAAATTAATTAAGATTCACATATACACCATTCAAACATTAACTGTGGCTGAAAAAATTCAAACCAATTTTCTTTTCATTCAACAAGTTATTTAATGTAATTAGAAAACCCAGAGCACACAAGTTGCATTCCTAGCATAAATCTATTTGAAAAATACAAAAATTTGTTTTTTTATTAATTTAAAGGACCTTGGAGGTTCTGGATCACAAATAATAATAGTAGTAGTAGTAGTAGTAGTAGTAGTACCACCATACAATTATAATTTCTCAAGGAGAATGATTTTTTTAAAAGTCAAGGCCTAGAAGTGATATGGTAAATAGCACCCCCTTGTGTCTTATTTTTAGAAAAAGATACAAGTTTAGAGTCAGTGTCATACATGGCAAGAATATAAAAACCAAAGTCTTAACCTCTGCCTTAATGAATTCAAAGGCTAGTAGGAGAAAAATTGCTTTTACTTTATTAGAGGACATTTTAACTTCTTTCACTTGGCAAATTAGTACTCAAACAGTTTAATGATGATAGACATAATCAGGACAGTGACACATCAACCTTGTTTCATCTTAAATAAAAAACCTGAAAGTCCATCATGCCCAGGCTAACAAGAATCTATTACAAGACAGCTTAATACTATCTACCTACCAACAAAGGGACATGTCCTAAGAAATAATAATGATTTGTCATTATGCAAACATCACATAATATACAGATATGGCATAGCCTACAACACTTAGGCCATATTATACACAGAGATAACACAGACTACTATTCCTACTGTCCTGATGAGTAAACAATTTAAGATTAGGGGCTGAAAACATAGCTCAGTCGGTAGAGTGTTTGCTTATCATGCACAAAATCCTGGGTTTCACTTTACAGCACTGGATGCACTGGGTGTGGTGGTCTACCTCCACAATTCCAGCACTCCGGAGAAAGAAGCAAAAAATCCTAAGTCCAGGGTCTTCCTTGGCTATACAATGAGTGCAATGATAGCCCTTGGATTACAGAAAAAACAATAAGAACAATGCCTCCTAAGATTAAATTAAGCAGAAAAGAAAATGATGCAATTAAGGGGCATACTAAGTACGAAACATAAGGCTGGTGCTGATAAGACATAGCATACTGTTTTGGGGTAAACTCACGAAAGAAGTAGATAAGGGTGCACTGTAAAACAATAAAAAGTAAAGAAGCAGATAAGGGTGCACTGTAAAACAATAAAAAGTATCATGTGATATGCTCAGTCTAATAAATGTCACGTATACCTCGACCAGCAAGGAAGACACAACGCTCAGACTCTTCTTTTTAAGCAGTTTATTCAGGAACCTTGTACAATCTTCTGACCTCGGGGAAGCCCAGCCCACAGCTTAAAAGCCCTTGGGTAGTCAACCCCAGCATGCCATGTGGTGAAAAACAGACAGGTCCACATACATGGAAGCAAGCCAGATTCTCAGCCTTGGCCAAATATGGAATTGTTTAATACAGAGAGCGCTCACCATCGGGAAGGTGGAAGGCGGAAGTCAGCGCCATTTTTAAGGTGCGGCACTTCGCAGCTCTCTACAAATAATGAATAAACCAGTCATAGAGTTGTTAATTAGTGTCCAGTCATACAGTTGTTAATTAGCTTTGTCGACTTGACACAATCTAGATTTATCTGAGAAAGGACTCTCAACTGATTATTTGCTTAGATCAGATTGGCCTGTGGACATGTCTGTGGGGGATTTTCAATTGTTATTTGACACAGTAAGGCCCAGTCTATGTGGTCAGGATCAACTCCAGAGAAGGTGGGAAAAGAAACTATGCATGAGCATGTGAGCAGGACAGCAAGCGCTTGTCCTCCATGGTTTCTGATTTACGTTCCTGCTTGAGTTCCCTCTATAATGGACTATAACTTGTAAGCTAATACAAACCTTAACCTCCCTTAGTTGTTTTAGTCTTTGGTCAGAGTACTTCAGCAACAAAGAGAAAAATATAACATTTACTACTGGGTACACACACAGTTTTCCTGTGTAGCCTTGGCTATTCTAGAACTCCACACTGTAGACCAAGCTGGCCTCCAACTCAAGAGATCTGCCTTGCCTCTGCCTCCTGAGTACTAGAATTAAAGGTGTTCACCACCACTGCCCAGCACTATCAGGTATATATACAGGTAATGCAGGCAACTCGGTTACAGCACCACCACCACAAACACGATAAGGGTTATAATTTCATTAGGTGACAGGGACTTTTTAAAATCCACAATGGGACAATTGTCATGCTTTTAGTTGAAATGATGTTGTGTGACTGACTCATGAGTGCATCAGGAACACAAGCATTAACCTGTCTATACTCAAAACCCAGCATTCCCTCTAACTCAGAAATCTGAAGCAGTCTACTTACCATTAAGCCTTGGTTTCTTCATCTAGGCACAATAATGATTCCTATATTGTAAGTTTGTCATAAATAAAATGAGTAATTGTCAAAGGCTTAGAACAATGTCTCATGAAAAAAAGCACTGCACACCTTGGCTACTGTTAAAATACACACACAGATATGTAAGTAAAAATGTGTTCAAGGAAATATAAAAACAAATGTTTTAAAAGCATCCCCAAGCAATAGCACTTAGGTGGTAGAAAGGATTTCTGTCTGCATTTAGGAACTTCTGCTAAAATTCATGAGAAATGGATCCAATCAGTTTAGATCTATAAATAATGAGGGGGGGGGGAGTTAAATTGACATGCTATACAGTGAAAAGGGCAAGGTGTTAGCATATGCCTGTAGCCATAGCACTCAGGAGGCTGAGGGAGAATTGTCATAAGCTCAAGTCAAGTATGAAACACATAGTGAATTCTGGGCTAGTTGGGGATACTTTGTGAGACCCTGTTTTAAAACAACACCAAAGAAAAGAAATGATTACACCTAGTGGCATACAGCTATAATCGCAGTATTTTTTGAGGGCCAAGGGAGAAGTACAGTAAATTTAAGGTCAGCCTAGGCTGTCCAGATACATAGAAAGTTTCAAGATAATTCTAAGCTTTATAGAAAATCCTGTCCCAAACTCAAATATTCATCTCTCTCTCTCTCTCTCTCTCTCTCTCTCTCTCTCTCTCTCTCTCTCTCTCTCTGTGTGTGTGTGTGTGTGTGTGTGTGTGTGTGTGTGTGTAAGAACATGAGATAAAAATCTAAGAATTCTGATAATAGCCCAAGAGACATCAGTTTTTTGTTTTGGTTTTGTTTTTTGAGACAGCATTTCTCTGTACAGTTCTGGCCGTCCTGGAACTCACTCTGTAGACTAAGCTAGCTTTGAGTGCACAGAGATCCATCTGCCTCTGCCTTTCAAGTTCTGGGATTAAAGGCCTGGGCCACTACTTGCCTCCTCAGGTGTCCTTAAGAAACACATTTTGGTTTAGGTTTAGCCTAAGTCATGAATTATTCCTAAATAAGAGAGCCCAAGGAAAACAGACTAAAATGACAACCAGATAAATGGAGAGGAGCTATGAATAGAACATGTATACACTCTCCAACAGAGAGTTACTGCTGCATATGCTATTCACAATCTTCTAAACATGAGGTTTAAGGCATACTGGGAGCACTTAACTCAGCAGATGGTGGATTCTGCATTGGGTAGCCAATGAACCTGACCCAGGCATCCATATGTGAATGATGATGTCAAAAACACTGGAGATGTTGAATGGACACTTAACACAACTCAAAATGAAAAAGAATAGCTTGACTATACTCATAAATATGTCATTAGAATATTTAAGATAAATTAAGAGTTAATTCATTAGATTTTTAAAGTATATTAAGAAAAATTTAATAATTTAAAAAAGTCTATTAAGTGCTTAAATATAAAATATATTAATACAAATTAAGATCCAGTCACTCCTTTCTCTCCATAGTACTGTGTTAATGGATCTCAGTTACTACCCACCTGTTCAATGTGCTGCCCCAGCTCCTATTAACCTGAGTTTCTGCAATACTGTCTGTGTACAACAATGGCTGCTTCAACTATAGGAGCTTAGTTATGTCACAGCCTTTGTACTTACATGACTTCATATGATTTATACACTGACTTCAGAAGTTTAAGGAAGAGCTAGTTTTACTTTATAAGTAATAAATCAAATATTAATTTAAAAATTGAGGCCTCTAAATAATTTAGTATAAAAGCTACTAATGAGAACATTTATTTCAAAATGTGTATTGCCCGGCACCACAAAAATAAAACTTCTATTGACACAAACTGTTAAACTATTTTTAAGCTTCTAAATAGCTAATTTTTAAAATGACACTTGGCCTTGAAAGATACTCTTTCACCTGTAACTATATACAGTACAATTGATGTCTTGAGTAGTAATTTAAACAAAAGAAAACAACAAGTATTTATAATCTTTTCCCTACAATAGGATTCAAGCTAAAAAAAAAAAAAAAAAAAAAAAAAAAGCATGATAGAAAAAAAAATCACTACTTGGATAAACACCACAAATAAATGTTTTGGGTAACAATTGTCAATAGACACTACAACTAATGAAAAAATACTGAGAAAGCTTATATAATTGTATAAACTTAAATATTTTCAGTAAGGTATTTATGAGCAGAAAGGAAAACAGAATTTATGGTAGGCAAACCTGGGAGGCCCATTTCAACCAAGTGACTGGAGTAAATGCCCTAAGTAAAATGAATCAGTTAGGAGACCTGTCCTCCTGAGAGGAAGCGCCGAGATGTATGTAACATCAAACAGACCAGAGTGGGTAGTCATCTACAACCTAATGGCCAGCACTCTTCAAAAGACCAAGACCAGGTATGAAACACAGGAAGTGAAGAACAAAGACCAGGAAGCTTTAAAGTAATAGAGACTAAAAGCACACCTGAGTCCATCTCTAAGGAAAAAACAAAACAAAACAAAAAACTGCATTAAGAATAAAGCTGGGAAATTTTAAACAAGGTGTACAAATTTCACAAGTAGTGTATCTATCTATGTTCATTTCCTTATTTTGTGGCTTAAGTTTCCAGAGAATCAGGATTTCAGGAACAGGCTAATACCTCCAGCTCCCTAATCTTAATAATTATACTGTATTTAAGGACAATGTTAAATTCGAGGGGGGGGGTCCTAAGATAACATATATGGTATGTAAGAATTCTTTGTACTAGTCCACTTTTTTGCAAGTGTAAAATAATTTCAACTTTAAAAAAAAATCTTTAAAAGGTCAGCATGACAGCTTGGGGGTACAGATGCTTATCAAAAACCAAGTCTGACGGCGTGAGCTCAACCCTGGGAACCACACAGTAGGGTAGAAGGAGAGTTCCCTGCAAGTTGTCCTCTGACCTCCACACACATGGCACAGCACACACATACCCATTATATGTTCAGGTACATACATACATAATTTTTTTCACCAAAAATGGAATGATTAAAATATTTTGACTAACAATGTAGTAGTCAAAATATTCCTGAAATGATTCCTGAAACATGCCCTCTAGTCTGCTCAGAAAGGAAGCCTACATGCCAGTGTTCCTTTCTGCACAAGGAAATGTATGAGAACTGACCACCCCACATGACCAGAGGTGGATTTCATTTCAACAGAAGACTACAACTATCCACAGTCCTTTGATACTAGGTAGCTGGTTTTCCCAAACAATCGTTGGAAAACAAGTGGATTCTAAATCTAGATCGCCCCATGTTTAAACAGCACTAACTGAACACTTTGAAGCCACCTTCACTATAAAAGAGGAAAGAGGCATAGGGAGGGGTGGCTCCATTAGCACAGGGCACCAGGCAATCCCACAGGTCAGTAATAGCCACTTCAGCATAACCTACTTAAAAAAAAAAAAAAAAAAAAGATAAAGGGAAGATTTGGAGATCTGTTTATCAATTGTCCCAATCTGCTGTTTTTAAAAGGATTTTCATTTTTAATCGTGTATGTGCACACACATGTGAGTGTGCATGTGAGTACATTGAGTACATTGCCCGAAGAGGCTAGAAGAGAGTGTCTAATCCTCTGGAGCTTCTGAAGTCACAGGTGATTTTAAGCCACCTGGTGTGTGTTATGGAATATTAGTTTAAGATGGGTTACATTCGTTTATACTGTGGAATATTTGTTTAAAGATGCAAAGATATGTAAAGCAGTGTTACTTTGACTGTCTAAAACACCTGATTGGTTTATAAAGAACAACAGCCAATAGCTAGGCAGGAGACAGAAATGGGTGGTGCTGTCAGGCAAAGAGAATAATAGCAGAAAAAAATCGAGGAAATCAAAGAGTGAGAAAAGGAGAAAGAGAAGGAGACACCAGGGGCCAGCCACCCAGCCACACAGTCAGTCACAGAGTACGAAGAAAAGAAAGATATATAGAATAAAGAAAGGTAAAAAGTCCAGAGACAAAATGTAGTTAAAGATAAACGAGATAACTAAAAGTTAGGAAAGCTGGCTATACACAAGCCAAGCGAAGGCCGGGCATTCATAAGTAACAAGTAACTCTCTGTGTATCTGTGTATTTCTTTGGGAGCTGGATGGCAGGCCCCCCAAAGGGGGGGGGGCAACTACAGATGTGTACACTAAGAACTGAGCTTGAGTCCTCTGTAAGACTAGTATGTGTTTTTAACCATTGAACCATCTCTTCAGCTAAGCCTTTCTTGTGATATAAATGTGTCACCTTGTAAAAACGTCATAATAGCATAAAGGGGAAATGCATAAATATTTCTAAAAATAAACAGAAAAAAGAATTATCAATTCAGTTTGTGTATTATTAAGTCAGCCTTTATATTCCTTTCTTATAAATATACGATTTGATGAAAAGTGTTAAATGAAACATCACAGGCATCATATAGAATGTCTTTTCAATGTGCACACCTATTTGGCATTATTATTTAGCCCATTAGAAGGAAATCAGGGTCAAAATTATATACCTAGTAAGCAGAGCCTGAATAGCTTTAATACAAGATCTCACACTGCTAGAATTTACTGACCTTTCTAACCTCCCTATGAGCTCTATGAGCAGCATCTTCAGAGCAAGTACATTTTATAGACGAAGAAAAATACCAAGAGATTAAGTAACTCCATGAATACTATACCAATTTAGAATAGCATCCTCAAGTGAAATAACACCACAAAAGTTAGTCTAGCAGTGCTGTATTTGTGACCAATATTACACATGGAACTTTAAATTAAACATATATCTATCCCAACACCATAGTTCTTCCAAACTAAACTCAATTTAATTTTTTTTCCACTACAAATGACCCAGGTCAATGGTGTGTTAACTGTTAAATGTAATACAGGAAACTACATCAGAAATTATCCACTATTGTGCTTCCATTATCTGTGTGGCATAATATACAAATTGAGGATAGTATGACTGCTTATAAATAACTCAAAGGACCCAACATTAATATTTAATGAACTTCTGTTCTTACTATGTAAATATTTTAACATTTCCAATATACACATGCAGCAACAGAAAAGGCTCTTAGGCCAGCTATTACATGTGCTCAGTCATCACATTAAAATAGTACATATCAAGAACAGAAAAGACATCCAGTGCCTTCAATCCCAGCACTCAGGAGGCAGAGGTAGGAGGGTCTCTGCGAGTTTGAGACCAGTCTGGTCTACACAGTAAGTTCCAGGACAGCCAGGACTATAGAGAGAGACTTTGTCTCAAAAACAAGCAAAAATGATTTTGAAAAAAGAATAAAAAGGCTATTTCTTTCCATCGACTTACAAGCAATTAAAACAAACAAATCGAAGCTATTGTTCAGGTGAGTGGCATAATGGCATAAAATCTATAAAGTGTATTTAACTGCTTTTTTGAGATTTTACACAACATATAAAGTCAAACCAGGAAACTAAAGCATACTTTAAGAACACCAAATCTTTGCACAAAATATGTGTTTGTCAATTATTTGAATAGTAAGTACTCTTTTTAACATTGGAAACATCAAAATTACAAGTATATGTTTAGTAAGAGAATGCTTATGTTTTCTTTATTCTCTATGGAATAAGTAAGAAAAAATGGGTCTCTCTCAGCTCTTCTAGGTTTCTCATTTTCCACTTTTTTTTTTTTTTTCTGTTTTACATTAGAGTTGTAGCCTCATAGCCAGTGGGTGAAAACAATCAAGAAAATCAGTTCCCAATAAGCTTTTTGATGAACAGCTATTTGATGAAACAGAAACAAAAATGATGTGCTCCTCAATTCATCTTTGTCCACTCAACCATGTTATCATGGCAACTGGTTCACCCATCTTCAGCATTCCCACTAAAGCAATAAAACAACTAGTAAGCAAGAGAAAGACACCAACATGGTCAAGGTAATGACAGACTCACTACCTGTTAAGTAAATTACAGAATGATTCTTTCTTTGGTAACACAATAATTTGATGTGTAATAAGCCAAAGGTCTTATTAAAAATAGCTCTAGCATTTTTTTTAGAATTTTACTTTTATTTTTGTGTATTCATGGATATCTGTGTGAGTGTGTCTCTCCTGTGTGGGTGCCTAAGGAAGCAAAAAGAGGATGTTGGACCTTCTGAAGTAGAGTCACAGGTGGGTGTGTACCACTGATGGACTGAGGATGGGTAATAGGAACTGAATCGAGTCCTCTGCAAGAGCACCCACTGAGACAGCTCTCCTGCTCCTCTAATATGCAATAATAATCTAATAATATGCAAAATGATGTAACTTTCCTGAAACACTCTTTTCTGCATTTTATGTAATATCAAAACAAATTATCATGGTGGAACATGGTGGAACATGGTTAGCACATGTAAGGCTCTGGGTTTAATCTCTCTCTCTCTCTCTCTCTCTCTCTCTCTCTCTCTCTCTCTCTCTTTCTCTCACACACACACACTTCAAATTCCATCACCACTAAAGTTACTAATGTTTGAGAAATAAAGCCAAAACATTAGCAAAACACAACAGACATTACTTCAGTTCTGATGTACAGTTCTTGTCCTTTGTCAGTTCCTCCTCTAACTCCCTTCCCAGATGCAACAGCTGTCCTAGATGGACCACAACATCAAAGCCTAAAGTATCAAGCACAGAGTACTTCTGCTTTACCTCTAAGCAAATTCACATTCATTTTTATCTTTCTCAATAAAGCAAACTGGATTTTAAAGAAGTTATTTCTCATATTTTAACTCTCTGTAGAGGATCTAATGAATGGCTACCTTAGGTAAATAAAAACCAGTACTTTCAATGAAGCATGTGTCTACCATTTTCTTCAGTCATGGACATCCAACAGAGAAACAGAGAGAACAGGACATTATTTTCTACAGAAATACAAAGTTTTAGAATAAACCTATAATTATATACCAAATAAATTAGAAAGTGTAATAATGAACTCAGAAGGCAATGCAATGTAGTTCAGATCATTCCTCTCTGTTACCAAGTCATGTGAAACAAAAACTGTCTTCTCTTTCTTTGCTAGAAAGGTATAAAGGGAAACAATATGGTGATTCGTAAGTAGCAAAGGATAATAACCAAGCATCTTAAGTCATAGTTACTGCAGACTCAAACTTTCTTTGAAGTCTCTACTTAGAGCTTTAAATATTATCTTAAAATTATATTCAACTTTATCCTATGTTTATCTTAAATTGTCATGTTTTATCACCACCACCACCAATTAAGGAAGAAAGGAATGATGGAAGAAAGGAGAAACAGAAACATAGCAAATGCTTACATGATTACTTTGTGGTTTCATGTGACTGATACCCATCACAATAATCAAAAACCAGTGTAAGAAATAGATTTGAGAGCTGGAGAGAGCAATCAGGTTAAGAACACTAAGGGGTTTTCAGAAGACCGTAGTTCAATCTCAGAATGCACACTGGGCAGCTCACAGCTGCCTGGCCACAGTTCCAGGTTCTCCAACCTGGCTTCATTGGGTACTCAAATGCACATGCACAGAGGTACACATAAAAATAATATACATCTTCAAACAAAAAAGAATTACAGACTTGTCAAGTATGGTAGACACACACCTTAATCTAAGTACTCATGAGGCAGAGGCAGGTGGATCTCTGTGAGTCTGAGGGCAGCCTGACCTACCTACTAAGTATGAAGCCAGTATGGACTACATAATGAAATCCTCTCTTAAAAATCAAAACCAGAATTACAGATTTAAGATTTACTTATTAACAATTATAATACCAAAAGCTTTAGTCTTGCCACTTCTATGTCTAAGCTTGGTTACTCAGAATTTATTACTTAATTTTTCTGCTTAGTAATTTCTCATTTAAGATCAGGGGATGCTTCCTTCCTGCAGATTTAAAAATGTAGCTTTTCCCAGCTTACAATTTACTGACGCCACATCTCTGTGTATTATTCAGACAGAAAGCCAACAAACAAAAGTACATTTAAAAATTTAAAAATGATTTACTGGTGTGTGTCCACATAGGTATGTGTGGTTAGAGGACAACTCTAAGGAGTTGGCTCTTTCTACTGTGTGGGTTCTGTCCAGCAGGCTTGCTCAGCAAGTGCTTTTACCTGCTCTTTGGCCCACAACTACATTTTTAAAGGTAGTCTGCTTTTCTTCTTCTTTATTTAGCTTTTAGAGATGTTATTGCATATAAAAGTCCTCAGAATATATCTAGGGTTTAATGATTCTCAAAAATTAGCACATCAAACAGAACTCAGATAAAAATGTCAACAGCATGTAGTGATAGCTATATTTTATTTTCTGTATAACTATTCTAATTAACCTTTAAGCTTTACTGTCAGTTATTTTATACTGAATACTGTATATGAGGCATAAAATTCATTAATTTATTCACTCATCAAACAATTATTTCTTGAAGACCTACTATTCTTTGTATAAGATAAATCAATAATAATACAATTATAGTTCTGGTAAATAAGTCAGTAATTAACATAATCTCTAGGCCATCACAGAGCTTTTATTCTATTAGCAGGAAATGATAATAAAGCATGTCCACTATATGGTGTATAAAATGATATCAGGTGCTAAGGAAAATAAAAATACAGCAGATGAATGTTAGAAATGAAGAGGGGATTTTTAGAAAGCATGGCCGGAGATTTCCATATTGAAAAGATAGTATCTGGGTCAAAATCTGAAAGAACGATATAGAGCCAGCCAAGTAGGAGCCATTCCAGGTACAGAAGCCAGCAAGTACAAAGTCTGAAGAAGAAGTATGCCTGTTACATCAGCAAGAGGCTAAGCACATGAGAAAGGGATGGAAGGAAGATAAGCAATGGGGTTGGGGGATGTGTTAGAACACACAGGCTCCTAGGTGTTTTATGACAAATGTGCAAATGTGGCTTTTACTTCAGGAAAAGCAGAGGTTATGAAGAATCTAGCATAAAGGTGTAAGATGCGACATACTGCAATGGCTTCTGACTGATGCACCAAGTATAGACCCACAACAGCTGAAGCAGGGAACCAGCCAGGAAACTGCCAGAATACAGGTAAGTGGGTGGCTTGGACCAAGTGGTAACAATGAAGAAGGTAGTATATGGTCAGGCAAGGATTCTCTTAAGATGGAGGTAGGGTGCAGAAAATGAGACCTAAGGACAAGAAAGTACTTAAGTTCCAACCACTGTACTGCAAGAGTAAAGCTGTTCCTAACAATAAGACAAGTACTACAGGAGCTACAGAGTTCAGAACTACCCCCAGAGTGGGGCACAGGAAACTTGAGATTCTTACAATACCCAAGCAGAGACATCCAGCAGAAAATTGGGCTTCAAAGTCAATTATTCAAAGGAAAGGTCTGAGCTAAAGATTAAATTTGGTACCATCAACACATAAATAGTATTTGGATTAAAAACAAAACAAAAAAACCTTAGCAAAGGAATAAAGCAACAAAAAGAGAAGATACTCAAGACAGAACCCTAGGACATCATCAACAATCACAATGAACTAACTAAAGATGTAGGACAAAAAAATCAGGGAAGAAAACTATCCAAAATCAAGTCGAGAAAGTACTCATCAAGACTGCTAAGTACCCTTCAGTTCAGCAACAACAAAGCAAGAGAACAAAAGGAGGTTCAGATATACCAGATATACTCTCTGTGACAAAATATTTTTGCTGTCAAAGGTGAGAAAGGAATTAAGTCAGTGACAGAAGGGGACAGCACAGTGCTGCCCAAGGGGATGATTTGGACCAGAGGATAAAATGATACAGGTGGGGGAGGGGGTGCTGGAGCAAGAAAAAGTGGAAATTTCTATAAAAGGCCTGGCTCCCCAGCAAGGAGCACAGTGAGTGCAGGCCTCATAGAACACACAAGAGACAGGTAGATAGGCAGCAAGAGTTTGCCAATGTTCTCTCCTGACTGCTTTAGTTCTGTTAGTGCTCTAAGAAGTGAGGTCTAGCTAGTTTTGAAGAAGTGGTGTTAGGGTGAAAAAACATCCCACAGAGATGAACTGTGTTCAGTGGACAGCACTAAGGACTTCCTGAGATCAGTGATCTAAAGGGAGCAGCAAATTTGACTGTGCTTTTCTTGCATTCACGTTCAAATGTATGAGCACAGGCCAGGAATTAGGTGCATAGAATGCTATGCATACTGTGACTACCCACGGAATCTAAACTAAATAAGTGCGACCCAGGTAGGATCAGGGAGAATGAAAAACACACCAGATGTTAAAACCTGAGGGACCTAGAGTAAGAGAAACAACATGGAAAAATGTGACGGTGGCTGAGAGAAGAAACTGAGACTGAGATGACAGACTGATTCCCAGTTTGTATGAAAACAAGGCCTACACATGAACAGAAAGCTGGGGGAGAAGGCAAACTCTGAAGGAATGTAGTTCCAGGTTTGAAGACATAAGGCTACTGAATGTTGTATATGAGAACACCAAAGTCCCAAGAACTTTTCACACATGCACTTTTGTACTGAATGCCAGTGAGTATGAAACAACTCAGAAAAGTCGGCAGATTGTAGGTTTTTACAATCCTGTGAACAGAGGAAACTGCTATCTAGCTTGGACTACCTTTTCAAATCTGTCACAATGACCAACAGCCTTGGAAAAATAGTGTTTTCCTCCAGGGAAAGGGACAAGTTCACGTTTTTCCCTTAAAGAGCATCTTAGCCTCCCAAGAGCAGACCTGATTTACCCATTATAAAGAATTTCAGATCCCTAAGCCTGGGGTCCCCCACCTGAGTGATGAGCTACTGGGGTGAAGGCATCACCTGGCTCCTTCACAGTACCCTTCTGAGACTGAGGACTAGTAAAAGCAAATGTCAGCATGGTTTGAGGTGTTTTGTGGATAACACTTTTGCTGTTAGTAATGCAAGAAGTCTTCTGTCTCATTTTCTGCAGCTATCCTTTGTCGGTCAGCTTGTAAATGGAGGAAATCTCAAACCCTTGACAATTGTTGGCAAAATCCTCATGCATACAATTAAATATGTAGAAGAAAGACTAGTCTAATAACAGATGAAATCTAGAGATGTTTTAAACGAAAATATGCAATAAGAAAAAATTATTTTATATATAATATATATATATATATATATATATATATATATATATATATATATATATAAAAGAAAATATGCTGGAAGAAACAAATACATCTCTAGACTGAATAATATGAAGAGGCAAACACACACACACACACACACACACACACACACAGAGTCATGCACACAAGCACACATGCACAACTTGTTACTTGTGAAGGTTGAAGGCAATGGTGAAGCAATACTTAATGAATTGAAGTAGTATTAACAGGTGAGGTTCAAAATATCCATTTTCAGCCAGGCAATGGTGGTGCGCACTCTTTATCCTAGTACTCAGGAGGCAGAGGCAGGTGGATATTTGAGAATTTGAGGCCAGCCTGGTCTACAGAGCTAGTTCCAGGACAGTTAGGGCTGCTACACAGAGAAACCCTGTCTCAAAAAGTCAAAAAATAAAAAAGAAAATATCCATTTTCTTTCTTTCTTATGACTAACCTTGGGTTCTATGGACATTACAAAAGCTTTTCCGGAGACTCGGAGAAGTAAGTCTTTAGGGTCAGATGAAGTCAGTTGTAATTAATCCTAGTCCCTTGATATGGTTTGAACTGGATCATGAAGATACAGTCTAATTACTCCACATACAAGTTCAGAGCTAAACAAAATATCAGGAGATGGAACCTAGTTGGAGGAAGGGGGCCATTGGAGGTGTCTCTGAAATATTATTTTTTGTCCCTGGCCCTTCTGCTTCCCAGCTGCCATGAGGACAGCAGCATTCCTCTGCCATGATTTTCTACTAAGCTACTGCTTTACCATGGACTTGGATGTAATGGGATCAGCTGGCAGGCTGAAACTTCCAGAACTGTGAGCCAAAACAAACCTTTCCTCTAACATGGCATATGTCAGGCAGTATGCCTACCTACTATCAACTATGGAACACTTCTTATCAAACAAAACACTTTTTATAAAGTTTTAATCTTAAGTTTATAATAAATATAATAAAAAAAACTAAAGGTAGCTAAGATACAACTGTTAACTTACTTGAATTAGATCTAAAATGCCAAGTTCACTTTCTGAGGAATCCACACAGAAGACAAAATATAGTGTTGCATAATGTCTATAAATCAGTTTGTTGTCAGATCCTCCAATTAATCTAAATGACAAAACAGAATAATTAAAATGGTGTAGCGAACAAAATGCAGACCATTTCATTAGCACAAGCAAAATTGCATTTGTTAAAACCTTTTATCAAACAAAATTTAACAATGGCATAGCATTCAAGTAAACTTTACAAGCTAAGTAAATTAAGACAGCAATTTTCTTCAGAAATATCAAAGTAAAAGAAGCCAGTACCAAATTTTAGTTAGTTATTCATTATTTACTGAGTAAGTATGGTTTGTCAGCCACTGATAACAAGTAGGGAGACAAGAAAGTTAACAGGTAGGAGAAGGTGTCACACAGAGAACCAAGACAGGTCTGGCATATCCATGGATTTCCCTTCACGACACTGAGAGAGAGATTTAGACTGACATCTAAACATTAGGGGCGAGCCACAGAAAAAATGAAGAGAAGAGAGGGGTAAGGTAGCAATGGCTGAAAAGAGCCTTTTATCAAGATAATACGCACTTTCAAGGAGACATGAGGCCAGTAGACAAGTATAGATTAGTAAACAATGAGGCTGAAGGAATAGGCAAAAAAAAAAAAAAAATCACAGCATGTGCATGTGCAAGTGCTTACAAGATATAACTTCATAGATCACAGTAAAATACACAGCTAGACTGATTATCAGCTAGGGAAAAAAAAAAAAAGAGTATTTCTTAAGTTTTAGACAGACTTAGCATCAAGATGCTTTCCAAAAACATTGTTCTTAAATCTAAATGTAAGAACACTGAGCTAATGAATACTCAATTCTTTCATCAAATACTTTTATTCATATTGACTAGAATTCAGCATTTTTAAAAGAATAATTTAGGAATCATCTGAGGCATCTTATATTTTTCCAAATGCACTTTAGCTGTATAATAAGTCAAGTTTATAATACCAAATTCACCTTCTCAAGGTCACTTTAACATTAATTTAAAACCAGGCTATATACAATCAAACTAAGAGAGCATTCACAAGAATATAGGTTGTGGCATTTTTCTTTTTCCATAAATATAACAATAAAATTACACACTCCTCTAAGTACATACTAGTTCCTTGTCCTGTAAGAGCAAAAACAAATGATCTGGGGTGTGTGTGTGTGTGTGTGTGTGTGTGAAGGATTCTTACTATACTAGGTTACTTGTCTGGAGAGGATTTAATTTAAAAGTCTGTATTATACTTTAAACTTTCTGAGACTGGTTATGAAACAGTTACAACTGTTCCCTGTATGTTGTCCTTTGTATTGCTTTAAAAGATCACACTTCTGAAGAATGTGTCACAAAGTAGATTAATGATCAGAAAAGCTAAGGACCTCTCAAAGTCAAGTGCATAGTTGGCCTTGAAAATATAACTTCACTTTAAACTAGTCTAATATAATACTGATACAAATTCTTGTAGGGATTGTCTTTCTTAGGGTTTCTATTGCAATGATGAAATACCATGACCAAAAATGAAGCTAGGAAGGAAAGGGTTAACTTGGCTTACATTTCCACATAGAAGTCCCACTGAAGGAGGTCAGGACAGGAACTCAAACAGGGCAGAATCCTCAAGGAAGGAGCTGATACAGAGGCCATGAAGAGGTGGGGCTTACTGGCTTGCTCCCCATGGCTTGCTTGGTCTGCTTTGTTATAGAACTCAGGACCACCAGCCCAGGGATGGCAACACCCACAGTGGGCTAATTAAGAAAATGCCTTACAGCTAGATCTAATGGAGGCACTTTCTCAATTGAAGCTCCCTCCTCTCTGATTACTCTAGTTTGTGGCAAGCTAACCAAAAAACAAAACAAAACAAAACAAAAACAAAAACAAAAACATTTAAGGAGAAAATGAGCTTCCAAGAATTTGAACAATCTGACCAAGGGAACTGGCTAGCCAGGTTCAAAACTACAACAAAGACAGATGGGTAGCCTCATCTCTGGCACGGCAGTTGCTTCTCATTTTTTATATGGTTAGGAAAGAATCTCAATTTCAAAGCATAATTTCCTTCCAAACGGGGCCCTCTTTGCATCACTCTGGTTCTCACCATTCTACCTCGTGCAATACATTATATGAGGTGAGAGGCCTGTGAGATAAGAGAAAAGGCTGAGAGAAAAGCAAGAGCTTTGGCAAAGACAATCAGATTCCTACCGAGGTTTAAAAGAATCACAAGTGGTGGCCTTGGTCATTAAAGTTAGAGTCTGGAGGGATCAACATCAAAATCCACAAATCATAAATATTTACATGTTCAAGTTACAGCATGATATAACATTTTAAAAATGCAAATAAAGACAAGTTAGCTGATAAAATGCAAATAAACTTTCCACATGATTAAAAAACAACAATGTATGGTCAAACAAAAATGGCTTCTGTTGTCTTGACATTTTTTTATATAATATGCATCTTATCATTCATGAGGTTTTACTGATATTTAGTTTTAATTCTCAATGAGAAAATATTAAGCTTATTAATTACATAAGTGGGGAGGAAGCATTTATGGAAATATTTGGAGGTAAACTGCTTTCAATAGAATCCATTCATTTAAAGTACGGATGCACATCTGTAGGAAATCACCTGACTACTATGCACGAAGCCTTGGTTAATTCCTAACACTGCAAACAATGAAAAAGAAAAAAGAAAGAAATATTTACACTATTTGTTTAGTTTGCAAACAAATTTTTTCATTTAAAATTAAAAAAACATCAACTGGCTGAATCTATAGTAGGGGGATTTTAGGTACATAGATATATCTGAAAAATAGACTTGATTTTATAATAAAGGAAACAATCTAAATTTTTACATGCATTCACCCTAAGAATACTATATCCATGAGAAAGAATGATGTTTCAGGTTTTTTTAAAAAATGTGTTACATTTATTTATTTGTGTATGTGAATGTACATATGTCAAATGACAATTTGTGAGAATAAATTTTTTCCTTACACTGTGTAGGTTCTAGGAATCACATTCAGGTAATCAGGGTTAGCAGCCAGCCCCTTACTAGATAAATCCCATTTCTACAGACATATTTACACACAAAATTTTACAAAATATTAAGCAAACAGGCAACATGCAAATGAACATTGTGACCTCATTAGTAAAATATTTTAAGGTTATATTTTTATATGTCAGGAAATATAAAATACACTTTCTAGAAGGATACACAAGAATTAGGGGGAAAACACTAAGGTTCAGACAGAATTTTTTACAAAGACTGAATATCCTTAAAAGTCTATAGATTAGAGTTATACCTAATAATGATAGCAATTAATTTACCTAATTTAACTATAATGAGAGATTTTCATCATAAATTGGTTATTAGTATACACTTTCATCACACATTGGAAATTAGAAATACCCATGAAATGCTTTACTTACAGTCCTCCTTCTAGGAAATTACAAACATTCTCATCTCGCTTAGACACCAAATGGAAAGTCTCCCTAATAATTTGCTGTTGTGTATCTTCACTCTGAAAAAGGATAATTCATATGTCAAGTTTACAGGTTTAACAGCATTTTAAGGCATTCTGAAAATAAAAGTAAATTTAATGTGGAAAAAAAAAGGAAGTGTCTTTGGAAATCAGATTCAAATTACAGAAGCGAAACCCAACTTTTGGGGGGGGGTGAAAAGAGGGGAAATTCACTATAATTTACTATTATAATGAAAGTTAACTTATTTCTACCTTCAAAACCAAATGAGAAACAGAAAAGGGAAAGTACACAGCGGCTAGTTGGAGATTTCTGCTTTACAAATGCTGAACTATATGCAGGGAAGTAATATTAGATTAACTGCAGAGCTAGAATAGGTATATTCGAGTGCAGGGATAATAGAGAAGCATGAAGTTTACAGGTAAACTGAACCTTGATAAAATACAAACTGAGGTTATGAGTCTATCATATTAATCTTTATGTAAACAAGACCCCAAACTGTAGTGGCAACTTGTTTGGCCAATGAACTTGTTATGATGGTCACACCCTATGGGCGTGGCTTCAGGTGTTCTGAGGTGACCCCTTATAAGGCTGGCTCTCGCTCTTGGGTTGTGGTGAAAGCATTGAAAGGGCAGAGACTGCTTCTTCTTGAGCAGGAAGACCACAAGCAGTTATTTACAATTAGTTTTATAAGTTTCCCTAATAAATATCTACATATCATTTATTTTGGGTCTGGTGTACTCATTTAAACCCTGCCTTCACCAAACCAAGAACTGGTTCAGTAGATATTTTCAAAACTCAACCAAAGAACTAGCTTCTCAAGTCATTAAAAAATGTGAGCAAAATCATGAACAGAAACTTCACAAGGAAGGAAGTATGAAGGCCCATAAGCAAACATAAAGATGCTAAGCCTCAAACTAATTCAATGACATTCAGTTAAAGTAATAATGGTAACACTCCCAGGAGCCACAATAACACAGGAATACAATTCGACAAAATTTTGAAGCAATGAAACTCTCAGCCCACCAGTGCAAGAGTAAATAGCACTAACATTTCACAAGCTTCATTAATCAACATTTTTACTTCTCATACTCTTCTAACCCCTATGAAACCAATTTTTTGAGGTAAAAAACAACTATCAGCAATGGCATGTATATAACAAACTCTTAATGTGTCCAATAGGAAAGCGCTTTTTAAAAAATGACCTTTTAAAAAGCAAAATAATCCAAACATTCTCCATTCACAGAAACAGATAATTTGTGATATTTCTATCCTTAAACATTTAATTTCCAAATCATAATGTATAAAATAAAAATGCCTTGATTCAATCTGTCACAACAGCAAGGGGCAGACTGGAGGGCCTACATAGCATTATTCACTTTGTGGCATGTCTGGGGGCTGCAATGGCTCTCCTCCTGGCTTGTGGATGAGATCATTCTCACTAGGTCCTCATGTGGCAGAGAAAGAGGGAAGAAGCAAGCTCTCCAGCACCTTTTCGAAAGGACTAATCCCACACAGGGTCCCACTCTCATGCCCTCATCTAAACTCAATACTTTCTCAATCTCTAGATACCATTCCATTGGGTTGGGAGCTCCAACATGGGAATCTGGGAGACACACACTTCAGTCCATAGCAGAAACAGAAAGGGCAAGTAGCACAGTGATACATAGTCATTCATTATCACAGAACTTAAAACTATGCAAGACTAAACATCGCTTAATGGCACATATATTACAGGTAACAGAAACAAAACTATTGCCAGCAATAGTGGCACAAGCCTGTAATCCAAGTATGTAGGACGCCAAAGCAAGAGGGTTCAAACTTCAAGGTAACCCTGAACTACATAGAAAGTCAGATAATAGCCTGGCTACACAATAAGACTTTGTGTCAAAGAAAAACATAATTAAACTATAAAAAAAATCAAAGAAGTAACAAACACTAAAGGATTAGATTTACAAAAATTATATTCTCTAATCACATTACAACTAGGTATGAAAAAAGTCAACAATTAAATACACGTTATTTTAGTTTTCAATCAAGCTTTTAATAAAAGGATCATAAAACCAGTTTCTCATCTCTGTACATAAAGACTGCAAGCTTCTGTATGGAGAAATCAGTTCTAGGTAAATGATTCCTCTGTGACACTCAAAGGCTGCACAGCTGCAACTCCAACCTGAATGTATTCAAACTAGTAAAGCAAGGTCACTGTGCCTGCATCCCCCCTGCTCTGGTAAGAGTGGAAAAGTAGGACATGAATCCTCTTCCAACTCCAACTGAATGAAATAGATATGCTCCCTGAGCTGCTTGCAGATGAAAGGGAACCCAACCTGGGGCCCTTATGGAAAGAGTGGTAGGCAGAGTGGAGGGATGCTCCCCTCAGCACCTGGCCCCATGGGGCTGTGGCAAATGGAGGTGGGGGCGCTCTAGGATCTCTCTTTGGCCCAAGAGCATTTTATGCAATATTTTAAGATCAATAAATTACAGCAATAAATAGCAAGGAGTCTATACATTCCTGGTAAATCGGTGTAATCACCATACACACAAAGGGAGTAGTCAGGATTGCTACAGACTCTGAAAGCCAACACTGGAAACCAAAAGGAGGCATAGCATGCAGTGACGAAATAAATGCCTCTGACCTGGCATAATCAATCTCCAATGTACTTATTAATCAGGCTTTCAGAACAGCAGAGGCTCAAAACATCTACTTGTTGCAATTTACTCAAAAAGTCACTGGCTTCACCATGATACACCAACACACAAAAGAATCAAGCAATTGAAGATCTAACACAGAAAACAGGCCAAAGGAATCCCTCAGACAATAAAATCCAAACATGGCTGCCAGGTAATTGGTGCAGACTACTCCTAGTCAAAAAGGTTCCAAAAGAGATTTCTTCATGAATAGGAAACTGAAGACACATGCTGGCAGAGACAGAAATTAGAGATAAGTTAAAAAAAAAAAAAAAAAAAAAACTAGCTCAAAGGGAAAACAATTATCTTCAAGGAAGATAAAATGTCAGAAGGAAAAAAAACTAAACCAAATTTACAACATGGCTCAGCTGAAGATGGTTTCCATAAAAACTAATGTGGGCACTGAGAAGTGACATAATCCAAAGTAGGAAATAGCTTTAAGGGACTCGAATGCTGTAAGAAGTAAATAATTATTTCCAATAACAAAACCAAATAGATCATATCTAGAAATGAAAATTTAGCCAAAAGCACATTATTTACACAATGCTGTGATAACCAGACAAAAGTAGTCACCTTGGGAAAGGGGCATAAGGAAAGGCTTTTTGTTTTTACTTTTGAGATTATAATTTGATTACTTTTCTTCCTTTCCTCCCTCCAAACTTCCCATATACTTCTCCCAGCTCTCCTCCAAATTCAGCCTCTCTCTCTCTCTCTCTCTCTCTCTGTCTCTCTCTCTCTCTCTCTCTCTCTTAAGTGTTATTGCACGCACTAAGAATATACACACACACACACATTTCTAAACACAGCCTGTTCGGTTGGTATAATGCTACCTGTATGTGTATTTTTAGGACTCATCATTTGCTACTGGACAACAAATTGTTGTGCTCTTCCCTGTGGGAGGCCACCTTTCCTGTTATCAGTTTTCCTCCAGTGCTTACACTTCTTTCTATACGGTTGAGACCTCCTGGGCTTTTCTCTGTCCAGTTTGGCAGTTCACTGGTGTCAGCCTTCTTCAGTTCATATTGCACAATCATGCTGGGGAGACTTTAATGGGTGTTAGCTTCTGATATTATTAGGAAACAAATATCACAGCAAACTCCCTGATCTCCTGGCTCTTATAATCTTTCTGAAATGTTCCCTGAATCTTAAGGGTGGCAGTGTTTTATAGATGTAGCCATTGGAAATGGGCTCCACAACTCTGCATTTTGATTGGTTGTAGTCTTGGTCTGCTATAAAGAGAAGTTTCCTTATAAAGACTACACTTAGCTGTAGCTGTAAGAACAAATGTTATAGATTGCTGCTAGGGATTATGTTGCTTTAGTAAATTAGTGGTTATAGATTCATGACTTCAGTAGAAATAGCACTTGGTTAGATTTCTAGTATCAGGCATGATCCCTCCTGTTGAGTAGGTCTTAAGTTTACAGAGAGTTGTTGGCTACCACCAAAGTATGTGTACCACTATTATACCCTTTGACAAAAGGTTTTTTCATTGAACATGGAACTTCCTCTATCAACTCAAATGGCTAGCCAGCAAGTCCTGGAGTTCTTCTTGTCCTTACTTCCTTGGTGCTGGGATTAGAGGCACATATTGGACTTTTTTTTTTTTTTTTTTTTTTTACAATATATACTCAAGATCTGAATCTAGATCAGCATGTTTACATGACAATCACTATATCTATTACTGAGTTGTCTCCTCAGCCTTAATGCATTCTTAAATTACAATAATGCCTAGACATTAACATATGTGGTTATTTTTAAACTTATTAAGATTTATTTAGCTTTATGTGTATTAGTGGTTTGCCTACACATACCACATTCAAGCAGAGCCTGGGGAGGATAGGAGAAGGGGCTGGATCCCCTGGAAATGGAGTTACTGAGGATTGAAAGTCACCTAGTAATGCTGGGAACCAAACTCAGGCCCTCTAGAAGGGTAGTACAAGCATTTAGAGCTGAACCAGCCCTTCAGCCCCAACAATAAGATTCTTTTTAAACAGACAATAATAGAGCCTTGGTTTTCTAATCAACACATACTCCTGTTTTCCAGCTTTCTGACAATACCACTTTATCTCTTTCCAAGCTTGGATCCTGATGAAAGAAAGCTATTATTGGTCTTGTTTGGCTATGTCTAGCCAGATTGTTGGGGATTTTTTGTTTGTTTTCATTTTGTTTTTTGAGGGGACAGGGCAGGGGACAAACTATAGGAACTAGACACTTGAACTGCACTGCAAGGGGGGGGAAAATCAGCCTTTGGATAACTAGATTTTGTGACACACAAAGCAAACCAAGAAGCACTCTGTACAGAAGTGACTCACTTGGCTGAATCTATGATACAATCTGTCTACTACTCTATACGAGTTACCCTATAGAAATTGTTCAAAAGCATTTGCATCAATCACATAAGACCCAGTTTAGGTTTCCCAAAGAATCCTAACAGACACTGAAAGAAAACAAATCAGATGGAGTGGCTGGAAAGATGAGATGACTCAGTGGTTAAAAGCACTGAGGCCCAGTTTCAAGAGGCTGCCATATTGTCACTAAAAAGGAAACCAATAAGCATAGATACAATTTCTTAAAGATGTTTTAAAGAAAAACTACACATTCTAAAGTTCTTATTTTAAGGATTTAAAGAATAGAGTCCCTTCTAGTTGTTAAACAGTCTAATACTTAAATACAACTTAAAACTATATTGGGGTAACTCATGCATTTTACAGTTTAGAAATGTTTCTGCTTGTACTTGAAATGTGTGGTAATCTTTAGTATCTGTGGAAATAAGAACAGCTCATATTTCTACTTTATTATCATGACTCACTAAAGAATATATTATGATTTACCAATAGCACAGAATCATACAGCCCAAGGAGGTTTTGTTGTTGCTTTCATGTTTAAAAGCTATTTAAAAATGCATCTGATTTAAATGTTAGTAATAAACAAATAATTTCTAGGTAACTATTAAACTAAAAGTTACTGTTTCCAAATTGCCATGGCTAAGCATTCATTACTTGAGAGAGAATACACACACACACACACACACACACACACACACACACACACACAAATTCTGAACTTATGCAATGATACAGCAGGCAAAACAAAGGGGGAAGTACTCAGCCCACCCATTCTTAGTATCTTGTTTTAGCAGAATGAGCCAAAACTTTAACTCAGCAAAGACTAGCAAAACACGTGTGTTACTTCATGTCTCACAAATGACACCAACCGAGAGGCATGACCAAGGCTACTGTAGCACAAAATCTACAGTACAAAGGGGTAGAGATGACCACGTAAATGTTACATTCCAAGGAAGCCTACATGAAGATTGAAGACCCATAGTAGTAGGGAAATATATCAAAGTAAAGCAATTTCCAAACCGCTAGTATTAACCATAAATGCTGAATTTAAACCTCAGCATCCTGTCAGGGCATAGATCCGTTGGCCTAGAAATATCCCTAAATATTGCTTAATTTATTTAACGCAAACTGATCTTACTTACTTTACTGGATATATACTTCTTTTTAAATGAAGTACATTTTTATTAATTTATTTGTGTGAGGGAGACACCAAAGGGCCAGAGGACAACTTGAAAGAAGGTTCTTTCCTTCCACTACATAGGTTCTGGGGATGGAACTCAGGTCATCAGGCTTGGAGTACATGCCTTCTTCCCAGCTAAGCCTTCTGGACAGACCTGATAAGTATTTAAGAGACTCCTTTCAACTTTACACTAGAATGGATGATTCTACCATTTCTTTTGTGCTAAAGACAGATTCTGAAAATCCCTGCTTAATGAAGAACTAAATAGGACTAAATTTTAACAGTTGGAAGAAAATTTAACGATTTTAATCCAAATTTTATCCCAAAGCTAAATTCCAAAGCAATGCATTTAACACCAATTCATTAGGAGTTTACTACAGGAACTAGAGAGAGAGTTTGGTTAAGAGTGTTTACTGCTCTTACAGAGGGGTAAAGTTTGGTTCCCAGCACCTACTTCAGGCAGCTCACAACCAACTGAAATCCAGTTCCAGGGGATCCCACTCTTGACCTCTGCAGACACCTGTATATATCTGGTACATATAGACAGACAGGCATATACATGTACATACATACATACATACATACACACATACACACACACACAACAACAACAACAACTAATTTTTTTTAAAAAAGTTTAGGACATAAAGACTCAATGTTGACTGCTGGAGGTAACATAAATATGCTTATATTATAACTTCCAACAAAATTTCTATAGGCTGCCCCAAGGATTTATGGGCTGTGAAACAGAATACCATACCATAAAAAATAAAGACAAGAGCAACAGCAGCATAAATTCCTTTAGAAAATATGTACATGGTGTCTGGGCTAAGCAAAGAACCAGAATTTGATTTGGGACATGTCACAAAGAAACGAATTTCAAGCAATGCAAAATGATTACAGTTGAATGACCTATACAATGCCACTTCCAACAATGTTTCCCTGACGGTCTCACTTGCAATGATGTTCATTCTCTAGACATGCAACTTTTGCATCTGTGCACTTGTTTCTCTCTGACTGGAATGCCCTTTCCCCTAGGTGTATCTCTGCAAGGCTGATTTTCTTACCACATTCAATACTTTCTTAAACATTACTTCTTGGTGACAATGTAACTGACTGCAGTATTTTAAATCATCATCCTCACGCTCCCTACTTTGCCATACTTTATTTTTTCCACATCATTTATAGCCATTAATACCTGTAATATCATATAGGCTATTTATTAGCCATGTCTACACCCCCAGAAAGGAAGAAAGTAGATGTGTGTTCATTTACAGTGCCTACATGTGGCAGACATGAAGTAAACATTTGACAACAAACTGACAATGGAATAAATTAACAAAACATAGTATCTGCCCTCACAAGAGTTAGTCTAGTGGAAGAGGCAATGAAATAGATTATTTTCAATTATTTCTGAAAGACAACTCAATTTAGCACATGGTTTGGAAAATCCAATTTCTAACTACTGACATGGAGAAACATCAGGTGTACCATCTTTAGAAAGGCAGCATCCTTTTAAATACCTTCCAGCTTGAAGTCTGCAGCAGCACTGTCTCTCAAACAATGACCAAAATCATGCTTCAGCCGCACAACTTTGCTCAAATTAACCTTCACTACTACCTAATAATTAAAGGTAAAAGACAGCTCTGCTCCACTGTTGGACAAGAGGAAGTCATATTTCTAGATTTCCAAGTTAAATTCATATTTCATATGGTTAAATCTACCTATAATAGTGATTACCATGAAATTATGGATTAGCTAAGGGACCTATAATGTTTAATAATTAATTTTATAACAGTAGGGACTGAAGCTAGGATCTTGTGGACATGAGACACACTATCACTTTTTATGTTGAGACAGGGTCTCATTAAATTGTACAGGCAGCCTTGAACTCATAGCCCAGGTCTTGACCTTCATGCTTCTGTCTCAACTTTCTGGTAGCTGGAATTTCAGGCCTTCATTACCAGGTCAGACCAATTACTAAATTTAAATGTGGGAAGGGAAAAAAAACCTCTTCGATGTGATTTCATTATCGGAACATAGCTTTTCTACACAGCAAACGGACTCAACAAGGGCTAGTTAACATTTTAGGCAATCGGGTAATGTCAAGTTAATGGCACTGTTTTCCTCAGAAGGAACAACTGGAATTTTATTTTGGATTCAAGAATAATCTACTTTTTAAACAGACTATTAGCGTTTGAGTTATACTACACTAAAAGCCACACAAAAGTAGAGCAAAGTGTTCTGTATCATCAGGAAAAGCAAAGCAGCTTCGTTTCTCACGTCAACCGACACCTCCACAGACTGCATTATCACTTTAGGCAAAGTGACATTTTCACGTCTCATTTTTAATGGCAGGAATAATTTCCATCTGGGGCCATCCGCATAAAGTGTTGGTGTTGGCACATTTTCAACACTAAATTCAAAGTCCATGTCCGGCTATAAGCAAAACGCCAAGACAGCACGAGAGCTGCAGAGCTCACATTCAGCCTACATATGACAGAAAGCTCAGAGGATGACCCAGGATGAGTGTTGCCCTCAGGTGAGGCATAGGAACCTATTCCCTCTCCTTGATGATTTATCAATTATCGTCGCGACTTTAAAGTCATCTGCTCCTAGCAATGTTAAACAATGTTCACAGTTCTAGAAGAGAACTTTCACAGAAGCTACTTCGTTGAAACTAAAACTCAGGGCAAATGCCCTTATGTTTTGGTTTAAATAGGAAAAGCCTCACCAAAATGAAATCGTTGACTCTGAGATACAGAGTCCCTCTCTGATGGGTCAACGTGTCACGCTGCCAGTTATTTCCGGAGTAAATTCAAGACAGCAGGTTAAAAGCCCAACAGCCACGTCAGGTCCCCACTTAACTTCCCCCCCAACGGCCACCTGGAAGTCACACGGGGCTTCCGATGCTCCCATATGGAAACACACTGGACACAGTGGCCAGGGCGTGCGGCGAGCCAAAGTTGCTGAGCTCGCAGGGGATTAGGGCGGACACAGTGGCCCATCTGTCCCCGGGCGACAGAAAGCAATCCACCTGGCCAGGCTGGGGAGTGGGACCGGGAGCCGGGGCTCGGCGCCCGGCAGGAAACAGCGGCTCGGCCGCCGCGTGGGGCTGAGGTGCCGGGCAGGTGGGCAGCGCCCCTCGCGGCGGACAAACCGCCTCGCCCACGGGCGGCGAGCGGCCGGCGGGGAGTGGCAAGCGGCTCCCAGCGCCCGAGCTGACAGGCGGCGGGGCGAAGGGTCGGACGCGGGGAGGGCCGCGGCGTCGCGAGGGTCGTTCTGGGGAAGCCGCGGGGCGCTGGCTGCCCCGCGCCGGCGCTCGCCCTCTCCCGGGTCCGCGGCAGGGGCATACTCACATAGGGCTGGTAGAACTTGGAGAGCCGTGGCTTCCCGTGGTTGTTGAAGATGAGGATGGCCTTGATCATGGCTGGGCCGGGCCGACCGGGTGGGCGCTGGGGCCAGGGCGGGGGCGGGCGCGCGAGCCTCGCCTCCGGGAGCTTGCAGCCACGGCTTCCCCACCCGCCCCCTCCCGCACGCGCGCGCGCGCTCCCGCGCTGTGGGGCGGGGCCTGGAGGCGGGACCTGGGCGGGGCAGGCCGGAAGGAAACGGAAGCGCCTCCGGGCCGGAACCAACTTGCGGGAGGCGGGGGTGTTACTTGCTCATCTGGTGGCGAGCGGAGGCTCATCACGGAAGCACCGCGGAAGCTCGCCGAGACCTAATGACACTCGGTGCTTTACGGAAATACTGTGTTCCCAACAGAGCATCTACGTGTGCTGCTCTCCAGACACCCCACAGACCACTGCTAGCCCGAGCACCCCCTCCCGGTGCCTGCTTTGCGACCCTCCGTGGAGCAGGGCCCGCCCTCTGCTCCGGGTACGTCACTTCCGCCCAGCGAGCAAGATGGCGGAAGACCCTGAGGCCGGGCTGCAGCTCCCTTCTTCAGCGGCCGCGGCCGGCGGCGAGAGCCTTTCGGAGCTCTCCCCTGAAACAGCCACCCCAGAGCCCCCGTCTTCAGCTGCAGTCTCGCCAGGAACGGACGAACCTCCCGGTGACACCAAGAAGAAAAGTAATGTCAACATCCGTTTGTGGGCGGAGGCAGATTTACTGGCGTTTCTAAGAGTGGCGGCCGGTAAAGAAGCAAAAGCTAGAGAAGGGCGCGTCCCACAGGCACACTTCGCCTTTTAAAATGGAGCAGAAGTACTTAGGTGTTCACGCCTTTTGGGTGCCTAGGTGATCCGGGTGGTACCCGGGTTCGCCATCCTTCGCACCTTTTACGTCGTCTGGTCTTTAAGGCAGTCAGGCTTCGAGCACTTTGAAGGTGGGAGCCAAGTGAGCTCGGTAGCTCCAGGTACTTAACACAAGACTACTGGAATAAACATTGAAGGTGACAGGAGCAATATGTGGGTTACAAACCACGAATTCTGACGAGTTCCCTATTGGCTCCCGCCTCCAACTGGATATGAATTCGTTACTTAGAACAAAGAAAGAAAAGAAAAGAAAAATGGAATTTTAGCAGAATGGCAAGGGAAAACTAAAGGTATTGGTGTTGCCTTTTGGGTAACTTTTTATTTGAGATGGGGGCCATGACTTTGTACATCATTGAATTCCTTTAGCTGTCCTCATCCTCTGGTGTGTCAGGAATGTGTTTGCCACGGGAAAGTAAGGGGATTCAGGATAATTTTCCCTGAACGCTGTAAAGTTAGAGTTGACTATAAGAAAAATCAGCAAATATATGCCAATGGGAAAGGTATACCGACCTTGTCCTTAATTGTTCTCCTTTCAGAGACATTAAATGTAGACAGGTTGTGTTTTCTGTTCCTTATCTCACTGACTTGTTTGTGCTGCATGGGAGGAGAATTTTCTCTCAGCGATGCTCCTGGGGGATGCAGGTGTGTGTAGATAAGTAGTAGAACTCTGTGGCAGCTCTAGGGGTTCAATCCCCAGCTCATCAAGAAAGAAAGAAAACAGACTGACTCTGTGTTTGGAGGAAATCTGCCATGTATATATGCTGTACTGAGTAGTTGGACAGTTAGCTGTATCAAGCTGACTTTCAAAGGTTTTCTTTCAGATGGAAGCCATCATGCTGAGAGTGGTGAATCACTCTTTTAATCCCACACTCAGAAGCCTGAGGCAAGCAGAACTCTGTGAGTTCAAGACCAGCACAGCGCGCACACACACACACACACACACACACACACACACACACACACCAAAAAAAAAAAAAATCAGCTGTCTAAGTCAAAATTTTAGTTCTTCACACTGATGACTGCAATAAGAAAAACAAACTAGAAAATGACCCATAATCCAAGATGTTGCCTGAGATGACTGTGTTTGGATCTCCGTAGTTTTCTTTTTCTTCTATCTCTTATTATTTTTTGACAAATTAAATTTCTTTTTTTATCCTTTTGTAGACAATATGATGATCAGATATTTCACATTCCCACTGAATTTGCAGAAGGAGGTTTGCTGAAACAGACAGGTTTTGACCCTGGTGGCACAGTATTACAGGCTTCCCTGGCCAAGCTTTTGAATGCCACTGCTAAGGTCCTACTTTGCAAAAAGATTTCAATTTAATTGCTGTGTAAATTAACTGTTCTCCAGTTGATTCTAATGTGTAATCAGGGTTCTGAGTACAAGTCATTTTGGGAGCTAAGACTACAGCTGTAATTACTATATAATTACTGTGTCTCTGGCTTCTTGCCCTCTGGCTCCTCTTTCTTCAATAGTATAATTCAGTGCCTAATTGCTGCCGAGTTATTGATTGCTCCAGGGGGTTGAGGGAACTGGGGAGGAAGGTATGAAAGATAGGCTAACCAAAATCACCTCTCTGCCTTCCTAAGTCATACTTATTCCCCAAATAACTGAAAGGACACTTATATAGCTCTTTTCCAGGATATGAGCTACATCATGTGATCTAGGCACCTGTATGTCATTTCAGGAGGAAACTTGATCTGGAACTGCTCTGTAGGCCTTAAACTCCCAGAGATCCACCAGCCTCTGTCTCCTAAGTGCTAGGATGAACAGCGTGTGTCACCAAGTATCCAGAAGGAAACTTGAATAAGTTGATCCCAACTTTAAATACCAGAACAAATGGGACAAGAGTGTGATAGCAATCATACAGTTCTGCTTTCAGGGGGGCTTTGGTCATAGGTGTCTCTTAAAGGGAAATGACCCTCATTAGATCGGTCATGGTTCGCGGGTCATGGTTCGCAGATCTGTTTTGAATCACTGGCACATTACTGCTGTCTTTGAAACATCTTTTGGGCCCCTAGTTGTATTTTTTAAATAGTAATAGTTTTTTCTTTATAGAAAATTTAGTATTTACAAAAACCTATGTCACTACTATGAAGTAACATTTTGATAGATACTCTATACTAATGTGAATGTGTGTTTGATAGTTAATGAAGTTACAGAGTTATATGCATAGTTTTCCTATTTTGCACATTTTGCCAACTTCTTAAACTAATAACTGCTTTTATTATGTTTTCGAACAACTATTTAATTATCTTCAGGTTCTGTTAGTGTAAGTTATGGTCTGGGTACTGTTGTGAACATACATTAACTGACTCAACCCTCCTATCAACCTGTGAGGTAGCTGCTGTCACAGGGACTTGAGACTAAAGTTGACAGTGCTTGTAGCTGTACAAGAGAGAGAGCCACAGTTTGGACTCAGCTTGGAATATGTGTCCTTCTCTATAAATTCTGCCATAAAACATCTCATATTTTAATCGCATCTACATGTATGTGTTGAATATATACATTTACTGTTTGTTTTCCTGTAAAAATAAATGCTTTGGTAAAGGTGGCATCCTTCTAAGTGAATCTTTATAGATTTCAAGCTATGTTAGATTTTAGTAGCATATTATTGAGTCAGGTGTATCTTCAAGTGTCAGATATGTATTACCATATTGCTCTCCAGAAAGTTATGCCATGTTACTGTGGCAACAGCAGCATCACCTGCACTACCACCTGTTTTTACCACCAGTTTGGTAGGGAAAATGCATGAGTCTTTTTCTTGGCATTGGGTATTATTTTATATCAGGACTAGATCAATTTCTTATCTTTAGAATACTGTTGTGTCAAAACATGTCTTAGAGATTAATCCCACAGGAAGAACTTTATAGGCTCAAGGGAGAAAATAGTGAAGAAGAGTCTAATTTTATATCTCTGACATAGCTCCAGGATAATAATTACATAAAATATGTAGATAAAACGTTTGTTTTCTGAATTGTTTCACATCATGTTCTCATCAGATGTTTCAATACAGTTTTTTGTTTTTTTTTTTTTAAGTTGACATCCTGCTAAAGGCTGTAGGAGATACCCCTATAATGAAAACAAAGAAATGGGCTGTAGAGCGAACCCGAACCATCCAAGGACTCATTGACTTCATCAAGAAGTTCCTTAAACTTGTGGCCTCGGAGCAGTTGGTATGAAAACAATAATGATTGTTTGCCTATTAAAAATTCACAATAGTTCCAAGGCAACCATGAGTAACACATGTACTTACAAAGCTACACATTGCTTTTGTCTCTGTACCTTATCTTTAGGAGGTCTGAAATGAAATAAATTTACAAGCACTTTGCTCTCTGATACAGTAATGTTTTTATTATGTTTAGCTCTGGTGGGAGTTAGATTGTACATGCAGAGGTCAGAGAACAATGCTTAGGTGTAGATTCTTGGTCCACCGTGTTTCTGGAATTTATCTCAGGTCATCGGTTTGGCAGGAAGTGTGCTTAATACCAAGCCTTTAAAATCATGTTTATTTTTACTGTAACTGCTTTCCAGTTTGTAAAAACTTAACCAATATTTGTTGTTGCAATAAATAATACCTGTTGACTAGCTGTTCTCATACTGTTTCTTTAAAAGAGAGAGAGAGAGAAGATTGTTAAACCTAGAGTATTTAACCTTAGATTTTGAGGTTAATTTTACCTGCCAATTTTCTTCTGTTTTCTAAAAAAGAAGTTGATCAAAGGCCTCTCTGGCACTATGACCTCTATTTTAATATCTTTAGGAATTTTTTAATCAGTAGAAATATTTTAATTTAAAACAGATTAAACTAAAGTCTGGAACAATGATTTTTTTTTTTCCCCTGTAAGTAATTCACTAATATTGTCCAGCTTGAAACTCAGTACCCCTGAAATTTTTCAAAAATAGTAAAGGTCAAAAGAAAGGAGAAAACTGTTTGAAACATAACCAAGGAAAAATGCCCAGTATCAAATGTTTGGTTTTTTTTTTTTTTTTTTACCTGCATATGTGAAATAATTTTATCTTATTTCACATTTTATCTTATATTGTGGCTCAGTGGGATATTTTTCTTCTTTTGGAGTAGTCTTCGCTGTATAGCCCAGGCTGGCCCTGAACTAATGAGCAATCTTAAACTCATCTTCTGGGATTACAGTCAGGAGCTACTATGCCAAGTAGGTATTTTGTTAATATAGTGTTTGAATATCCTTCCAAAAACTATTTGTGAAAAACTGCTTAAATGTATTTATCTAGGGAACTGCCTTTCTCCCACAAAGATGAAGACCGCAGCACCTCCATAGTCTCAGGGCCTTGTGCTGGTTTATGTAACCCCAGTGCCCTGTAGGGTAGATGGGCAGACTCTGGATCTCACTGACCAGCCAGACTAGCCTTTGATGAGCTCCGGGCTCAGACTCACACAAATAAGGCAAGAGAGCCATCAAGGATACCCATTTTGACCTCTGGCACAGACACACATGCACACACCACATTTTAAAACTGTCTTAGTTACAGAAAGGATACCATTTTGAATCTGTTTTTTTCTTCCCCATAGTTTATTTATGTGAACCAATCCTTTGCCCCTTCCCCAGACCAAGAAGTTGGAACTCTATATGAGGTGAGTAACCTCCCTCCACGGGTATCATGTGTATTATGTGTGGATTATTGGTTTACATCTTTAAGAGGTAGCGTACTCTTAACTATCGATGGGAGAAGAGAACCTTATTCTCATATCATGAACACCTTTAACATAGTAGGGTCTTAATAAGTTAAGTGTAAACAATCAAGGGATAAGTTCTATTTAAAAGTCATCATTTGCTTTCTCTAGAAATTTTGTCTAATCTATGTCACTTCTGCATTGTTCATTACTGTCTGTAACTGAGACCTGACTTCAAAAACGTGGATAAAAGTGCATTAGAATGACCTTATTCATTCAACAATGCTGCTTCATGGCTGCTTCATGGCAACAATCATTAATAGATACAGTAGCACTGCCAGGAAAGAGCTGAAAATACCTTATGATCAGAGATGTCCTGAAGGCAGTGAAAGTATTTAAGCCCATACTCAAGGTACACTGGTTTTGTTAAACATGTGTATGTGTGATAGAGTCATCTTTTGGAAAAGGTAGTGTGTTATATAGAACTCTTTCTTAATCTAAAAAGATTACTGTTTAATATGTTGTCATTTTCTTTTTGTAGTGTTTTGGCAGTGATGGTAAACTGGTCCTACATTACTGCAAATCACAGGCATGGGGATGAGCCATAGATGAACAACTTGATATTTTCACAGAAGAAAAGGCTCAGAGAAGTTTTGATGCTGTGTGGAGAGACTTAATGGCTATCAAATACTCAGCATGAATCTGCTATAAGCTGTGCTTATGTGCTTATGTGTAAGAAAGCATCATGGAGTAAATGGACTAAAAATGAGATTTGTGTGACCATAAAATCATCATGAAAGATTAGTGTGCCCATTACCCCCCACACATTCCTGTTTCAGATCTGCCTTCAAGGTTAGAAAGGAGACTAGAACTCTTATCTATTGTGGATTCTCAGGATGCCACATGTTATTTACTTGTGGGGTTGGTACTGTGTTTCCATGGTAAAAACTAATTTGCAGGACAGTTAGTATTTTGAGGTATTTTTCTTTTTTAACTTATTCAGGGAACCTCTGTTTGCATAGGAACTGACTACATTTATCTGTGTTGCTTTGTGAAACCAAGTGCACTGACTTGTCTCAGTGTCTTAAGTTATCCAGTAGAGGGCAGCCCAGGTGGCAAAAAGGCTTGACACTTGACATCTTTACCAGGTGATTGAAGGAAGGACTGTTGAACCTAATTTCTAGTTAATGTGTAATCAGAAAAGCAACTATGTTGACAGACTGGAAGAGTTGGAGGATGTGCATAGTTTAAAATTAATCATGCTGGGAAAGTTTCACAGATTGTGAGTCAATGAGTCCTCCATGCTTTTCAGTCCTGTCATTTATGATTCTTGAGCCACAGCCTGGGTATTGTAACCCACACTTGTAATTTCAGAGCTCAGGAAGCTTGGACGGGGAGGATCAGGAGTTCAAAACCAGACTGGGCTGCAGAAGAATTTACCTGGGATAGATTCTTGACTCCCTACCCAGTGTATTCTCACTGTCTGTTATCTGGGTGAAAGCAACTGACTTAATAAGTAAACCCAGCAACATTATCAGCTTTAGATTCATCCCAACCCACATTTATAATCTCTGTATTTTTAGTTTGTAGTTTTGCTCTGCTGGAGGTCAGTGCCTTATACACTCCAGGCAAGGGCTCTGTGAAGCTGCTTCTCCAGCACTCATTGAGTTCTTCATGATGTGATTTCCAAATTGAAAGCATTCAAAGATAGTGCTTTTAAAATAGCCTCCAATTTTATGTGTATTTTATGCCATGACAAAAAAAAAAGAGTGTTACTGTCACTGGTGTTTTTATACTGGTCATTGCTTGAAGTGAGATTTACTTCTTATGTACCATATTTGTAGTGTGTGTCCCCCCCCCCCAATCTGTCATCCACATCCCCCCCATCCCCGGGTCTCACTATGTGGTGTTGCCTAGCCTGGAACTCTCAGTGATCTGAGTGCTGAGATTAAAGGTATGGACCACCTCACCTAGCTCCATACATGTCTTAAAGATATTTCTTCCAGGACCAGGCGTGGTAGTACACACTTTTCTAGCATTCAGGAAGCTGTGGCAAGAAGACTAATAGTTTAAGACCAATGTGAATTAACCCTTCATCTCCTTCCCTGAAGAAAGCATTTCAATAATTAAACATCTAAGCAGGTTACAGGATTTGAAGTGAGAATTCCAAGAGTTTACTTTCAAAAGTGATGATAGACATGTAATTTTTATCCCAAAAAACAAAACCAAAACCTTTACGACTTGAACTACACTTTCTTTGTTGTTTTTGAGACAGGCTGACTTGCTTCAGGCTTCTGCGTGCCAGGCTTATGTCTGCAGCTGGCTCATGTAGAGTGTGCATTAAGTAGTACTCAGCCATGTGAGCCATGGACGATGCTGTGAACAGCACAACACAGTTCGCTTCTTGTTTCTGCCCAAGAGTGTGAGTTCTGGGTGTCCCCTTTCTCAGCATCATCTGGAGTGAGTTAACACAGGTAATAGTTCCCAGAAGACTGATACAGACAAACAGTGAGACACAGGGTAGACTCATGAATTTGGAAGCTAGGAAGCACTGATGTATGAGCAATGTCAGTCAGATGGGGAAAAGATCTGTTCAACCTTTGCTCACTATGAGGTTATTAAAGAATACAATGGTAGATATTTAACAGGAGAAATATGTAGAACTTACTGTTTGCTGATGTTCTTGGTGACAGGGTGCTATTTACCTCTATGAAATCAAAAATACTTGAGTTTGAATTTGTATTTATCAAAATAACTTATTACCATATTAAATCAAAAGTTAAATGTGTCTATCTTATTTATTTTCTTCTCCCAGTAGCTTTGAGGATTCTGTAGGGATTTATACTTAATCAAACTGTTTTACATTGTCTGTTTGTTTTTACCCTAATTAATTTTGGCACTGACATTATAATACTTGTAAGCTGAGCACCTGTCACTGATGGAGTAACTGAGCAGTATAAAGTACTCGAGTGCAATTGAAATTTAGGAGGAACAGGGAAATAAATCTTCAGGTTATATTTTCAGTTTTCCATGTGTATGATGAGTATAGTGATATCACACTAAATCTCCCTGTGCAGAGAGGTACAACAGCACATGAAATTATACACACACACACATACATACATACATATATAAAAACATAGTGAACGTAATTGCACTCCTTTCCTTAAATTATTTATGCCAAGGATTTCACAATGAATTTTTAAATATTTAGAACATAAAGTAAGTTAGAGAGTGATCTGTTGCTAATCAAAATAAGATTGGATCTTCCTGAAGGTTGATTTCTAGAAGTTTTAACCTTAAAGGTTTTCTAACTGCGGTGTTCTCTAATCATAAAACTGAAAATTGTAAGGTCTGCCTCAGACTATAAACTGTAGTCAACCAGTTTGCTTATGTGTAATGTGCATTTTTCAAGTATTGTAATATGCTGGGTAAGTTTTGGGCAGGGAGAAAGCCAGCTGCAGGCCATTGAATGGTTGTCTTATTAATACTCCCCTATAGCATTTTGCAGCCTGGATTAGTTACTCCCTGGTTTGCCTGTTCTTTGTTTCCTAGGGTTCCTCCAGGGATTCACTAACACTTTCACTCTTCAAGCCCGACTCCTTCAAGGTCTAATTGGGATTTCAGCTCTTCCTTAAAGTCTGTGTGAGTGACTCATCATAAGAAAGCCACGACTATGACAGCTCTTAGCTGCATGCCACCATGGCATACATGCACCTGTCACTATATTTATGGAGCCTGGAAATGGAATGGAAGGGGTGTGGTTTCTGTGTCCTTTCAGTGACAGAATTAAGAGTGATTTAATCTCAAAAGCAGCAAAGAAGAAAATCTGTAGTTTTCATACCACAGAAAGTAACAAAACACTTGCTACACATGGAGAGGTTAATGCTCTTAACATGGATTCATTTTGGGTAAGGTAAACACAAATCAGCAAAAAGAAAATGCAGGGCCTGGGTTAGATCTCTGATAGAGTCTTAATCTCTAGCAGCCCAAAGTATTGAAAAGTGAAAAATGGCTAATAAGTGTGGAAAGACCTCAGTGATTAAAAAACAATTTAAATGCAACTTCAGATGCTAATCATTACCTTTCAGTAATTAAAAGCAAATCTTGACATGGTTGTGAGAAGTAAGTCATACTGTTTTTGGCGGATGAAATATGGGTCCATGCTTTCATTTTCTAGGGAATTATGGTGGCAGTATCCAAAAACTCTCAATGAAATGAAGTGTTAACTTTGATCCATGACACCTGCAATGAAGTAAGCAGGTTTTCCTACTTGAATTTAAGTCTTAAAGTTTTTGGGGTATTGGGTTTTTTTTTGTTGTTGTTGTTGTTTTTTCTTGTTTTAGAAATGATAGAAAGTAGAAAAACAAAAATATTGGATATCACTGGTTTTACTTATTTTCCTAGCTTTAGTGCGTAAAAGATCAAACATGAAAAGCCATGAGGAGATTCTTAGAATTTAATTCCTATAGTTCCTCTCATGTTGTAGGAAACGAACGTGAATCCTCATATTGGTTACTTGGAGTCTCCAGTTTGAAATGGGGTTTTTTAACAGAACTCTCCTGTAACAAGCCAGTCTGCATTCCTGGCCTTCCCATGTACTTCCCGGTGCTGCATCTGTCATTCCTTCTTTCTCCAAGGCCAGCCTTTTAGTCTCTTCCCATCTTACTCAACTTCAAACCAGGTCATCTGTCTGCAGACCCTGACAGCTTTCCCTTGAGAATGTGATAGAGCCCAGCCGCTGCCTCTTCTGGCTCCTCTCCCCTGCCAAGCCCATTGGATCTGCAACCCTCCTCCCTTCTCTGCAGTCACATCCAGTCTGTGCTCAGAATTCAAACATTAAGATTGTATCCATCCCAAGGATTTTTGTATTTAGTTTCCCTGCTCTTGGAAGTGTCTCCAAGACAAATGCACCTGACCTCTCTGGTTCATCGCTTTTAAGGACATCTATTCTGCTGTAAAGTCTACTGCCAATATCTGTCCATCTCTTCATGTGCATTGCTGTGTCTCGACCCTCCCCTTAAACTAATCCATATGAGTTCTGTGACTTAAAACATGGGGGGATTTGAACTGTGAACAAGCTTGGCCCATGCATTTTTAAATGTTTGGCATTCGGGTAGACAAATGTCCAGACCTCTAATACTTGCAGCTCCTTTGAAGTGCTGCCTCAATGGCAGGCAGTATCTTATGAAGTTGTAATCATTGCCCTTAACAAATCAGTACAGTAAAACTCCCTGGATTTTGTTTATATACATAAAAATTATGCCAGTAACTATCACAAGATGAGTTATAATGTATAGCTCTTAGAAGTCATTCTATGGACCTTTACTAAATTTAGGCACAGAAGTCCAGGATCTCTAAAGAAAAACCAACAATTGAATTGTTCTAACCACTTGTCCAGGTTTCTTAGCATCTTGGTGCAGGCTTCCCAACATGCACAAAGCACAACATGCTAGGTATGGATGAAGATGGGAATGTTGCCAGTCATTGTGGCCCATGTATGTAGTCACATCTAGTGGGAAGCTGATGATTTAAGCCTACTGAGTTCCCAGCCAACCTGGGCATCGTAGACTGATACCTCAAAAGTGGGTCTAGCATATCCCAGTTCTTACATTCTGTTTGATTCTTGTAACTACAGTAGCTGCTGAGAAGTGCCAACTCTATGACGAAGGCGATGCTTACTGCTCCAGTTCAGAATCGAAAGAGTTCACTTAGAGAACAAAAGTGAAGTGCCAAAGTCATCTATCAGTGGCTTTCAACCTTCCTAGTGCTGCAACCCTTTAATATGGTTGATTATATTTGGTGACCCCCCCCAACCATAAAATAATTTTGTTGCTACTTCATAACTGAAATTTTACTAGTTATAGATTGGGTAAATATCTGATATGTGTTATGACCCATAGGTTGAGAACTGCTGGTCTAGGATTTAGGCAGAAAGAATAGTCAAAGAAGACATGGTAAGAATAAGAAAATGACTAATACACTTTAGCTAAAGGATACATTTGGAGTTTTGTTTAAACTTCTATTATGATTGCCAGAGCACATATGTGAAAGTCAGAACTCTGAGGGGACAGTCACTTAATTCTGTCTTTCTGGGTTCCAAGGATCGAATTCAGGTCTCCAGGCTTGACTTGAGCACCTGTATTAGCTAAGCCATCTCGCCACCCATGCAAGATTCTTGTAACAAAAATAAGTGAAAGATTTTCCCCCTAATCCTTATTCCTACTGGGATTGGTTTGTAAGGGGCTCTGAATCCTGGTGTGGGGACACACACATTTAATCCTAGCATTTGGAAGGTGGAGATGGATATTTAGGAGTTAAAGGCTGGCCTCCTCTACATAGTGAGACCTACTGTCATAAAAAGAAAGGGTGCTGAAGAATGACTCACGGAAGTAGTAGGCACTGCTGAGTGGTTTGTTTGAGCCCACCTGTCTCCATGCAGAAATAACCTCCAGGCTTTGAACCTAGTATGTTCCAGAGGATCTTGTGAAACACTGCATTTGAGGTGCCAGTGGGTTTTAAGAGGATGTGCTGGTCATATAAAATCGGGGATTCGGGAGCGTGTAAATGTGCAATAAAGTCATGAATGGACTTAAAGGAGAATGTGTGACCATTTGGAAAGACCTTTGAAAATGAGAGGAAACTAAGAAAATGGAGAGTAAAAAGCAGAGATCAATGTGGACTTATATATTAAGTAAAATGGAAAGCTTAAAGACCTACTAGCAAGAATAAGTTTTAAGTAAGCTATGAAACTACAGGTTAACTTGATTCCAGATGCCTTAGTAACCACCTTCCAGAAAACCCCACAGAGCTGTTTGGTGTGTGTTTTGTTTGCTTTTTTTCAGCTTTTCCTTACTTGTTTTGCTTGTTTGTTTGGGCTGTCCACAAATAGTAGTTGGGCCTTAGCCCACCAAATGCTAGGATTATAGATGGGAGCCATAGTACCTAGCCTGTCTCCCAAAGCCATGGTTTTCCTTAGTGGCATATATGTGATGTGATAACATTAAACAGGAGTATTCCAAAACAAAACGATGCAGCCCATGTAAACGTGTGTACAGTATTAGGGGTGGGGATGCAGAAGTCTATACCTTAATAATCCCAATCATTATAATGGAAAGAAGGAATGTATATTTTTTAGGTGTGTCTCTGAGGGCATGCCTGTTCCTTTTTCATGTGTGTGACCCCTGCTGTTCCCAAAGTATTCTAGGCCCTAGGAGGTAGAACTCGTCTATGTTTGTGCCTAGAATCAAAGGATTCTAGTTAACCCATTACAACCTTTTAAATGACTGCACAGTGACAAACACCACAACACACACAAAGTCCAGCCCCAGCAAAAAGGCCTATTCTCACCATCTCTTATCATCTTTCTCCAGGCACTATTCAAGATCCAAACACCTGGTCTTACTAAAAACTCAAGAATTATCTGTGGTAATTTACCCATAATGCTATGTATTTAGATTTTAAAAGAAGAGGGAAAACCCTAGCACTCTGGAGGCGGGCAGGCAGATATTTGAGTTCAAGGCCAGCCTGGTCTACAGCCAGCCAGCACTATGGTATGATGCTAAAGCAAAGGTTAATTATCACCTTGCTTGGGACATGTATGTGAACTATTAGGATTCACATGGGTCCCCCTCATTTATCTTTCCAAGCACCTTAGCTGCATTTGGAAGATGGGTTCCCTTTCCTCACTACCCCCCCACCCCACCCCCTCCACCTAAAACGCACAGAAATGCATTGTAAACCATGTCCAGGTGGTGTGTAGGAAAAGGGATGGGATGGGCTGCCAAAATCCGCTGCTAAAAGCGGGGGAGAAATTGCCCAAAGCTTACCACTGCTGTAGAGCAAGGGCATTCTCAAAGGGCTGGCGCACACAGGCAACCAGGTCTTGTGCCAGGGCCTTCCCTCTGGCGCGCTCCATCTCTGGCCCCTTTCTCGGGCTCTCCGCCTCACTCCACCCCCTGACGGCGGTTGGTACGTTCTGGATGACTCCAAGAGCTTAAAAAGGGCCCGGGAGGGCGGATTCCGCAGCTTTGGTATTGACTGGTGCGGTGCACTAGGCTGGTCTCCGGTGACTCCCAGACCTGAGTCTCAAAACCTTTGAGAAAGCCTGTAGTGCTGTGGGTCCGGGCGTCCGGGTCCTGGGCGTGTCGGGTGTCCAGCTGCAGCCGGGGTCCTCGCAGCCGGCCTGGAGGGGCGCACCGCAACCCTGTGGGGATGGAACGGACCGAGCTGTTGAAGCCGAGGACCCTGGCCGACCTCATCCGCATCCTGCATGAGCTCTTCGCGGGCGACGAGGTCAATGTGGAGGAGGTGCAGGCTGTTCTGGAAGCCTACGAGAGCAATCCCGCCGAGTGGGCTTTGTACGCCAAATTCGACCAGTACAGGTGAGCATGCCTGGGCTTCTGCAAAGCTAGGTCCTCCCAGTAGGAAGGGAGGCCGCCCGCCCGCACTACTCTCAGGTTTTCTACTCTCGTCTCCCGCAAAACCCCGCCACCCCCACCCCAGCCTCCAACACAGCGACACCCCACCCCACCTCTGCAGCCGTCTCTGGCACAGCACTTCGGGACCCCTCCACCGCCTGGCATACTGAAGCTCCCACCGGGTGGCCGCCTGGGACTGACTACAGACGGTCGGAGGGCGCTCCAGATCACCCTGCCAGCCATCAAGAAAGGGGTGGTGGTGGGAGACACAATCCCAAGTCAGCCCTCAGTCCCCAAGCCTGGAACACTTTCCTGTAAAACAGCACGCTGATTTTTCGAACTGTTACCATACAGTTCTTCCAAACCACTCACCCCCACTGAGGGTTGGATCACCCACTGTCAGCTTTTGTAAATTGGGCACAGCGGTGCTTTTGCAGTCCCCCAAGCCTTTGGTCTTCTCTGGACCTTGTTTCCCAGAGTCTAGAAGGGAAAACTAAATAAAGACCCGCTACTTTCCGGATCCACTTAAGTGAGGTGTCTGGTAGGCTGGGACCTTTGGAAGCTTTGATTTAGGGATTAAGTCTGAGCGATCCTCAGCCCTCAGGGGCCAGAGTAAACTCTTGAGGCTTCTGTGTAGAAGGAAGAGCAAACTTCTTGGGTGTTTGTGCTTGATAGACTGACTAGTGAGAGGAAAGGATGGCAGAGAAGGGGACTTTACCTCAGAAGTTGTCTCTCCTTAACATGTAACATGTATAATAAAGTTCTGTCAGCAAGGACCCTTTCAACTGTACTTTGGAACCTGAAGTAGTAAAAAGTAAGGACAAGTAGGATGGCATTTTGTGTTTGGGAACTGGTGTTAGGCAATCTCCTTTGAATCTGGTCACTCAGTTCTGAGCTGGGTCCTGCAAGGGAACACTGATATGTCTACTTAAATGCTAGCAGATAATTGCCAGTTTGTGGGCCAAGTGCTCCTCCAGTCACTTCACACAGTGGGAGACAAAGCTGTATTTATCTCTATTTGACAAGCAAAGACCAGCAGGAAAGGAGTTGGGTACTCTACACAAGGTCTCTTTAGGAGCCTACAATGAAGAAGGCCACCTCCAGTGGAAATCAACCATATTTTTTTAAAAATTGAAATACATATAATGTTACCATTTATTAAAGATTAAAGCAACTATGGATACTAATGAGGTGGATTACTTGTTTATTTTTACATAAAGAAATCTTGGTTGAATATTTGTTATTTTGATTTTACATTTGAATGAAAGATTATTAAACATGAAGAAAAGTGAGGCTGGACATGATGCTTACCTGTGGGAGGTGGAGGTAGGCAAACCTCAGCTGCACTGTGAGTTCACAACCTAGGATCCATAAAATTTCCATAAAGATGCCCCCTCACCTTCACACCAGCACGATGGCACACACACACACATGCCCACACACGATACACACAATAGTAATACATTTTAAAGACTAATTGTTACAGTCATGTGATGACACAGGTGAGTGCTGCTGGTTACCAATTTATTACACATTACAATTTATTTGGAATTAATTTTGGGGGCTGTGCAATCAAAAATTGTATACTGTTCCAATTTTCTATGGCCCCACATTCCTCTGTGTAATGCCCAATTTAAGAAGCTGGGCTGTAAACCACCATGCAACTTGCTCTAGACCTGTGACAAATTTTTCTGTTACAATAGCACATCTGGAGATATAGCATTGTCCAAGTGAAATTAACCAGGTGTGTTGCAATAGCTCTGCTCTCTAGACAATGGCATTGCCAGGGACTTCTCCCCTCATCCAAGGCTCAGCACGTTAAGATAAAGGTGATGGCTGGGATAAGGGTGGACTATAGGGAGAATAAGAGAGGAAGATAGACATGAATTCTATAGTATTGTTCTTGGTACCCAGAAGGGTTCCAACCTGTGTGTGATCTGAGGGTTGGAACAAGACTGTGTGTTCCATTATCCAGACAGTGAGTTCTCTGAAGAAGTGGGGTGTTAATACAGGAACCCTGTTTACTGTGATTCAGAGACTGTATGTACAGCCCCTTCCTAGGTCATAAGGAACTCAAGTATAAGGGAGACTAACAACTAAAAAGAAAATAGTAGTACTTAGTAACTCTCCAGAGACCCATGTCCTGCAAACACTGGCCCTGAGCCTGAGGCATGTTATGAAGGACAGGACAAGAGCGAAGCTGCATGGTGAGCATGAGTTAACAGATGACAGTGGACAAACAATACCAAGACGAATGTACACAAGCCTTCCTTACTGGTAGAGACGGCAGTCAGAAATTAACAACGAATGTCACAACCCTCAGACGCTGCTGGCTAGACTGGCAACAGGATCGTTTGGACCAAATTACAACTTAAGAGTAAGAGTGTCCTTAGGAGAGTTGTTTTGGTTTGGATTTTTTTTTTTCTTGCCAATTATAATAGGCAGTACTATTCTGACCTAATGTAGCCTTTGTTCTGGAATTTATTTGAACCCTCAGCTTATTTGTGCATAACTTTTCCTTATGAGTGCTTTTGAATGTGATTGTATCAGGGCTTTACTAGTAAAACTGGGCAGAATTCTAGAACAGTCCTTTAATGAAACTTTGGTCCTCAAAGCCTACTATAAGGGGGAAAAGCCCAAAACAATAGCAACATTCTTTTCTGGAGTTGTAATGAACTTTCTGAATGCCTTCAGAAAGCTACTTTTTATTAGTTTGAGACTGATAAGAATGGAGAAACATAAAATTTGGATTATTTTTCCCCTGTTATCTGTTCATACCGGTAGTCAAAACTGAACAGCTACCGCAGGAAAGTCAGCAAATCAAAATACAGAAAGGTCTTTTCACTCTTCCTGAACAAAAAAAAAAAAAAAAAAAAAAAAAAGAAAGAAAGAAAGAAAGAAATATATATATATATATATCAGAAAAGACAAAGGTCAGCTATGAGAAAACAGTTTTCATTTGTTCTGGGTTCTGATTTCAAAACCCATGTTCAAGTTTTATTGAGGTAGAATTTGAGGACTCCTATGCACAGTAGGTTAGATGGTCCACAGTGAAAGCCTGCCAACAGCTAGACCTTTGAGTGGCATCTGCCACTTCTGGGAAATGTGTCTGGAGGCTAAGTACTGCTTTCTTTAAATAATGCCTCCTTTGTTTTAAACAAAAGCAAAAAATGCACATTGAAGTGGACCACACTTTGTTGAGGCTAAAGGAAGCAAGTTGTGCTTATTATTTTTAGATGTCTGTGTGAACAAAACTGAACTATAGATTTAATTCAGGAATACACATTAACATTAAATGGGTGTGACCAATTGGTACTGAGAGAAAGAGGGTTTGCTAAAATGAGCCTGTATGGTTCCATGCTCTATCCTCTCCTTGACAGTTTTTGAAAAACTGAAAATTTGTTTGGTTTAGTTTTGGGTTTCCTTGTTACTGTTTTTATTTTGCTTTGATTTTACATATCCCTTATTCTTGTTTTGTTTTTAAAAGAACAAACCCTAAGCCCTACAAATGGCTCCTACTGAGCCTTTACATTTGAATGACAGATTATTAAACAGAAAAAAAAAAAAGTAAGGCTGGGATTCCTAGCACTTGGGAGGTAGAGTGCAGCCTGGGCTAAGTGAGACCCTTGTTTAAAATGATAATAATAGTAAGAGTAACTTACACTTCGTTCGTTATGCTTACTTTTTCTAGTTCTCTTCTCAGCAGTCAGATTCAGACTGGCATATATCTGTCTTTTTAGGTATACTCGAAATCTTGTGGATCAAGGAAATGGAAAGTTTAATCTGATGATTCTATGCTGGGGTGAAGGACACGGCAGGTAATACAGCAACTCACTCACTGCAGTATTCCTTTGAGTGCTCCTCCCTCGGGACTCCTCCCACCCTCCGAGGTTCCTTCTTGCTCTTCTTTGATAAATCTATGGCTTGCCTGGGCATGGTGGCACACACCTTTAATCACCCCATAAGAGCCCGAAGCAGATGGCTTTCTGTGAGTTCCAGATAGTTACAAAAAGCCATGTGTCAGTACTCTGAAGTAACATTTTGGGGTGTGGCCTACACTATTGTGAATATGTGTTTGTGGTACTTCATTGATGAAGTTGAGATTAGATACACAATGTTTTCTATTTTGCACATTTCTGCCAGCTTCTTAGACTGTTAACTGCTTTTATAATGTGTTTTTAAAGAGGCATTTAGTAATCTCAAGATTCATTTAGTATTAAGTTATGGTATACACCGTGAATTCTAGGACAGCCAGGGCTATATAGTGAGACTCTATCTCAAAATACATATTTGAAAAATAATCTATGCTTTGCAAAGCTAGGAATCAAATCTCATACACACTGCAAACACTCTACCCTCTAACATTGAACTACATCCCAGCCCCATTCAACATATGTCTTACAGTGTCTGGCCCAGCATGTGAACAGAAAGTAGTGCCAGGCTAGTCACCGACTTCATGAAGACTAGCAATTCACATTTTAGAATTATTTATTTACGTTGTCCACTAATCTCCTCATGGAATTATCACCGGGGATGGGAGTCAGGGGTGCACTGTATACATTAAAATAAATCATCCCCATCACTCCCCGCCACAGCCAGCAAGATGGCTCAGTGGGTAAATGTGATTGCCACCAAGCTCAATGATTCTCTCCAATTACTGGAATCCACAGAGAAAAACCAACTCATACAAGTTGTGTACACACACACACACACACACACACACACACACATACACACTAAATAAGAAGATGTAAAATAATGAAAATAAAAACAAGGCCTCCACCCCAAACGAGTAGTAATTCAGGGGAGGCAAAGAGTCACCTTAATTCAAAGTCTCTGTCTCTTATGGAGTTAAACCGTTTTTGGAACTGTGCTTAACCCTGACCTTTGACCTTTGTGGTATGTGAGATGTGTCAACAACTGTGGGACCAAAGACCAAACTGGTAAGATTTGGAGCTAGAAAAACATGTCACAAAATCAGAAAAATTCTGTCTACCTCTAGTTAATTGTTCAACTTCTTTACCAGGAAGGCAATTATTTATTTTACTTTTTGCATCATTAAACAAATGTTTACAGCACAAACATTGTAACACACCTTAAAATAATTTTCCACAACAATTGGGGATGCCCCAGGAAGGCAATTTAAACTAACACCAATACTTTAAAATTTGTTTTCTTTAGTTTGTATATTGGTCAGCTTTGTTACCATCTGAATTAAGTGATTCCAGTGTGGTGCAATTATTATAGATGAGTATCTTCATTCTTTTAACATTTCTTTAATGAACCCCTCCTCCTGTGTTCCTGTGTGTGTGTGTGTGTGTGTGTGCGCGCGCGTGCATGCGTGTGATGCCAGAGATAAAATCCAGGACCTCACATACTATGCAAGCACTCTTCCACTTCTAATATTCATTCCTTATCATTTTTAACACAGTTGAAGTGAATTATTAAATGCTGCATTTTCCAGACATTGTGTCACACCTGTAATCCCAGCAAACCTGTGATCCTCCCTTCCGAAGCAGGAAGATCATGAATTCTAACCCAGTCCCAACTGCATAATGAGGCCTGTCTCAAAGACAACTATAAGCAAAAGAAAAAAAAAAAAAACCAGAACACTGTATGGGAGAAAAACATAAAAGGAAAGGTTTCTGGGTTTGTGTTTTGTTACTAGATAATAGTTTTAACATTTTAAAAGCTGTAAGGCACTCTTCAGTGGGAGCTTATATCTAAACTGTAAATTACATGCCTTGATGCTGATCATGTGTTGTTACTGTGCCCAAAGCAATGATGCTGAATTGTAGATTGATAGCTGTAAAATACAGCAACTGAAGGAACTGGGTCCTGTGAGCTTCTTAACAGTGTATCTGTTTCCACTCAATCAGTGGGGTACTAGACCAAGTCCTGAGTTGTTTGTCCTTTTGTGCACCTATAGCAGTATTCACGATCACACGGATTCCCACTGCTTTTTGAAGATGCTGCAAGGAAACCTAAAGGAGACATTGTTTGCCTGGCCTGACAAAAAATCAAATGAGATGATCAAGAAGTCAGAAAGGACCTTGAGGGAAAACCAGTGTGCCTACATTAATGGTAACAACCTATTCTTTGTCTATGAGCACGGAGGGAAAGCTGAACTCTTTTCTATGTTGTTGATGGAAAATAGTTGCAATATGGCCTAAACACAATGGGTTTCTATGACTTTAAAGCAGGATTAGATCCATTCATTCAAAACATGTGCATGAAGATTGTCATTCATTGGAAAGTTGTTTACTGTCAAAACTTAGAACAGAGTGGGTGGAATATGAATTCACACAGAAGAGGTGTGTCTACTTGGGAAATGTATAGTGTGTTTGTAATAGAAAATGCAAGAACATGTTCTGGAAGTGATTAAGAACATTAGCCAGTGCCTATTTTTCTAAATTGCATACAACATACCTAAAAGACTTTTCTCAAGGGAAATTTTGCAATGTATATTGTTGGGCAATGACTTACAGATATCTTACCAAGAATTTGTTCTTTCCCTCATGTCTTCTAGAATAGCCAAATGCTCCCCAGGAGAGGCAGTGAATTTACTTCAATTTCTAAAAGGGATCACAACTTTCCAGAAGGTCATTAAAATATATGAGATTCATAATTTTTATTCTCATTTATACATGAGATTGCCAGTACATATGAAGATTAAATAATGTGTCTGGAGTCCCTCGGTTTTTAAATATTTAGCTGGCATTTGAATCCACGAGTTTGAGTCCAAACATATGCTTTTAATCAGGATGCTGTCCTGCTTATATAAAATAAAATATTACAATTTTTCCCTGGCAAATGCAGTATTTCCTTCATATATCTTAGAGTCTAGGATTGGCCTTGCTACTTGGATTAAATTTATTAGATTATTAGTTTAGGAATGCAAATCACTTATGAAGATCAGATTGTATGTGAAATGTTTTCTCTTGTATTCCCATTCCACTAGTTTGTGGGTCTCCTCTGCAGATATTTTAATTTGTTTTCTCAGACGTTTGAGAGTTGCTAATATAGAAGGCGCACCAGCTTTATAACAACAGACTTGTTACTGATACCACAGCGCAGGAAAGCTAAAAGCCTCTTAGGGTAATTACTTTCAGCTGGAATCAGTCTTGGAGACTGTCCATTCCATCTGGAAAAGAGCTTTGTCAGGGGTCTCCAGTGCAGAAGCCTGGAGTAGCCAATCCGGCCGTGAAGGATGCAGACTCGGTAGAAAAGGTTTCGGTAAGGACTTGATGAATACTGAAAGAACAGCAGTGATCACCAACCCCAATGAGAGAGTCCTGACTCTTTTTCCATAGAAGTGTTAAATTCTGGTCTTTGATGTTAATTTTTGCCAATCAGTGGGGTGAGCTAAACTGAAAAAAAAAATGTATAGACTAATTGCTGAAATATATTAAAAGCTTTCCAACCTCTGATTTTTACAGATTAGGGGTAGACCCGTCCAGAGAAGGGTCCTTGCATGGAAACTTGAGGAATGGGGGCAAATGGAAAGGCAGAAAGGGTTGGACAGGAGATATCAGGAGACTATAAAGATCAAGACACCAGCCTCCAGGGGCAATAGAAAGATGAGCCTTTGCCCATCAACAGAGCTGTAATTGGGAATGTCTTTACCCATTTAGTATCCACATACAATATAAGATGGAGGTAAGACGGAAGCCGGAACAGACTCAGCAGCCTGTTTCAACTGGGCAAAGGTCAACAGGACCTTGATTTAAAAAAAGAAAGAAAAGAAGGAAGGAAGGAAGGAAGGAAGGAAGGAAGAAAGAAAGAAAGAAAGAAAGAAAGAAAGAAAGAAAGAAAGGAAGGAAGAAAAGTCTAGTATGACTGTAACAAGAGGGTGTACCAGACACAAAGGAGAGAAAGAGGCAAAGATGAAAATGCCAAGACTATGAACATCGAGGCTCACGAATGGACCTTGGGCTCTTCTAAAGGATGGGTGATTTGATCTCATGGCCTTTGACTTCAAGATTGTCTGTTGTGAGCCTGTTGGTGTGAGCATCTGCAGTAAGAAAAGCAAAACATTATTTGTATGCAGAGCATTCAGTTAACACCGAACACCCATTCGAAATTGTGCATAGGCAGGTACTAGATCATTTTGGTTTTATTAATGAGAATTGTTGGCATGTCATGTAGCTTCAGCTCTCAAAAGGCTGAGGCAGGAGGATTTTTTTTTTTTTTTTTTTTGGAAGTTTGAAGCAAACCTGGGCTACATAGTGAGTCCAGTATCCACGTTGGAGACAGACATTCTGAAGAGAATATTGGGCCAGGCATGATGGCACACACCTCTAATCCCAACACTAAGGAGATAGAGGCCAGCCTGGTCTATGTAATGAGTTCCAAGACAGCCAGAGTTACATAGTGAGATCCTATCTTGAAAAAAAAAAAAAAAAAAAAAAAAACAATGAGAGGGAGAGAGACAGAGAGAGAACATGAACATAGTTTTGTTTTGTTTTTTATCTTCCTGGACATAGTTGTCCCTGGCTAGGTTGGTTATCTCTAAGCCAGGGATCACTGGCCACCTATATGTCCCCTTGATGTCACCCAAGCCTTCCCTTTGCTTTTTCCTGTGTTGGATGGAGTTTATTTCCTGAGCTTATGTTGTGTTGCTCCTTGGTTCACACTCTTGTTTGTGTGAGCCTACTTTCCCATGTCCCTTTATGAAAGCAGTCATGAATGCCCAATTTTTGAGACTACCTAATATCTGAAAAACAAAACCCTGTGTTCAGATCTTATAACTTGGTGGATTGATGATCTGGATTTGGATTGTGACCTGTCAGTCACTGTCCCTCAGAAGGCTGTATCTTTGTCTTTTAGTACACTCTGTTCCTGTTCCTATTCAGAGTCCATGGTCATTGTGACTCTTAACTCTTTCTCTGAGAGATCTTTTGGAAATGTTTGGACTCTTCTCATGTGGTGCCTTCATTCTGCCCCATGTTGTTTCAAATAAAGTCACCTAAGGACTCATCATTCTGCCAGGTGCTTTGTTACTTTCAGTTTGAACACTTGTGCCCATCAAGCCAAGAAATATCCTCACACTGTTCCTGTGAGTTGTGTATCAAAAGGCCTCTTGTGTGGATCTTAAGCTCCCTGAACATGTCCTTTGATAATTTTTTCCTTTCCTATTATTTTAATCATTGTCCTTTGAGTCTCTGAATCCTCCTCAACTTTTTCTGCCAGCCCTGCTGTTCGGGTTTTGTTTTATTCGGCGATCCTCCTGCCTCTGCCTCTCCAGCATTCCTACAGGCATGCACCACCACATCCAGCTCTCTTTTTGTTTTGAGAAACCTTTTTGAGGCTGCAGGTGTAGCTCAGCTTAGAGTGTTTGCCCAGCATGCATGCACAAAGTCCCGGGTTCAATCCCTAGCCCCACGTAATGCAGCCCTGAACTTGGGAGGTGGGAAAGGTGGATTCAGAAGGTCAAGGTAACCATGGGCTGCATGAGAGCTTTGGGTATTTCGTCCCAGGGAGGATGCTAAAAACAGACTTTCCCAGATCTTCTCAAGTGTCCTGTTTCAACTTGCTTTTCCAGGCTGCTCAGGCTGCCCTCTGTCTTCTGCACTAGAGGCTAATTCAGTTGTGTACTCATGTGTAAAATCCAGGGACAAAAAAGTTCCCCGATGGCTCTAAACACAGGACAGGGCTTGTTGACAGGACTGCCCTCTGAGGGTCAGGCAGAGCCCTTTAGTGGAGGAGGTGCCGGTGGCAGGATGGGGTGGGGAGGGCTTTTCTCTGAAGCTGGTGAGACTCCTTTCCAGCTCCACAGAGATGGAGTCCTGGGTGTGGCTGGCTGGTGAGAAAAGCCAGAGTCTTGCTGTTCACACCTGACCTGTTGCTTCATTCATTTGCTTATAACCTGGTACCCACCAGTCTTGAGTTCAGCCATGGTACTCTTTCTAAACAGAAAATCTCTGTATTCTACTGAGGTTGACAGCATGGAGGGGAGGGGAATGGTAAAAGGGTTTAAGACCTTACTTCCTAAACAACCTTTCAAGCAGTCAGTGTGTTTAGGCCAGTCTTCACTTGTTTCCAGAAAGTTCCTGGTACTGTCAATTCCTGAGCTCTTTGGGGGTTTCAAAATACAGTTTCTCTCTTGGGTTTTCCCCTGAGTAGTTTAGGATTTTTGTTTTTGTTTTGTTTTGTTTTAAATGAAACTACCTTTTAAGCTTTCACATTCTAATGAATGATTTCTTTTTTGCTATATTGTATCTTGTTTTAGTCTTTCAGTTTAATGTGAGGCAATTTGCAGTAAGGATGCCTGCATGGCCCTTACTAACCACAACAAGCAAATTAATTCAAATGGCTATTCACCCCACACTCATCAGTGTCAATGAAAGTTTGTGGGTGATTAGGAAACTTTTTGCCTTCAGCTGCCATCTTGTTTCCTTGATTGTTTTCTGTCCTCTTTTGTCTGTTCAGATTCCATTGGATTACATCGAGTAGAGAATGTCAGCCACACAGAGCCTGCTGTGAGCCTTCACTTGTACAGTCCACCATTCGATACATGCCATGCCTTTGATCAAAGAACAGGACACAAGAACAAAGTCACTATGACATTCCACAGCAAATTTGGAATCAGGACTCCATTTGTAAGTACAGTTTCCTGGGTTCAAATGACTTAGAAGGGGCTGGAGAGATGGTGCAGATCTTAAAAGCACTTGTTGCTCTTGCAGAGAACCCAGGTTCAGTTCCCAGGACACACATGGGTTCCACATCATTCTTAACTCCATCTCTAGAGGATCTGATGCCAGTGTCTTCTTTGTTGTTGTTGTTATTGTTATTTTTTTTCCAAGACAGGGTTTCTCTGTGTAGCTTTTGGAGCGTGTCCTAGAACTAGCTCTGTAGAACAGGCTGGCCTTGAACTCACAGAGATCCGCCTGCCTCTGCACTGGGTCCTCTTATGACCTCTATGGGCAGGCATGCACATTGTGCATATACATACATGTAGGCAAAACACTCATACACATAAAATAAATCTTTTTAAAAAATACATGACTTAGAGGTTGGCAGTAGTGTGTTTCATGTAGGCTTTTATTGTTCTAAGTTTATTTAATGTGCTGGAGAGATGGCACAAGAACTCATGGTTCTTACAGACAACTTGCATTTGGGTCCCAGGACTGATGTTCAACAGCTTACAATTGCCTTTAACTCCAGCTCCAGGGAGATCCAATGCCTCTGGCCAACTTAGACACCTATACTCACAGGCATATACCTACACATACATGCACATTATTTTAAAAATAATATGCATTATTTAAATATCACAAATTTAGATATTCTTGAATGAGATCTCAGGGTCAAAGTCCATTCTGTCCTTATTATGTCTTATATGTTGGAGACAGTTTATTTTTTTAATTAAATTAAATGCAAACATTTGTTTCTTTGAAACTTTGATATGCATGCTCATTCCTAAAGAAAATGTTATCTCCAGCTGGGAAATAAGACTGAAGTCTTTATTTGGCCTATTTCCCACTATATGGCCTAGTGTTTACAGCTCTAATTTACTGGGACATCAATAAATTGCATTTAAGGAGACTGTTCTGAAGCTGTGTTTTGACTATCACATGTGCTAGCTAGTTCATTGAGACGTAATGCTCTTTAGACCACAAATATATTGAGATATGCTATATGCTAAGACATCCTTGAAGGACAAGCATTCCCCCCCCATAAGGCAACCAATATTGGTCAGGCAGTTTTCTGTCATTGCTAAAATAAATTGGGATGGTCTTCATTTAATCATGAATGAAGTACATGGAAACTTGTCAAGAAATAGTACATGGAAACGAGCTGCCATAATCCTTGAGTAATGTATTGCCCCATGTTGCCTTTGTCTTCCACTTTAAAAGACATTCTTACCACAAAAAGAAAGCCAGAGGCTCCATTGTCCTGGACAGGCTTTCAAATAACGCTTGAGAAACAAGACCACTTAGAACAGTGGTTCTCAGCCTTCCTAATGTTGCAACCCTTTAATATGGTTCCTCATGTGGTAGTGATCCCTAACCATAAAATTGTTTTCGTTGCTACTTCATAACTGTAATTTTACTAGTTATGAATTATAATGTAAATATCTATGTTTCCTGACGGTCTTTGGGGAATCGAAACCCACATGTTGAGAACCACTTACTTAGCACAAGCCCTCATGCCTTGTGCAAAAATTCTTCCACGGCTTTCTCTTTTCCTTCCTTACAGCCAACTTCAGGATCGCTGGAGAACAACTAAGACATACCAAGCCCTGTGAAGTTTTGCTTCCGGGTCCTCTGAATGTTTACCTTGGGCAGAGAGGCCACCCACCATTTGCTGTCCAGTAACACAGTTAAATAAAGCCCGTGCTTGGCTCTCCAAGTGTCGCCAAGTGGTGTCCTGAGCTATGCAGGAGAAAATCCCACTAAAGAAAAAGTCTCGCGATTTTTAATGGTCAAATCACATTGCCCTGAGTTCTTCTGTCCTCTAACCCATGGAAACTCTACTGGGGGCTATCAGTGGGGGCATTTCAGCCTTTGGTAACTCTCTGGTGTCCAAGCTGTAATAAGCAAAAGTAAAATGTCTGTTTTGATATACCTGGAAGACTAAATGTAGAAACCTTTAATATACTTTGTATGTTCGTAATATTTGACAAGAATTTTTTTAATCTGGATTTTATTTTTTCAAGCCTATTTGACAGATTTCTACACTGTGGAGAATAGGGAAGCATATAGCAGTATGGTAGTGAACAGCAGTGAGTTTAGAAATGTACCTGTACCCAGACCTCCTGCAAACAGAAACCTGAAACTGTGTTTAATGTGTCCCCCTTTGTACTGTCACCAAAATTGCCAAACAACTTTAATAAAACTGGATTTGAGAAGAATTAAAGGTTGCCTTTTTGATGCATGTGATAAAAATCATCATATAAGTGATAATTTCTTAAATTTAGATAAATTACCAAAGCAATGTGAAAAGATACTTTGGTTTGGGAGAGGGTCTCTCTCTCTCTCTCTCTCTCTCTCTCTCTCTCTCTCTCTGTGTGTGTGTGTGTGTGTGTGTGTGTGTGTTGCTAGCAATCAAACTCAAGTTTTCTTGCGTATTATGCATGTACTTCACCACTGAGGTATACCTCCATCCTCAAAGATGTTTTTTATGATATAGGGTTGTGAAGGCTAAGTACCTACATTCAACAGCAACTTGCAGGTCTTATTTTCACTAATTCACAAGAATACCAACACAGGGGCAGTCTTGCCTGGAATTTGCATGTGTGTCCTTATTTACATGTATTCAAATGTGGCTTTGTATCCAACATTTAAACAGTGAAATGTTGTAGAAGAAGATAGATTCCTAACATCTTAACCCCTGAAGCTACCTGGCAACATTAGGCGAGGCTGTATTTTCATCTAGCCTGCTACAGCCCCAATTCACCTGTTTAGACAGTTGTCTTATGGGTTCTCTTGTCATCTTGGAGTGGGTGTCTTGGGACTCAGATGGGAAGTGAAGTCTTTTCTGAAAATGGTTTCTATACCTCAGACATGCTTATACTAAGCTTCTCATTTTTGAGGTGGATACTAATGTTTTTTGAATGCTTACTCTGAGTAAAGATCATTCAGTTACTAGGATGTAATACAAATTCATTCTGGAAAGCAAGCCTAATAAATTAGATACTATATTTTTTTTTTCCTGTGACTATACAGTACACCACAAACTTAGTAGCCTAAAGCAATGCAGATTTACAGTTTCCTAACAGCTCTGTCAAAATGTCTAACAGTTTTACAGTTCTCATCAGGCTGAGTGCAATCTGTTGTTGAATTTTCCAGCCTCTTGATTCTGCCTCTTTCTATCTCCAAAGCCAGCAAAACGACAGGATCACCTCTACAGTCCATCACTTCAATTACCTTCTACTTCTGTTTTCTGCTTTGAGGGACTCATGGTTGGATGATGTCCCTGGGTCAAGGTTGTGCCCTTAATCATATCTCTTGCCACAGACACTAATAGGTAACATTTATAGGTCAGCAGGATGTTGGTGTCTTTGGCAGGGAGACCTCCTGGCTATCCCAATCTGTTCTCTGTCCCTCAGTGAGCTTAGCCTACCTCACATGCCAGACACAATCAGCATCGCCAGGTGTCCAAAGTCTCTCATCCTGTTATAATTTCAAAGTTAAAGGCCTTCTCCAAATCTCATTCAAATTAAGAATAAGAGAAGACTGTCTTGTGGCACTTTCCCTGGAGAAACATGAACAAACATCTACTCACTCTAGATAGGGAACTAACTACAGACCAAGGCAAGGCTATCTCCAAAATTCAGCTTCCTGAACTACTGAGCTCTATTAGGGTTTTTGCAGGAATGCAGGTGGGGGGGGCGGTCTGGGCATGGAAAAATGGCTCAAAGACAGCTCCATCACCAAAGCCCACCCCAGAATGGGTGACAGTTCACAAAAGCTGGAAACCTGGAGCACACTGCACAGCCTACAGGTTTCCCAGGCAGGTCAGTGGGTCTGAGTGTTTCTCACAGCTTGGCTGGTGTGAGTCCTCTCCACCACTCCACTGGTCTTGGCCTCTTCGAGGTGGCTCAGCTGGTCTGAGAGTATGACTCAGCAGACACACACACACACACTTACTTGCAGGGACTTCCTGAAGTCTTGAAGTGTTTCACACACACACACACACACACACACACACACACACACACACACACTTACTTGCAGGGACTTCCTGAAGTCTTGAAGTGTTTCACACACACACACACACACACACACACACACACTTACTTGCAGGGACTTCCTGAAGTCTTGAAGTGTTTCACACACACACACACACACACACATATACACACACACACACTTACTTGCAGGGACTTCCTGAAGTCTTGAAGTGTTTATCTCCTAAGGCTAAAGAGCATCCCTGTAGGATGAAATGTTTCCCCTGGCTTTAGGACATACTGTATCTCTAACAAGCTTCCCACCAAGATAAATTTTCCACTGCAGGAAATTACTAGGCAACACTGTTGCAATCCACCCTACAACACAATTCCTCTGTGTATGTGGACCCATTGGGTAAGAGAAACCCCAACCAAGATATTAGAAGTGTAGGATTTACACCTCTTCAAACCTTTCTTTGTATTTAGATAATTCTTGGGAAAAGAAGCCACAGCTACTTTCATTTTTTGTCCCATTATATTAAGACCGAATAAATAAATAAATAAATAAATAAATGTAGTTGTTCATTTTGTACTCATGCTATATGCAAATATTTTAATGTTCACTAATCTTGTGCATATATACATATGCACTGAGTGTCAGCATGTGGCCTCAGATGATTTTTGGAGTGAGAAATCATTTGGGGCTGCTGTTGCACATGGCTGCTAAAAAGAGTAATGGGGATGCAAAGCCTTGTGGGCCAATGAGGTGGCTTGCTGCGTGGGGTGGTTCAAATGAGAATGATGTGACCCCTATAGGTTCATATATTTGAATGTTTGTTTCAAATGTTGGTGGAACTGTTTGGGAAGGATTCAGAGGTGTGGCCTTGATGGAGGAAGCCTATCACTGGGACCTGTCTTTGTGCTTTCAACAGCCACATCGTTGCCTGTTAGCTCTCTCTCTGCCTTGTGCTTATGGATCTGATGTGAGCTCCCAGCCTGCGGGAACCACGCCTGCCTGTCTGCTGCTGTGCTTGCCGCCATGATGATCTGGAACCGTGAGCCTTCAGATTAAATACTTTCCCTTATAAATTGCCTTTGTGTTTGTCATGACAATGGTAAAGTAACTAAGTCACTGTGAGAGCCTAATCACTCAAATTTAATCCCTGGGACCCACAGTGGAAGGAGACAACTGGTTCTCAAAACTTGTCCTCTAGCGTCCACATATATAGCACGGAGTGTGCACGGGCACATGCATGCATACACGCGCACACAAATAAGTAGAAATAAAATTAAAGGGGGAAAGGGATTCAAAAGCCAGGTCACCTGAACACCCCCACAGGACTCAGTGTCTCCCCCGTCGCCTGTGCACACTCCCTCCACCCTCTCTGTCAGCAGGAACCCTGTCTCTCTACTCCTTGCAGGTGTGGCTCATTCACGCCCTTGTAAATTCTGCTTGAACGTGAGGTGCTGTGTGTGCCTGACATCTCCGGACTGGAGGCACTGAGGCAGGAGGATGCAGAGCTCCAGCTCAGGCTGGGGTTCATGATAAGACCCAATCTCAAACAAACGAAATCACAGAGGAAGCAACTAAGCAGAAGTTCCACAGATTCAGGCCACCATTGCCCCTGCCAGAGAGGAGTTCTCCATACACCCCACCTAAGAGCGCTGTCTCCAGACACTGTCTGTCCAGCTCCACAGAGCCACTCTGCTGAGGATGCTGTCTTCAGCCATCTATGATGGAGATCTTACTGATAGGACAGGAGGTCCACGGGGTGGGGGCAAGGGGAACATGATTTCCTTCACTGCTGTCTCGGTATTTATAAAATAGAGAAAACTTCATGTCTTCACACAGTAACCTGATATTCATATATCCTGGTGGTATGTTCTTCCCTGTGACCCACCAAATTAAATGAACAATGTCATTTTCATTAAATATGTCAATTCCAGGAATTTTTTTAATCTGCTGATTTTTTTTTTCTCTCTTTCTTTTTTTGGTAAATGCTATTTCTGGTGAATTATCTTTGGTGTGGGTTCATCAATCACACATTTAAACAAGCCAAGCAGACAAACCTTAAAGGGATTTTGAATATGTTTCACAGGAAAAGGAAGCATTAATTATCCTATCTAGTGTCTTCAGATGAGATTGAAAATCTTGGATGCAAAAAAAAAAAAAAAAAAAAGACACCAGAAAGAAACCACCCACAATTTGCACACAAATCCAAAAAGAAGTCCTGAACCCTCTAAAGGTCCCTGGAAGCTCTAGATAAAGATTTGATTGCAGATAGGTATAGTAGCATATGGCAACATACCCCATAGAAAAGACATATTTTTGTAGGTAGCCTACACTGGCCTTGAACTCACCACGAGATGGTTTCTAACTCCCCAAAGATGGGACTGCAGAAACACACCTGCAGCATGACTCACTAAACTTTCTTTTCAGTGCTGAGGATCCAACCAAGGGCCTTGCTCATGCTAAGCTGGTGCTGTACCAGTGAGCCGAATCCCGGGCCTCTGCTGAGCCTTTCACATGTTACACTGGTGTTTCTAGGAAACATCAGACACATGTGCTGATCCGAGACCCGTCCACATGTTTCACAGAGATATGTCCTCTCTGTCCCTAAGGAAACCGAAGACTTTCATAACTTTATTTATCTAACTGGCAGGTGTTTGGAGAAAAAAAAAATACACATGGAAGAATGGTGTAAGCCAGCCACAGGAAGACAAATATTGTAGAGTCTGTGTATTTGAAGTACCTGGAATATGCACATTCAAAGTAGAAGAGAGGCTCCTGCAGACCAGAGTGAGGAGGATTAAAGATTTATTGTTGAAATGATAACAGAGCTTGTGGTGGCATTGATGAAACACTTGGACATAGATGGTGGTGACAGGTTCACAGCCCTGGGAATGTGTTTAATGCCACAGAATTGAACATTTGTGAGTGTTTAGAAGAAAAATATTTTCTCATAACAGCTGTTTCAAAAATTATTTTTGAGGAAAAAAATGTATGTCTAGGTGTGTCGGAATGCATAGGACATGATGACTATAAGTAATGAAAAGATGCAGAAGGGACATGGTGGGATTTCTTGCATTCCAGGCACCAGGTAGTCAGTTTCCCCCTTTAGAAGCAGCCAGGGTACCACTTGACGTGTTTGTCTCTTTCCTCTATTTTTATAAACAGGTTTGTATCCTGGAGCTGGCCACTCATGAGCTCTTTCCACATCAGGTTCCACCACATGCAAGTTAGTTCACCAGTCTTGTAATGATGGACTTTTACTCTTGGATATTTCCAAACCTTTCACCACTGCAAACAATTCTGCAATGAATCCTGAAAAGGCAATGCCATTTTACAAATCTCTGTTGGTGTGAGTCTATTCGGAGAGTCAAGGGAGATGAGAGGCCCCAGAGAGTAGGGTGGTGGCAGGTTTCAGCAAGCTGCCTTTGCTGGAAGTCCTCCCTGTATTGCAGAACCTGCCTCTTGAAGTCCTCTTTTGTCAACTCAGCCATTTTCACTCTGCTCACTGGCAAAGCCCCAGTGCTCCTACAAGTCTGTCACTCACGTGGAGATTATCTAACACAATCAAGGAAATTTGGGGGAAGCCCAACGTCAGGCATGGTCAACTTAGAATTCTGCTCTGTTCTCCTTGGGAACATGGAAGCATCCTCTGTGTTTTTTTATGTGGCTGAAGGTGTGACAGGCCTCCATGTCCCATGTGTTGTTTATGGAGAGGCTTTTGGCTTGTTTACTTATTGGATTTCTCATATATATTTTTTTCTTATTTTACATATTGATCCCAGTTCCCTCTCCCTCCCATGCACCTAACCCCCCTCCCATCCCATCACCCACACACACACACTCCACAGGGAGGGTGATGTCTTCCAGGAGGGATCATCAAAATCTGTCAAGTCATTTGGAGTAGAGACTAGGCCCTCCCTCCTGCCCCTAGGCTAAGGGAGTATCCCTCCATGGGAAATGTGCTCCTGAAGTCCTTTTGTGTACCAGGGATACATCCTGGTTCTACTGTCAGAAGTCCCTTAGACTGCCCAGGTCTTCTAACTGAGATCCATGTTCAGTGGGTCTGAATCGGTCCAATGTTGGTTTCTCAGCTATCAGTTTGGGGTCCATGAGCTCCCCCTTGTTCAGATCACCTGTCTTTGTGGGTTTCTGTAGCCTGGTCTTGACCTCTTTTCTTATCTCTCCTCCCTCTCTGCAACCGGATTCCAGGAGTTCGGTTCAGTGTTTAGCTGTGGGTGTCTGCTTCTGTTTCCATCAGCTGCTAGATGAGGGCTCTATGATGGCATATAAGTTAGTTATCAATCTCAATATCAGGGAAGGGTATTTAAGGTAGCCTTTCCACTGTTGCTCAAATTATTAGTTGGGGTCATCCTTGTAGGTCTCTGGACATTTCTCTAGAGTCAGTTTTCTCTTCAAACCTCTAATGGCTCCCTCTATTATTCATTCTCTCTCTCTCTCTCTCTCCCTCTCTCTCTCTCTCCCTCTCTCTCTCTCTTCCTCTCTCCTTGTCTATACATCCCTGACTCAATCTTCCCAGTCCCACATGTTTTCCTCTCCTCCCCTTCTCTTTCTCCTAGCTCCCTCTCCATTCACTGCCCCCACCCACTCCCCATATGCTCAGATCTTGTTCCTTTCCCCTTCTGTGTGGGACCTTGTATGAGTCTCTTAGGTTCCTCCTTGTATCCTAGTTTCTCTGGCGGTATGAATTATAGGCTGGTGATCCTAGGTCTAAAATCCATATATGAATGAGTACATACCATGTTCCTCTTTTTGTGACTTGGTTACCTCACTCAGCATGATTTCTTCAAGTTCCATACATTTGCCTGTGAATTTCAAGATTCCATTGGGTTTTTTGTTGTTGTTTGTTTGTTTTGTTTTGTTTTGTTGTTGTTGTTTTTTCCATTGAGTAGTATTCCATTGTGTAAATGTGCCACATCTTCTTCATCCATTTTTCATTTGAGGGGCATCTAGATTGCTTCCAGGTTCTCACTATTATAAATAGATCATTTGGGTATATGACTAAGAGTGGGATTGCCAGGTCCTGTGGTAGACTGATTCCCATTTTCCTGAGGAATCGCCATACTAATCTCTAAAATGGCTGTACAAGTTTGCACTCCCACCAGCAGTGGAGGAGTGTTCCCCTTTCTCCACATCCTCTCCAGCATAAGCTGTCATTGGTGTTTCTAATTTTAGCCATTCTGGCAGGAGTAAGAAGGTATCTGGGCTACAAACACCTAGTTTTTTGACAAAACAGCTAAAATTATACAATGGAAGGAGGAAAGCATCTTCAACAAATGGTGCTGGCACAATTGGATGATGGTGTGTAGAGGACTGCAGATAGACCCATGTCTATCGCCATGCACAAAACTCAAGTCCAAATGGATCAAAAACCTCAACATAAATCCAGCCACACTGAACCTCTTAGAAGAGAAAGTGGGAGGTACCCTTGAACAAATTGGTACAGGAGACTGATTACTGAACATAACACCAGTAGGACAGACACTGAGATCAACAATTAATAAATGGGACCTCCTCAAACTGAGAAGCTTCTGTAAGGCAAAGGACACAGTTGACAAGACCAAACGGCAACCCACAGTCTTGGAAAAGATCTTAAACAACTGCACATCTGACAGAGGAATGATCTCCAAAATATACAAAGAACTCAAGAAACTAGTCACCAAAACACCAAATAACCCTATTAAAAAGTGGGATGCAGAACTGAATAGAGAATTCTCAACAGAGGAATCCAAAATGGCTGAAAGACACTTAAGAAAGTGTTCAACATCCTTAGCCATCAGAGAAATGCAAATCAAAACAACTCTGGATTTCTCTTTTGAGACTATCGTTGTGGGCCTCCAAACTGGCTTTAAGCTTGAAGTGATCCTCATTGTTCTTTCCTCTCAAGTGCTGGGATGTAAAGTGTGCAGTATTGTGGCTGGCTAGTTTGTTTTGTACTACATTTTGCAGTACTGGGGGTTAGGCCCAAGGCCTCACTCATGCCAGCAAGTGCTTATCTGATACTTACTTTGGTTTTCTCAGCGATCCTCCTGCGCTGGGGTTAGAGCTATGAGCCACCATACTCAGTATATTTTTAAATAATTCACAGGAACATCAAGAAACTACATAAGACTGGCTCTCCCTCTGTAGTCCAAGGGGTCTCCTTGCACAAGTTCAGTCAGGAAGTGTTGTTCAACTGTCAAACATCTGGAATTCAATAAACACACACCAGAGTAAAAGGTTTCATGCTTTCAAAGAAGCACAAGCAGACAAGCTCCTTGAGAATCAAGTTCTTCAGAGCTAGAAAGCAACTCAAAGCAACAAAGGATGATATGATAGCCTTTCATGCCTAGAGCCCTGAAGGCATGATTAAAAGTGTCTTAAGCCCAAGAAAGAAACTGATATGACTATAATGCATTTAGGACAGAATCCTCCTGACCAAATGTCTAAGAGCATAAATATTAGTACTTATGAAATTATGAAAGTTAAATGTACTTGGGTGAGGGGTTAGTCAAACAGGCATTGTGACAAATGAAGAAGGTGAGGGCATTGGTGTCAACCTAAGAGTATCAGCAGTGTCATCCAGTCATAGGCTCATATAGTTACTAGGGATTTATACTCAGAAAATTTGCTAGCAAATCAATGGATTAAATATTGGCCATAATAGGTGCTGGGCATGGTGGCAGATGCCTTTAATTCCAGCACTAGGAAGACAGGCAGGCAGATGTCTATGAGTTTGAGGCCAGTCTGATCCATACATATCGAGTTCTAGGACAGCCAACACTACAAGTGAAGTCCTGTCTTGATAACAAAGCAGAAAAAGTAAATAAATAAAATTAAAATGCACCATAATGGGAGTATTGGTAACCTAGAAGTTTGTCAGCGCCATAAATTGAGGTATCATTGTTAACATCCATCATAAGACCACCATATCTGAGCTCACAATCAATACAAAGTAGAGACAAGACTTCCTGGACCATTTAAAACTGCGCTTTGAGCCTTGTGTGTCTAATTAGCAAATGCTCACTTGTATCTTATTACAATTGCTTTAGAAAAGTAGATGCCTGCCAGGGCCTTTCCTCATTGTATTTTCCCTCCTTCACTCCTATGTGAGGACAGCATCTTTGTGATCTTGTCCCTAGGAACCAGCCTTTCTGGCCCCTTCCTGCCTAGCGAGATTGAAGATTATGGTGTTATGGAGAGAAGCTGGGGAGGGTGAGGAGGCAGGCTTCTGAAGCCCTTTGTGGATCCTAAGTAAATGGAAAAGGTAAGGGTGTGTGTGGAGTGTGTGTGTGTGTAGTATATGTATAATTTGTGTGTGTGTACTGAGTATGTGTGAGAGTGTGTATAGTGTGAGTAGTGTGTATGAGAGTGTATGTGTGTGGTGTGTATAGTGTGTGTGCATCACATGTATGTGTGTGTGTGGTATTCATAGTGTGTAGTGTGTTGTGGTGTGTAGTGTGTGTACATTGGCATATGGGGGACAGGAACCTATGACCCATCCTATTAAGCATTTTGGAAAGGGTAGAAGGAAGGCTGGTCTCTAGGATCAGTTTGCTCTAGCCTCATCACAAAGCGGGATCCCTCAAGGGATTAGACAGATTTAAGCAATAAGCAAACTGGTAATTACCAAGATGAATCAAAACCAAAGGTATTTTTTGAATTTTCTCAACATTATACTTATATGCTTCCTCAACTGTTGTGTAATCTGAAGGAGGGAAGAAGCTTCCTCAAATAAAATTGAAAACAGGGTTTCCCAATAGCCTGGTAGATGTTGAACTAGAGTTGACATTAATTAGATTCACAGAATGAAATTATCCAGATCCTAGAAAGGCAAACACCCTTGCCACTGCAGGCTGCATACCGATTCATAAACCAGCCAGCCCTTCATCTGACTCCAAAACAGGGGTCTCCAGAGAACACTTGAGTTCTAACTCAGAGAAGGTCCAAGTCATGAGCAGACACACACAGACAAGTGGTAGAAGAGCACAGGCAGTTATCTGGGGTCAGGTGAGCCCTGAGAGGTTCTGAAGCTGAAAGCACACTCTCTCTGCCTTCTTCTAAGACACACATGCCTGCGTCTTCACAAGCAACAGGCACCCAAAGACACAGGAAATATACATCATCAAAAACACTAGTTAAAGGCTTTCTATAAACAGGATCTAAACATAGACATTGTCAAGTCAGGAAATGAATACGTATAATGGGATACCCTGGTATTTTAGTACCTTAGATTGCAATTATAAAAAACGTAGAGAAAATCTGAATTATAAGTTGTTAGTACCTCAACTTTGGGAGGAAAAGTCATCTTGGGAAACATTTTCTGATTTACAAAGAGATTTATTTTTATTTTTCATGTGTATGAGTGTTTTGTCTGTGTGTGTGTGTGTGTGTGTGTGTGTGTGTGTGTGTGTGTGTGTGTGTGTAGTACCCACAGAGGCCAGAAGAGGGTGTCAGATCTCCTGGGGCTGGAGTTACTGGTAGTCATGAACTGCCATGTCAGTGCTGGGAACTGAATCCAGGTTCTGTGTAAGATCAGCAAGCACTCTTCATTGCTGAGCCTTCTCTCCAGTTCTGTCAGATACACATTCAAAACATAATCATAAATCTAGAGAGCAGGAAGGCTCTGAACAGATGTTGACAGAAGCCAACTAACTAAATGCTCTGGATGATCATAGGAATTGGATTTATATCTCCACAGATCTCTCTCTGTGTCTATCTTTCTCTGTCTCTCCTCTTTGTCTTTGTTTTTGTTTTTGTTTTTTTTTTTTTTTTTTTTTTTTTGAGGCAGAGTTTCTCTGTGTAACAGCCCTGGCCCTGGCTGTTCTGGAACTCACTCTGTAGACCAGGCCAGCCTTGAACTCTCTGCCTCTGCTTCTGCCTCTGCCTCCTGAGTGCTGAGAAAGGTGTGCATCACCATGCCCACTGATTTCTTATTGTGTTAGGGTAGATTATGCCTCTGCAGATTTCTTATTAGCATCATATAGTATAGATTACTTTTCTCTTTACAGACTGTGTGTGTCCCAGCTGGATCCAATGAGACTAGTTGTAGCATCTTACGATTCTTTGGAAGAGACCACAGAAAGGAATGTGGCTGACTGAGAACATTTCTTTCTTGGTGTTTCCAGGGATGGATAAGTCAAACTTTGGGAAGGCATATGAGGGTGGACGGGAGGAAGAGTGGGGTCAGCAGATTTCTCATAAACACTCATTTCCTATCAGTCATTCTGGAAGGAGGCAGATTCTGGCTGAGTAGAGGGAAAAGAAGTGGTTGTAGATGGGAAAGAGAAGAAAATTAATTCTTCTTTACAAGCAGTATAAAATGTTGCCCCAGTGTGCCTCTCTATTGCCATAAGAAGCACTAACCAAGGCCAAGGTGGGGAGGAAAGAGTCTATTTGTGCTTACATGTTATAGTCTATCACTGAGGGAAGTCAGGCAGGAGCTGAACCAGAGACCATAGAGAAACACTGTTAACTGGCTTTCTCTTCCTGGCTTGCTCAACTTGCTTTTTAAAACTAAAACCAAGAACTATCTCCCCAAGGTTTGCAATAGTGAGCTCACCCCCCCACACACACACACACACATCAGTCATGAATCAAGAAAATTCCCTGTAGATTTGTGTACAGGCCAATCTGATGGAGGCATTTTCTCAATTGAGGTTTCCTCTGTGAAGATGACTAAATTTGTGTCAAGTTGACAAAAACTAACCAATACCAATGTGGAGTGGGAACCTTAGCTTAAAGTATCAGAGCTGTTTTGTGTGACACAGAGGGGACACATGGCCCTTTCATAGACTCTAGAGCATTTCTGAGCCTAAGGTCTCAGAGAAGACACATCTAAACCTACTATATGTTTGTTCTGTCTACAATTCATCTCATTGTGTTCCATGATATATAATTTATTTCAACTTAGTACTTGATAGACTGTGGAAATGAAATGGAAGGGGCCATGGTGTCCTTTCCCTGAGGAGATACTGTGATGGGCCAATGACCAGCCATGTCTTGAAGCATTGGCAGCAGGGTTAGACTAGGAGCAGCAGGGTTAGGCTAGGAGCAGCAATGTGAAGCTACTGGCAGTAGTGTTGGGCCAGGCAACAAAATGGAACAGAGGAGGCTAGTTGCACATTCATGAGACAGTCTCAAAACCACATGGGAATATCTTTATGAGCCTGTGGAGTTCAGGGCACGCCATGTTCTAAGTTTGCATATGTTGTATAAGCCACTGTCAAGCTGTGTCTTGCCTGAGGCAATTCATTTTACCAGCAGCTTCTGACTCCAGTTTGACTTCAGATGCAAAGGGGATTGACTCCACATCTCCTTGTGTACAGAGAAACTACCACCAGTCTGTCCAGTACCACCCATGAATCAGAGCCTGGTAAGTGACTATTCCTAAAGATAAAGGGCACCATTTATAAACTCATCAAAGTAGTCTAGGCATATGGTGCTCCTATGAGCACAAGTATGTTAAAACTGAAGATTTGAGAACTCGCTGAGTACAACTGGCTGATGAAGGATTGTAACATCCTCTCCTGTGCCCCAGAAAGGAGACACTTAACACTGTAAGGCTCACAATTCCAGCAGCTTGTCATTTAACTGCCCAGTGTAAGCATCAAGGGGTCAGTAGGAAGGGAAAACCTATCTTATCTAGCCCCAAGTCACCTCCCCTTGAATTTTAATGATATTGTGTTTAGGGGCATAGTGACTGACCATAAAACAGCCAAGTCCATGCCTACTGTTTTGTGGAATTTGCCTTCCCAAATTTCTGAGGTTCTGAGTTAGGAGCAAACTGGAGATAATGTTGGAAGCCAGACAGAACTGAAGCTACCACCCTGGGTAAGATGGTGGACTCCTGCAATCCCAGTGTTTTAGTTAGAGTTACCATTGCTGTGATGAAACAGCATGGCCAAAGGCAGATAGTGGGGGAGAGGGTTTGTTTGGCTTACAGATCCTAAATCAGTCAAAAGAGGAAAGCTAAGGCAGGAGCTCAACTCAGTGGGAACCTGGGGTCAGGAGCTGATGCAGAGGCCACGGAAGAGTGTTGGTTACTGGCTTACCCACCTAGCCTACTTTCTACTAGAATCCAAAACTACCAGTCAAAGAGTGTCACCATCTACAACAGGATAGACCATCCCCCATCACACATTAATTAAGAAAATGCCCTACAGGCTTGTCTACAGCCCAATCTTATGGAAGAGTTTTTTTCTCAGTTGAGGTTCCCTCCTCTCAGATGACTCTAGCTTCTGTCCACCTGACATAAAAGTAGCCATCACACCTAGCTATTGGAATGACAGAAGTGCAGCGATTGCACGTGAGTTTTGGAGTTGAGATAAGGCTAGCCAGGACAGGGAGAGGTCCATCTAAAACATGAAACAACAAACGAACCTTATTTTTTTAATGGTCACCTTTGTTACCATTGGTAAATGTGGCTTCAGAATTTCAGCCAAGTGGTTTACTAATGTGTTATTTTTCAGTTAGTCATAGTCACCTAGACACTGGCTTAGCAGGACCCCTGGTGGCTTCCTGCCTCACCTTCCCCATATCACACAACAGTCCCCAGACACAACCTTGCTGAAAGACAGAGAGTATCTCCACTCTAACTCTGGGAAATCTTTTTGTCTCCAAAACTCACTAACCAAACCACAATGAATGAGGAACATGGGAAGACACCAGCCACGTGAGTACAACTGGTCAATTATGAAGACAATAAATCTCTTACCTTTTTCCATACTATTATTAAGTATTGTCTTTTTTGTTTGTCTTGTGTCTTAGCCTATGAAAAACTTCTTAAGAAACCCCATAATTATGTATTTTCTAATATATATGAGAAATTATTCATAAGTGTACTGCTTAAAATAACCACACATACAAGATAGATACCTACTCACACTTGGGGTCCTGATGCTGCGAGAATCTGGTAACACAAGATGAGTAAACTCCAATTGAACTGCAGTGAACCAGGAACTAGCAATATTGTTGTTATAATTGAGTTTCCTGTTTCTTCCAATAGTTGCAGCATTCTGTGCAGGATTCATGAGTCCAGTGTTGCCCATTTGTTATATTTGCCTTGCAGCATTGGAATGCCAAACATAAACAACCCGAGTGAGAAATGATTTGTTTGGAGTCATGGTTTCACAGCAGTCAGTCCAAGATCCCTTAGCCTCGGGCATTTGACAGGATATCCTGCCACAGGAACAGATGGAAGAGGGTGCAGAAGAGGCTGAACTCCCTTCTTGGTGACTAGGGAACAGAGAGAAAGCACCAGAAAACAGAGGGAATGGAAAAAAGCCCCAAGAACACATGCTGGTGGCTTACTTCCTAAGCTAGATGCCATGTTCCACCTTTCATCACTCCCAATAAATATCATATTATAAACACATTAAGCATGAGCTCACTCATTAGGTCAACCCGCTCACAATCTAATGGTCTGGAAACATCCTCCCAGCCACAGGTAAATTGTACTAATCTCATAAGCATTTCCTAATCCCATCACATTAGCAATCAAGAAGAAACCCAGCAGTTCTGGGACTGGAAGCTTAAGTGTATTTCCTGAGCCATTCCCTATGGTGGGATGCCTTACTCAGCCTTGATGCAGGGGGTGAGGAGCTTAGTGCTGCCTCAACTTGATATGCCATGCTTTGTTGACTCCTATGGGAGGCCTTACTCTTTCTGAGAAGTGGATGGGGAAAGGGTAGGAAGGAGGTAGGGGGAGGGAGCAGAAGGAGAGGAAGGAGAGGGAACTGGTTGGTGTGTAAAATAAATAAAAAGATTTAATAATACATAAAAGAGTATTTCCTGTTATTCTATGTGCTGTGGAGGCAAATTTTTGTTGCTTTATTGTTCACCCTCCCCAGCTTTGGTGCAGCCATGATTGTTGGGTTCCTCTGTCTCTCTCCTTCCTCACTGTAGAGGAGTCAAAGCTTGGGCCAGTCACAGTATAATCTCAGAAACACAGCAAGGTGAGGTTTCCAGTGTTTGGGTTCACTCAGTGTCTTTCACAGCACACTGGCTCAGTCAGTAGAGCAGGAGACCCTTGCTTTCTTGTTGTTGGTTGGTTGGTTGGTTTGGTTTGGTTCTTTTGAGACAGGGTTTCTCTGTGTGGTTCTGGCTGTCCTGAAACTCCCTCTGTAGACCAGGCTGGCCTGGGAGTCAGGAATCTTCCTGCCTCTGACTTCTAAGTGCTGGATTTAAGGGGTGTGCCACTACTACCCAGTGAGACCCTTACTTTTTGAGACAGGGTTTCATTATATCCCAAGCTGGCCTCAAACTCAGTGTCAGAGGATGACATGACATGGCACTTTTGATCCTACCCCTGAGTGCTGAGATGAGACACATGATCTACTAAACTGGGTAGTTTATGCAGCTCTGGGGATCAAATCCAGGTACCTAACTGGAGATCAAATCCAGGTGACTTTGCAATAATTTTATGCACGCTAAGCACTGCACTGACTGAGTTATATCCCCAGCCCTAGACTGACTCTCTTTCCAATACTTTAACACGTGTTAAGTTTTTTAAGTAGTGGGGGTCTCATTGTAATATTGTCATGCATGTATATAATGTTATTTTCATTATATTTATCCTTCTATCACCATCTCTTGTCCCTTGTCCTCTCCATGGATCTTCCTCCTCTTTCCAAATTGTTTCTCTTTTACTTTTATGTCTTTTTGTGTGCACATGTATTTTGTGTGTGTGTGTGTATGCACATCATGTATGTGCAGGAGCATGCATGTGTATATGTACATACATATGAAGGCTAGAGGTCAATACAAGGTGTTTTCTCCATCCCTCTATACCCCATGAATTTTTTGGTGGGGAGGGAGTATTGGGAATTGAACTCGTGGATGGGGAGGTGCTCTACCACTGAACCACACCCCAGCCCTTCCACCTTATTGTTTGATAGACAGGGTCTCCACTGAATAAGGGCTTGCATGCTAATATTTCCCTTATCTCCCAATTATTTTTATTATTACATTTGTTTATTTATTTGTGTTTATATGTGTGTTTTCTAAGATTGTTTCAAGAGAGAAGGGCTTGCTGTGTTGCCCAGGCTAGCCCAAACAGATGAGCTCAAGCAGTTCTCCTGTCTTACCTTCTGAAGTAACTGATTTGTGTAGCCATGCATACAATTTTTAAAGGGGCTCCCGAAAAATCTTTCATGTGTGACTCAATAAAGATCAAATATAGTAATACTGGCATGTGTGTCTCATATTTGCTATTTATGAATTCTCCAGGACAGTGGTTGGAGTGGTATTTCAAACAAAATATTTTTTTTTCAATTGTGTGTGTGTTCGTGTGTTCTCGAGAACATAGGTTTATGAACATGCAGGGTCAAGGGAGACCAGAAGAGGGTGTCAGATCACCCAAAGCTGGAGTAAAAGTGTTTGTAAGCTGCCCAATATAGGTGCTGGAAACCAAACTTGAGTCCTCTGGAAGAACAACAGTTGCTCTTCACCATCAAGCTCATAAATAATGTTAAAACTATGGTTTCTGCTACAGAAAATAACTGGTTCCAAAAACCTACCTTCAATAGCTGCAGTGAAGCAGAGGCCGCAGCTTTTACAGTAACTGTATAATCCTGTCCAGGGAAGCTGGGCAGAACATCTGGGGAAAGCCGGTGGGTAGAGCATCTGAGCAGAAAAGCTGGGCAGAGCAGCTGGGCAGAGCTTCTGGGCAGAGCAGCTGGGTAGAACAGCTGGGCAGAGCAGCTGGACAGAAGCTCTCTTGACTCTGGGGATGTACTGGTAAAACTGTGCTCCATGTAGCTGCTGACTTACAAAGAAGAGAGAATGAATATTACATAGAAGACTGCTGTTGGAACACCTTCCTCTGACTACAACACCTACACTACTCCAAAACCCCTAGAGGCAAGCTATCACCAGCAGCTGCCAAACCCACAGGCATGTACACACAATGCCAGGATACAAAGATAAGCACACAATCATGGACTATCAGCCATCTGAGGAGAGGAACACTGGAGGAGACATGGAGCTTAGTGGATGATAAACAAGAAACAAAGCCAACAATTAGAGAAATAGTCCAGACAAGCTAAGAACGCTCCAGATTGTAAATATTTCCAGTGTGATAGTTTAGTTGTTATCTTTTTATTTTCTTTATTGTAGAAACTTTGAAGGCTCAACATAAGAACCTATTATAGGAATGGACAAAATAGAAGAATAAATATAACTATAAAACCTAGATAAAGAAATTTCTAATAGCCTGCCATAATCCAGAAGCTCTGCTATTTAGGTCTGTCTGAAAAGGAATAAAAGGAAGGTGAAATGGACACAGAGGAAAATAAAGAGGGAGAATGAACGTGAAAAAGGAGGGGAGAAGGAGGTAACACCCAGGTGTAAACACACACAAATGAATGAAAGAGGAAAGGTGGTAAGAGTAAAGAAAGGAGGGAAGGAAGGAAATAGCAATCAGGTAAAAGGAAGGACAGATTTACCATTCCTGGAGAAGACAAGAGTCCGCAGATGAGGGAGCTGAACCGGGTAGAAGCGAGAACATCAGGAATTCAAGATCACCCTCAGGTATGGAGACAGCTTAATGCCAGCCAAATACCTAAGGCCTGTCTCAAGCAAACGCATTTGTGTAATTATAATTATCCTCTAAACTGTTTGTGCTGGGTATTTTGCCACAACAATGCAAAAGTAACATACCATACTATCTTTTTTTTTTTCTTTGTGAGTTACTCAGTCATAAACATGTCATTATAGCAATGAGGAATTGTACTGATTCATGAGCCCATATCTCTTGTCACTGATGTACATCCTTTTGTCTTCAGAGGCAAACCAGCTTTGAACTGAAATGCATTCTAGGAATGGCAGGGCAGGGAAATGGAAAGGTATGGTGAGGCTGATGAGCCAACCAACTAAAGCCTGCTGGAATTCCAGCTATAATCTAAAACTTTCCTTAATGTCTGATAACATTTTGAAGTGGAGTTTTGATCACGTTCAGTCCAAATGCATCCTAATTGGTAGAATATCAACTGCAGCACTGTTACTAATAGAGAAAAGTAGCCAAGCAACATAAATGCCTATAAACGGAAGTGTCTGACTAAATCAACGGGATCATATCTGAGGTCGGCAAACAAGGGAGGTAGTTGAGACTGGGACCTATTTGATTTGGGTTATGCATGTGTTCCCCCACCCCCTCAGTAACAATGCACTTGGCTGACTTGCTTCTTTAACTGCACATACTATGAGCACACATTCCTTTCCAAACAATGCATCTTGAGACCTCAGAACCCTCTCAACACTCCACCTATACTAGGCTCCACATAGTCCTATCTCTCTGAACAATAGTGCAGATTTCTCTGCCCTTAGTAATTGTCACGTATAGGTTGATTCTATTCTACTGTTGTCTCAGTGTATCCTGGGGCAAAGTACAGCAAGGCCCATCTGGCCTGAACTTGCTTGGGGTGCATAGCAGTAAAGCAAACAGTAGCCTTCAAGTGAACTTTTAGGGGAAATGCTCTATTTACCATCTTATGTATATTTATAGTTGGGCATGTATATGATTAAAATAAGATGCATTTTGGGAAGGGATATGAAGAATAAAAAAAAAGTGAATTATATGATGTGATTCACCAATGAAAACAGAACCACCCAAACTATGCCCTTAGTAACCACTCTCTCCTTCCTTTAGATCCCATAAAAAGACACCCAGGCTATATATAGCCTAAGACCCTCACTTACTTTCACTCATGTGGCCTCCTGTCAATCTTGATAATCCATACTATCCCTTCACTCTGATCAGTGTCATTGAAAATCTGTGAGCCTTTATTTTAAATCCTTTTAATAAGATACAAAAAACCTGGAATCATCTGGCTAGGATCCCAAACACCCACAAACATATTCATACCGTAGAATATTATGCAGGCAATGAAATAAATGAAGCGAATCTCTGTACATGGATTTCCAAGAAATTGATTTCTAAGAAAATGATTTCTAAGAAAGTGAGTATAACATTACAAATATATGTTGGTTTTCAGCCACAGTCTCTGATTTTTAAGTGCTCCCCTCAAGGCAGGTAATAGAAACTCTAGTGCTCTCTTCCCCATGGGTAGCTGACCACAAAGTTCTCGGACCTACGCTGGCTGATAAGGATCATAAGGTCTTCCTCATTCTCGAAGGGTTTCACCCCATACGTTAGAGGGAGGAATGCCACACAGAGAGGCCAAGAAAAGTGCTAGACAGGTCTTGCTTGGTTTCCACACCAGGCTCATAACTATCATGCCTTTGTGATGAGATCTCCATTAAAACCCAGAAGAGACGCTAACTTCCAGGTAGCTGAACATGTGGAATTTCCTAGGAAGGGCAGGCATGCTTGGTGGCCCTCCCTGCGCACTGCCCTCTCCCCATCTGTATCCTCTGTAGCACCCTGTGCACGTGACCAGTAAGTATGTGTAAGTGTTCCCTGAGCTCTGTGACCCCCCCAGTTGTCAGGAGTAGGGTAGGTGGACAACCTGGGGCTTGCAATTGGCATGGACAGGAGACAGCTTTGGGGAACGGACCTTTGGCTCATTGGACCTGGTGTTTTCTCGAAGAAGCGGTAGAAGTGAATTGGATTCTAGGACATCTACATGTACCTGCTATTGGAAAAAAAGAAATGTTTGCTTGGTGTGGGGGGGGAACTATTTTTCTGGTGTCTGAAGCGATCTGTGCTGTGAGAGTGGAGGAGGAGAAACTGAAGCTGGGATTGGGTTTCCCTTTATGTCTTCAGAGTGAATAAAAAGAGACAACACATACTGATGCTCTAACACTTTCGTGTAAGTATCAGTAAGTATCTGCAGAAACCAGAACTGGAAAGACATGGTTCCCACAAAGAAAGAAGTGGGAGTGTGGGACAGGAAGGGAAGGAGTATGTGTTTCGTTTTATTTTTCGTAGTGTATATCTTGCCTGTTGTGTGAGGGTTAGCCTCGTGCTTACAAAAGAGGAGTAAATGAGCTCTGCAGAGTTCATTTATTCTGCACAGCTGTGTGATTGGTCTTACAATTTTATTCTTTTCATTAGTGTTACCCACAATCCCACCAGACTGTAGGAAGACATTATCTTCCCAATTATGACATGACTGTTAGGTCCGTTTTTACTGGCTATGATTATTATTATTATTTTGAATAGGGTCTCATGTAGCCCAGGCTGGCCTCCACCTTGCTCAGTAGTTGAGAATGAGCTTGAACTTATTCGTATTCTCCTGCCTCTACTGATGTTCATTTATCACGTTGATAGTAAGTGTATATTATTCAAGGAGTTGGGGTAGTTTTTGCTGGCTGAGAACCTGCTATGAAGCTGAGACTGGCCTTGAACTCATGATCCTTCTGACTTCAACTCCAGGTGCTACGATTACAGATGTATACCATCAGGTCCAGTTTTGATTCTGTTTTTTTGAGGCATGGCATCCAGCTCCGGTCTCAGCTTCCTGAGTGTTATGGAATATTAACTTAAGATGAGTGACATTTGTTTATGCTGTGGAACATTTGTTTAATGATGCAAAGATGTGTTGCATTCTTTTATGTTGCATTTTGTTAACTCTGTGAAGCCATGTTGGTCTAATAAAGAGCTGAATGTCCAATAGCAAGGCAGGAGAAAGGTTAGGAAGGGCTGGCATGCACAGAGAATAAATAAGGGGAGAAGTCTGGTAAGAAAAGATCAAGGAGCGAGAGAAGGAGGACCCACCCAGCTACACAGCCAGCCAGAAAGAAAGAAAGAAAGAAAGAAAGAAAGAAAGAAAGAAAGAAAGAAAGAAAGAAAGAAAGAAAGGAGAGTTTACAGTCTGTCTGTAAACGTAAAAGACCAGAGGCAAAAGATGGGATAATTTAAGTTAAGAACCTGGCTAGAAACTAGCCAAACTAAGGCCAGCCATTCATAAAATATAAGCTTCCATGTGTGGTTTATTCAGGTGGTGGGTCCCAAAAAACCAAAAGAGGAAAAAAGTACAACAACAACCAACAAGAGTACTAGTACTCCAGGTGTGCACCACCACACCCAGCACGTTGGCTTTGGCCTTGGTGTGTAACACCTCAAGTCCAAACAGATGTGTCTTCTGCACTTACCACATCTTTTACCAGTTGAATGTGAATAAAACCAGAAAGCATCACAAACTGAAGTTATGCTGGGAAATGATATTGGAGCAAGCTGAAAGTCTCTAGCTGACTCCAGGAAGAGGTCCAGATTCTTTTGAACCTAGTAGACCAGGTTCTTACAGCCATTTAAGTAAGACCCAACATTGCAATATATGTGACATTTACATCCATTTGGAATGCCTAAGGCACTGAGTACCTCCCTAAAGACACCACAAGGCATGAGGGCACATCCCTAAAATCCTATCAAGTCACGAGGTAGAAGAAAGAGGATCAGGATGTGAGGTCACACTAAGCTAAAATAGTGAGTTTGAAACCAGCCTGGGCTACATGATATGCTAACTTAAAAAACAAAGAAAGAAAAGACATCACAGATAGCCTTGCTGTGGCATCAGAAATCTGTTTCCATGCCCATTGATCCTGCTAGATTGTTTCCCTACTACCATGAAAAAAAAGAAAAAGAGAAAGAAAGGAAGGAAGGAAGGAAGAAAACCTCTCACTCATCTGTCTATCCATCTATCCTTTTATCCACTTATTCATCCAGTGAAGGTTTAACTTTTGTTAGGATGGCACATTTCATGTATCAACCCATTTAGACTATGATACCAAATATTTCAACAAAAACTCAACTGTGACTACAGCATCTTAGTGTTTGAGCATTTACCCAGCACGCCACAGGCCTGCCTGGGTTCAATGCCTAATACTGAAAACAGCAACAGAATCTAATCTTCTAGCTGACAAGAAGGTACTTTGTACATGTGATTGACATTTATACACGTGATGGATGACCTTAAGCCAAGAAGATGACCCTCAGTAACCAGCATGACTCTCATCTGAGGACTGAAAGGCCTTCTAAGCTACACTGATTTACCAAAGGAGAGACAGTGCTGTTGTGGACTCCAGCTTCAGGTCCCGCTGGGAGTGCTCAGTCTGCTGCCAGGTCCCATGTGTCTCAGACTTGCCAATCCTGCCAGCACAAGTGTGTAAGTCAGCCCCCATCACAGTCAGCTAGATGGTCAATTAGATGGACTCTGGGGCCAGTAATACATTGAGCACCCTATAGTGTAACTATATTGATAATTCCAGAGTTTGGTGTGCAAAACTCTATGGCTTTGGAGAAGTATGTGAGTGGAATGGGGGATTTGCAGATGCCCTATGCGCTCTTCTAATTATTTTCTCTTTTATTTATTATTTTTTCTGATTTTACATATCGATCCCAGTTCCATGTCCCTCCCATCTTCCAATGCCCCCCACTGACCCCCATCCTCTCCCCAGGGAGGGTGAGGAGTTCCAGAAGGGATCATCAAAATCTGTCAAGTCATTTGGAGTAGAGCCTAGGCCCTCCCCCGTGTCTCTAGGCTAAGGGAGTATCCCTCCATGGGGAATGGGCTCCCAAAGTCCATTCCTCCACAAGGGATACATCCTGGTTCTACTGTCAGAGGTCCCATAGACTGCTCAGGCCTCCTAACTGAGACCCACATTCAGGGGGTCTGGGCCCCTCCTACGCCAGCTTCTCAGCTATCAGACTGGTGTCCATGAGCTCCCCCTTGTTCAGGTCAGCTGTCTCTGTGGGTTTCTGTAGCCTGGTCTTGACCCCTTTGCTCATCACTCCTCCCTCTCTGCAACTATTCCAGGAGTTCAGCTCAGTGTTTAGCTATGGGTGTCTGCTTCTGCTTCCATCAGCTACTAGATGAAGGCTCTAGGATGGCATATAAGGTAGTCTTCAATCTCATTATCAGGGAAGAGAATTTAAGGTAGACTCTCCATTATTGCTCAGATTATTAGTTGGGGTCACCCTTGTAGGTCTCTGGGCAATTCCCTAGTGTCAGATTTCTCTTTAAACCTATAATGCCCCTCTCTATTATGGTATCTCTTTTCTTATTTTTTTTTCTATTCTTCCCCTGAATCAATTTTACTGCTCCCTGGTGTTCTCTCCCCTCCCTTCCTCTTCTCCCATTCTCTTTCTCCTAACTCCCTCTTCCCTACCATCCTGCTCCCAGTTTGCTCAGGATATCTTGTCCCTTTCCCTGTCTGTGGGGAACCATGTATGTCTCTCTTAGGGCCCTTCTTATTTACTAGCTTTTCTGGCAGTGTGATTGTAGGCTGGTGATCCTTTGCTCTATGTCTAAAATTCATTTATGAGTGAGTACATACCGTGTTCATCTTTTTGTAACTGGGTTACCTCACTTAGGATGGTTTCTTCTAGTTCCATTCATTTGCCCATGAACTTCAAGTTTCCATTGGTTCCTCCCCTCCCCCTCAAAGTAGTACCCCATTGTATAAATGTAAAACATTTTCTCCATCTATTCTTCAGTTGAGGGGCATCTAGGTTGCTTCCAGGTTCTGGATATTACAAATAATACTGCTATGAACATAGTTGAACAGATTTGGGTATATGCCTAAGAGTAGGATTGCCGGGTCCTGTGATAGACTGATTCCCATTTTCCTGAGCATCCACCATACTGATTTCCAAAGTGATTGTATGAGTTTGCACTCCCACCAGCAGTGGAGGAGTGTTTTCCTTTCTCCACATCCTCTCCAGAATAAACTGTCTCTGGTGTTTTTGATTTTAGCCATTCTGATAGGAGCAAGATGGTATCTCAGAGTTGTTTTGATTGCGTTTCCCTGATAGCTAAGGGTGTTGAGCACTTTCTTAAGTGTCTTTCAGCCATTTTAGATTTCCTTTATTGAGAATTAATATCACTTCTCTGAGGAAAAAAAATATTGCTCTTTTAATTTCACAGCATGAAACAAATATCACATTATTAAGTGAGAGAAACATGTTGGGGTAAGTTTAAGAGAACTTTAGCTAGAGTGAAATTGAGAATTCAGGAAAATCCCATGCTGCCAGGAACACACATCCTTGGCATAAACCAAGCTTTGGTGCATACACGCTGCAAAAACAATACAGGGAAGGTCTCGAGGTCCTTGGTTTCTAACTTGAGTCAGTTATTTACCTTTACTTTAAAATTTAAAGTTTCACATCACTTCAACATTTCAGCTTTGTAAAATACACAGGCTTCTGCCCCGCTCCCAGAATTCACCATGGATTGTGGTCATTGGGGGATGGAGGCCCCGTGCTAATGACTTGTTAAAAAGTACTCATTTCTAGGTCTCAGCCCAAACTTACTGGAGCAGAAACTTTCCAAGAGAACCCAAATCAACATTTTAATTGATTTATCATATTATTTTCTGTGTGTGTGTGTGTGTGTGTGTGTGTGTGTGTGGTTATACACTTACCACAACACTTGAGTGGAGATCAGAAGACAGGAGTTGGTTTTCTCTTCCCATCATATGTGTGTGTGTGTGTGTGTGTGTGTGTGTGTGTGTGTGTGTGGTTATACACTTACCACAGCACTTGAGTGGAGATCAGAAGACAGGAGTTGGTTTTCTCTTCCCATCATGGGATCCAGATATACTCAGGTCATCAGGCTTGGCAGCAAGTGCCTGTATCTGATAAGCCTTCCTTCCAGTCCTGTACTTTCTTATAATAAAAACCCAAAACACAATTTTCTTTCTTTTTGTTTGCTTTTAAATATACATCTATCACTCTCACGACATACAACATTTAGCCTGACATGGATGGTGCACACCTTTAATCCTAGCATTCAGAGGCAGAAGCAGGCAGATCTCTGTGAATTTGAAGCCATTCTCGTCTATATGTTGAACTTCAGGCTTACCAGCACTACATGGAGAAACCCTGTCTCAAAAACAAACAAACAAAAAAACATGCAGCATTTGCTATGTGTGATTGGGCACACATGTAATCCCAGCACTTAAGAGGCTGACGACATAGGTTTATGAGTCTTAGTCTCATCTGAACTACATGTGAGAAGTTAATAATAAGAATACATTATATTGTGATTGATTATTAATAGTATTATTACATTAATTTCAAATATCTAGCATTTCTTTAACATATGAGCACAGGAATCCCCCAGATTCTCCAAGTCATTGAATCCATGATATCAAAAGTATTTTTACAATAACACTGAGATGGCACTTGAGTTTTTAAAACTCATTCCTCCATGAGACTGGTAGAATTTTCCCAAGGTTAAACGACAAAGGGATTTAGCAAATCAAATGCAGAAGCAGCTGAGGCCTGATTTCTCTGAGGCACAAGAGGACTCTGCAGTTGTGAAATAATGTCTCTTCATCGCCTACTCTTTACTTTCAGGAGACAGAGTTTTTCATTAAAAGATGTTATGTTAACATACAATGAACTTACTGTTTAAAGATAAATTAGTAAGTGAATTTTTTAAGATTATAGTCTTAATTTCTAAATAGTGTATAATAGTAGATATAACCCACCTACAAATGGGCTGTGGAGGGTATTCAGTAATTTTCAGTAGGGGTGTGCCATGAGCCAAAAGTTTGAGAAGTGTTCTAAATTTATTTTTCCTTCTTGAAAGAATGCTAAGCGATCTCAATGGGAACTCTTTTCTGGCCATTTTATTAACACATTTTATATGTGATGGAACGACTGGTTTACTAGGCAAGCAAATACACCACTATTAGATGGACCTTGGTGAAGTTTTTTTTTTTTTTTTTTGACTATTCAAGAGAAAGAAGTGATGTTTTCCATGAAGACCAAGTAAAAAACTAGAAAAATAAGCCCTCAGAATTCCATTCAAGTAGCCAAGTCTAGTCACCACTGAAAGAGGTACAGATGGGGTATTATTAAAACAAAGAAAGATGTTTCAGGCACGCATAACATGACAGTGAAGATGACATTGTTTGAAGCAAGCATCCCTGGAATCTAGATGTCCTCCCTTGATTTCTGTTTTATCCTGGGGAGATCAAACCTCTTCAAGGGTCTGTCTTCACATCTGGGTTTATATTGGAATCCAACATTCTTTTATTAGTCATCCTTTCTTTTATTCATCAAATATTTATTAAGCATTTCCTTTGTTCCTGACACACCATTGCACACTGGGAATACAGAAGGCAATAACCCAGTGTCTGGCTTGAAGCATAAACAATTTTATGGAGACGAACATATGAAAATACCTTTATTGTTGAAGTTACTTTTACCAAAATAACTGTCCACTTTCACAGCCTTTGATCTTTCCTCCAGATTATTATTTCTTCATAGCACTTATCGTCATACACTGCACCACCCCATTTACCTGGGGAAGACCATGCTGTTAACTTACTTAACTATGTCTCAAAAGGATAATTTTTTTTTTTTTTTTTTGCCATATGAACACTCAGCGGCAATGTAGAGTGAATATACCCTTCTTTATTGTTATTTTGTATAAATTCATAAGGAGAAAGAAAAAAGAAAAAATACATAAAAACACCTTCTGTGAGTCTAAGGGAAGATCCACTTAGAACATACCTGTGTCACTTCATGACCCAAGCAATACGACCTTCTCTACAACCCACAGTTGTAGTGTGAGGAGCTTCAAGGCTATCACTCAACAATGTCCACAGGAGAACTGGGACTGTGGTTAATGCATGCTGGGTCCTTCCTAAGTGAAAACACTTGATGTGGTGTCTCATCTACAAGCCACCTCACCAGGTAGATGATACCGTTAGTTATCTTGTCACTAATGAGGACACTGGTGCTTGGAGGGGTTATGGGACTTGCTCAAATTTGTAGAGCCGGTCATGGCAACAGAAAATGAACTATTTACCAATATTTCCAGCAGATTATCATGCATGTTAAGGCTTCAGAAGCACTGCTCTACATCAGTGGCTTGTCACTGTCAACTGTTTTCCAGAACACAGATCTCCCCTAATGTTGCATGGGATCCCTCTATAGGTGGGGTTCTGGAGGACACTGGAGTAGCTGCTGGTTTTTCTTTCTTACAAGTACTTCCAACTGCTCCTTCCTTTTAACTATCTTCTCCGTAAAGCCTTTGCTGTCTGGCTCATTTAGACCCAACCAGCTTCATGCTGCCTGCTGACCCTTCTTGCTAAGCACAGTCCTTGTAGCCCAGTGACTGTGGGTGGTTTTCTAGCTTTCAGACTAGTTGTCTGACTTTCAACCCTCTATAAAACCTGTGGGAAAGAAGGATGCTTTTTTTTTTTTCTTATCGTAGTGATTTGTACTCCCACCCAAGAACTATATTTATCCTTAAAACAATATTAGTACTCCCCATTCATCTGTATCTTTCTAATCGAGGAACATAGTGTGTACAGTCACTGCAGGAGTCTGCGAGGGAGTTGGGTTGGGGTGGAGGGGGGGATGTCTGGGAGCGGAGCAACTGCAATAACCTCTGAATAGTTACATCCTTATAGTCCTTGATTTAAAGAGAAATATAGCACAAGTTTAAGAACTGTAAACTTGTCAGGGGAAATGTTTTCATAACGTCCCAAGACTTTGTCTGGGTTCTTCAGTGAGAAACACACTTTGTCATGAAACAAAAATTTTCCAGTGTCAATTAGCACCACAAATATTATTTTAATGACAAGTAAGATTATTTCCATGGTGTCTTTAGAATGAAAACTCAACAGTGAAAATTACATAGCAAATTCCCAAGCCCCAAAGAATGCAGCCAAGTCTGCCCCACCTAAAAAAAAAAAAAAAACCTATATACTAGCCAGAAGCTTATCTCTATGTTAAAGCATCCTAAATTGCATAAGGGGGCTTTAGCAGCCCCAAGAGTACAGGGCACCACCCCAGTTTCCTTCCCTGTTGATTTAAATTGGGGGAATTATAGCACAATGTTCGAAGTTCAGCCATGTAAGAGGCACTTAATCTGCATTCCAGTTGTCTGCCTGGCGGAGTGGCTGATGTCACAAGTCCAGGCAGGGACTTCAGCCTTCTTTTGCACTTGGTTTAAATTGCCTGTAGTAGGCACCTTCTGCGGTGGGGCTCATTTCCATTCATCCCACCCAGAGGCCTCTATTCCATCCAATTACCCACAGCTGAAAGGGCTCCAAGGCTTTGGAAGATTTTCCATCCTCTGGGGCTGTTGGCTGGCCAGAAATTAAAATCAGGCTTTTGTGATACCTAGTGCTTGCCATATGATGTCTCAAAGGGATTGGAATCATTTTCAGCAAGAATTCAGAGGGATTGAGTTACAGGTCAAATGCTAGGACTTGGCACTAAGTCAAGAAACACCCTGCTTATAGCATAGCCTTAAGCTGTATGTGAAAATTCAGGGAGTCTGGAAGACCTGGGGTAACCCCTTAAGAGCCAAGAGTGAAGGAGCCTTAGTGGGACTGTGTTAGAATGGTGGACACAAAGTTCAGAGAAATAATTAGTAATAGCTGTATTTGGATCCTACAAAGACTACTGATCATTATAAACTTTACTATGATTTCTGAGATGGAACGGTGTTGATTTTTTTTTTTTTAAATCGGAGGCTCACCATGTAGCCCAGGCTGTCCTGGAGCCTGTGGTCTTCCTGCTTCAGCCAGTGCAGTCACTGGGATTTTGAGCATGTACTACATGCCCAGCTTCATTGGTAAATGCAAGTCCTTTGGAGACGGGATGGCATGTGATTCTCCCCCTGCCATTCTCTGTATTTCTGTACTTTTCCAAGGAGCCACAATGAGGTAAAAGGGGATATATTTAGACTCAGACTAGAGGCTCCGTTATCTAACCCATTCCCCCGAGACCTTGGCGAGTTATTCATCTTAGTCTACTTCCACTTCTTTTTGTAAAGTGGGGAAAATATTAACAGTCCTGCCTTCCGGGGCTCTCTGTGTCCTGTGCCCCACCAGTGTGGGTCTACCAAAAAGAGTCCATGCGTTTGCTGGCTCTGACCCCCATGCACTATTGTGGAAACTTTGGTACTTTCTATATCCTGCTGCGCGGTGCACTCAGCCACCACCTAATGTGGATGAGCCCAGGAAAGAAGCAGCAAAAGCCATGACTCCACAGGAGTGTCCCTTGCTGCCCAAACACTGCTTCTTCACACCCCTTCCTTTAGCTGCTCTGTCCTCAGGCACCAGACTTGCTGTGGTTACAGAGCTAGGAATCTGATGACAGGCCCAACTTGATTTTGTGCTAAGACTCCTCTATTATATTTTTTGGATGAGTGAGTTTCAAATATTTAAATATTCATTTTTCAGAAAATGAAACAAATTAAAACCAGTCTTTGGGGCTAGAAACACTATAATCTGAATATGAGTCAAACTTTCCTTAAGGACTCAAGAGCAGCAGTGTGGACATGGCTGCTGGCGCTCTCTGTTTCTTGCCATTAAGCTGTGCAGCATTGCAAGCACCCTTCGCTGCCACATTTGATCCTCCCCTCAGTTGCACAGCTAGGGGCTGGGACCACGGCTGAATCCCTGTAAGCATCCATTGTTTTGTTTTCTATGATCATCCTGGCATTCCGAAGAATAGTTCAACAGTGTCCTCTTTCACAGTTAACCTAAAGTTTCACCTGAAAGTATTCTAGGTAGGGTAATAGATCAGTTAGTGGTTGCCTTATGGGAGGGCAATAACTTTTGCACATTTGAACACTGCTGAAAACAGTCCGGTGCTGGGCTCATCTTCAAGTGATCTGTGTGTTGGAATTATGCTCAGGTTCTCAGAAATGAAAAGGGAAACATGAAAATATGCGGCAAAGTTCTATTCTAGAGATCTCTAGATTAGTGTGTTTAACAGAAACTGGAGTGGGAGGAGAAAAGGCCAACACAGTGACTCCCTAATATTCGTGGGAACTTTCTAGGGCCAATTATATAAATTGCTTTACTGTTTCTTTTTTTGTTTGTTTATTTTTTTATTTTATATAACCAAGTCCATTTAAATGAAAACATTTATAGACAATATTTGGGAATTTGGGCTTTGTTCTTTCCAAACTACTTCCTGCTGGTAAGGGATGCTGTCATGGGAGATTCGAAGAAGATTCAGAAATCCTGGCTGTAGTCTATAAGGCTGCTTTGTCCAGCTGTTTTGAATGTAGGATCACCTCGTACTCTGTTTCAGGTGGTCTGGCGTGATCAAACCACATTAGTCTGGAAGGAATCCACATCTTTTCATTTTCTGTGGAAACAAAAATAGAAATCCTTTTCACCAGTAACTTGTCCTTGAACTTAAATTTTGGAGTCAAAGCATTTTTTTTAATTTAATTTATTATTTTACATGTCGATCCCAGTTCCCTCTCCCTCCCTTCCTCCCTCCCTCCTTTCCTCCCATATACCCTCTCTGCCCTCTCACATGCACTCTAACCACGCTCCCCTCCCATCCCCCACCCCAATTCCATATGTAGGGGAATGCCATCCAGTTGGGGTCATGTAGGTCTGACAGGTCATGTGAAGTAGGGACTAGGGATTCTCTCCTGTCTCTAGATTAAGGCAGTTATCCCTCCATGGGGGATGTGTTCGCAAAGTCCTTTTGTGCACCAGGAATACATCCTGGTTCCACTATCTGAGGTCTCTTAGACTGCTCAGTCCTTCTGGCTGAGACCCATATTCAGGGGGGCCTAAGTCAGTCCCATGCTGGCTTCCCAGCTATCAGTCTGGTGGCCCGTTAGCTCCTCCTTGTTCAGGTAAGCTGTCTGTATGTGTTTCTGCAGCCTGATCTTGTCCTCTCCATCTGCCTCTGAGTTCTACTTCGACTCAGTGTTTATGTATGGGTGTTTGCTCCTGTTTCCAACAGGCATTAGCTGAGGGCTCCATGGATAAGTTAGTTGTTGATCTCACTCTCCGGGAAGGGCATTTATGGTAGCCTTTCCACAGAAGCTCAAATTGTTAGTTGGCAGCAGTCTTGTAGTTCTCTAGACCTTTCTTTTCGTTCAATTTTATCTTCAAACCAATATTGGCTCCTTCTTTTATGTTCTCTCTCTCTCTCTCTCTCTCTCTCTCTCTCTCTCTCTCTCTCTCTCTCTCTCTCTCCTGTCTTCTATTCCTAACCAGGCTCAATCTTCTTGCTTTACTGTTTCTATATAACTACAAAACTCTAAAATATCTCATGTTACTTATATCAACTGCAGTGGTTCTATATAAATATTGAAGTATAATGTTTAGGAAGTAAGGACAGGAAGTTTACTTGTTCAATACAGACAGAATTAAAAAAAGATCAGTCTAAGATGGTTGAATCTATGGACAGGCAACAGAGAGATAGATGGCCAACAGCATTAAAGGCCAACTCTTCATCTATGATAGACCCATTCACATTGCCTAAATGTGTTTCTAAAGAGCCAGCCTGCCTCTACCTTAAGCTTAAAAGCCATATTATAGGAAAGACAAAGTAGGCTCATTCCTGTTTAGGATTAAACCTCTGTTTCTCACGGATTGGGCTATGGCCCACCTTAACTGCAAATGGTTCTTCTGTACTGACTGTTCCAGGAATGCCAGTCACATCTTTGTTTCAAAATGTTGTTTATGATTACCTTGTTATGACTCCCTGTTGTGATTACCTTGTTATGACCACCTGTTATGTTCTGCTCCTGTAATCCTGTCTATTTTCCCCTGATTAGGAACCCTCTGCCCCTCTTATCTGCCTCATATCCAATGCTGACCTCTGAAACCCCACCTTAGGGGGAGGCAGCCTGTGTATGAGAATAAAAAGACTTGTTTTAAGTAATTGCTTGCTCTAAGTAATTTGACTATGATGATTTGGGCCATAGTCATTCTCTCATCTTTGGGATGAACAGTTGCTACGCAAGATAAGGATCACCTCTATAGACAGAGGTCAGATCTCAAAATCCAGCTCATGTGCATAGAGATGATAGTAGCAGAGAGATGTCTTGATACTACAAAGGGACTTACTTAGATTATCTCCTCCTCCTTCTAACATAGGCATCATACAGGGAGCTGGGGGACCTCCTCCTGGTGATGTCATAATAGTATCCTCATCCTTGGTAATGAGGCAGGAGAGTGGGGAGAGGAGCTCAATGTAATTCTGAACCACCTGGAAATGCTTGGCTTAGAAAAAGTGCTGAATGTTATAACCTAGCTTTAGCTAAGTAGAAAGTGTACCTGACTGACTGCCACCTTAGATTCCAGGTCTGTGGCTTTGGAAACACTTTCAGCCATGCAATGAATCCAAAGAATGGGAAATCGTGGTAGGAAAGGTTACTTTGACCATTCTGGGAATGTCTGAGAATACAAGCTTTCATTGTCACAAGTAGAGATTTAGAATTCAAAATAATAGGATTGTGGAGTGTGTGGGACATCATCCCACCCACCCACAATCGCTAAAAGGTACTAATGTGTTTGAGAATCTGTTTCTCCTTAGCTTTTGATTTATTCTCTTGGGACAGAGTCTCACTTAGCCCAAGCTGATTTGTCTCAAACTCAAGTCATAGCCAAGAATAACCATGTGTCCCTGATCCTGGCACATTCACCTCCAAAGTGCTGGAATCACAGGCCTGCGCCTCAACACCTGCGTCTTTGTTTTTGTTGTTGTGTGTGCTGCATGAACTTTTTTAAGTTTCATTTAGTTTTTCTGTCATTTTTGTTTGTTTTCTGGTTTTTTTTTTTCTTCCTTAAAAAAATGTTTGGAAGTAGAACAGATGGAGCTTTATTAAGAAAACATAAGAAGGAACTCTCTGAGAGTTCCTCCAAGGGAGGACTACCCTATCTGACATTCTTTAGAGTATTTCTACACAGATTTCGTGTGTGTGTGTGTGTGTGTGTGTGTGTGTCCTATTTACTTTTGTATTGCCATGTAAGAACACCATGGCCAAGACAACTTATAAAAGAAAGCATTTCATTTTTGGCTCTCAGTTCCAGAAGGTTAAGAGTCCATGAGCATCAAGGAGGGGGGCCTGGCATTGAACCGGCAGGCACAGAGCTGGAGCAGTAGCTGAGAGCTTGCATTTGATCCATAAGCTGAGGCAGAGAGAAAACTAACTTTGTTTTGATACCTCCAATCCCACTCCAGGGACTTACCTCCTCCAACAAGGCTACACTTCCTCATTTTCTCAAACAGTTCCACCAACTGGGGACCGAGTCTTCAAACCTATGAGCCTATGGGAGCCATTCTCATTCACACCACCATGGTGTGTGTGTGTGTGTGTGTGTGTGTGTGTGTGTGTGTGTGTGTGTGTGTGTGTGTGCTTATCCATGTGTGGGCATGTAGAGGCCAGAGATTGACATGTGGTATCTTCATCTATCCCTCTCCATCTTGTTTATTGACACACGATCTCTCACTAACCCTGGAACTCACTGTTTCCACTAGCCTAGTTGACCAGCAAGCCCCCAGGGTCTTGTCTGTGCCCCCCAAGTACTCAGGTTACAGATATACTACTGTACTCTGCTTTAAGTGGGTGTGCAGTAAGCCTGCCACTCATATAACCATCTCCCCAGGTCCGCTACATAGATTTTCTTTTGGCAACTGGTCTAGCGAGTATATCTACAGAAGTTGTCATAGGTTACTGGTGGCATGCTGCTAGTTCAAGATATACAGATATGTTAGTCCCTTTGTCCCTATTGTGTTAAATACTCCTTCTGTATGCATTGATATTTTTTGCTTCACCTAACAAGCATAATTTAGTGGCCTCAAGAGCAGTAAAAGTCTGTTGTGTTTACACAAAAGTTTGCTTTTGCTGTTGATCTTCCTTCCTTTTTGAGGTTTAAATTTTTTTCTCTTGTTTTCTTCAAGTGTCAAACCCATTTAAAGCATTTTTTTTATCACCCCATTGTACTGGGGATTGAACCAGAAGCCTTACAAATGCTAGGCAAAGTCATTTTTCTAAGGGAAGATCTATTGGTAACAAATTCAGACACTTCCCTTGTATGAAGGATATTTTTGCTGAGTAGAGGATTCTGAGTTGACAGTGCTAGCACTTGGAAAACATAGCTATCTCTTTCTGGTTTCCATGGTTTAGGGTGGAAAATCCAATGCCAGTTAGAGAACTTGTGGAAAGTAGGTTTCCATGTTCTCTGGCTGTCCAAGTCTCTCTCTCTCTCTCTCTCTCTCTCTCTCTCTCTCTCTCTCTCTCTCTCTCTGTTTCCTTCTTGTCTGATTCTTGCAAGTTTTATTGTACTGTCACGGTAAGAATCTATTTATATTTGCCAACTACAATGTATGTACCTGTTTATACTTTTTGCCAAACGTGGGCTACTTTCTTGTGATTATTGCTTTGAAGGCAATATTCCAAGTCTTTCTCCTCTTTCCTTTGGGGACTCTAGTGGCCAAACTGCTATATCTTTTGTTGTGTGTCCATTGGTGACTTAGTGCTTCTGAACTGATCAAGAGTGGGTTCATCATAAAAAATGGAATTGGCCTCCTCTACAACACATTCATTTTCTCCCTGTGTCTTCACCCTGGAGTCTGCCATTCTGTCATGAGATGAAGCAATAGGAACACTCTCTCCATATCCAGGCCCCTTTCCAGCCCTAAGCCAGCGACTTTCTATTTTCTGTAGATTGTCCAGCCTGTTAGGGCAGCACAGCATAGGCGGGGACGGCAACTGGTTATTTCTCATCCAAGTTCAGTTTTCTTCTGGGTTAAGAGCCTTTTGTTTTCTTTATGTTCTAGGCATCTTTAAATTTTATTTTCAGCAGACCTCTTGTGAAGTCTTTCCCACAGGGAGAGCAGTGCTCTTTGGCTGACAGCTGGGTTAGAGGTGGCTCCAGCCAGCTTCTGATGAAGGGGGGGTAAGGAGGGGCAGAGGTGCTGTGGGGTGGTGCTGGGCGCCCTGCTTAGCCTAGGCTTAGCCTAGTTTACCTCATGTACTACAGCCACAGCTGGGCTGTTCTTATCAAAAAGTTCCCATCTTAAGTCTGGAGAGTAGGCTCAGTAATTAAAAGCACTGGCCGCCTTTTCAGAGGACTAGAGTCCAATCCCAGCACCCACAGGGCAGCTCATAATCTTCAGTAACACCAGTCCAGTGAGCACTGTACACACACGAGTACACAGACATACATGCTGGCTAAACACCTGTATACATAAAATTTTAAAAGTGAAAAAAAAAATCCCCTATAGAAACTGACGGCGTGGCATTAACCCTCTGCCAACCTCATGGAGTAGCAAGCAAAGGGAGAGAATATTTTAAGAATGAAGACACTATCAAAGGAGAAAGCACATAGGCCGAGTATAGGATTAAGGTCTTTCTATTGTATTCCACCGGCTTTGAGGGTCATTTGCATAAAGCAGAATTTTGGTTGCAAGTCAGTCTTGGTTTGAGGTGGTAGGGGGTGGGAAAGGTTTCCAGCCTTCTCTGCCAGCTTTCAGCTTTTCCTTCCTTCCTTCCTTCCTTTCTTTCTTTCTTTCTTTTTTTTTTTTTTGTATGCTAACTTTGTAGCCTGTGTGTAAGGGCTCCTGGCCTTCCCAACTCTACCTCTTGCTTCAACACAAAGTCAAATTGTTATTCAAGACTGGGCCTATTAATTTTGAAACAAGTTTATGTTAATTGGCTTATAGTAACTGAACTTTTGCTGAAGCTTCGTCGTGCCAGATTACTCTGAGCCAAATTAATTTCTTTTCCAAATCAAACTCGGGTTAAATGCCCAGAACCTAACTTCCTGAGCAAACACAGGCTGTTTTCCTAGCTGCTAAGATTCTTTCAGAAAAGTTAGCTTTGGGTTCAGAAGTGGAACTGCTTCCTCTAATCTCAAAGCTCATTTCACGTCCATGACCCACTTACAAGTTTACCTGTCGGGTGTGGCTGCTGAGAAAATCTCAGGGACACCTGTTCTTTGTAAGGGATTGTACATCTTGTTCTCAATGGTGTGGCTTCGGGCAGAGTACGTGGGAAGTGTCCCTGTAAGAGCCCTTCACAGAGTGGTGAGAATGGCCTCGTATGATAGGACTAGCAGTTACCAAGGATGCAGAGGGAAGACCTCCACAGTGGCCTGGAAGTTAGCTAACATGATTGCATTTTTCTGTCAGGGTGGAAACACAGGTGACTTGTGTGTAATCACAAGATTCAAGTGAACTAACAGGAAATGCAAGCTCAGATGTCTACGTGGGCTACGGTGATGATGTGATAACACAAATACCTTTCTCTTTCTTTTTAGCTCTAGTGTAAGTCAGTCGTTACTCCAGTATTGTTTTAGTTGACAAAGCTGTCAGAGGCTTCTCACCTAGTAAGTGACAGATTCTGTTCAGCGGCTGCAAGACCCTAAAGGATCCCCACTCCGGAAACAATGCTCTTGGTGATCTTATTCCTCCCTGGACCCTGAGCCAAGACTCCCTTCGTTGGAACCTTCCTTGCTCTTGTCTCTGGCTTGTATGCTCTTCCCTGGGATATAGGACACAGCTCATCCCCACCACTCCCTGTATCTCCAATGTCACTTTTCTATGAAAATGTTCTTAGCTCCAGGGTTTCCCTCTCTATGTATGTATGTATGTATGTATGTATGTATGTATGTATGTATATGTATATATGTGTGTGTCCCCACAATCAAGACACAAACTATTTCTGTTGTCCCCAAAGTTGTGCTGTTGGTGTTGTTTTAATGACCAATGACGTTTTTCTGATTAGGGAAGCATGGGATGGCTCGCTGAAAGGGATAAATTCTTCCCTAACAAAGTCAGGTGCCAAGAGTAATGAGAAGTCATGTCCCCTACCATTGCTGATGGACTTGAATTGGCAGGACAACTACCATAAGTTTTCTTGGCATATTTCTGCCTGATCCCCCCACTCACCCAAGCCACTAATCACATTGATGCCATTGTGTGTGTGTGTGTGTGTGTGAGTGTGTGTGCGCGCGCGCGCGCGCGCGCGCATGTGGAGTCTAGCTACTCTCTCTGCAGCCCCTGACAGGACCTGGCAAGTATAAAAGGGTTCTTTGTTTCTCACCTGAGGAGGAGGGCTGGTTAGCGATACTAATCCCTGTTTATCTTTTCTTTCTATCAAAGGCAGAGAAGAAAAGGAGGTCTCTCCTGGCTCTGGAAGGTAGCACTATCCTCCAGGCCAACTGCACAAAGGAAACTCAATACAGGAGGCCAGTGCCAGTCAAGATAGAGGCTATTAACCTGTGAAACCTCCAGTCCCTTGTCTGAGTCACTGGAGGGTCAGACCTTGGGCATATGACAAAAGTATTTCTTGGTCAATTTGTAGGGACACCACAGCAAGGCAGGAAATGAAAGCCTACAAGGCAATCAGAACCCTGTTGTCAGAGTGACATGACACACCCCTAAACACTCTTCAAACAATTTAGGGTGGTTTCCAAGGGTTCAGTTTATGGGCATAGAGAAACATTGCTTGTTTTATCAGTACTGCACCACTCTCAACTCTTTAGAATTGGAATAGCTTCAGTATTCCTCTTGTACTTATCATACATGCTAATAGAAATTCTGAAAGTTCAGAAACCAAGAAGGAATATTAAAGTCACTTGATCTTTCTGTACAAAGAAATAGCCACCGTGAACTTTCTGTTTTTTACTTGTTAGTTTTTGTGACAGTCTTGCTGTGTAGGTCAGGCTGGCCTCAAACTCAAGATCCTCCTTTCTCAAGCCTCCCGAGTGTCAAGATTACAGTTGAATAGGCCATACCCAACAACTGCCAACTGCTGAACAACAGTTTCCTTCCCGATACCCAGGTAAAATTACATACATACTTATGTTCACTGTTTACACACACAGAGAGAGAGAGAGAGAGAGAGAGAGACAGACAGACAGACAGACAGACAGACAGACAGACAGACAGAGAGCCTTCAGTATATGATCCATTGTGGACATCTAGGATTCAAATTATAACTCTCTGTGTGCATATAATTTTAAAAATGATTATACAAAGCATCAAATAGTGTACTTTAAAAAAGAATTTATGTAACTATGTAAGTGTTTTTCTCCCCCTTGGGAGGAGCTTGCTATTGTATCAATTACTTTTCTATTGCCATGATAAAAAATTATTACGTAGACAACTATAGAAGGAAGTGTTTATTTGGGCTTATGGTTCCAGAGGGATGAATCCATGATGTGGAGTGAAGGCATCAAGGCAGGAACAAGGCTCACATCTAGAACTGCAAGCATGAAACACAGTGAACCGGAAATAGTGAAAAGCTTCAAACTCTCAAAGGTCAACTCCTTTGGCATCCTTTCTCCAACAAGTCCACAACTTTTAAGCCTCCCCACCCCCCCCAAAATACCGTCAACTACAGACCAAGCCATGTAAATAAATAAATAAATGTAACAAATGAAACCAGTTGTCTGCATGAGTATGGATTACTTCTGGGTTCTCTGTTCTATTCCATTGGTCAGATTAATCTGTTTTTTGTGCCAGTACCACGATGTTTGCCTAATTATAGCTTTGTAGTATGTTTTCAAGAAAGGTGTTGTGATACATTCAACTTTATGTTTTGTGATTGTTTGTTTTTCAGTAGCTCTTCAGAGTTACAAGCAGTTGTGAGCCAGTAGATGTGGGTTCTGGGACCTGAACTCTACAAGAACAGCAAATGATCTTAACCCCTGAGCCATCTCTCCAGACTGGTTTTCTAGGTTTTTAAACTGATTGTTAGAAGTTTCTAATACGTTGGAGGCACAGAGGTCCTTGTGCTCACAGATAGGCACCAGGGTTGTCTCTTCAACTATTAGACACACAGGGTTGTCTCTTCAAAGGAAGAGATGTATAACTCAGTTTCTGCTCAGTTTCTGGGAAGGAATTTGGCTAACAACCTGGTGACCTCTGCAGTACCCAGACCTCCCCCAGGCCCCTATTGTGAGCTTGTCAATCTATAGAACCTATCTTTATGGAAGGTATCACATGTAGTCTATCTACCGTCCCCATCTTTATGGTAGATGTCACACATACTTTAGAGTCTCGATGTAGACACGTCTTAAGTTTATTATGAGCATGGGCTTGAGTTAGTTATCACCAGGAAAATTTTTTACCAAATTGTGCTGTGCTTAAATATGCCTAAAATTAACTACTCAGGATCATCCTTTGTGCTTCAATGGTATCATGTGGAAAGTCTCCTTTGATGTCTCTGGTTTTGAGTCTTCTATTGCTCTGGTTATTCTATCTAGATATTTATCAATCTTGTTTACCCTTATAGAAAGCAACTCTGTCTCATTGATCTTTCGTTTTTCCTATTCACACTTAACTCCATTTCACCTCTGTAATTTATTATGTATTTCCTTCTACTTACTTGAGATTAGGTTTATGCTTGCTGCTTTCCCATCAGTATTTCTTATAGGGCTGATCACTGTGATGAATCGTTTCAGTTTCTGATTACTGGAGAGAGAATTTATTTTTCCATCATTTTCAAGGGTATATTTGCAGACTGTAGTAATCTTGATTGAAAGGGTTCCTCCACCTCTCTCTCTCTTTGTTTAAGGCACATTGTTGAGTTCTTTGAGAGCTGTGTTTTAAGTTTATTCCTATACACCTACTTTCAGCACTATTTCTATTACATATTTGGATAGAGTTTTCAGTCTCTATAAATATGTGATTTCTTCTTTTAAGTCATGTATTTGTCATTTGGGACCTGTTATTCGATTTGCATGTATTGTCACATTTTTTTCCATCCTTCTTATTGATTTGTACTTTTATTCTGTTGTGGTTTGAGAGTTAAGCTTCTTAAATTTATTTCAGCTTCCTTTGTGATCTGCTCTGGTTCCATGCTGATCAGAAAATTGTGTATTCTGATACTGTGTCAGGTGGCTTTTGTCAACTGGACACAAACCTAGACAAGCTTAGGAAGAAGAAGGGCCAGATAAACCCTTTCCTCCTGCAAGCTGCTCTTGTTCATGGTGTTTTCCACAGCAATGGAGGGCAGACTAGAGCAAACACTATCAAATGAAGCATTCCTTAAATGCCTGTTAGGGCTCTTCACCCTATATTGACTCAGATTTTGTGAATGTGTATATACTGAGAATATGAGTGTTAAAGCTTCCAAGTATTTCTGCATGAGCCTACCTTTTCCTTTAGATCCAATATTTGCTTTGTGCAATTGGGTGATGCTGTATAAGGTAAGCATGTGTTTTTGATTGTTATATCTTCTTACTGACAATCCTTACACCACTATGTGAATTTATCTCATTGTACAGTTTGTATATATACATGCTCTTGATTTCCATTTGTGTGATACACATTTTCCCATCACTTCACTTTAAGTCAAGTATATCATGACCAGTAAAATGAGTTTCTGGTAGTCAACATAAAGTTGTGTCTTATATTTTTTAAAATATATTCACATCTATGTCTATTGAGTGGTGAATTTTATCATTTATTCACTATTAGCATTATTGTCAATAGGTATGCACTTCCTTCTGTTTTTTTTAATTCTTTTTTGGCTTATTTTATGTATTTATTGTTCCTTTCCATTTATCATTGCAGGGGGGGAAGAGGAAGGGAGATATTTGATTGTTTTCTACTATGCTAAGGATTGCCTTTGCTTTTGCTTTCATGTTCTAATGAAGTCTCTCTCTCCTTCTTATTCTGGGGGTAAATTGGGGAACTTCTTGAGGGCGGTCTGCTAGGCATATGTTTTGCCATCAAGGCTTTCATTTCCAATGAAGGAGTCCCTTCAATATTTCTAGTGGGTAATGAATCTCTTTAGTTTCTGATTATGAGAAATACTTTATTTTTATATTGTTTTAAATTTCCATTTATCATTATTTTGTGTGGGGTGGGTATGTATAGGCACATTTGCCTCAGCATTCATAAGGAGTGAGAGAAAGACATGTGGAGTTGGTTCTGCCATTCCATATGACATGGGTCCCAAAGATCAAACTCAGGTTGCCAGGCTTGCACAGCAAACATTATTAACTGCTGGGCCATCTCATCAGTTCTATCTTCCCATCATTTTTAGGGATGATTTTGCAAGGCATAGCATTTCCCTCTTTTAGTGCCTTTAATATCTTGTCTCATTCTCTTGTGGTTTATAAAGAGTGCAGAGAACTCTGCTGCACATCAATCATGTATTGACATCTATCAATCAGGTTTAACATCTATCTAACAGGTATTGACATCTATCTATCAGGTATTGACATCTATCTATCAGTTATTGACATTTGTCAGGTATTGATATCTACCAAGTATTCCTCACATGTTACTTATGTTCTTTATTTTTCTTTTTATTTTACATATTGATCCCAGTTCCCTCTCTCTCCCTCCCTCCCTCTTTTCCTCTCTCCCACCCTCTCATGCTCCCCAAATTACGTATATTCTTGTTATGAGAATAATTTGTCCCAAAATGTCTTTTGACATTTGGTGGAGGTTTTTTGGAATAAATAAAAAAAAATAGATAATGTAAATAAAACAATGGATGAAGAAGAACCCAACTGGTAGTGCCATTTCAGCTTCTTATATCAGGATGCCCAAAGTCTTTGGATATTGGAGAGATTCAGGGCTTCCTGTCATGGAGACTAGAAAATACATTCCTTAGAAAGAAATTGTTTTAATTTGTAGAGAATAATATATGAGAATAATATATGAGCACATGGAGGATGGGGGACAGCTTTCTCTCTTCCCATCACCTGGGTCTCACAAACGAAATTCAGGTCAGGTTTGGCTGCAAGTACCTTTCCCCACTGAGTCATCTCATCAACCTTTTTTTTTTTTTTTTTAAATCTCTGTCACAAGTGCCTTGCTAACAATGAAAGTTGATACTAAATTATGTTTTTCTGTAAATATGCATTTGGCACTCAAGTGTTTTCATTTGACAGGTAGTGCTATCTCCAGTCTGAGTTTCACTGAATGGCACTTCCATCATGGAGTCAGCTGTGCTAAAATCTCAGGGCCTTCTGAGGTTTGAGGCCCTGTTACAGCTGTTGATGTTTGTTGTTTGTTTGTTTGTTTGATTGATTGATTGATTTTATGTTTTGTCTGTCTTTCTCTTGACATTTTGATACTCCTATCTCCATCACCTAAGAGCTGAGAGTATAGGTGTATACCACCTCACCCAGTTTATGTAGTGCTGGCTAACAAGCACAGGGATTCCTACATGATAGACAAGAACTCTACCCAACTGGGCTACTACATCCCCAACCACTGTTTTGCAGTCAAACAAAAGGAGTGAAAGTAGGTACTAGGTCAAAAGAAACTTAAGGATTGTTTTTCTGGAAAATAGAAATTAGACTTATTTTATTTTACCTTTTGCTGAATCTAGGTCTACTAAATAATTGAAGTACGATTTTGTGTAGGATCTCTCCCTTGCTCACACACCCACCCCACACACACACCCACACACCCACTTCCCCCACCTCCTCCTACAAACACAATTTCAAAGAGCCTCTCCTGATGCAGTGGATATAAAATATTAAAGTTAAAAGAACCAAGAACTGCATCTGCCAGATGCTAGTGGTGAATGCTTCCTTTCCAAATCAAAGCTGTGTAAACTGTTCCTTAGAAAACTCTGTATGAGAAATATGTCTTAAGAACCAGCCGTGGGAAAGGTCATTCCTCTCTACCCTTTTCTTTCAGTGTTGACGTCAGAATCAATCTTTGAACCAAAATTCTTTAAAAAAAAAAAGTTTTCTTGAGCCTCTGCGTTCAGGGTGTGAAAGAGAATGCAGTCGCTGGGAACTCTGTGTTCTACGGTAGAGAGTAGAACATGCCACACTGGAAGAGGAAAAGAACGAAACGGAAGGGGCCTGGACACAAGAGACACTTCTTCTGCAGGATCCCCTCAATGAGTTTTTCTCCCACTTATGTGCATTTGGCAGTTGACTGATAGGGATGGTTTGGTAGTTATTTACCTGCTTCTTTTAAACATGCCTGTAACTTTCCACCTGTGGCTTCCAGTTTTACCAGCGTGAAAGTTCAGTTTTCCAATATCCACTTGGAGTTAGGGTTGAAAATTCCTTCTCCTCCCTTTGTTTTTTCTTTAACTGATTGTGAAATTGCAATGGAGACTGCCTGTGCCCGGTAAACTCCCCCCTGCCCCCACTACCCCCCTCCAGCCTCACCCCACCCCAGCCTAAGGTTTTCTAATCTGGTGCAAATTCAATGGACTGAAACCTACTCAGAGCCTTATAGTTTGCCCCACAAACATGCATGCCATGTCTGCTTCAAAGTCACCATGTTCTCACCTATTTTTATTTTATAACAAACTGGTTCCATGCCATCACAGTGGGGTTGAGAAATCTTAACTCCTCATTTACTGGGCTTCAGTTTACAAGATTCTTAAGGCTTAGACAAATAGTTACAGAAACAAAAAGTTCTGCCTGGTATAGAAAGCATGAGGTCATTGCCATGCTGACCTTCATTTGACACTCCTGGTGTTGGAAATGGTGTCTACACCTGACAGAGGGCTCTTTGCTGGTGCTTTCTACCACACATGGATCCTCCTCAGGGGAGTTTCTGTGACTGCTGTGGTTTCTCATTCAAGTGGAAAATTCCTGTCCTTTCTGTGTGCCAGCAGGTAGGTGGAGTTCAACTGCCTGCAATAGCTTGCTGCATTGAGATTCTGCTGAGACAGAAAATATGCCTTGTTGAGTCCAGAATCTATTTATTAGTTAGCATATTTTTGTTGGTGTGTTTGAAAGTTATAATTCGTCTAGACTAGGATGGCAAGTTCTTAACTCAGCCCTGATAACATCAACCATTGTGCAAGAGACTAGCCCGTTGGTGTCTGCCACTCCAGGCTTCCAGCAGCTAAGTGAACACCATTCATCTGGAGTCCAGGATCCAGGCTGGGGCCCACAGGGGCAACGATTCCTCTGCAGTGTGGGTGACCAGATGCTCCACTGCAAGGACCTCAGGCCTAAGCACTGCATGAAAGAGGTGGCTGCATTTGAGATCTGGATTTTCTTCAGGTTTTAGTTGTTAATCCCACCCACTGAGAGTAAGACCAATACCACAGTTTAAAGCCAAATTTGAAGCAAGCTTTAATTAAACACTAGCCAGATCCATACCCAGGTTCTTGGAAAATGGCCCTGAGTCACAGTTTGCAGCAGCTTAAGAGGGAACACCCATAATTCATTGCATTTCTCATCAGGTCCAATCAGAGGCAAGTATACATCCTGACCTTCCTGCAGCCTGTGACCCTCCCAACCACATGTGATCAAACACAGCTGGTTCATTTGTGTCAAACAAACTTGTTTAGAGGAATGAAAAACATGTGGCTTGCTATCTCCCATGAACCATAGCCTCCAGCATTTCAGGAACTATCTGTCCTGGGCAAGGAGCTTGCAGATCAGATGCATTTTTGTTTCATGGGTCTCTTTGGCATAACAATTAAATCTGAAAATGTAACTTTGGCTCTGACACAGTCAAGGTTTTGAACTCTGGTCTATAAGTGATAAACAGGTGATGTAAATGAGTGAGATCAGTCATGAAGTCTTGGAAAACTGGAGCCTCTTTGCCTAATAGTAAAGTTCTGACTTGATTGAAAGTAACCAGTCCCCCTTTGCTCCGTCTAATCGCTGTCACATAAAATAGGGTTCCATTTTGCCAGAGTTTTGGATTTGTTGCATGAAGTCCAAAATGTATGAGAAGTTTCTTTATCATAAAGAAGTGACAAGCAATCCTTCATCAAGTCTTCGGAACTATTCTATATCCTTCACTTCTTTGTCCAAAATGTCACTTTGTCCAAAATGACAAGTCAGGATTTCCCAGAATTCTTTAAATTTGCAACCCACTCTACTCTGGCACTTCCTTATCCTCCTCCACTTTCTCTTTCTCTACAATACTTGATGGATACCCAATGTCGAGGCCAACACCTGTTATCTGACTGCTCGTTGTCTGGATGTCTAGCGCCAAGGACAACATTTGGCCCACAGAAAGTGTACAAGAAAATTATTGATTGAACAAATGAATGATGGGATGCAGGCTCAATGGACAGGAACGGGTCTGGAGTAAGATGAGTGAGGTACCTAGGGTGAAAATCTTGTTATGGGACTGGGTGTGATGGTATACACTTCTAATTCCAGATCCAAGAGGCAGAAGCAGGCATATCTCTGTGAGCTGTAAGCCAGCCTAGTCTACACAGTGAATTTCAGGACAAACAGTGCTATATGATGAAATCCTGTCTTAAAAACAAAAACAAAACAAGACAAAAAAACTAAACAAACAAACAAAAGCACTTCTATGGTATCTGAAATGAGCATCTCAAATGTGTCTTCCTTGTCCTAGTGATGCAGTTGCCATGGCAATCTCTGTTATGAACTGAAGGTGGGATAAAAGAGCCAAGGAAAGGGATTAGGAAGTTTAAAAGTTAATATTACTATTTTTTAAAGGTATGTCTCCAATGGTTCACCAATATGTTCATCAAATGCATGAATAATCTTAACCAGAAATGACATTGTATTCCTCAGTTTGAATTTAAGTCTCCTACTAATTAGAAAGTTATGTTTATGCTCTCTTCTCCATTACTATATAGAAAAATGCAAACCTAGGCAAACTCACATGAAAAACTTCCATCACTGGGGAAACAGGATTGATTTCAATTTTACAGAAGGAACAAACAGAATTGAAACTATGTATTTATTGAAAAACCACTAGAATAAGAGACAAATAGAAAAAAGGTGAATGCCTATGAAATAAAAATAAAACTTTAAATGAGCAGTAATAACTAGTAATAATAACAACGTTTTCAGCACTGTGCCAAAACCCAGGCAACATTTATCATATATAATTGGCCATCTGTATCTATAGGTATCATGTCATATATGTACTTTTAACACATCAGATGGAAAATACTTAAGAAATATATTTACATCTCTGTGGACTATGAGCAGATTTTTGCCTCACAATTATCCTGAAACAATACAGTACCAGCATTGCTATTATATTCTTCGTAATCCTGAGGGGCCTGGAAAGTCAAAATATACGGAAGTTATTTGCAAATACTATAGCATTTTCTAGAAGTCCCTTGAGCATCTGTGCACTTTGGTATCCAGTCCTGAGATAATTATTACTTAATTTGCTGGAGGAAAGTACCACTGTGTACTCACATCCACTAAAGTGAGAGTATGTGTAACATGCAGGATGGCTGCAGTGGCTAAAGTTTTAGGTCATGACATGGAAATTCTGGATGAGTTCTCTCTGAGACATGATAGCTATCAGACACCAAAGGAGGCAATGAGGCAGATCAAAATGCAGCATGCAAAGGATTTGTTGGAGAACTGGTTCCTCTAGCAGAGCTGCAGTGGGAGCAACTTCATCCAGGGAACCTCTGAAGATCTCAACAGTCCCATGGGAGAATCAGCTTGCACCATCTGCCGTGCTGGATGTGCAAAGCCCTGCTTTCTGTGCTCCTTCCCCCCAACTCCCTCTGGCCCCAGGAGCCTGGGAGTCCAGCTGAGCAGAACGAGAGAGCTGGAGCTGGCAGATGAAGCAAAGGCCACCCCAGCTCGGTTTGAAGCTTGCCCTTGGTAGGTGTGGCACATGGGACTGGACATTGTAATTACCCGAGGAAGGCTTGTGATAGGAAATGGTCTGGGGTCCTCCTGCCTCCACCTTCCAAATGCTGAGATTGCAGGAATGTGCCACCATGCTGGTTCAGGCAGTACTGGGAATTGATTCCAGAGCTTTGTGCATGCTGGGAAAACATTCTACCAACTGAACTACATCCCCAACCCACACAAAGGTTTTTATCAGCACATAGTAATTATAGGAAGTAGAGGATTTCATTATAACATTTCCATTCACGAACATAATATACTTGGATCACATCCACCTCTGCTATTACCAGTTCTACTCAGCCCTCTCCCCTTCCTACACCCCTAATAGTCTCCCTTTTGGGACAGGAAACACATTTAAACAGACACTGGTCCATCTACAAGTTTAGTTTCCTTCTTTCTTTTTCTTTTTTGTTTGTTTTGGTTTTTTTGAGACAGGAATTCGTCTTTGTTTGGGGTTTTTTGTTTGATTGTTTGTTTGTTAGTTTTGTTTTTCAAGACAGGGTTTCTCTGTATTGCATTGGAGCCTGTCCTGGAAATCACTCTGTAGACCAGGCTGGCCTCGAACTCACAGAGATCCGCCTGCCTCTCAGAGATCCTTCTTGCTGGTTTTTCTTTTTAAATGTAGGCTGCCCTGGAACTCACTACATAGAGCAGGCTAGCCTTGAACTCACAGAAATACATTGCCTCTGCCTCCCTAGTACTGAGATTAAAGGCATGTGCCACCTTGCCCAGATCACAGGTGCATTTGGAAAACTAGAATCCATTCCTTTCCACCCAGGTGTTGTGAAATGAGACACTGAAGAAAACTTAAACTGTGATAAGTATGGTAACAGTCATAAACACATCATGAATAAGTGAGGATGTGGAGGAAGTCAGATCTACATGCATCTCAGTTCTGTCATCTTAAAGAATGTAGTCATGGGACCAGTGATATGATCTAGTGGGATCTAGTGCATGCCATGTAAATCTGGTGATCTGAATCCAAGTCTCGAAACTCACCACAGAAGGAAAGTTTACTGAAAGCTACTCCAACCCCACATGCACACTGTAAGATGTGCACACCAGCACATGTGCACACACATACATACACATACATATGCACATACACACACACATACCACTAATAATAAATAACATTTTAATATATAGAGGCATTAATATAACTTTTAGGATTGTTGGAATAATTAAAAGAGACTATAATATGACTTAGAGTAAAAGGAACATTCAACAAATCAAAGATTTGTTGTATTATTAAAATAGATGAACACAGGGGTGAGAAGTCTCACTTTGTTGAAAAAAAAAATCACTTATATCCCATGTGTCTGCTATCATTATTATGTAATGACAGGCTTTTGAATATTTTTTAAATTTATTTATTTTTATTTCATGTGCATTGGTATTTTGCTATTTGAAGCTATCAGATACCCTGACACTGGAGTTACAGTCGAGAGATTCCATGTGGGTGCTGGGAATTGAACCTGGGTCCTTTGGAAGAACAGCCATACTCTTCAACCACTGAGCCATCTCTATAGCAGCATCTTGCCAGTGAACCTGTAACGGTGGCCATACCCCTTTGGGTGTGGCTTCATATGGACGGAAGCAGAAAGAGGGAAGCCTGAGGCGTGGTTTTGATTGGAGCACTCTTTCTCTTGGGTCAGATGATCCAATAGGAAGGGCAGAGGAGCGCTCTTGTGGTTCTTTGTTATTATCTGTGTAATTGTTCCCCAATAAACACCCATTTATCATTTATCTTGTGTCTAGTGAAATCATTACACCCTCGCCTTCACATCTCTCCTGTCCAAAACATACTCCTAGCAGGCATTGAGGCAAGGTTTAACTATACAACTCTGGTTGTTCTGGAGCTCACTGTTTAGACTGGGCTGGCCTTGAACTCAGAGATCCACCTGCTTCTGCCTCCTGAGCACAGAGATTAAAGGTGTCCACTCAGCTACTTTTGAATGCAAGCATATATTCTAAGGAATACATTTTTATGGAAACAAATTGAAATAATGTCCATAATTTTCAGGAATTTCAGTATGACATAGCTAAGGTTGTGTCTTAGTGTTTTATTTCTGTGAATAGACACCATGACCATGGCAACACTTACAAAAGAAAACATTTAGTTGGGGCTTGCTTACAGTTTCACAAGTTTAGTCCGTTGTTATCATGATGGGAAGCATGGAAGCACACAAGCAGAGATGGTATGGGAGAAGCAGTTTAGAATACTACATTCATATCCACAGGCAGCAAACACAAAAGCTTGGACTTTTGAAACCTCAAAGCCAACCCCCCCCCCATTCCCCAGTGACACACTTCCTCCAACAAGACCACAGCTCCTAATCCTTCTCAGGTAGTTCCACTCCCCGATGACAAAGCATTCAAATATATGAGCCTGGGGGGCTGGTGGGGGATGTTCTTATTCAAACCACCACAAGTTGCAAAACACTTATCATCAAAACATGTGTGATGTGGTTAGCACTGTCCCTGTCATCAGCCAGTAAGAATGGATCATCAAATCCCATCTCCTTTTAGCTAGTAAAGTGTTACAACTGATGGCAATACTTCCTTTAGTAAATAGGTTAAGTACCTGAAGCCTGATTGTGTGATTTGTTTGTACAGCATCTTTCAGCATGTCATCCCTTCATAGAGATGAATTATCTTAGAAATTGTTCTCTCCCACTGGAACCCAGGACCTGGGTGAGCTGTGAACAGGATCCTTTGAGAATAGGATAATAGGATGTAAGGATATACAGTTTCCATAGTTTACTTTCTGCTGCCAACAACCTTCCCCCTACCTTCTCCCTCTCTCTTCTCCTCTTCCATTGTCATTTCAAAGCTCAGGATGGTGAGATTATAAATTAGCTTGGCTACAGGATATATATAGCTAGTTGTGTTGATGGTTGTAGGTGGCTGGATTTTTTTTGATGGTTGTATGTGTTTCCGTGTTGATGGCTACATTTGTGAAAGCTCATTAAACTTCTACTTCAAGTAGTTGGGTACTTCAGTATGTAGTTTTACCTTGACAACAAAAGAAGTTAGTGGTTCTCATTTGCTTGTAGAATTAATTTTTACAATATTAAGCTAAAAAGATAATATTTAAAGCTCTATCTCTTGTAGTCTCAAGTTATGTTCAACAGTGTTTTTAGCATATTTTGGGACATTAAATCAATGGGTACAGAATTTTTTTAAAACGCTCAATTTAATTATTATTTGTGTGTGTGTGTAGTAGCATGAGTTTGTGTGAACCACATACAAGCAGCAGCCTATGGAAACCAGAAGAGGGCATTGGATCTCCTGGAACAAGAATTACCTTGTTCCATCAGTGAGCTACCTGATGGGGGTCCTGGGAACTAAACCTGGGTCCTCCACAAGAGCAATACGCGCTCTTATCCGCCAAGTCATATTTCTATCCCCAAGAGTCTATGGTTTTCAGTGATGGCAAAGTCACAGATACTGCTGCTGATGCTGCTGTGAATTTTCCTCATATCTAGATGAAAGGAGATGCTAACTTCAGTCAGGGATGAGTAAAAATAGTAGTGTGCTATTTTGTTTATTGGATGGCAGCCTTCCTCGGAACTACCTCTCCTGTCCCCATCTCCTCTAGTGTTTGATCCCCCCACTTCTAGTTTAGGCCTAGGTAATCTTCAGGACTCTGCTTTAATGTAGTGTCCGCCATCCTCAAACCCACAGAGATAGCACGCAGTCTTCACATGTGGAGGGCAGATGAATCAGACAGTAGAGAACGTGGGTAATCCAAAGCCCAAGTCCTCCCTCCAGACATTCCATATTTGCTTCTCAAAAACTCACAGTAATGTTCTAACCAAATAAAGATTAGGCCAGAGCTGGTCAGAGTGGAGCCAATGTTTAATCAACTGGAACAAACTCTCAGTTCTCCCCTGTTCCCACCCCACATCTCTGTGGAGGGAGTCTCCTGTGTGGGGAATGTCCTTGCTAATCTCTGATTCAAAATACAGCCAGTTCTGAGGCTGGCACTTCCCGCTTCTTCCAGTTGGAAGCCATCTGCTTTCTGTCTCTGCTGCCTGAGATCTTGGTTCAAGTCGGTCTGTTTAGAATTTTAGTGCAAGCTACGTTTGATGTGGGTACTGCAGAGGTACAGATTCCCCTTTCCCTTATTATCAAGCTCCCGAAGGCAGGGTATTTACCATGCTTCCTTTGTGTCCTCCATAGCACCCTTGCTTGGTGGTTCCCAGAGCTGGGGCTTGGCAGACTCCGGCTACCTCTGTTGGGCTGATCTTCGCCTCCCGCCACTCTCTGCCTTACACTGTTCTTTCTTCTACTGATGATGAACTCTAATCTGCTCCAGTATAATTTTTTTCCTTCACTGGGGGCCTCATACTGTAACCATAAACCTAGCCAGAAAGATAATTGATGCTATGTGAAGTTTTCAAGGAATGACATTCACTCATTCACTCATTCATTCATACAGTCATTCAGAGATTAGGTGAGAGTTTACTTACAAAACGGATCTAATTAGAAATGGGTATACACCAACTATGATGTGTGTTTGTGACATGGTTTATTGGTTGCTTAGGAATAAGGGGAGTGATGTCTCTGTGAACGTTTCAGTCCATCTCATGTAAAATGGAGCTGTTCAAATAGGATTCCACTAATGTGGCCAGTCATCAGTACCCACAGACTCCTTGTCAGCTACAAAGTTACATTTAACAGCCTACAAAACAATAAGATCCTGCTTTTTATCCTGCAATGTGACCTTGAATAAATTCCTGAAGATCTGAGTCTGCCTTGCTATCTGTAAAACATGTATGAGGTGGTCATCTACCTCTTAGTTGTTTGGTAATTAATTGAGATTTAATAGGTATCATGGTTTGAAAACGGCCCCTATGTATAGGTGTGCTCTAAGGACTATGGACTTCAGAAATGCCTTGAAGTCAGAAGAGGTGGGACATACTGAAAGAACTCTAGGGTATTGAAGCCTAGCTCTGGTTTACTGGCTTGAGATGTGAATACTTCAATTATGCACTCTATGATGAAGAACCCCAAAACCTTCAATACCCTTTCTATGAGAGCTACCAGTACCAGGGCCCCAAACCCATAGGAGCATCAAATCTTACATTTGACCTCCAAAAGCATGAGCCAAAATAAGCCTTCTTTTACTTTAAAAATGACCTTTCTGGTGAAGTTATTAATATAGGGCCTGCACAATACTTAGCACAGAGTCTTGTGTGTGATAAATGCTCCATGAATATTAAAGCTTGGCTAAAACAAAACATCTCTCAAAGAGCTACTTCTTAGGAAAAACTTGTTTCATGCTAGGCACTAGATTAGGCCTTGAGTACATAAAGATGAATAAAACATACTCATTTCTGTAAGGTGCTCATAATATAATTTTGTGTTTTGGTCTGTGGAATGGAGATTCCTGGGGAGACTTTTTCAAAAGATCTATTTGTTAGTTAGACTAAAGAAATTGACTGTCTCAGGCATGCTTTGTTTTCAAAGTATGTAGAGACACTTTGAGATTTGTAAAATGTTAAAATCAGCTAAGAAAACTTTATTTCATATATTTTCATTACCCATCACCCCCAAACAATACTAAAGGACCATGTATGAACATGTTGTGGTACTTAACATAGTCTGCAGGATGTTAAAATAGCTTCTTGTGGTGAAATTGATGGATATAGTGGTTGAGTGGACAATAAACCTTTACTTCTGTAGACATCAGGGTATCAAGATAGAGCAGGTAGAGAATTACATTCAAGGGAATATTGATCTAAGAGCTTATAAGTACTTTCCAAAAGGCTACACACTGTCAGTATTTATTTCTCTCCTTGCTATGATAAAATAAGTGACAAAATCAACTTTTTGGGGGATGGAGGCAGGAAGGGCTGTTTTTGGCTTATGGTTTGAGGGTAGAGATTGTCCTGGTAAGGCATCATGACAAGAGTGACTCAAGTTGCGGTGACAGGGACATGAAGCAGCTGGTTACAATGAATTTGTAGCCAGGAAGTGGAAAGAGATAAAATGCTGAGGATCAGCTGGCTTCACTTTTCTGTTTTATTTGATCTAAGCCACCCAACTCATAGGATGCTGTCCACACTCAGTTCAACGCCTCTGGAAATACCCTCATAGACACACCCAGAGAGGTATGTCTCCAAATCCAGCCAAGTTGACAATGAAGACTATCAACATCTGAACACACCACTTAAAAAAAAAAAAAAAAAAAAAGACTTGCTGTTATTTTTGTTTCTGGTGGTGTGTTTGTGCTATGTGTGTGTTTGGGGTGAGGAGCTGGGGTACATGGCATACTGTAGAAGCCAGGGGAGTATGACAAGTGCCTTGTAGTTGCAGTTACAAGCAGTTGTGAGACAGCCGATATTAGTGCTGGAACCAAACTCAGATCCTCTAGAAGAGCAGCAAGTATTCTCAACTGATGAGCCATCTCTCAAGCTCCCAGGCAATCACTTTATCCCTAGCTGTCAAAGCCCATCTCATAATGCAAAATGAATTTAGTCTCTCTCTAAAAGTCTCTCAACTTTGTTCAAAAGCACAGTGCAGAGCAATGTCAGCATTGAGGACTTAGAAATTTAAATGCAGCCCCCAGAAAAACTTTACCATGAACCTGAGAATTCCAGATTCTGTGCTCACTGCTCAATCACATTCTCTCAGTTTCACCAATGAAAACAAAAACGAATTGATAAAATGTTAAGTGCAGAGTCTCTTATGACATTCTAGCAGTTTCTCAACTGTGAGTTCCCCTAAGTTTAAAAAAAAATAGTTACATACTTTTGATATATGACAGAAATGTTCATCCCCTTCCCCAAAGGGGGAATAGAGGTATGGTGGGAAAAGATCACGTCCAATTAAGACTAAAGTTCAACAGGGCAAACACCAAATCCTGCAGCTCCATTACTGGTATCTGGGGCAGCAAATGCTGGATTTAAACAGTTCCACTGCTTCAGCTCTGCCATCGCTGGCATGAGTGAGCTCTTTCTCAGACAAGCTCCACTCTGTGCTTGCATATTTCATTGGCCATCCCATAGTCCCAGTCTCTCCAGCATCCTGGGGTCACCGCTGTAACTTAGACTTTGACCCTCACGGTTTCAAGCAGTGGCTTTTGAGGGCTTGCTCACCAAGAATGTAACCCTTCCACATAGTGCCTGAGCTCAGCCCCTTTTCTCTTGCAGTTTGCATGCCTGCAAAACCAGCCCAATGCAGCCAAGGACGTTGCGTTCTACCAGCTCTAGTACCCTTCTACCATAGCTGTAGTGGCCTTGGTGCGTCCTAGCAGCTGAACCTGGAAAAAAAAAAAAAAAAAACCACTCCCCTAGGTTGTAGTTTTGAAAATGGAACCCCTTTGGTCGTGTTCCCAGGAAGGCACTCTCCATCCAGATTATTTACATTTTCATAAGTTGGAGCCTTCAGTGGGAATCTTTCCTACTGTCCTACTGAGGACCATTTTGTTTCTCTTCAATAGCACTAATCTCTTCAACCGTTATAGCTGCTCTCTATGCACTTTGTTGGAGCCTCTAAGCATGTTCCCACTCCTTTCTTAACCAATCTGTACATTTTTCACATCTTTGTGCTTTGAATTATCATTATAAATCTCAATAAGTACAATGATCGGTAACCATGCCATAGCCCAAATGTTATGCTGTCTTGAAATTTCTTCTGCTGAACAGCTTAGTACATTTCTTTTTAATTTAGTCTCACTCCATGATAAGGAGAGCAGAATATAACCCCATTTTGGGGCCCTAGGATATAACATACAAGGTTTCCGGTCCAACTCCCAGTAATCTCTGTTTCCCTCTGAAACCTTGTTTAGTGTCTTTTTCTTCCTCCCTCCCTCCCTCTCTCCCTCCCTCTCTCCCTCCCTCCCTACTTTCTTTCTTTCTTGGTTATTCGAGACAGGGCTTCTCTGTGTAGCGTTGGAGCCTGTCCTGCACAGATGTATGTTGTAACATCCTAGGTGGAAATAAAATGGAGGGCAGTGTAGAACCCTGTTCACACTGTGTGCTTTTCCTATACATACAGACAAGCGTTTGTGTCCTGTGGCTGTAGCTTTGGTGGTTTGAAATGTGACACCAAACGTCATTCTTATGGTAGATCTTGGTCCCAACATAGGGTTTTCCTCCCCTCAATAGTGGATAATTCGCATTTTCACTCACAGTAAGTGCTTTATGCCTTCTCTTTGCCTCATCCAAGCTGTTGGCGTCTCTCCTCTCACACTTCAGAACCATTAAGTACACCAAAGGTTGCCTAAATGTGAGTGCTATGAAGGGCAGCCCCAGCGATCTGAAAGCCAGGTTGGCTGCCCAGTGGAGAAAGGTTGAGCCATGCAAATCACATGGCAAATCACATGGACACAGTGGACACAATCGAGATCCTGGACAGAAGTAAAGAGGGCAGTGCAAGACTTTATCCCACAACTCAGAAAAATATACAGTTTAAAATATATGATCTGCTTGTTCTGGAACTTTTGATCTTATATTTCCAGGCTCCTGTAGACTAGTGAGTAAATAAAACCATGGGAAGTAAAACCAGAATTGAGAAGAGAGTACTGTGTTCACTACCAGTCTACTCTTAGCCTGTACTCTCCCCTTTCCCATAACCCAAGTGTGTTCTTTCTTCTTTTAAAGTTTAACTTTATTTTAAATTTATATTTGCATGGGAATTGTGGGTGCATGTATGTTAAGTTCACCAGAAGAGAACATCAGATTCCCCTGGAACTGGACTTACAGAGTGTTGTCAGGCACCACGTGGGTGCTGGAAACAGAACCCAGGTCCTCTGCAAGAGCAGCAGTGGCTGTAACCACTGATCCATCTCTCTAGTGTCGCTTAAGATTTCCCTTCATTAACTCACAAAGCTGCTGTGGCCTAATGAACAGTGATGCTTCCTAGTAGTTAAAGTTACTTGTCAAATGTCCTGGCAGGTGAACCCTGACTTTGAAAGTAACTAGATGGGAGAGCTCCAGTAACACAGAGAAATTAAAATGCATCATTACAATGCATCCCCATAGGTCTGCCTGAAGAATTAAATGAAATGAGATCAAAGTTCTCTTCAGTCATTTGAAGTTTGCCAGTGTAGTATTTTTCACATACCACCATGCTGGCAGAATTCACTTAATGTTTTCTTTTATCCCATTAAAATTTTTAATTAAAAAAATCAAATAGAATATCACTCTCCCCAGTGATACAATTTGAGAGGTGACTGAAATGAGTCGTAGTCAGACACTGCTATTCTGAGGCAACTAGGACAGACTAGGAAAGACCAAGGGTGGCATGGAGAAGACAGCCATCAACATGCCACAGTGGGGAGGTCAACGAGACTTCTAGCTTCCCGACTGTGAAAAAAGAAAACCTTTCTGCTATGAAGCCATCCAGTCTGTGGTACTCTGTTACAGCATTCCTGGAGAGTTAATGTTGAGTTGACACTCCCTAAATGAATAAGTACCAACGGAGGACAGAGCATGATGCATTCTCCATCTACAGCACTACTCAGAGTCACTCACAGCTTAGTGTGTTTGAGAAGCCATGGTTGTCTAATTTAATACAGATATTACCTACTCTCATAGAATCCTCATATTCCTGTCCCTTTACCTCCTTGTTATCATCCTGCAGGGACTGAAGGCCCCCACTAATATCTACCTTTCTTAAAAAATAAAAAAGACAGAGGGCTCCCACTACTCTGAACATCTCAGTGCCAAACACATGCCTGGTCTCCTTCTCACATCCAAGACATGTATGTCTACTAAGTCCATAGTGTGGCCTTTCTGCTGATGATACAGCCACAGAAGTCAGCACAGACGTGTTGCCGGAGGTTTCTTTCCAGCTTGGTCCTGCCGCTCTTCTCAGCCCCAAATAAATAGACATGAGTGCATTCATATATATGTATACATTCAAATATCTATTTAAAATGTTTGTAATTCACATATATTGACCAGATAAGGCAGTGTTAGAGAACCTGAGTGTTTCAGCTTCCCTCTTAGGACCGAACAATGATTCGAACAATTTATGGGTACTTCTATTTAACTACCTCTCCCAAGAAGTAGTAGGTAAGAGCTGGAAACAGTAATGTGGACCACAGCTAGCTAAGAGACAGGCACAGATCAAAAGAATAATACAAAGCCTCCAGGTGCCCAATAAGTCAGGCTGTAGAGCTGCCAGTGAGCTGTGAGCACAGTGACGCAAGCGGAATGTGCTGGAAGCCTCTAGAAAGCCCTAGAGCAAACAGCAGCTCAGCTGTGGACAGAAAGGCCACAGGGATTGTTTGCTGAGATTTTGGGTTTGGGTGTCTGTGGTCACTGTTTCTTTTTAAAGTAAATCCCTTCATCTTAGGAAATGTCCTTGCTGTATTCCTCTTAGTTACATATTGTGTTCTGATGCATAAATTCTGCTGAAACCTCAGCCTGTAAAGAGGTCCTTTTTCTTGTCTTGAATTTTCTGTACACTAGGAGTTGGGAAAGTCTACTGAAAAGAAGACCAGACTCCACCTCTAAGTTCTGTCCTCATGCATCTTGTGATAGGAAAGCCAAGTAGTCTCTTTCCCGTTAGACACAGTTTATAGGAAGCAAAGCCAGGCAGGCCACCCTGTGCTTTGCACAAGTTTGCTTGTGCATGTACCAACAATCAATATTTTAAATGCCCGACTTACTTGCCGTGTAGCTATTTATACCCAGTCACTGTCCTCTTTTTATTTGTTTTAAATCAATGGTAAACTCATACCCACAGAGTCTACTGTACTCAGGTCCTTATGTCCTTGCTCCTGCCTGGTTCTTTCCCATGGCCTGAAGGCCTGGATCCATGGGAGGAATGGTCAGGTACAACGGGGCTCCATGCAACACCTACCTGTGGTGATTACCTGGCTCTTCATTCATTTTTTTAAATTTTAATTTAATTTGATGTGTATAAGCATTTTGTCTCCATGTGTATATGTGTGGCACTTTTGTGCCTGGAGTCTGCAGAGGCCAAAAGAGGGTGTCACATCCCCTGGTACTGAAGTTACAGACAGTTGTGAGCCATTGTGCAGGTTCTGGGAATTGAACCTGGGTCCTCTGGAAGGAAGCAAGTGCTCTTGACAGCCGAGTCATCTGTCCATCCCTTTTGCTTGACTCTTAGAAGAAACTTTAATAGTGGCATTCTCCTTGCAATCTATCTTTTCATCTGCTCTCTGTGTCTAGTGGCTTCCTAGAAACTGAGAGTCTAAGAAGATTTTATCTAAAGGACGTTTGCAAATTATAAAGTACTATAAGGAAGAAAGGCACAGCCACTCCTGTAAACACCCTCACTGCTCTTCTAAAGCGTCTCTCTGAAGAGCACACTGTAGTGGGGACTACTCTCTGCTGGGTGCCACCCTCCCCCAGGAATAGACTGGGATGTCCCTCTGCTAGCAAAGGGGGCTCCAGAGACAGCCCTTTTCCTTCTTTCTTGTCTTCTGGACCAATCTGCTTTCTTTCCCTTTTCTCTGTTGTTGTTGCTATTGTTTTAAAAAGCAGGCTCACTGCATAGCTCTGGAACTTACTATGTAGACCAGGCTGGCCTCAAACTCACAGAGATTTCCTGCCCCTGTCTCTTCCCCCCTCCCCCCACACCCCGCAGTGCTAGAATTCGAGGCATGTGCCACCATGCCTGCTCTCCTACACAAGTTTCCAAAACAACTTATTTGCTGATGACCTTCTGTCATAGAATATCCAGTCACTCAGGGACAAATAGTAGCAAAGAACCAACCTTCATATAAAAAGTAGGGCGGGGGAAACAATTTTTCTAGCCTTGTTCCTGCCCACTGTCATTACTTTCTATACTTACTGCCAACATGACAGGGGTCATTTGCTCACTCCAGGACAGACATTTCTGGAGGAGAAAGTATTCTTCTGGGAAGGAAATACCTCCACAAATAAGTTGCTAGAGGAACCAATGTCTGCATGCTAGGAGAAGGCAGTGCATGGAAGAGTTCTCCCTGACTTGCTGGAGCTCCCTTTGAAGGAGTCCTGAGAACTGGCTGACAGCCTCTGATGTGGCCTCTGATGATGCCACCTACAGGCACACATTTCCCCCACATAAGGGTAGGCAGGACTGATGACTTAGTCCTAGCATGAAAGGCAGGTCCCACAGTTGGTTAGGACAGCTCCCACTACCCAACATATCCTTTACAAGACACCCATCTAGAGCTTTAAGTTCTTCAGAGAACTCCCCTCACCTGGGCAAGTACATGTAACCTCTGTAGCTTGTGGCATTCCTTAAGATCAGAGTGACTATAGAGAATTGTCTGAAATTAGACTTCAGACAAGGAGAGGTCCCCGAAGTACTGAGTACTGTGTGTCTGCAAAGACTCGTCCTCTCCCATTGCAGCCCACACACTTCTGAGGACCTTTCTCTTAGTCTGCAAATCACAAGTTCTGCTGTGGGACTTACTCTTCTGAAGTGAGGGACAGGCTTTAAGCAGCCCCTATAGATCATGCAGTAGTTTCACCTTATCTCATTCATTAGCCCAACAGATCCCCCTATCTAAGAAACAAATCTAATAACAGTGCCCATTTTATAGCTTTCATGAAACGAGTTAATGTATGTAGATTGTATAAGTAGCATTTGCATATCATTGTATGCAGTTATCATTGATGTGATCTGTGGTGTTATTAATATGGTGTAGACAATAAGCAGCTGGTCTTGGGAAATACAGAGATGTGTAAGGTAAAGACCTTGCAGCTGGGACCTTCACATTAAGTTCTGAGTGAGAAATCAAGCCAGGAAGTTTGATTAAGGGTTAGAAAGCAGATATTTGAGAGCCACATGGAGAATGAAAAAGCACATTCCAGATAGGTGAAGGCTAAAGCTGGGCATCCCAAAACACTGGATCCAATAGCAGCCTTTGTCTGTTTGGTGTCTCAGGAGTCGAGTAGTTTGACAGAAAACGGATAACCCACTCCACCCATTGCATGACATTTACAGGGTTGTGCCAGCTACTGCAGTGAAGGTAAACTGTGTGTGCAGTCACCATAGCTAGAAGCCACAAATGCATACATGGTAATAGAGACCATAATAATATGGCTTCGGAAGGCTGTAACTCATTGAAAAGTTAGATTTGACTGTGCTTCTTTTAGGAGGCTAGTGGAAACTCTACTGGTCCCTGTTCCCCTGGAACACTGTTCCTTTTTATGGATAGAACAGGATACAGCAAAGAGTACTGGGAGCAGGAAAGAAGTGGGGCAGTTGTTTAAAATTAATTTCTTGGACATCAGCCTAGGCCTCCAAACAAAGACACCATTCAGAATTAAAGCCGGGAGTTTCTTCATGAAGACCTTGTTCAGGATAAAGGTAACATGAGCTTGGGGCTTGGCTTAGGTCGCGGTTGATGGATGCCGGTGTGTTTCAGTCTGTGGTGAACTCACAATCCTTCTTTTCACCTCTGCACATAGAATGACACCAACAAATAACCAGATGTTCACCATGCATGTGCTAATAATCAATCACTGAGTGCTTTGATAGAACTATGTGAGGGACTGCTAACTCTTCAAAGGGACAGCAGAACTCATAACACGGTGGCTCACGTTGGTTCTCGTATGGAGAGGACCTTTGGATCACGTCTAAAATAATGTGGTATCAACAGAATTTCAATTAACAAATAAACTGCTCAGACTCTATAACAATGACTAGTCTCTCCCCCAAGCACCCTTTCTAGCTAATGGATACATCTTAGTTTTGTGTTTTCCTGGCTTGAAAGGATACAAAAGAATTCTCTCCCATGCTTCTGCTGAGCTTTCTCAGTGAATGTTTCCCACATGATTGCAGCTCTGTGGAGTTCCTGTCCAGGCCTACCCAGGGTGCCTTGATTTCCACCATTCATATGTCCTCTAAGCTTGAGACCCTTATATATCAACTAGTGATGCATAAACCTGCATCAAGTTTGCTGTTCATTTCTTGGGATGGAGGGGGAGCTGAGGCATCACCATGAGGCAAACAGACCTTGTGGAAGCTAAGCCTTGGTCTTTCCTACCCTGGATACATTCTTTGTATGCTCCTGGGTTTAAATACCTTAAAAGAACAGTATATCTTCCCTCTAAAATAATAAAAATACTCAACTGAGATAATGTGATTGCTTTCTGTTGGTTTGTGTGAAGATATACAATGCGTGCTAAGGCAATCCATAATTATCAACTATTCATTTCATAGTTTGGAAGGGAGGCAAAGAAGAGAGGAAGATGACTCCCTGTTTAGAAGTGTATAGACACGGGAGGGCCAGAGTTTTACAAGATAGATAGCAGAGGGATAGGGACTGATTGAATCACCATCTCTCAAAGAGTTGATATTAGCTGTTTACAACTTGTGCTAAAGAGTTCTACAAAAACATTGTATCTGTTCCCCCACTCAATTTCTAGGATTCAGTGTTTTTAGGACACTTTATGGAAGGTGGATTAGTGGTTCCCCAATGACACAGATGTCCAGGTCTGCATGTGTGACTGTCTACCATATACAGAAAAAGGCACTTCACAAATGTGACCAAGATTCTGAACCTTGATATGATGCACTTTCCCTGGATTAGCTGGAAAATCCTTATTTGACCAAATGATCCTTTAACAGTGGAAGAAAAGAAAGATAGGCAAGAGGTACAGCAGGATAAGAAAGGAGAAATTCAGCACTCTAGAGGAACTGAGGCTGGCCATGAGGAAAGTGGCCAAGAGCCCAAGAAGACTGGCGGCCTCTGTAAGGCCCTTGGCTCACAACAGGCAGGAAAATGGGAGTCTCAGCCTGACCGCTACATGGAGTTGAAGCAACCCATGTGAGCAAGGAAATGCACTGTCCCCAGAACAAAACAATCCACAGAAGTAAGACACAAACCTTGATTTTACTCATTCACCCTTCAAATACTCAGGAAGCAATTATAATGAGGAAGGTACTGAGCCAAGGGCATGCATGAATAAGACCCAATTTGAGCTCTCAAGATATTTATAGGAAAATAATGGAAGAAGCGGGAATAGGGTTCAGACTCTCAAAACACCATGTTCTGCCTTAATTCTCTGAACTACTCAGGCTCTCCTCTTGCCTACTATTTCAGGACAGTTAGTCACTGTAGAGGTGTGTAACATGCCAGCTCATTGGCATGGAACTAGTCCAAGCAAACTAGAGAAAGATACGGTTTTCCCATCCTTGGTCTGACTCCATTCCTGTGGGACTTCAGCTATTTCACAAACATCCTCATCAGACTGCTGCTCCCCAGGGACACAGTGACATCATTTCTGCTCAGAGGTGTGCTTTGGAATCATCTGGAAGGCTTATGAAAACACAGGTTCCTAGACCAATCTCAGAGGGTCTGACTTAGTAGGTGTGGGTTGTGGTCTGAGAAGGCAATTCTTACAAGAGCCCAGATAATGCCTCCAGCCCATAGACTGCACTGTGAATGTGTTTGGGAGATTGTTCCTGGGTTATTAATAAATAAGGCTGATGGAGCCATGATGGTTAGAAGGAGACAGATCTCATAAAACATGTCACATGCTTAATTATTGGTGATGACTATTGGATGTCTGAGCCCCAGTAGTTCTCAAGTCCCTTCAATACTTAAAAAAAAATACTTTATTGTTTACTTTTTTAGATGTATGTGTTTGTGTGTGTACCAAGTGTGTGCAGGAGCCAGTGAGGGCCTGAAGAGGTCATAAGATCCCCTGAAATTAGAGTTACAGATAGTTACAAACTGTCATATGGGTGCTGAAACTCTTAACTGTCTCTCCAGCCATCACCACCCAAGTTCTTCCCCACTACCATCTGTACTTTCCTCTAACAACCCTGGATGCTCTGCAACTTGCTACAGACTCAGACCACTGAGAAAGATAAGGTATATGGGGACAGTAGATATGGATCAGTAACTAAGAGCATTGATTACTCTTCCAGAGAACCTGAATTTGAGTTCTAGCACACACATGATGGCTCACAACTACCTGTAACTCAAGCTCCAGGGGAAGCAACACCCTCTTTTGGCCTCCCAAAGGCTAGGCTGAGATATGGTGCACAGGCATACATACAGGCAACACAACCATACAACATAAAAAGAAGTTTAAGGAAGAAAGAATGGAGGAAGGGAGGAAGGAAGGAGGGCAAAAAAGTACAGACAGACAGAATATAGGGGCATAAATGGTGCTTCCTTAGGCTCTAAGTCTAGACAGAGTGGCCTGATGTCTTTGCCACAGTAAACAGCGTCCTCGTGGTAAAGGCACATTTTCAAAGCCCTGAAATCTCTCCTTATGCAACTTGGCAAGAACACAGAGCATGTGTCCAGCTGAGGGACAAGCAAGGGGATTACACAATGTGCTCTGGGGACATTGGGAACCTCACATGATACTGCAGCCTCTCCTCACTCCCCGCCTCTGTTGTCCTTTGTTTCCCAATTGAGGTTCTCTCTGATCAGATATCTATAGTGCGAGTCAAGTTGACATAAGACTAGTCAGCACAAATGGTATCTTAGTTACTGCTCTGTTGTGATGAAATGCCATGACCAAGGCATCCTATAAAAGGAAGCATTTAACTGGGTGTTAGTCCCATGACCATCATGGTGAGGAGCATGGTGGCAAGCAGGCCAGCCTGGCCCTGGAGCCATGGTCCTGATCCACCAGCAAGAGTAGGCCTGGTGTGCACTTTTAAAATCTCAAAACGTAACTCCAATGACATCCTTCTACAACATTTCCACACCTCCCAATTCTTCCTAAGCAGTTCAACAAAAGGGGATCAAGCATTCAAACATATGAGCCTATGGGTATGGGACCATTCTCATTCAAACCACCACAAATGGAGTTAAATGGCTATGAGCCAAATATGTATGGAAATTCTGGAAGCTATAAGTGAGAATCAAGAAATGAATGATATATATACATACATACATACATACATATATATGAAACAGAGTTTCTCTGTCTAGCTTTGACTGTCCTAGAACTCACTCTGTAGATCAGACTGGCCTCAAACTCTTAGATCTGCCTGCCTCTGCCTCCCGCATGCTGGGATTAAAGGTGTGCACCACCACTGCCCGGCTAATACAGTACTCCTAATACCTACAGCCTATTAAACAGGCCTATCCCCATTGTCGAGGATAAGCGCTGGCAACAGTGAAATGACTTGAAATGTTAACTACTGTGATGGTTGACTTTGTCAACTTGACACAGTGTAGAGTCTTCTGGGGACAGAATCTCAATGAGAGACTGTCTAGATTAGGTTGACCTGTGGCAATGCCTTGAAGGATTATCTTATTTGGGTTCATTGAGGGAAACAGATCCACCCTGAATGTGGACGGCACCATTCAGTCCAGGACTGAATAAAAAGAGAAGGGGCTGAACACTGCATGCATGAACTGATCCATTGTCCTGTCCTGGCCGTGGGTGGGTTTAGAACAGTTCTCTCAAGCTCTTGATGCTGTAACCTGGAATGTGAGCTAAAATGCCAGTCCCTCGAACACATACATACTGCTTTTGCCAGTGCATTTTTGTTTCATTTGTTTATTGAGTGAGACTGGATGTCACTATATATATATATATCTGGCTGTTCTGGAACTCATTATGTAGATCAGCCTGACCTCAAACTCACAGTGATCCCCCAGCCTGTGCCTCCCAAGTGCTGGTATTAAAGGCATCAACTACCATACCTGGCTTATCAGGGTATTTTACCATAGCAACAGGAAACAAAACAAAGACACCACATCTTCAAAATATCTTCCCAGCAACGCTTAGATTGCTGCCTAAAAAAAAAAAAAAAAAAAAAAAACTGTGTGTTGTAGCCAAGCCAAGATGACACATATCAGTATACCTTTCCTAAGTACAGATAATAACTGGACAGCGTACATGGAGAAATGATGAAACGGTTGGTCACTTCTTCATGAAAGTGTGGACTCCCTTCTTAGCTTTTCCCACAGCTGAGGAGTAGGGAGGTTTACTCTGCCTCGTGGCCCACAGTCGTCAGTCTGTTTCCTCTGGGTCTGTGGAAGGCAGAACCTCACTATGAGGAGCATGTGGTGCTGCCAGGCTGCTTGCTCACCACACTGCAGTGGAATTAGAGAAAAACACAAAGGAGGATATACTCCAGCGACCTAACTTCCTGTTAGGCCCCACCCACCTCCTAAAGGTTCCACTCCTTCCCAAGAGTACCCTTGTCTGACCATCAAGCCTTTAACACACAGGATTCTGGGCAACATTCAGGGTCTCGGTCACAGCCACATTTAAAACAGTGGCTGATATTTTTAAAAGCAACTTAAGCATGAAACTGGTTGTTAATATCATCAATAGCAACATAACCATTAATGTAGTAGAGTGAAAGCTATCAGAGGCATAAAACACACCGCTGGCAATATAGTTACACACCGGTTAGCAAAGTGCCACATACATAGCGGCACTAAGCAAATGTCACTGACTGAGTAACTATCATATTAACTTTTGAAAGGATTCTCAGCAGTCATTAGTTCAGCGGGATCTAAAGGAAAGGCCTGCTGAGGATAGTAATAGTGTTACTAAGAAGAAAATAAGCTAGTGTTCGTGTGCCCATTATAAATGAAACAGAAGCATAATCAATTCAGTTCCTTTAGCCCTCAGTAGCTAGCTCCTGTTCTGTACATCTTTTTATTCATTTATTTACTTTGTATATCAAGAAGTTCATGCACCCATAGAATGTGTTTTGATCAAATTTACTCATTCCCTCCTCCCCAGTTATGCCCGAATAACACTGTGCTCTCTTTCTCTCAACTTCTTGAATGAGTCCTCTCCTCTCCCCTAGCTCCATACCCACCCCCAATACTGACAGGATCCACTTATTGCTTCCTGTATGTGCATGTGTGTAGGACCATGTGCTGGGCCTTGCAAGGGCCACATCCCTGAAGAAAACTCTCTCCCTCCCTGCTCCATGCTGGGGTTTTGTTAGGCTTGATCTTGCTCAGGTCTCGTGCATATAGTTGCAGCTACTGTGAGTCCTGCCATGTCTAGCAAATACTGTTTCACTGCTGATATTCTGACTCTCTGTCTTCCCACCTCCTGTTCTGTAATGATCCCCAACTTGGGGATGATAAAGGTATTCTGTTAATCTACATGTAAGAGACTTCATCTGTGAGGTTGGCCACTTCCAAACACAGACTATAGAAGTTCTGAGGCTTGGTGAAGGCTGATAGGCATCAGACGTTGGAAATAACAATGCTACTTTATTTTGGTGAGTCAGGGTGTTTGAGCCTCTTATCCTGTGGACTCAAATAGGCATCATTAATTCTTTGCCAAAGAGCATGTGGCCATTTCCCCAGAATTTCTGATCTATGGTTTGTAGTAGGAATCTTAACCAAGTGTTAGGACAAAATACAATCCATCTACCCAAACAAAACTGAATGGTCCCAGCCTTCATATCTGCTAGAACTTTCAACATGAAGAAAAAAGGAAATCTTTATTGCTGTGATTAGTAAGTATCTGCAAATAAGATCAGAAATTTGTTAATAACATTTAATCTAAATGTAATTAACCTGAAACTAAATGTATCACTTTTTGTTTTGAGATGGCTCCCCTCCCCCCAGGCAGTAAAACTCATGGTAGGATAAGTTGGGTGGCTAATTAAAATATGTACATATGCATCTATATACATTGTTTTGGCATCATTCATTTTATAAAGTCTGTAACAAATCTTTACCATGTTGCTGAAGCTTCCCCAAAGCAACATCTTAATGATTTCACTATGTAATAGTTGAAGACTAGAGTTGAGAAAAGAAGTGTCAAAAACAATTGACAAAGCTATGTTTAATATATTTAAATATAAGACATTTCTGTCTAGAGACACAAGAGCAACTCAAGCCTTAACTATAAGCAAACGAGAATTATTATTTAAGTTCAGTAGTAATAATTTACAAAGTTTCAATTTTTCATAAAGCATTTTGCTGAAGATGGAATGAAGAAACCAAGACAGAACTATTGAAGGGAGTCACCGCCCTTTTCACAGTCAGCAGAGAGAGGAGCTGCAAGTGGCAATTAGGCAATTCAGCTCAATGCAACTCAGTAGCCGAGGTTGGGGGAAGTTGGTATCTGTGTAGTTGTGTCCTGAAAGGTGTGTCTTGTTTCTGCCCCTCCCTTCTTCTGCTTTCTGGCTGTAGTAAGGTGAACATACTTTACTTTAACTGCATGGATTTTGCTTTATTATAGGCCTAGAGTCAACAGACTAAATTCACACCATGGACAGAAGCCTTGGAAACTGTGAGACAAAATAAGCCTTTCTTCCTTTAAGTTAATTTTTTTCCCCTCTGGTATTTTTGTTACAGCAAAGGTTCACTTGGTTTTGAGACTTTATTTTAATGGGAGTTTCATCAGAAAAAAGGACTTCCTTAGTCCATACAGCATATAAATTTTCAAGAAAATATGTGCCTTTAGTCCCTAGAAGTCCATCCCCTCCCCTTATGCAAGATATAATAATTCTATCCCAGTAACCTCAATTCATTACTGAGTCAATTCTAAGAACTAAAATCCCAAGTTGTGTGTAGGTATCACCTAAGTAAAACTGGGTGAGGCTCAAGATAAGATTTCATGTGAAACAAAATACCTCTCTAACTTAATGTGTGACTAAGTGAAACCAAACAAATTACACACAGTAAGATGGTGACAGGAGTATCAGCATCCATTTCACAGCTTTTCAGAATGTCCCATAGCAGCTTCCTACTGAGACATTGCTGTTCTACACTGTGTCTGAAGTTCTCCCCAGTGTCTCACAGCTCCAAATGGCCACAGCCTTGGTGAAGACACCTGTGCACCTCAAGGCAGGGAAGGGTATTATTACCTGGGGTTTTCTGAAGATACAGAACTGATTGAATGAATGGATACTTAGACTGCCTTTAATGATGGGCAATAATATGAAAGCATAAGTCCAATATACCTAACTAATCCTCTCCAGGTCATTTTTGGTCATGGTGTTTCATCACAGAAATAGTATCTATCCCTAACTAAGACAATATTAAAACTTAGGTTGGCTTACAGATGTGGTCTGGGTAGTTCAACAATGGCTGTCTTATGATGGAAAAGCCAAGAAATCCTAGTCTGGCAATGCAGTCCTGGAGAAGTCCTGCTGGTTTTTGATCTACACTGGAGTCATGAAGAATTGGCTACAACAGGATAGACAAACCTGTCATTGGGAGTGAGGGCATGCAGGTAAAAAACAAAGCTTCCATCTTCCATGTTGTGTGGGCTGCTACCAGAGGGCATGGCCCAGATTTAGGGTTGGTCTTCCTGCTTCAAATAATCTTAACAGGAAAGTCCCTCACAGGAGGGCCCAGCCGCTTGGGTTTTAGTCTATTCCAGATGTAATCAAGTTGACATCTCAGAGGGGTTTCTTCACACTGCTTCTGATCTGTAAAGACACAAGTAGCCCTAAACATGATCAATTACTTTCATCTTTCCATTGCCTTCACTTGATCTTAGCCAATGGCTGTGAAGAAATCTCCTACTGTCTTTTGAGAGGAAGGGTCCCCACCAATCTTCAACTGGAACATACATAAATGTGTTTGCAACATGGGGAGATGGAGAATCTACAATCTTCACATTCTGCTTAACATTCTCATCTTTGCATCATGTCCCCCTTCCTGGATTTTTTGATAAGCATTTGAGATAAGCCAATTCACATTTTCAACATTTGCAATCTCTTTAGCTAAGTATTTGCTTTAAAGACTCACAAATTCTACTTTCAATGAGACCCTAGAACATGAGGCAAACTGTGATGGCTAATCTTGGTTGTCAACTTAAAGGCATGCTGTTGGGCATGCCTTTGACAGATTATCTCCATCAGGTCATTTGAAGTAGGAAGACTTGCCCTAATAGCAGGGAGCATCTTCCAGTGGCAGCCCAGATAAAAGGAGGTTGGAGAAAAAAGATTTGTATTTTTGCCTGTTTATCTTGTCTCTCTCCATCAAGTTCATCTTCACTGCTGCCACTGCTGTTGCTGTAGCATCCCTTTACTGATATTAGAACCTAGCTTCTTGAAGCTCCCAACATGGAAGACCAGTTTCTCTCTAGGCACCCTCCAGGCTTTCAGGTTGCAACGACCAAGGCACCCAACCTCAAGGGCCAAACAGCTACCCAGTTCTCAGCTTCTTCAGTATAAAGATAGCCATTGTTGGACTAATAAGAACACATCACATAAAAGAATCTAATAAATCCTCTTTTAATATATATATCAATCCTGCTGATGCCGTTTCTCTAGAGAAGCCTAATACACCACATCAAACAAGTTAGTTGCTCATTGCAGGGGAAGGAAAGAGGGTGCTGAGAAGCTAGAATCCAGCCCATAACCTTGTGCATGTTAAATAATCACTATAGTATTGAATGGCATACCCAGCCAGATTTAACAGTTTAAGGATTACTTTTGCTTCATCTTGGACTGAGATCTTCCCCCGAATGCCTCTTAATCTCTAGATTTTTACCTTTCATTTCACAATTTCTTCAAATATACTGAAGGAGTCATGGAACACTTCCCTCTCTGTCTCCTCTGCTTCATGCTTCCCCAGATGTTATGCTACCCTCATCAGAGGCCTAAAGTAGTGGGGGTGACTCAATCCCATTCTTCAATCTCTTGAACTGTGGTCCCGGATAAACCTCTCTTTATAAGTTAATTCTCTCAGGTGTTTTGTTATAGTACATGAGACTGAATATAAAGGTGCAAATCCCATTCATGAGGAAACCACCTTCTATGGTCTAACCATCACTTGTGATAGTTAATCCTTTTTTTTTTTTTTTTTTTTTTTTTTTTTTTTTTTGAGACAGTCTGGAGAAGCAGACAACTCTTGAACTCCTTGAGCACTTGCTTGTCTCATCTCCCAAGTGCAAGGATTACAGACACATATCTCAGATATACTACCTTTTCCAACTGGTGCTCAGGATCAAACTCAGGGTCTTGTGCATGTGAGGCAAGCACAATAGCAACAGCACTATATCTCCATCAAAGGGTTAATCTTGATGTCAACTTGATGGCATTTGGAATCAACAAAGAGGCATACTTCTAAGTATCTGTGAAGTCATTTCTGTAAAGGATAACTGCAGGACAGAACACCCTCCCTCAGAGTGGATAACTCCTTCTAGTGTTCAGCTAGGTTAAAAAGAAGTCTGTGGTAAAGGCAATGCTGCCTGGTTGCCTTAGGCTCTTGTCGATGAGTGTTGCCAAGATCTGGTGCCATCAGACCCAAGCTTCTCTGGCCTTCCAATATAAACTGAAGACTCTCCAAGAATCTTCCAGGCCTTCAGCACAAATTGGAGCTACTGAAGAATCTGACTCCATGGGCTGAGAAGCTTCTATGTTCTTCCTCTCCACAACTAGGGTAAATCTCTCTGCCTTTTAAGCTGGGGGGGGGGGAGTGAGCCCAGAATATTCACTTAGCAGTAAGTGCATAGAGAGATGAAAAGAGTGTTTCGAGGTCATGAAATTCAAATGCCTTGGTTACTTTTCTACTACTAAGAAGAGACACCATGACCAAGGAAGATTATAAAAGAAAGCATTTAATTGGAGGCTTTTTTTAATAGTTTCAGAGGGCTAGTCCATGACCATCATAGTGGGAAGCATGGCAGTAGGCAGGCATCATACTGGAGCAGTAGCTGAGGGCCTACATCCTAATCCACAGGCAAGAGGCAGAGAGAGAGAGAGAGAGAGAGAGAGAGAGAGAGAGAGAGAGAGAGAGAGAGAGAGAGAGAGAGAACTGGGTCTGGTGTGGGGTTCTGAAACCTCAAAGTTCATCCCCAGTGACATACCAGCTCTAACAAAGCCACACCTCCTAATCCTTCCTAAACAATTCCACCTGCTAGGGACCAAACAGTCAAAGATATGAGTCATTCTCATTCAAACTGATGTTCACTATAGTCTAAACATTTGATTTATAACTTTCGAGTGTGTGAGTTTACAATCTCAGAGGCAACTACACTATGGTTATGATTTCTATGGTGTTTTTTGTTTGTTTGTTTGTTTGTTTGTTTTGTTTAACAGATCTACCCATCTGACCATTTCCAGCATTTAGTTTAGCTTTCCTTGCTGAATTTCTTTCATTTTGCTGGCATTTTCCATCAATATTACTGGTTTTCTCGTCCACTTTTGTTGACTTGTCTCTGGGTTGCTGCATTCTTTGTCTGGGTCATGGGTTGATTTCTTCATGTTTAGTTGCATTTACCCTCTTTGAGGTCACTGATTATTTTTCCTAGTGAATTTCTCAGATCTTCAGCTAATGTCTTGCCCATTTCAATACCTGTGAATTCTGAAGCCGAGAGTTTGTGATCATTGAGATATCTCTACCAGTTTGGGGGAAAGCATCTACATTTGGTGGGCTTACATCGTGTCAGTTGGATATTGCAAACCCACATGGTGGAAGAAGAGAACTGACAAATGGGGCTGGAATCATTCTAGCTGACTTTCTACTGTGATAGTGCTTTGCCCTTCGGTTTCTCTGTACTTTTCAGATGTCACAGCATTCCTTTTGTGGATGTCAAAGTTCTACTGTCTTTCTTTCTATACTATAGAATCTCAGTATTCTTACCCTTAACACTTCAACAGGTCACACAGAGACAGCTTCTGATCCATCATCTTACCACAAAACTACCTATATAGGTAACTTTCCAAGGAGTTTTCAGGAACAAAATGATTTCTAAACATTTGCTTTCAGTTGCTCTTTTTCAGGGATGGAATTTTTCTTCCTTTGTGGTTGTATTATCCAGAACTGGTAGAACTGGTAGAAACACACACACACACACACACACACACACACACACACACACACACACAATGTGTTAGAATGGCTTATAAGCTGTGGTGATCTGGCTATTCCAACAATGGATCTCTCCCAACAAAAGGTCCAAGAATCCAGTGGTTGTTCAGTCCAAAGCCAGATGTCTTGGCTAGCCTTCACTCTATGCCAGAGTCCCAAAGAAGTAGGCTTTAATGCCAGAGAAGAAATGGACTTGCCACTGACAGTGAGGTCAAGAAGACAAAGGACAAGAGCTTCCTTCTTCCATGTCCTTTCTATAGATTGCCAGCTGAAGGTGTGGCCCAGATTTAAAGTGGGTCTTCTCACTTCAAATGAATTAATCAAGAAAAATCTCTCACAAGGAGTGCCCAGATGCTTGGGTTTTAGTTCATTCCAGATGGAGTCCAGTTGGCAACCAAGAATAGCCATCACAGAGGTTAAACCGTTGTCTACCTTGAAGCAACAGATGGTGTGTTTGTCTTTTGGGAAACATTTGCTGGTTGGTACAGTACTGCCAGCTAATGTGTCCTCACCAATGAGGTCAGGAGATTTGTGACCTTTGCTATTTGGTCCTATGTTTGTTTGTCATAACTCTTTCCAACTACCTTGCTTTGGGGTAGGGTGAATTGAGCAAACGAGCTTTTGAGTTCATTCCTTCTGCTTTCAACATAACCTACGTAACTGGGTTCTGCTCTAGGTGACAATACATAGGACACAGTGGTCATAGGAATGCACAGATGCCAAGCTTTCCTGTTTCCTTCTGGTGAAGTCAAGGTTTTCCAGAGAAGAAAAACTCATAGGGGTATGTGTGAGAGAGCAGGGTGGGTGTAAATTGGCTGTGTGTTCTGCAAACCCAAATTCTGCAGAGTAGGGCAAGAAATATCTTCTAGGAGGTGTTCAGATTACTGTGTTGAGTTTTAAAAAGCAGTCGAGAGATAGAATTCCTCCATCATTGGAAAAAAAAACCCTGGTTCTTTTGTTCTTTCTCTCTCTTTCCCTCTCTTAAAGCTTTGAGTTTATTAGATGGGACATATCTGTGTTATGGGGTAATTGGCCATTAAACTCTCATTCTAGTGGGCTCCCAGGAGCAGCAGGAACACCCTCCGTTAGTTTTGAGTGTTGTTTGTGATGTCCAAGCACTGCCTATGAAGCAAACCACCTGGGTTAGTTGTTTGATGACACAGATCAGTGACTGGGAACGTGATTCTTTTCTGGGCACTGGTTCTTGGCCCAAGACCATACCGATGAACTAGACAGATGAGACCTCACAAAATTTACGTTCCGGCAGGTGAGAGTTTCAAAGTCCACAGAACAAAATCAGCTACGTGCCACAGAAGAGGATGCAACTAATGCCAAAAAAGAGACTCTGAGCCAGACCTTTAAGAGCACACACGTTATTGGCAAATCTTGGGAGTTTTTGAAAGTAAAATTTAATGGATCCTCTTAAGCTACTCTTTAAAAATAATAACAAAAAAAATATTTTTGCAATCAATTCTTAGAATAATTGTTGTGGTTTTCTTTTTCAGAGACAGGCCTGTGTTGTCTTGATTTCCCCATACTTTATAAGTATTGTATTTCTCTTTTACGCTTATTTTTTAGTGTGTGTGTGTGTGTGTGTGTGTGTGTGTGTGTGCGTGTGTGTAGTATATGTGTTCCTACTGCTAAAGGAAGCCAGAAGAAGCCATTAGATTCCTTGAAACTGGAATTATAGATAGCTGCAAGTGGGCATGTGGGTTCTGAGAAGCAAACTCAGGCCCTCTGAAGAGCAGCAAGCACTCATATCTGCTGAGCCTGCTCTCCAGTCCCAAGTATTTAATTTTTTTAAAAAGTTACTAAGAAGAATATTTGTGTAAAATGCAGTTATGTGCCCTGAGTTATGTGCACTTATGTGTGAAAAGACCTAGAAGATCAGAATAAACCATTACAGCATTTTCTGATGTTAAGAAGCACAAAATTACTTTATGCCTTATAAATAACAGTTACTAATTCAATATGCAGAATCTCCAAATTAGCTGGAAACTTAATCAAAATTATTGGTAGCACTTATTTTGGACATTTCATAATTTATTTTAATGAGCACATAATGATAACGCATTCAGAAGATTTACAGCTTATGCCACACCAAACTGGGACATTGCACACATAGGGTAACAGGGATGTTAATGAACCTTTCCCCCTCTCTTCCATTCTAAAGACATACTTAGGGCCACCCACTCATATCCCCAGCCACTCTGAACAAATACACTCTCTAATCAATGGCGTCCCTTGGGGGAAATCTACTGTTGCCTGAGAACACCTTTTCTCTATTAGAGGCCAATTAGCTTGACTTTCAAGCAGGAACTATCCAAGACAAAGCCGACTGGACACAGCCAAGCCTGTAGCCAGAGGAAAGTAGGAATACAAGTAACCATTGTTGAGTCTCAGCGGCGTGAGCTCTTTCTTGCACACTACATGTTGGTAACACAGACACTCTGTGTGTAGCTCAGCATCTGCTTTGTGTTGTGCAGCACCTTGCCTTTAGTTAAAAATAGACATACCACTGACAGAATTCTCCCAGAAAACTTCGTGTGGCAAGATCCATTCACTCAGATGGAGGAAGCCGTGAGCTACCCTGGCACAACACCATCTTTATTTCATCAGCACGTTTGAAACATGAGGTCTTGTACTTTGAAACCTGTTAGTAGACAAACAACGTGGGGCTCTTGCCTCATCCAGTCTTTTGAATTATTTGTGAAAATGACATATGTGGGTTGTTCTAAGTATGTCTCTGAGAGAAATATCTCAGTCAAGGTCATGTGAACCCACAGAGGACGTTCCGATTGTCTAATGACAAAGTGTTTGGTGGGAAAGGCTGAATCGGGACGAGATGAGTTTAGTCTGCTTCCTGCAAATTTTTCTACTTAGTGAGTCTTGGGTGGCAGGAATCTTAGAGCTCTGGATCTTTCACTTTTAATTTTTTATTCATTTTACATACCAACCAAAGTCCCCCCCCCCTTCCACCTCTCTTCCTGCTCCCCTCCCTGCCTCCACCCAACCCACCCACCTCATCCACTCCTCTGAAAGGTTAAGGTCTTTCATGAGGAATCAACAAAGTCTGGCACATCAAGTTCAGGTAGAACCAAGCTCCTCCCCGCCCCACCCCCTGCATTAAAGCTGAGCATAGCATTCCACCATAGAGAATGGGTTCTAACAGGCCAGCTCATGCACGTGGGATAGATCCTGGTCCCACTGCCAGAGGCCCCTCACACAGACTGATAAAAATATGAAGACATGCTCAATGACTCAAAAAGACATCTGGGAAACCATATCCCCCATTAGGGTATACCATCAAAACAGCATACTCAGAAAATTAAAGAGACAGATACTTACAAATGTAAAATGGTAGAGAACATAAAATGATAGGGCTGCAATAAGGGTGTAAGAGTGTGGTGGTTCCTACAGGCTTCACACAGAATTACCATATGTTCTAGCAAGCTGCTTATTGTTAGCAAAACAACTGAGAGAATTAACATATGAGAGGACAATGTTATTAACTCATAATTCTGTAAGTTGACATCCAAGATCAGGTGCTCACATTGCTTTGCCCTCAGGTGGATGTGTCCCATGGTAGGGAGCAAAGTGTTCACCTCATAGCCAGGAAGAAAAAGCGAAGAGAAAGGCAAGAGTCCCAGCACCCTGAGGAACTTCCGCCAGGTCTGTCCCCTAAGACCCCATCACCTACATGTTGGTTGGAATGAGAAATGAACTCCACTCCCAGCCTTGGGCTCTTGAACACTTGGTCCCCAGTGGTGCTGTTCGGGGAAGTTAAGCACATCACTGGATTCAGGCTTTGAGATAAGCCTTTCACCATTTCCAGTTTGCTCCACCTACTTTGTGCCTGTGGTTCAGAGTGTGAGTTCACAGACCCCTGCCACCTGCTGCCTGCCACCTGCTTCCCGCTTCCTGTGCCTATGCCATGCTTCCTTGCCTTCGTGGACTCCGATCCTCTAGAACCACAAACCAAAATAAACTTGTTTGAGTTGTCTTAGTCACAGTGTTATATCACAGCAAGTAACTAACACATCCTCTCAATAGAACCACCCTCAGAAACAGACAGACAGACAAACAAACAAACAAAAAGCCTTTAACACATGGACCTGGGGGGGTGGTTATAGGAACCATAGCACTGTGTGGTCTGGAGAATCTACTTCTGGGAATATCTGACTGACTCAAGGAGGCTCACCAAGAGGTGTTTTACATCTACAAGCATAGCATCATTACCACATAGACAACAGACTGCCATCCCAATCATCCATCTACAAAAGAGGAAGCAAAGTATGAAACATGCCTGCAATGCAATAATATTTAGTATTAAAAGGGAAGGAAATTCCAGTATGTACTACAACATGTCTGAATCTTGGGACATTACACTAAGCAATACGAGCCAATCATAAGCAGACAAATATTGTATGATTCCATTTATAAACAAGTACTGAGATAGTTCACATGAACTCAACAAAGGACTACTAGCATCTAGAACATATCAAGTAAACAGTAAAATAAACAACCCAATTAGGACATGGAAAAAAGATGTGAATAGATTTTCACTGGTGAGGATGGATCTCCAAATGAAAAATAGCACATGAAACGATATTCAGTATCATTACCCATACTAAAAATTAAAACCGCAGTTACATGCCTTTACACGCCTATCAGAACGGCTAGAACAAAGACTAGTGAAAACACCAACAGGGTGCTGAAGTTTGGTTAGCTGCTGGCAGGAATATAAAATGGTCCAACCACACTGAAAATATTTTGATAATTTTCTATAAAATTAAACTTTATGATCCAGCAATTGTACTCTTAGGCATTTATTTTGAAAGAATGGCAACTTGTGTTTACACACACACACACACACACACACACACACACACACACACACAAAGGTGAATATGCATAGCATTTTTCTTCCAAAGAGGCAGAAAATTGGATGTGTAGATAGTTCAATGAACCACAGTATATTCACACCAGGGAATTCTACGCATATACAAAGCCACTTGGATGACTCCATGAAATTACACCAAATGAAGAAGGGCCAACTCCAAAACATTATTCATCATGTACTTCCATTTATGTAACATTTTAAAAATGACTAGGTTTTAGGAATGGAAGACTGATTAGTCATTGCCAAAGCCAGAGGACAAGGAGGGACTCAAGAGAGGAAAAATATTTGGGGAGTACAAAACTTCCTTGTGCCCAGCTCAAACTTTGCTTAGGCTAGGGTCTCTGGAGATGCTGGAACCTCTATAAGGTGCAGGGCAGCCTTGAGGAGGTGCATGGTGCCTAATGATTAATTTTGGCACTTTCAGATCAGACAAGGGGTTGGGAGTGTTGTTTTCTACACACCTATCTTCAGAGGTTCCTCAAATTTCCACATATTGTCAGAGAAGGTTTGAAGGGTGATGCGCTTAACAGCTCCTGTCCACAGCTAGCATCCAGTAATCACTGCACGGGAATGCAAGCGGTGCTATTCACCAATTGCTACCTGATGAGACCGTAAGTACTGCAAAGATTTCTCCAGCGACCCAAGCAAATCCCTCATATGCCACTGAAAGCACCCTGCTCTGGCCGTCCGCCCTTCAATGTTATTTATGAAATAAAGACATGGTCTTTGGTCTAGAGATTTGCAATGTTGGTTTCGTCCTCGACACAACTGTATTCCATCATTCCCGGTTGTCACCATTTTGAGACTATCTGGAGGCCACTACTAAGGATCTGTGAAATGCTCTCTTTCTGAAAGGCCACAGGATACTTGACCCTGGACTTGTATGTTTACAGAACCCCAAGTGCAGCTATTAAAGCACATTGCTGCCCATTCATACACTGACATTGTTTTGGTTTTTGCCCACATGTATATTTAACCTCTGTTCCCTATGCAGAGAAAAAAGAATACTTTCCCTTTTCTTATTGAAATTTCAATTGCTCCCACAGAGATATCTCTCTGAGAAGTCAGAGGGAATAAAGGCAAAGTAACTCTTACCCAGTTGTTCTCACTGTCTATTCTGAATGTACATGAATTCTGATCTTTTTTTCTCTCTATAATCTGGATTGACTGAAGATGATAAGCAGTTGCCAGGTAACAGGAAAATCAGAGGCTGTACTCCCTTACACCTCTCCCACATCTTCATCAAAGATACTCAGAGTTTAAAATCTAAAATTCAAGATCACATTTAAAATTCTGAAATCAATATCATACTGCTGTTTTGTTCAGTGCTGCTTATTTATTTATCTACCTTTTCAATTTTTTAGACAGAATCCTACTATGTAACCCTGGCTAGCCTGTTTTTATATAATCATCAAACACATGCCTCAGGGCTTTCTTTGAAAACAAGTATTACTGGCCTATGTCCAAGGAAAACGTGCGTGTTCGCAGATACATAACTTTTTCCTTTATGGTTTCAGGGAGTCTCAGACTGGCTAAACTGCCTCAGCCAACCTGGGGACAGTAGCTGTGTGAGTTAGAAGTAAAGCATTAGGTGGTCAAGAGAAGGAAATAGTCAACTAAATATGCAAAACAAAGAAGTTTCTGTCTTGTGCCCCGAATTTCTAGACATTGCAAAAGATGATTTAAAAATATTTACCCCAATATAGAAATAAAAATTAATTCCAGCAAACTCCTGACTGGATTTTTTTTTTCAGAAAGATGAAAGTCAGAAAGAGTCACAGAAAGGTACAGGCCCAGACATGCCCACTCACATGTATGTAATGAATTTGCTGATAAAAGGCACAGGCCCAGACATATTGTATACTCACATGTATGTAATGGGGTTGCTGCAGAAAGGCACAGGGCCCGACATGCTGCACATTCACATGTATGTAATGAGGTTGCTGAGGAAAGGCACAGGGCACAGACATGCACAGAACCCTGCACCCACAGCTGCTGCAGGAGGACCTGGAAGCCTCCAGCAAGGTGATTTTCAGGGCTGGGAGGAAGAGGAGCCGAGCTGGTTATGGACTTCTGGGTTTTGTCCAGTGCCGTGAATCAGACATCAACAATGGTAGTGTTCCCAGGTAGGAGAGAGTGGAGAGGCCTGGCTGTGTAATCTACACAGGACCAGGCAGCTGGTGGTGCCCTCGAGATGGAAGAGCATCCTCTTTGGAGTACTGCACCTCACTTCACAGGCAGTCAAGGAAGGGAGATTAGATGTTTTTGTTTGTTTATTTGTGTGTTTTTGTTTGTTTGTTTGTTTGTTTGTTTTTGAGACAGGGTTTCTCAATATTGCTTTGGAGCCTGTCCTGGAACTAGCTCTGTAGACCAGGCTGGCTTTGAACTCACAGATGGGATTAAAGGCCTACACCACCAATGCCTGGCTGAGATTGGATGCTTTTAAACCAAGGGTTATCAATGTCAAAAATCCAAGGAAAAATCCAAACAGCAGAATTATCTCCAGAATTAATGTTTTGGAACAAATAGAATTTGAAATTATTATTAAGACTTAGTTAGGCCTGGCAGTGGTGGCACATGCCTTGAATCCCAGCACTTGGGAGGCAGAGGCAGGCAGATCTCTGTGAATTTGAGGCCAGCCTGGTCTACAAAGAGAGTTTTATGACAGCCAGAGCTATTACAAATAGAACCCCTTCTTGAGAAAACAAAACAAAACAAACAAACAAACAAAGAATTAGAAATAATATTCACAGATCCTCAGGAAAATCCAAAAGCAGAAGGAAAAAACAAAGAAGAGATAATTGGGCAAAAACTATTTTTGTAGACCAATATAAAAGGATATTCTGAAAATATCCATGAGTTGTAACCAAAGCAAAGAAAAAAATTAAGCCAGGCATTTTAAGCACACGAGCAGTGGTGGCACATGCCTTTAATCCCAGCACTTGGGAGGCAGAGGCAGGAGGATCTCTGTGAGTTTGAAGCCAGCCTGATCTACATAGCAAGTTTCAAGACAGGCTCCAAAGCAATTCAGAGAAACCCTGTCTCAAAAAGAAAAAAAAAAAGAAAAGAAAAGAAAAGAAAAGAAAAGGAAATGAAAGAAAAAAAAAAGAAAGAAAGAAAGGAAAGGAAGGGGAAGGACGGAAAAAAAATTAAACAGACAAAAACTAAAACATAAATATAATTCTTAAGAGGGAAAATTAATCTAATTTAATCAGTTCTTGGGCATCTATTTACCACCTCACCACTAAGGAACAAAAGGGAAGTCAGCCTGCTCCTGGGTAAACCAAAGAATAGTCCCGAACCACATTCGGTCTCAGAGAGTATGGACTGCCAGAGATGGTCTACAGCGACCACAGACATTTCTCTGACCAAAAAGTCACAAGTCGAAAACAAACTATAAACTGATCTCAACCTTGACTTCTGCTTCCCTATGAACAGTTATTTCTGTTAGGATTTGTTTCTAATGTACAAAAGAACAAAAGAAAAAAAAAAAAAGAATAGACCAGACATTCCTAAAGATTCAGGTATCACCAATTGTTAAAGAGAAAAGGGAATGTTTTTTTAAAAAATACTACGTCCCAAGCACATGCTGGGAACTTTAATGTCCCATCAGGGATGGATGGGAAACAGACACAGAGAAGTTAATCTTCATACTTGATGTTACAGTTCTGGCAGATGGCAGAGGGGCTCCAGGTCTCCTGGACTAGAGTGTGGCTCTTTTAATCACTCTGTATTAGTATTTCAAGTTTATTGAATGCTGTGACTCCAGGCCTGCTGCAGGAAACACTACCGACACAGTATTGCCTTTCTGAAGATGAAACTTGGTGGGAGAAGCCAAGAAGATTTGAATTGCATAGCAGTGGCTCCTAGTCCATTGAGAGTTAAGTAGTTTAGCTCAGTAGATAAGGAAAAAAAAAAAAAAAAAAAAAAAAAAAAAACTCTACAGGGGCTGGAGAGATGATGGCTCAGCAGTTAAGGGCACCTACCATTTCCAGGAGACCCAGATCTGCATCTACATGAAGGCTCATGAGTGGCTGTCACTCAAGTCCCAGGGTATCTGATGCCCTCTTCTGGCCTCCATAGATAACAGCACGCATATGGTGCAGGCAAAATTTTACCTGCAGGCAAAATACGATATTCATAAAACTAATAAATAGATGTATTTTCTAGATGGGAAAAATAAAAGAACCTACAATCTGTACAATCTACAAATGCAACAAGAAGAGCCTGGACTAGAAACCAAAAAAAGAAACAAAGAGGAGTGGTCATCTCCACCATGAGACAGGCGGCTTATGTGGTGAAGAATTGTCTGACCTGGGTCCCTTGCTCCCAAGAAGTGGTCTCTAAGCCTTTGGAATACCCCATGGCAGAAGGTCTTTGCTTACCTGCATACCTTTGGTAGCAGTAGACAGCCACATGGTTTCGGCTCGACTTCTGGAAGGACTGAAAACTAAAAGTCAACCATGTGGGCAGTTGACCATATCTCCGTGTTCAATTCACAGGCCCAGCTCTGGACTCGCAGACTACTGAGCAGCCTGCTCAGTGTTCTGTGCAGTGTTTAGTGAATGCTGCCACACACTGTTCCGGGGCAGGTCAGCCCAGTCCACAGCATCCCAGGTAGCTCCCCAGGGCAACTCTCGTGGCCTACACAGTGCTTGGCAGTTTCTAATCTGTAGTTTTTCACTGTAATGACCCATAACCATTAGGATACCTGCCAGGATTTCATGAGTCCCCTCAATCTCAGGAAGCTTTTGAATTTGAGAGTGGGGTTTTAATACTCTTTTTATACATGCTGCACAGGGATGTGCACTTCAATGACTTTGTAGTTCTATTGACTCATTCTGGAAAATATGCCTTCCTTGACTTCAGATTAATTCTTGTGAAGGATGGGGACATAATCTAGCCCTCCCATGGGGAACAGTACACAGGATAATACAACTGAGACAGTAAATCAATAGACCTGTTATCATTGGTTGCATGCTATCTATTGTGAGGAGTTCAGGGGAGGTTAACGCTTCGCTTATCTATAGAGGGTAACAATTCAGCCCTTGAACACTGCCAGACATATACAGCTTTGATTTCTATGTCTGCTAATTACTAAGGTTTGGGGCAGATTTAATCTCTAAGCTTTATGATGAATTTTATAAAATAATATTTAGGTTACATAGTTGATACAAACATTAAATAAGACTCCATTTAACTCATTACCATTGATTAGTTTTCACTGACATTGGTTTTTACTATCAATCAACTGTGCAAGCGTGAAGAGGGGGTTAGCATATTTTTGCATTCCATTAATCTTTTCATTTCTACTATGGCAGATTATTAAGTGGCTAACCATATTAACACAGTATAGCTTTAAAACCTTAGCTTTCTACCTGTCCTTAATTAGGATGGCATTTACCTTGTTTTTTCTCTGTTTAAACACATATCAACTAATTGGTTGGTGGCTGGCTGATTAAGTCACTCATATGCATGCTACTAATCAAAAATGGACCATAAGAAGAATCCCATGTACCTCACCTTGATGTCATCTGCCACAAGCTCCTCATAACTGTGTCCTGCTGTTTGGACTTTCAGCCTCTTGGACTACTAACTAGCTAAACAAGCATTTGCTTCATAAGTTTCAGTTTCTGATATTTTGTTACAGTAATGAAAATGGATGAACACACGCCTTACGTGTGCTTCTTACAGGGAATAGACTGCATGACACAAAGGCCCCTGGTTTGTTTTTGTACCCAGTCTTTAAAGATGGCAGTATTTCTAGGGCTGTGTGTCCATAATGGCACTTCAGTTGTATCTGTAAACGATCGTAACCATATTGTGTAAAGTCAGGAATTTTGAGATGGTGCTCTCGATGATATGATATGAGTGGGTTGCCCAGTCATCTGCCCACACTTACGCTACTTCTCTGTGAAGTGGGTTCAGGGTGGTTACTATGTTCTGTGGAAACTTATACAGGTCAAGAATTCTGTAAGGCCCCAAAAGGTGGTGCTGACTGTGGCTCTGAGAGGTAAAAGGGTAATTATATACCCTGCACAGATCTTTTCCCCACATAGCCTAACTCCCAACCCTTCTAGAATAGAAAGGGCCTAGTTTCTTGCCATCAAGTGATGGGTTGACCTCAACGTAGCGTGTCATTCGGGCTGGCCTCTGACGATGGCAGGTTAGACATTTTTAAATGGCAGGGGTGCTAGAAATGACATTATGGGGGCCATGGGTAGCCTTTGTCTCGGCAACAGTTCTCTTCTCGTCTGGTTGTATTGATTCCTGTATCGGTTGGGATAGATGCGAGGGACACCACTACGATCATGGAGGAGGCCCCGGGGTCATGAGAGTGGGAGAGCTAGCCCTGTCAGCTGCAGCAAACAAGAACAGGCTCTGCACACTGGGCAGCACACTAGAGCTCACCTTGTCAGGAATGCAGGGGAACTAGTCCTGAGGGTGTGAGAGCAGGACAGCTGACCCTGCCCCTCCCATCTTCCAGGTGGTGGTGGCATGGGTGAGGGGAAGATACCCTCCCACTTTCACCCCTTGCTATCTGTGGGAGGTGACAGAGCTGGCCCTGGGGTCAAGAGAATAGAGAAACTAGCCCTGCCCCTTACTGGATGCAGCCAACAAGAGAGTGAACCCTGCACCCCACCTAGGTAGCACACTAGAGTTGACCCTGTTGTCAGGGGTCACAGGTGAGCCAGCCCTGAGGGCATGGGAGCAGACACCCACCTGTATGCTCCCCTACCCCCCCCCAAAGCAATCAGGAGAAAGGGCCCTGAGCCTTGCCTGGGTGAGACAGTAGGGCTGGCACAAGTGGACTGGATCTAAGGGCCTCAGAGCAGAACTGGCCCTGCTCCCTGCTGTAGGCTGCACTGGGTGAGCTAACCCTGCCAGTGCGGGAGAGCTAGCCCGGTAGTAATGATGAGGGAACGCGTTCCAGCTTACCAACCCAGCTACCAGCTAGGCCCGGAACCAGGACTGTGAGTTGGCCCACCCCACCTCATCTATGAACTGATGGAGCATGTGAAGGGGACAAAACGACAGATCCAAAACTGCAGAATCTCCACGACACAGGACAACAACAGGCTATCCAAGATGAGACCTAGAGAGAGCCCATTTTTGGTGGTGTAGCAGAAGCCAGAGGCCTTGAGCCAGACCAGTAACTTGTGGAAATGAACACTTGCAAGTAAAAATGGACTAAAGGGTTAACTGTGTGACTAAACAGGCCATGCTACAGCTTCCATGACTAGATTCTTCTCTCTTTCCCCCCCCCCACCTCTTTTTGGTTTGGTATTTGGTTTTTCTTTTAAATTAGGTTTTGTTTGGGGAGTCTCTAGCAAGGCAGGGGCAAATGAAAGGGAACGGAGAGATACATGGGAGTGGAATGCATGATATAAAATCCACAAGGAATCAATAAAAATACAAAACAAACAAACAAGCACAGGGGGCTCTGGCATCTTACTGGTGGTCTCTGATCTGGCTTGGTTTTGTCCAAGGCACCTCATTACTGATGCTGGTCTATTCTGGGTAATGACTTGGCTCAGAGAAATCCCAGTTCATAATGTGCAATCCTAGATGCATGGTCATTTGGTGCCTCTAAGGAAGCACATTATCACGCCGGAAGTAACGTTTTCATAAGGAACTGAATTCTCTGCTGCAAATGGGATGGCCTTGTTCCAGATATCCAAAGGTTTAAACCTTTCCCATGTTTGCTTGCCACATTACAGCTTTCCCCATCAGTGACATCTGTGATGTCACGGGGCCTCTTGTATCACACAGGGCCTAGCAGCAGAGCTCAGTAGCTTACAGTAGTATTCTGACCCCTAGTCAGAGCCAGCAGTGTTGTGTTGTTCTGTGGACTAGAAAAGTTTACTAGATAGGGAATGGGCCACTTTGGGACCTTAGATGGCTCACCAAGTACATGTGTCTCTACTTTTGTTAGAAAGGAAGCACAAATCACAAATTCATCTTTTTCTTAGGAGAGGATGCCCTCGCTGTCTCCGGACCACTGTACTTCTGCAACTTTACTCAAGTACTGATTTCTGGGTTTGTTTCTCATACTGGGGACAGTTGCCTCCCCAAGGCTCTACCTGCCTCATACCCACAGTACCCATTCAGTATGATGTCTTCAGTGTGATGGACCAGTGCATTTTCCTGTTAGATGTCATAAATTCTAAGAGTATGATGAGGATAAAAGGATAGAGCTGAGTGAAAGCTGCAAATGAAGATTCTTGTTAGTTAGGGTATTTCTCACCAGGCAGAAACCATGTGGTACTACAATCTTTCCTGCCTAAACAAAGGCCACACTGGCCATGTTGGATGGAATGCAAGGATCTGTGTACATGCACACATCACACATATATCTACATACATCCAGAGAGGTTTTTTTTTTTTTTTTTTTTTTTTTTTTTTTTTTCCCAACACTCATTTCCAAGAGCCAGAATCACTTTATGGCTGGTGGTGCTGTGTTCTAGCAACAGAATCTGGTCTGCTCAGAACCTTGTAGAGCCTCAGCACAGGGCTGAGTGAGCGAGCACTGGCCACCCCCAGGCTTCTCACAGGAGGCTAGCCTGCTGAGAACAAAAACTATTCTCACCATGCCAAGACTGGAACAATTAAGGGCTCTGCTTTAGGTTTTTTGTTTTGTTTTGTTTTGAAATAACCACCAATCAGAGGAGGGAGTTCTACAAGCAAAAGTCAAAACATTTTACTGTGCCTCCAAGCAGTTCTGAAGTATGGGAATTACAGACTAAGTTTAGCTGTGTGTCAAGAATTATTGGACTGACTGAGTGATAAAAATATTGTGGGTTTTTTCCCATGCTTTGTATGATTGACAATTGCATAATTAAAAACATCCCATCTGTTTGTAACAATTTTATCAGCTCCTAACTTTGGAGCTCTGGCTCTTTTTATCTGTTTTGATCAGGAGCTCATGTCCAGTGTCTAGAACAATCCCTCCCTATTCAATGATTGTTTAATTGTCAGCTTGGTATACCTTACTGCCTTTAAACAGAGATTCCAACTGTCCGTTTCCTCCTGCCCAGTGTACATATGGACTTCACTGTGGGGCTGTGCTCTTGACCTGCCATGGACTGTAAGGTGAGGTGTTTCTGCACTGAGTTTTCCATTCCTCATGAGAAACCTTAGCAAGTGCCCATTGACACAGCAGTGACAAAGGAGGTCAGGGTCAGGGACACTGCAGAGGAGCACAGCACAGTGAGTGCACTGGGCTCACCCTGGGCCTGTCCCCAACCTCCTTTTCAGAGTGTTGCCAACATATTTGTGCATGGATCACCACCTGTACTCTTTACAAAACATCTCAAGTCTTTAAAAGAATGTTATTTCCTAGCCAGGGCTCGCCAAAACTTTTGCAGCTCTTGTGGATTAGGGCACAGGTATAATATTAAATTACTCTGGGATTAATTACTCTTGTCCCTTATGCAAATATATATATAATAGCCATTGTTCTTATTTGCTGAGTGTTTACTAAAACAAAAAGCATTCACATACAGCATCTCACAGAAATCTTACAATCCCATTGAAAATGAGAAATTGGGCTGGGGATGTAGATTGATTGGTGGAATGTGGAGTAGAAGTATGATTCATAGGACACTGAGTTCTAAGTCCCTGAGTGGTGATAAATGGAGATACTGAGCTATTCTGCTGTGGAAAACAGAACAGCGGTGTGCTACGCATGCCCGCCCCCAATTCCTACATTAAAGCCCCTTTCCAAGTGGACACAGGCATGGGCATTTAGAAGGTAGATCATGAGGCTGAACCCCTCATGAACAGAACCCACACCCTTGTAATGAGAGAGATTCTCTCTTTGGCATCTGAACAAGCAGCTAAGCAGCCTATATGCAAACAAAGGGCTCTCAGCAGGAACAGATGTAGCCAACTCATTGATCTTAGAATTAATGCCTTGATGGCTGTAAGAAGTGAATTTCTGATGTTTAAGCTACCCACTTTACCACATTCTTAAGAACAGCCCACACTGATTGAGACAAGGTAGTAACTAAAGGGGGAAAAGATCTGTATTTCTCTTCACTGACTGCAGACAATTCTGGGGGCCTCTTTCCTCTCTGTCTTGCAGAACCACCTCTGTTCTGAACCCCCTTCAAGAACATTTGTGACGAAGTCTTAGATGATATTTTTCCTTAGATCAAAAGACAGATGTATTTACTCTCCAGTAAACAAGATGTCTCCATCTGGAACAAAGGCCAGGTGGACTTACTGGGCCTTTTCAAAAATGTAGGTTCCCTAAGCTCGGGGTTCTTTTCCTACAGCACTCTACTGCCACCAGGAATTGGGATTCAGAGAATCAAGACAGGTATGCCGATGCACACGTGTTCTGTAAATGATAAAGTTCAAACAATAAATCAAACAGCTTAGCCAATCAAGGAGCCCTGGACAACACTGAACTTGGGCTAGACCTACCACACAGCAGTGCAATATATGCTCTTAAGCACCCATGAAGATTCCTTTACTAGAAGCCATTTTTGACACCACGAAACAAACTCCAACATGGTCAAAAAGATGGGAAAACTGACTTTCTTAATCAGGATTTAATGAGCTTAGAAATTAACAGCAGAGGAACCAGGTGTGGTGGTGTACATCCTTAGTCCCAGCACTTGGGAGGCAGACTCAGGAGGATCTGTGTGTTCGAGGTCAGTGGGTTAAAAAAGAAAGCCATAAGGGGACTCTTCCAGATGATTAAAAATGAAGATATAAACACTCAGACTTGTGGAAAGCCATCCCAGTAATCCTTCAAGGGAAATTAATGTCTGTAAATGCCTGCATTAAGAATAAAATCTCATCTACACCAACAAAAACCACCCAAACCACCTCACATCAGTGGAGTACTTTAAGGCGTATAAGAGAAAACTAAATTCACACTAGAAGAAATAGTAAAGGTAAGAGTGGAAATTAATGATGCTGAGAATGGATAACCAACAAGTCTGAAAGTTGGTTCATTGAAAAGAGTCCCAACAGTCACCATTTTTTTAGCTGATTAAAACAAAAAAAAAAAAAAAAGAAGAAGAAGAAGAAGAAGACTTGAATGGCTAAAACAGGTGATGACCTGTTAACCCTAGGGAGCACAAGGAAGATGCACTGGAATGACGTTGCCAGCTTTTCCTGAGTCAAACTGAACACAGCCTTCCCTTTCTAGCACACACTGAGCCATGGGAGAGACACACGGAAAAATCTAACCGAGGCATTGCCGAAATGTTCGCACTTACTAGTCTTTTCAATTGTTGAACTTCAGCATGGATGCTTACCTAACCAAGAAGTTTCCCTATCTGTAGGAGGAAAGAAGTTGGTGCTAACAGACTGGAGAGCCAGAAGAAAAACAGTAACAATGTGGCAATTCTGTAGAACACAACATTCTATAGGCACAAATATCTATAAAAATGACATCACATTGATCATTTCAAGGATAGCAGCGATTGAAACCATGACCCTCATGGGCTGGTGCTGACGACGAAAATAACTGTTCAGCCTGAGAATGATGGAAGCTCTGCTTTCTGCCCATAGCACTTTGGTTATTTTGTAGCATTCAGCAGCAGTTACATGCTTTTCCAGTAAACTCCAGCAAGTGGCTCATTTTTGATTCTGAGAACTCTATTTGGGAACCCTTAGGTATTTACTTAGGAAAATACAGCTGTAAAACCATACATTAGGGACCTATAGGGATGAGTCCCCTGATTGAAAGGGGTCCTCAGATGCCATGAGTGCTTGGCAAGTCTTGCTTTAAGGGCTGTCTGTGGTCCATCATTTGATTGCCTAAGTGTACAGCACCGCCATAGGGGCCCACTTTTAGTTCATTTTGTGAGGAATGGCAAAAATCAACCTAAGCCCCATGCTGTCTAGTTTTGTGTCAACTTGACTCAAGCTAGTTGTCTGAAAGGAGGGAACCTCAACTGAGAAAACACCTCCCTAAGATTTAACTGTAGGGCATTTTAATCAGTGATTAAAGGAGGCTCAGCTGACTGTAGTTGGGGCCATCTCTAGGCTGGTGGTCCCGGGTTCTCTAAGAAAGCAGGCTAAGCAAGCCATGAGGAGCAAGCCAGTAAGCAGCACCCTTCCATGGCCTCTGCTTCAGCTCCTGCCCAGCCTGAGTTCCTGTCCTGACTTCCTTCAATGATGGACTATGATGTGCAAGAGTAAGCCAAACAAACCCTTTTATCCCCAACTTGCTTTTGGTTATAGTGTTTCAACACAGCAACTGAAACCTGACTAGGACAGCCCCATTCATGGTCTTCTGGAAATCCAAACCCCTTCTCTAATTTCTGTCTATACAGGGGCTGCATGCAGTGTTCAGGTTCAGTCTCACGAACACTTTCTTCCTGCGATATCTTCAGGCAATGCAGAGCCGAAATTCCCCAAAGCAAAGTCTTGTGAAGACTTAAGATGACAGAGAAGTGGCACCAAGTGACACAAATAATGGCAAACAAATACGCTTCCTGCTCATAAATAACTTTCATTTGCTATTCTTCTTGAGTCTCAACTTCCTGTCCTAGTTTTACCTATGCTCCATCTTGTTTGATTGTTACTAAGTGTCAAGTATTCTTCTCACACCTGTTTAGGAAAATAACCCTAACTCTTCTGAAGACATTGGCAACTATGACTCTCAGGCATTTAGGGTCCAGCCTTCAACCTTCAACTTATCCATGCAGGATTTTTGCCTTGAAAAACACCTGTGTCTGGAATGTAAGAGATGGTGAGTTACAGAGATGAGATGAGGAGTTACCCATCTTTTGAGTGGCAGCCATCCCTGAAGATGTTTTCACACAACTAGCTTGTGTCAATTTGACATAAAGCTAGTCAGCATGGGGCTTAGGTTTATTTTGCTATTCCTCATATGTGTATGTCCATTAAATATTCACTAAGGTTGAACCAACTAAAAGCAAGTTAAGGGAGAGGATGACTAATTATCTCTAGGTTGGGTCATGGGAAAAGATGAAAAACTTGTGTGAAGAGAGTCCTTTTTAGGAGAAAAGACGTCTCTCCCTGGGATAGTATGAAAAGTGACAGGCGCAGCTGTAGGCGGCTGGAGGGTCAGAAAGTCATTTACTGTGCAATGACTCCCATTTGCTCAGTAAAATCAGAAACACAGTCCTTTGCTAAACAGGGGCAGGGTTAGGAGGCACTTTTGCCATGTGGTTGATGATGATCTTTTCCAATATAACTCACCTTTGTGTAAGACCAGAGGAGAAATAGGGTAGTGTGGATCCTTGGCTGTGGTTTTGAGGACATAACAGAACACAAACACATGAAGACAAAAATTCAAGTGACAGAATAAGAGGGAGCGATAGGGCTCTTAAGTATTCTACACTGTAAGGACACATTTGTATTTCATGTTGTAGGAAGGAATTTGCACATACATGTTGTTCACAGCTTAGCATGTGCACACTGTACTGGTTTGTTCTGCACTACTCCCCGGCCCCAGATCCACATGGTCTTGGAGAAGTACAAGGTTGACACTAGCAGACAGCAAATTCAGCCTGGATGTTCAGAGGATGAGAGAAAGAAGCCAGGAAGGAGGAATCAACACAACAAAGGACATGGCTGGTCACCTGACCAGATGGGAGGCCGGCTCTGAAATGATCAACTGCTTTTTATGTCCAGCTCTCCCAGGAACAGCTACTGCCTTGGAGATGCAGTTCTTTTAAGGTCTTAATCCACTTCCTTCTCAAAACTGCCAGCGCTCTGAGTAAAAGACAACTTTCAAGATTTAATTTTGTGTCTGTTTCACTGGTGTTTGTAGTGACAGTACCAATCCCAGCGTTTTTGTTAAACAGAAGCAGAGCAATGTACCAGCTAAGTGGATATAGAAAACTGGGCACTTCAAAGTGGATATGGATAAATTGGAGGTATTAGGAGTAAGATATTACACAAGAATACAAAGTTGCCAACTAAGAGCACACTGTTCATGTTTGAGCTATTATTCAGAAACAAGCTTTAAATCCTAAGGTGAGCAGAGCAGGGTAGATCTAAGTATTTCACATGGTTTGCCTGTATTATGATAGACACCATAATACATCCTAGCATATGAGCTGTGTGAATTGTTTCTGTGGTCTGAAAACATGACACAAAAAGCATGAGGAACCCTGAAGCTACAATATCTGATTAATGATCTACAGGGACAGTTTGGAATTTCCACTGTGGCCAGCTAGGGAAACTGAGGAAAGCTAAGAGTCACAGGCTTTTTGAGAGAGTGACATCCAGGAGGCAGGAATGTGGTGTGACAAAGTTTTGGGAAATACTTAAATATTTTTCACTGCAGACAATTTTAATTCTAACACTGATATCAACATTTACTTCCAATAAACACCACAAATCATTCATGTTAAAAAAAGAATCATTCCTTTTTCTGGTGTAGTTAGAGAAAATGTAGAGATACTGACAACCAGGAGACAGGAAATGTGAATGTAACCTCAGTGTTTGTCTTTGATGGCTCAAAATGAACAAGATTTGATACTAAAGCCTCAAGTGCTGCTGTGTGTATATGTTGGACAGCTGTGACAGTTAGGTTTGAGGACACCTTCAGGGGCTAGTTCTCACCTCCTAACTTGAGACAGCCTCTTGACTGCTGATACATGACCAAGTTTTCTTCCTGTATTAAAAATTTACAGTGGTGACGGGATAAATCTGTTAATAGATATGCTGTGTAGAACAATGTAAAGCACCAGTAACATGTTCTTTCTAGAGGACACACTGTCCATTTGGGGAAAAGGATAATGCCTCTAATCTGTCACCGTGTCTAGCTTTACTTTATAAAAATTAGCCTTTACAAAGAACTGCATATCCATCTAAAGAGATGCACCCATCAATGATTAAGAAAATTGTGTTTGCTTTTCTTTCTGTCTGAATGGGAAATTTTCTTAAGCTACATTATTATGGCCTAACTGGGGAAAAAAAAAAAAAAGGTGAATATTTACAGGTGTCTGGAACAAAGCCTGAGAAAGGAAGTATTCTTTAAAAAGAAGTCATCCTAAGATGATAGACAAAATTGATACTTCTTAAGCAGCAAGGGTTAAACCAATACCAGCATCACTTAAATGAGCAAACACTAAGCTTTTCTCAAATAAAGTCTCTCATGATGAACTAGAAATCATCTAGTCATTTATTTTTTGTTATATACCAGAGATATAATGAACACATTAAAAAAGAAAAAGAATTTTCATACCAACATATTTTTATTGTGTTTCTACTTCTGGACTCTATTTTCAGAAAATAGAAACTGCCTTTTCATTAAGCTATGGTTCCTTTCCCTTTAACCTAAGCTTAGTTTAAGGAAAACTTCATTTATACAATTATGTAATTAACTTTAATCTACACACAGCAATTAAATTATTCAAAGCCTCAATACAGTAGCTAACTTTTTGAAAATGATTTTTGTACCCAGTCTACTTTGCAAAGTAAAAAATGTTATGTGCTATTAACAATCACCTTCTTTGAAATTTCTCTATGCAAGTATCAAAACATATTTATTTCTTTCAATTTTCACTTTCTATTTTTGAGTATGCATTAGAAAAGTAAAAATTACATATAAACAGTGTCAACTATTAAATTTCTAAAGTAAAAATAATTGATTATCACCTATGTGTTTAATTTCTGCAATGACTAATTTTTTTAAACTCAAAATTGCTAGCCATGTAATTTAAAAACTGCACTGTGAAGTACCTATTTATGGGTGGCAACAACATAAAGGCTAAAATGAATGTATAGAACATGAAAACTATAAAATGGCATGGTTCCATAAATACAAAAAGAGCTGCATTCTACCTGTCTCCAAATGCAGACTAATAGTATCTGTAAATGACTCAAGTGTCAAAGCAGAGCCAGATGACTAGGACACGGGGCCAGAAGCAGATGTGTGGGAACTAGGGCACACTTCGGCTCATGATGCTCACCCCACAGAACTACTGACACAAAACACACATGCCAGAAATGAACATCATAGATGGAAAGGCGGTCTCAACAGTGCACACTGCTGTATCCCTACGTTCAATTACATCTAGAAGAATAAAATGTTAACATTTCAGAGAACTCAACATCTTTGGTTTTCAAAGAAATATAATGCTTTTAAAATTAAAAATACATCAATCTGCTTTAACAAGTCATACTCAGGCTAAAAGAAGTTTTACTCAACAGCCGAAGGTCAAGATCCTAAGCATGCAGAACTATCTTCAGAAAACTTGGAATGTAACATGCTTAGTTCAGCTTAGATATCATCAATATCTTCATCATCATCTCCAATATCATCAAACTGGATTTCATCATCATCCCCTGGACCAAATGTGTCTGTTTCATTGATTTTAGCATGTTCTGGAAGTTCTCCATATGCCTTCAGACTTCTCGCTTCATCTGCATTATACTTCAAGATTACATCAGCTTTGTTATCTTGATAGTCTCGTAGACCAATCAATATAATGTCTGAGGTATTTATCCAAACCTTTTTTCTCAACTTTCCTCTGATGTGGCATAGCCTTCTTACACCATCGAAACACATTGCTTCCAACCGTCCATTTCCCAGCATTTTGATCACCTGTGCATATTCTTGCCCATCTTCTTTAAACACCAACTCTCTTTTTTCAGATTCATTCTCATTTTTACCTCTGCGCCTGTTTTTGCCTCCTTTACCTTTATTCTTCGGCATGATGGTAAGGGCAACTACAGGAGTCGGAGTGGGAGAAGGCTCGGATTGTTGGCTGTGACTCCTTCCCAGGAGCTACTACTAGGATGGGCAGCAGGAAGTATCTAACAGTGGAGATCTGAAGCAACTGTGTAGCTGCTGGAGAGCTCTGGTAAATTGTAAGTATAGAAGATCCACAGGCAGAAAACAGTGTTCCAGAGTCCTGGCTTCTGCTAGCTGCAAAAACAAAAATACTTTTATTAGTAAAAGTTCCATGTAAATATTAAGTCACTGTGGAGAACAGGCAGGCCGGGCCAGTTCTGGATTGCACTATGTTGTTTGGAATATTGACTTCCAACCTCTGCCCACCCATGGCTTGCTCTGTCTAATGAAGCAATAGCCTTGACCTGAGCTACTCCATTTTCAGTGTAAGTGCCAAGAAAAAAATGGCACCACATCTTGTTTACACAAGTAAACACCATCATCTGCTAGCACAAATGAAACACAAACTGATATTTTGTGCCAACAAATAATGAAACCTATCAGAGTACAAGACACATGAGCTTACCAAGCACAAAGATGGAACTGCCCTTCCTGGGATTGAACCAGAAGGTGCACCCAGAGGCCAAATGTAGCAGCATCATGACTAACCCCTTGGTCACCTGTCACAACTAATCCAGGACACCAGCTCCAGCACAGCTTCTCCTAGCTGACACTCGACCACTTCAAATGCCTCCTGAATGGCCTGCCTCCCAGAGCTGTATCTGCTGTTCTCACACTGTGGTCTGGCGCCCCCTTTAGGCCTGTCCTGCAGTAGCTCTCTGCTTTCAGGACAGCCTCTCTGAACCTTCCTTAACGAAGATTCCGCAACCCATTCAGATATAGTGAGGAACAGAGTGTGATCTGGGAGTTAATATTAGTAATTAAGGTTGGAATAAAAGAAACTAATAATTATCCGTGATCAGCTATCAAGCAAATCTGAATTTCTTACATCAAATAAAACTAATGTGGGCTATTTATTGTATTCAATAAATTCTGACATTGTATAATGACATAAACATGCCCATCTCTGCTTCTGACAAAATACCCAGAACAGATATTCTTGACAGTTTATTAAAAATTTAAATATTGTCTCCTTTTGATAAATTTATGCTTTTGTTTCAGGTTTGAATACTTTTATGTGTCTGTGTACATGTATTTGTGTGTTAAGAGGCAACACATGCACATACAAACATGTTCATGTGGAGGCCAGAGGTCACCACTGGATGTCTTCCTCAATCCCTCTCCATCTCTCACTGAACCTGAAGCTCATGGATTCAGCAGGAAAAGCTTGTGAGCATGTCCCAGGGATCCTCTTCTTGTCTCTGCTCCCCAGTGCCAGGCATGCTGGGAGAGTAAGCCCAAAGTGCTGGGGATGGAGCTCAAGGCCTTATGCTTGCATAGAAAACACTTTCCCAAATGAGCTATCTCCCCAGCCTCTGGGGATTTTCCAGTTCTTTAGGGGACTTTACATACAATGCCTGCCTCCTCCCACCTTTTCAGTCTGGGTCTTGCTATGTAGTTAAGGCTTGCCTGGAACTTATGATCCTCCTGCCTCATTCTCACTAATACTAGTTTATATGTATAATAGAGGTTTAAGTTTCATTCTATTCTCCATACTGAAGTAATTTGTCCCTATATCAATCTATTTGAATGTAGCTTTATGACACATCTTGAGATGTGTAGTCCGTGTCCTCAGAATCTTGTTTTCTTCTGTGAGATTCACCTGGCTAGTTTAGAATTCTGCAGCACTACATACATTTTAAAATCAGACTGCCAATTTCCACAAATAGAAAACCTACTGAAATATTGACTGGAATCAAATGCCATTCACAGACCAACTGGATAGGATTAACATTTAATTTAATCTAAATGTCTTCAAATGTTAGATTACTCCCTTTATGTAGAGATATTTTAAAGTTCTCATTTGATTTTTTTGCATTTTATTTCTAGATTTTTTTATTATTTGCATTACCCAAAAATGTCATTTAAATATTTGAGTATTCTGATATTTATATAGAGATGTCCAGTACTTTTACTAAACTCAAAATTCCTATTGGTAGTGGGTTTAGGGAGGACGACAAAGAAGTTTGGGTTTTACAAATAAAATCTATAGATAATTTTCTCACTGGCTTTTCAAGCTCTGTACTTTATTTCTTCTTCCCAAAGTTATATTGGTGAATTTTCTGTCATCTGTTTTTAATCCCAAACAAATTTTCCTGCTTCCTTTTTATGGTTTACAATTATTGAAAAACAAATTGTGTGTTACCAATTCCTAGAAATTCGTTGTCTGACTTTATGGCCTAGTACATTTGTGCAAGAACATTTTCTCTGTTACTACTTAATTCAGCTGCTGATTTAAGGCACATACCACAATGTACAGAGCCTCCTATAGGCATGCTTCCTCAGAATCACATCAACAGTCTCTTCCACTTTTAGCACTTCAACTGCTTCATGGAGATGGAACCCATGTGAGATTAGTGAAACCTGGGTGTGATACACTGGCCCTTTGCTATTAAGTATACCTCCATTCTGTGATTCAGGGTAGTATCCCACTCATTTCCTCAAAGTGCCCTTTCATTACCATAAGCAATCACATGCATATGAGGGTTAATTGGTGCTATATAATCCTTACAACTCTGTAGTTAGATCCTAAGCATAGTGCTCAGTCATACTGTCCTACAACTACAGCAATAAAATATATTTATAGCCATGGCTATTCATGAAGTCTGGCTGTTTCTTGTCTCCTTTTCTCTACTTATGCTCTCTAGGGTACCATCAGAATAACCCACACAAGATGATATCAAGTCCCACAGCTACTTGATTTCTTAATACCTTGTCATTCCAGGTCATCAGTAGTGACAGTTGAGCAACAGTGCCCATTTCTCCCTATATTCCTCAAATATTGCACAACACAATCTAGGGTCTGATGCTGTTTCAAAGATTCTGCTTTGATTTCTGGAGCTAATCAAAGTATCAAATTCCCCTAATTCACTAAGGGAAAAGACAGTGTAGTCAAATTGAGTAAATTAGAAGAGAAGGAACATTTATAAACATTCAATAGCAAACTACACCATAAAGAATAGTGCAGTACTCTGTGAGGTGGTGGCGGTGTATGCCTGTAACACTTGGGGGGCAGAGACAGGTGGGAGTTTGATGCCAGCCTAGCCTATAGAGTGAATTCCAGGACAGCCAAGAGAAGAGTACCATTCTCTAGGACTATAAGCAATAGAATTTTGTATTTAGTGAAAGTGGGAACAATAACTGGTGCAAGGTTAAGATGTTTGGGAAGAAATTCTGACACCCTTGTTGACACTTCTGTTTTTGGCCTAACTGCCTGTAACTGTGAAGTTTCAATCTCAGCCTCTGAATTCTGGGCTCTCTGTGGATTCGTAAGTCTATCCTGATGCCAGTACCACACGCTGTGTAAATTTCTGCAGTAAATTTAAAAATTATGAGGTGTGACACTAAATTTTATTGTTGAGGTTTTTGTTTCCTTTTTTGCTGTTTGAGATCTTTCCATATTCATATGATTGATCCATCTGTCAATTTCTACAAAGGAAACTGAAACCTTGGTACAAATGCATTTGATATACAGCTAATGATTTAAGCTTTTTTCATATATACACAATATGTAGATCTCTAGGCCCCACACGAGGTTATGTCTACCATTATTCACATTATTATTTGTGACATTATGAACAAAATTTTTTAGTATCACATTGTTGGAAAGTGACTACAATGGAAAACCAATCAATGGTGTGATCATTTCCCAATTTTCTTTTCATGGTATCATGCTATTTCTAATAAAAACATGTTCACATTAGGGATGTAAACTTATTGTCTCTGACTTGCTGTCATAGTACTCTACACATTGTCCATATTATCCCATGCCTTGGTGTCTGCTTTATGTTATGGGAACTCTCTGCACAACTGTGTGTGACTTGGGACAGAAATGTTTGTTTCTTATGTCTCCACTTGGCAATGGGAAGGACTATGATAGCTAAATAGAGAACTTTGTTTTATCTTTGACCCTTAGCATTCAGAACATTTGCTTGTGCAGTTTATCCCCTCAACTAGTGTGGAGGAACCTAAGGGGCAAAGACCAGAGTCTTATTCAATTTGTTCGTCCAGGGATCAAGAAGAGCCAAGTAAACACATCTTGAGAAAATAAGGACATCATACTGTTCACAGCAACAACACTGAGGGGCCAGAAAATAGCAAAAGATGCCCAACCTAACTATTGATAAAAGAGATGTTCGTGTATTAACAGAATTCTTTCAATCTATACAATTAGCATAAGTTAAGTCAGTAAGATCAAGTGTGAGTTGGGGAAGCTGGCTTTCCTTTACCAGTTGTGCTAGAAATGTGAACATGCTCAGATACTACAATTCTAGATTTGGTATTAAGTACAGTAACATGAGAGGCGGTGTCCATGGACCACTTGCCTTCTTCCAGTAACACCCTGACTGCCCTTTCCTGGGGCTTGTCTCAGTCATTTTTTGCGCTGCTAAATTTGAGAGCTAAGGTGTCATCTTACTTCAGACCAAAGCATGCTGACTTCAAACTTATAGTAAAAGCAGTTGCCCACTGACTGGGTAACCCACCTTAGATGCAACACAAACTTACTCTGCACAGCAGCCATCTAAGCCGCTCTAATCATTCTTGCAGGATTTGATGGCAAGAACATTCAACAAAAATATGGGAGGTTTATGCTGACTACTGTAGAATGAGTAACAAAGTATGAAAAAAAGCTAACATCCCGATTTTTTTTTTTTTTTTTTTTTTACAAATAATTAAATTGGGCCTATTGAAATGAAACATTTAAGTAGCTCAGTGTACAGGCACATGCCTATAATTCCAGCACTTGGAAGGCTGAGGTAGGAGTATCATGAGTTTGAGTCTCAAGCCAGCCTGGTTGACATGGAGAGAACCAGGGACTAGGGGAATGTTTCAGCCAAGAACAGAGGACTTTGAGTGTAATGGTGTCAATGTAAATAAAGCATACCCCCATTTCAACTCCTTAGTTTTCAGAAAATTTAAGAATAAAGAGTGCAGAATCCCAGTATTAAATATGGCTTCAAACTCTGGCTTTACTATTACTAGTTTTACAATCTTAATTTCTCCATGCATTTAAAAACACTGTCAGTTGTTTGTTTACGCTGAGAGAGGTATGTGTCTTTCTGTGTTTTGCTTCCCTATGGTTGCCATTCATTCTTAGAGCTGATGTGGGTACTATGAACCCTTCATAGGAAAAGAACAGTGCTGGGCAGGGTGTAGCTCAGTGTTTCAGGGTTTGCCTAGCATGTGAGAGGGCAGCACCACAAAAGCAACCTGAACTTCACAGAGCTGTTAGTAATGTCCTTTTTTAAAAAACCAACTGGGACTGGTGAGAGGGCTTAGTGAGGAAAGGCCCTAGTTTCCAAGCCTGTCCACTGGAGTTCAATCCCAGAGACCTACACAGTAGAAACACTGAACCAGGCTTACCTTTGACACATGGGTTAGACCTATCATTTTATGGTTGCCTTGTGTAATGTATGGGCTGACTGGGAAACATCTCTTACATGCTCACATACTTGAAACACTCAGTCCCAGGTTAGTGGCACTGCCTGGGGAGGCATGGTACCTTTGGGAACTATGCCACTGGGAGTTTGAGAATTTATAGTTTTGACCCACTTCCAATTTAATCTCTCTGCTGATGGTTGTGGTTTAAGATGTGATTTCTTCCCTTAAACACAAGAAAAAAAAAAATATCCTGACCAACAGATATTTAAATTGCAACACAGAGAATTCAAGAAACATAAAAACTGAAACAAAAAAGCAATGTGGCTCCTGGGTGGTGCGGTAAACTGTTCTTGCAGGCTCCGATATTATGTTAGCTTTCTGTAGCTACAAGAAAACACTTAAAATAACTAATTTAGGGTTATGTTTTGGGGGCTCAGTTTTGAAGGTTTCAGTTCACATATCAGAGGCTGGTACCACTGATTTGGTCTACCACAAGAAAGCATAATTGTTGACTTCATGACCAAGAAGGAAGAAGGGGGCAGGGTATACACTAGGATCCCAAAATTGCCTTGAAGGCATCTAAATGATCTGGCCCCGCCCCACATACCCTGCTTTTTCATCAGTGTATCTATCACCTACCTACCTCCTAGCAACACCTCTACCCAACATTTCCCTCACTGCAGCCCAGAAGACTCTTAAGTATCGACAATTAGATTGGTTGGGAGTGCACTGGAACTATTGAAAGAATTTGTCTGTAATTAGACTGATGGGGAACACACTGGAACTACTTAATACACTTTATGAGCTGTCTTTAGTAAGGCGAGAAATGCTGAATTAAGAATGAACTCCCTAGGGGAAGGATGAAGCTCAATGTTAAAGTTTGTCTAACATGCCCAGAGCCCTAAGTTTCTTCTGGGGAGTGGGGAAGCATGAATATATGAATGAACATGAACTGGCTCCAAATCCAGTGGAGTGAGGACATTCCAAAATAGTTACTTAGAAATGTAACTCTGACAACTATGAAAGCAGAAGTTAATCAGACCTAAAGAGGAAATTGGAATGTGTAGTTAACAATATATACAGTGGCCTTTCAAAGGACACTCTTAATTGGGCTCTTCTGAATTATGTCTCTCATATAAAGCTGTCACTACCCTAGAGCCTATATGAGGCTAAAATACATTATTATTATTCTTTCCAATGTTCTTGGATGCACAAGACATCTCATGTAAACCCCAGTTAGGCCCAAGAACTGAGATACTTTTCAATTGCTTCCTACCTAGAATACATACTTAACACTATCAGTTCAGCTTGCTTTCCAAGACACATGGCACTTTAAATAAAAAAGATAATCACACGTGACAGAAGATAACCTGGTAAATATAGTGTTTGAAACATGCATGCTACAAAAGCCCAATATTTACAATGGTTAAAATAGCACTACCATGTACATCAAAAATAAAAGAGCAAGATTTTGGTGTATTACATTTACACAATCATTACTTATCTTCTCTATCATTCTACAATGTTTATTATATGCCAAATACAGAAGAGCAAGAAGAAAGTTGTCTTATATAAAATGGACAAATAATGCTGTCTTACATAGAAATGGAACAAATAAAGTGTCTCATATAAAATGGAGGAAAGTACCCTGAGCAAAACCATGAGACACTAACATGGTGTCTAGAAGATAGAGATGATCATTCATAGATGAAAGGACTGTTTTTTTGCTCTCCACTGAAAGGACATCCCAGCGTCTTATGTGTCCACCTGGTACTGCCCCATTGTGTTCTCCCAGGGCCCCCTTCCCACACGCAGTCACAGCTGCCTAGTCTTTTACAGCCTCTGAGCTGACTCTTAAAACTCTCCACCCTACCAGTCACCTTGCATCAGCAGACACACCATACATCAGCCACCTAGTCAAACCACTGACATATTCCTTTTGCTAAGGACCTTTTCTTTTATAGATTAATCTTACTTCCATATTTATATACTTCTAATCTAATCTTCTAATGGCAGCCAGAGCAGTCTTTTTAACAACAGAACTCTATGTCCTTTTGGGGGTTCAGTGTCTTTGACCATTCTCCACTGCTCTAGGAAAAAGCTTAAATTCCTAACATGACTCTCTAGAAGCAGTTGCTGGCGTTTTATATCCATTACCCGTTCACTCTTCATTCTCCCTTTTGTTGGTCTGGTGTCTTTAGCTAATTCTGCTCAACTGTTTCTGCTGCCTTACTTCTATAAACCTCAGAAAGCAGAATGAGAGAGCTTCTGCGCCTGTGGAGGGGTCTGAAAAGTAAACAGCACCACCTGGTGGCCACAGGACTGTTGGGACAATGAGGTTTTCTAAAAAAGGCATCAAGTTTCTTCTCATTACCTTCAATTTCAATTTTGTTACACAAAGCCTTACAAATGTGGATTTAAAATACTGGCCCACAATACCAGGCTTACAAGCCCAAATCTTAACTCCACTGTGCTGAGGAACTTCTATGGGAAGATAAGCAACATGGTCATGTGCGCGTATCACTCCAACCTATGTGTGTGCTTTTATGTTCTTCTATATGCCTTTAATCTTGTCTTATATCAGGTCACCATTCACTGTATTTAGGGCTCACTCTAAATTTAGGATAATCTCTTGTGGGGATCCTACTTCCAAATAAAGTATTATCCACAGGGACAGGAATGAGGTCTTGGAATTGTGTCTGAAGGTATACAACTCAACCCATTATACAAAGGCAATATATTTGAGCATGAGGCATAAAGGGAAAAGGATGGGAAAGACACTGTTTTATATTTTTATAAGTTTAGTTTCATAGAAAACCCTAAGTGCTCACCCTCCTTCTATCTGCTATGGAATGCTGTTTTGATTGAAACACATCATGAAAAATCCAGCCTCAAATAACTACAAGCCCTCTGAAAGATTTTCAGAAGCCTCCATGGGTCTTCAGAAGATACTCTAAGAATCACTGCTCTAAAGCAAATACTCTATGTATATGTACAGTATGGCATGAAATTATGAAAAGCGGGACTGGAGAGATGGCTCAGAGGTTAGCATTGACTGCTCTTCCAGAGGTTCTGAGTTCAATTCCCAGGAACCACATGGTGGCTCACAACCATCTGTATTGAGATCTGATGCCCTCTTCTGGCATATAGGCAAACACGCAAACAGAACACTCACACATTAAGACATAGATCACTTAAAAAAAAAAAAAAATGAAACTAGCAGGCCACATATATGTATTATATAATATACACACACCTTCTATTTTATTACATGTTCGGCTCTCTCTAAAGTGGCTGCCCCGGTTACATTTCCACTCACAGTGCATAACAATTTCTAGCATTGCTATACTTTTAATATTTCATCTGTTTGGTGATATTTAATTGTGATTAAAAGTGATATTGCACTGAGCATTGGTGGCCCATGCCTTTAGTTCCAGCACTCTGGAGGCAGAGGCAGGCAGATCTCTGTGAGTTTGAGGCCAGCCTGGTCTACAGAGCTAGTTAAAGGACAAGCTCCAAAGCAATACAGAGAAACCCTGTCTCAAAAAACCAAAAAACAACAAACAAACAAGAAAACCAAAGTGATATTGCACTGATTTTAACCATTACTTGTCTTTTGTGAGATTATACTTACACCATTTCCCCTTTCCTCCCTCACAAACCTCTCATACAGTACTGAGATTTTAACCTTACTCCTTCTTTCCTGTTTATTTGTATTATTGTATTGTTATCTTATGAAGAAAGAAGATGGTCTGTACGGGTGTGGTGTCCACTTCCTTTCCACACCCACCCCTGCAGTCAACCCCGAGGCATCAACCCTGGGCCTTGAACAAACTCTACTGGTGAGCTAGGTTACCAGCTCTGAGGTTCGTTTAAAGGAGAGCTATTACCTGTTCAAGAACACAGAACATACATTTTTCACTGCCAAATTTTCACTGTCAATTTTAACTTCGCTCACCAATGAAATAATATATTTGTTTCTGGCCTATTCCTCAGGAGTGTAGTCTCCCCAGTCTCGATGAAGTTAAGACTGTAACCTCTGGCCTCCATTCCTTTGTCAGGAGCTTTGGGCGCCCCAGGCCATAGCACATCTGTCTCTCCTTTAACATGTCCTACCACACCCTCACTCAAGACCAGGCCTCACTCCTAACCTACCTTGCCTGTTTTTTTCCTTCTCATAAAACTCCCGTATTAATCTTCGAGAGCCTGAAGCCCACCCCTGCCTTTTTCTAAAAAAACAAAAAAAAAGAAATAAAGAAAAATAAACACCTGACGAATGGAATGGGAGAATATATACAGCAAGAAACGCCATGTTGGTCATAGACAAATCAGTAACTTTGCTGTTGATGGATCCTTAAATCCCTAATCAGTATAATAGAAACAATGACCACTTATTGGTGGAAGGGGCCTGGGAAGGGGTACAGAACAGATGTTTGTTTTAATTAAACCGAAATTTAGCTCGTGCTTACTTACCACGTGCCGGCCACTCTTCTAGGTGCCTTTTCCGATAATGAATTCATGTAATGGTTTGACTCTTTACACTAAGGCAGAGAGTTTAAGCATCCAGGCTACCGTCAGAGGGCCGGGAGGTAAAGAGCAGGGATTAGAAATCCCAGTCCTGTATTCAGCTCCCAGAACATACGCTTTTTGCCTAAGCTGCCTCCTCCAAATACAATTGTAATTTATGAGACGGCCTCCTGCAAACTAGGTAGCACTCTAACACCGGCGATTAGTCCCCGCCGCTCCTCCCCGGCCCAAACGAGCTCCTCGAGCTCCGAGTCCCTCGGAGCGTCCCCAAACTCGGTACTCACGGTGACAAAACGCGGCGGAAGCCCTTCCCCAGCGAAGCCCGGCGAGCAGCAGGACGACGCGCCCTTTCTAGGCAACGGCCGGCCACGCCCCTTCCCGTGGCGTTCCTGCGCGGGCCCCGCCCCTCGCCCAAGGAGGCGGCCTACGCACCGCGGAGGCCTCGCGCGCTTCCACGTACTCACTCCAACGCCTCGCCCCGGGACGTCACATCCGGGTCGCTGGCGCCTGCTCCGGGCCCGCCCCTTCCGCTTAGGCTCTCGCTGTACTTCCGGTCAGCGAGGCCTCTTCCTCCGCTGTCCTGCCGGCTCGATCCCCTGCGGCTCGGATCCTCCCAGTGCGGCGCAGGTTCTTCAGCGTGTCTCCTCGGAAGCCCGCGCTCGCTCCTCGTCGCACGCGTCGCTGAGTCTTGCGGGCAGGTGGGGGCCGCAGCTCCGTTGACGCCGCCGCTTCGCAGGGATGCCGCGGCCGGGCTCGGCGCCGCGCTGGTCGGCCGCCGCGGGCCGTTGGGGATGCAGGTTGCTTCCGCTGCTGCTGCTGCTGCTGCTGCCGGGCCCGAGCGGCGCCTCCGAGATCACCTTCGAGCTGCCCGACAATGCCAAGCAGTGTTTCTACGAGGACATCACCCAAGGCACCAAGTGCACCCTGGAGTTCCAGGTACCACGGGCCCCAGCCACTGTGGGTGGCTAACCTGAGAGTCACATCGGTTGCGGAGGCACCCGATGTTTTGGGGCTTTTCTTTTAGGAGCTTAGAGAAAAAAAAGTATCCGTGAATTCCAGACAAGCTTCTTGTGACGGTGACATTCTCCGGTGTCATTCATTGAATTTAAGCCCTACTAAATAACTTAAAAAAAAAAAAAAGAAAGAAATTGTGGTTTATTTGTTTTTTTTTAATTTGGTTTATTTATTTTTTAAGCTGTTCCTGAACACAAATGCTCGGCTCCCTACTCCTGTAATCCACAACGCTAATTTAATAAGATTTGCTATAACTCCATGATCTTTTAGTGTCTTGGGGGTTTGGTTTGGGTTTGGGTTTTGTATGACACCGGGACTCTTGGTTACTGCAGTCTTGATCGGAAGCTCTCTGTTAGACGATTTTTAAAGACTGTCTGTCAAAGGTGTTGTAAAAAATTGTGATTAACCAAAAGGCCCCTTCTCAGTTTTGGGACAATGTAAAACAAGAACTGATTTCATCAGTGTGATTTCTTAAATAGTCTAAAACAGTCTACCATTGTTGTTAATAGGCTCATTTAACATTCCAGCAACTCTTGAATGCTAGGGCCCTCATGGTCACCTGTCAACCTCTGGCCTCTGCATGTGCACATACCCTCTCCCACACACACACACATACACATAATTGAATGTAACAGAAGTATTTCTTAAAAGAAGCGGTAATAGCTTAGACTCTGTTAGTACAGTGCAGAAGGAGGGGGAAAAAAAGGTAAAATCAACAGGCAGGTCTTGGTCATATGTGTTTATATTGGTGGTAGTAATTGGTGAGGGAGGGAGAGGAGACTAAGAATCAAAAAAAAAGCGAATTCTCAATATATATAATTACAAAGGAATTATAAGCTGCAAGTCAGAATTTTCCTTAAGTTCAGCATACATTTCTCAAATTTTTGTATCTGTGGATACTATAGTGCTGTAACAGGTTTAAAAATCTGTTAAGTGTATACAGTATGCCAAATGTTTCATATATGTTAATTCTGAAAAAAAACTAGTATGAAATAGAGAAGAGTGTCTATTCCTTTCAGTTGGTGAAACAGAATCCACAGATGGGTTTAGATCCTAGGTCACACTTAGAATAGAAATGGTAGCCTCAAGGTGAACTCTATAGTAACTGCCTTATAGGTCACGCAGGCAAGATGCTGGCAGGGGACACAGTGGAGCAGTGAGGTTTGGTCTGCAATGTGGCAGAGGGGGAAAAGGCATACTAGACAGGTAACTTGGAGAGTTTCAACAGGCCTAACATTGGCCTTCGGTCTTGTGCTAAAGTTTGAGCAAGTGGCACTGAAGTACTAAGAATAGTTCTGCTCAGTGGCTGTGGAGCATTTTAGGAGATGGTTTTGGATCAGTTTGTCCTGCTCCCCCACCCCCGCACCCCCGCCCTATAACTAACAAGATTTGTAGTTGGTCTCGTTGATTCCCCTGTAGCCCAGTTCCTGCCCCAGAGCTCTGCTGTTGAGTTTAGTTACCTATGCCTATGTCAGGCAAAACTCAGTTCTGCATTCCTAGTTGCAGGGTGTTCCTTACACACTTGAATGGCCCTGATCTGAGAGAGAGTACATCTGGCCCAGACTTCAAAGGGGAAGTGCAAAGAAGCCCATACCTGATCTCTCCAGAGCTCTGTCTGTGAGAGCTTTTGGCAGTGATGTTTAGTGTTACATTTTCTTGTAGTAAACTAGATTTATAGGCATTTGCATTTGTGCTTCATTGGCAAACAAATTCTGTTAAACCCCATTGTCATATGTTAGGCGGGGAGCTTGTGAGGTCTGTCTGACTGGTAGGAAGTGTAGAGAACAGTCACGAGCAGGAAGTTGCTGTGGCCCAGAGGTGATAGATAGGAGGGAGTGCAGGCTGGTAATGGCAGATCTGCACATTTGATAATTTATAGTGACTTTTCAAATTTAAATGAGTTTTTTTTTTAATTGAAGGATGAAAAGAGATAGGACACTCCCACCCCCACGAGAAGAAATTGCAGGTTGTGGGGTCTGACTGATATCTAATACACTAAGATTGCAGGGAAGATTAATGGTAAATATAATATAGTGCTGGGACAACACAGTCCCTGCTATCAAGTTGGGAGACCCCAGGTTAGAAGAGATTGGAATTTGGGACCTGTAGTCATTTGGGACCATAGTATATCATGGATTAGTAATGGAAAATTTAGGATAATCAAGAAAGTGTTGTGATCATGTGAATAGGTTGTGAAAGCTGAGTTTGAGATGATACCCACTTCCAGTCATAGGTGACCAGACAAATTTAGAAGGGGTACTATTAACTAAAATAAGGTTGCTTGTTTTAAAATTTGATGGAACAAATGTGGCTTTTCCCCTCCCCCCAAGGTTTTTTTTTTTTTTTTTTTTTTTTAATTCAGAGTACTATGGTCAGGTATGAATATCTAAATATAGTTGAATGAAGGCATTTTTCTTTGGAAGAAAGGTTATTTACTTTGAGAGAAGGATAAATGCCCAGTTTATAAAATGCTTTTAAAGTTTGTAGCCTCAGACTGTTATCTGGCCCCGTGTCCTGGCACATATATAATCCCAGCTCCTTTGGAGCTGAGATGGTGGATTACAAGTTTGTTATTGGCCAGGCAGTGGCAATGATTGATTACCTTTAATCCCACCCAGCACTTGGGAAGCAGAAGCAGGCAGATTTCATGAGTTCAAGGCCAACCTGATCTACAGAACAAGGTTTAGGATAGCCAGGGCTATGGAAAAATCCTATCTCAAAAAACAAAAACAAAAAAAAAAAAATCCTTGAGCTGGCTGGAGAAAGAGTTCACCTGTTAAAGGCTCTCAACTGAAACAAGTTTGTAGTCATCCTGGTGAGTTTAGCAAGATCCTGTTCACAGACAAAAACAGGCTAGGATGTAGTTCAGCAATATAATACTACATGGCCCTAGTCTTAATCCAAAGTAATCATTCATTCATATTTGTATTTATGTATGTATGTATAACCTTATATGCATACACCTATAGCTCTTTAAGCACAAATTATATCTCATGTAATTGAAATGATGTTGTAGCATAATTCTATTAGTTATTATCTCAAGTGACAAAAGGTCATATAAGTAATAGAAATTTCTTCGAAGTCTAACTTTGACCCCTTTGTTTTACTGATGTATAATGTCAACAGTATGTTGGCCAAGAGAATTAAAGCCTGAAGATAACAATCCTGTTCCACACACTCTCCTGGGTAGGGATTACCAAAACCCTTGTCTCTCACCCATCACAGTTGTCTGAATGGTTAATGTCATTATGTTTCCTTTCTGCTGTTAGCAGGGAACCTCTTTACTTTCTATAAAGCTTTATAGAAAACTTTGTGTTTAATCTCCTGATGAAAATCAGTCTGTGTAATTGTGGTATACAGCCTTGCTGTCATTTTAGCAAGAAACATGGTTGACTTTTCAAATTCATTAGCTGCAGTGATCTCTAAATCTCTTACAGGTGATCACTGGTGGTCACTACGATGTAGATTGTCGATTGGAAGACCCTGATGGTAAAGTGTTGTACAAAGAGATGAAGAAACAGTATGACAGTTTCACCTTCACAGCCTCCAGAAATGGAACATATAAATTTTGCTTCAGCAATGAGTTTTCTACTTTCACACACAAAACAGTGTATTTTGATTTTCAAGTTGGAGAAGACCCACCTTTGTTTCCCAGTGAGAACCGAGTCAGTGCCCTTACCCAGGTAAATCAAAAAGAGTACAAGAGCATTGATTAAAAAGGGGCAGGATACATAATTTAATCATGTATTTATTCCTTGATGAAATTGAAATTTGAGATTGTCTAAAAATCTGAATTCTTGCAGATTAGACATTTGAAAGATAACTTGAGACTTCCATGATAAAACCCAGTGTTAAAAGATTTTATGAACCCTTTAAGTGTAAAGAAGCAATGTTTCCTTTACATTGCTGGGACAGATAGCAGAGACAATCAACTTAGCAGGGGACAGGGTTTAGTTTGGTTAATGTTCCAGCTAGCCTGTGGAGAAATAGAACACTCATGGCTAAGAATGCTTAGTAGAGGAAGGTTCCTCACCTCCACAGTAGCAAAGAGAGAAGAGGGACCTATGATCCTAGGTATATCCTTCAAGGTCGTGCCCCTAATGACATAACTCCCTTCCAGTAGGCCTTGACACCTAAAGATTCTCTCTTCTGCCATCTTGCCATAGGCTAGTGGCCAGCGCTTTAGCATTTAGCAATTGGCCTTTTGGAACACTGAGGATCCATACCACAGCACTAGGAAAATGAGTTGTAAAGAAAAGTAGAAAGGCTAAGCAGTACCAGTGTTCTAAAGCGTTTCTTTCATCTGTGAAAGAATGTTGCTACAGTATCATAAAATGGCTTTATGGATGGAGAGTGGCTTAGCAGTTAAGAGCACTTGCTGGTTTGTAGAGGACCCAGGTTTGGTTCCCAGCATCCAGATGGTAGCTCATAACCATCAGTAACTCTGGTTCCCTGGATCTGATGCCGCCTTCTGGCCTTGGGGCAAAATGCACCATGGTTGGCATACACACACGAAGAAAAAACTCATACACTTAAGAAGAAAAAAATCTTTAAAAAAAAAAAAAAAAGAATTGCTCTAAATCGTTAGAGAGATTGAAATAAGATCATTCATTAATAAATGCTAATATGGGACTCACTGTTTTATTCTTTTAATGTATATGAAATTTTTCATTTTGAGGGTTTAAAAATAAACCTACATTTTAAAAATTATAGGAATACATGTAATATAATTTTAGTTTTTTTTTTTAGCATAACAATTATTAACTCATGCTTCTTGATATAGTCCAAGGGGTTTTTACATGCTAATTGCTTACCTTGCCTATCAGAAGGTCTTGTTTTGTAATCAAGCTAGCCTGCAACTCACCACGTAGTCCAGGTTGATCTACTTGAACCTGGATCTTCTTGCCAAAACTTTCCCGGGACTCATTACAGACATGCGTACCTGGCAGTAAAACTTAATTAAATAGGTTATTTCCTAATGTCTTTATACGTTAGTTAAAATTAAGACAGTCAGATATGTCTTTTAAATTTTTCCTACATGGTTTGTAAGATAAAATAGTAATGAATCATGTATTTTTTATCCCCAGGGTTAGATTTTCAACAGTAGAATATTAAACCCTGCTATATATAAAGAAAATGTATAACCATTTAAAATCAGATGAAAAAGTAAAGTGTCATCCTAGTGGAAGGTCACAAGCCAATTAACAATGATACTGAAACTCAGTGTACATATTGCTTTAGTTACTGGACTGACAGAGACTTCTTTATCAAAGAGATATCTGTTTGGAAAAAGGTCATTCAGGAGCTAGAGTGATGGTTCAGCATTAAGAGCACTTGTTGCTTTTTAGAAAGACCCAGGTTTGGCTCCCAGTACCCATGTGGTGGCTAAGATCATCCAGTACTCTCTTCTGGACTCCTTTGGCACCAGGCATATACATGGTATACATGTCCAAATGCATGGAAAACATTCATACACATAAAAAAAATCTGAAGGATAAAGGACGTTATTTCGCCACTTTAAGATTCAAAAGTTAGCTAAAGTCATGGATAATACTTTCACCTATTTAAAAGTTTCAGGTAACTTTGATTAGTTGGATTTGGGTCCTTTGCCATATTTGGTTTGTTTTTAGAGTATGTTGGCTGTGGCCTGTGCTCCTATTATTGAACTTACTAACCCACTGTTGTATTCTTTTAGTTCTTAAGAATCTTCTTTTGAAATGTAGTAACCACTGACCTTAACTAAAAAAGAAAAATGTTCACTTTTATTAGTTTGTGTCCCATCTACCACCTTAGAAGTGCCATAACTGGCATGCTGGTTTGGGGAAAACAGACCTGTATCAGTAGTTGTCTCGGGAATGAGTAGGAGAACTTCGTTGCCAGGGCAACTGATATGAATGAAAGAATGATTGTTAGTTCACTACAGCAGTGATAAACCAGTGACAAATTGAGATTTAAAATAGCAGAATAATGTGATAGGTACAGAACTATGAAAGACGTTAAACTAACTGAAAATATTTCTGTTTAGATGGAATCTGCTTGTGTTTCCATTCATGAGGCACTTAAGTCTGTCATCGACTATCAGACTCATTTCCGACTGAGGGAGGCTCAAGGCCGAAGCCGAGCGGAGGATCTCAATACAAGAGTGGCCTATTGGTCAGTGGGAGAAGCCCTCATTCTTCTGGTGGTTAGCATAGGGCAGGTGTTTCTTCTTAAAAGTTTTTTCTCAGATAAAAGAACCACCACAACTCGTGTTGGATCATAACTGCACTTCAGATGCACCGTAGCCACTGTAATATTACTGTCCTCTAATTCTAGGTACTGAAGAACTTAACATTGGCAAACATTCTAAAACCCCACTCATTCTTGCTGGGAGCGATGTACAAGGCATATCCCCATCGAGAGAGGACACTTTTTTTATTTGTAAAGGTGGAAAAACTTTGGACCTTAATGCAGCTATTCATATGAAATATCTAACACCAATGATCTACTTTTTCTTGGTTTATATCTACTCTTCATACACTAAACTTTGATATTCTGATTCCTTTTAACCATTTAAAAGTACTTTTCTTAATAGGTAGTTGATACTTTTAGAAAAAAATCTTAGATTTAATGTCTGTGTATTACAGAGGAAGAAAACTGCCTTTTAATTGTTTATAATGAATAAAGTTGTGTTTTTAAGAAAACCAAATGTGATTAACTGTAGCCAAGCCCTATTCTGCACTGCTTAATTTTGTGGGGGAAAATAATCTACCATAAAACTGTTAGTTAATATTGATCTAATTTTCATAGATATATCATGATATTATTTATTTCTTGCTAGTCTGAAAAATGTACAGGTTATTTGGTTTTTTTTTCTCATTCTATGATTTAGAACTAGCTATGTTATTTGTTTAGAAGTGTTACCAACACTCAGAAAAATAGCATAATGGACCTTAAAAAGTCACTGTTGTAACTGTTAGGATAAAGAATGAGACACTACAGTGTGGGTAAACGAAATAGAAACTTGTTTAGTGAGTTGTCTGTGTCATTGCATTCCCAGGGCTTTTACAAGGAAAGAGGGCGGAGAGTCACTTGAACATTCTGGTGAACTAGTTCTAGTCACATCATTCACAGCTGCAGTTGACAGCTGGGATCCAGTATCTCATAAGTGTCATACATACATGTTGTCCTCGCAGTGTGATGCACTGAGAAGTTAAGTTTCTATCTCTTCATTTTTGTCATTTCTACAGTCTCTGGTTAGCAGCCCTAAAGTTAAAAGTATAGAGTGCTGTGAATATTTCCCATTTAAATTCTTTACAAATGGTTTGTACTGTTTGTCTCTTACACCTTGTGTGGATTAAGCTGATTGAAATGAAATTTTGATCCAAGTATTCAAGAGTAGACTACATAATGATGGAAAATCGTATAGATAAGCAGGCTTCTCTGCTGTTTCCAAAAGAAAAACCATGTCAGTTGCTTTTCAGCCATGCCTCTGACCTCAAGTGATGAGACACTCATGCAGGGGAGGCTTCAACATAAACACCATAGGATAGTGACTGAGTAGCAATTCTAGTCACTTAGTCATTGCTGACTAGAAATGGACTCTTAATTCTAACCCATCAATAAAATGCATGCTCAGGCACACACACACACACACACACACACACACACACACACACACCCTTTCCACACACACACACACCCTTTCCTGCATGCAAGGGCAAAGTGAAATCACATTGTCTTACGTACTAATTTCAGATGTTGCAGTGTAGAAAGAGTAAACAGGTTTTCAACCTTTTAGGATTCTTGAAGACCAGTTCACTACTCCTTAAGTAACATTTACAAAAAGATTAAGATTTAAGATTTTTGCAGATTTATCCATCTGAGTTCTTGTATTGAAGTTGTCCTGTGGCTCTTTAAAATGTCCCATCTACTTTGCTGTGAGTGTCTTAAGCACCAATGTTAATGTGATTGCTAAGCATGGGCACATGTAAAACTCCATATCTGGTTGCCAGTGGGCGATTTGGATACTTACACTGTAATTAAATGGAGTCAGGCATAGATTTTGTTAGATTTGGCATAAATAATGCCCTCATTTAATCTGTGCCTCTTGAAAGTCATGATAGTAAGCTATGACTATAATAAATCTTTTTTAATGAAACTATGTGTCAAACTTGAAATCAGCAGTTACCCATTGTCAGAAATAGTATGGATTTAGTTTCATCTCTCAATAGCTGGCTAAATTTTGACAGCTATCTATTCAACTGGTATGAAATATAAGAAAATACTTACTTGGGCTGGTGAAGTAGGTAAAGACCTCTTCCAGAGGTCCTGAGTTCTACTCCCAGCAACCACATGTTGGCTTATAACCATCTATAATGAGATCTGGTACCCTCTTCTGGCTTGCAGGAACACATGCAGACAGAACACTGTGTACATAATAAATCTTTTAAAAAAATATATAAACAAATGCTGTGTGAATTTTTTTCCTCCTGTGACATGATTTATAGCTTATCTTTCTGTAATTTTTATATAAGTTGTTGCAGGAGTTTGAATTTTCCAAATATTTTTATTTCGTCATATGACTATGTATTTGAACATCATAGTTGTATTTAACGTAAATAATGGAAAGCAACTTGATATTTTAGTTAATACCGAAATTTCAGCTGTTTGAAGATATATTTTAAGGTATTGCTTTGCTAATAATCTAAATATTCTTTCGTTCTATTGAAAACTGTAGTTTGTGGCTTACAACTTTTCCTCTGGGCTCAGTAATCACCTTTGAAAATACAGTGGACTGAAAAGCAGTTTACTGAAAGGTTTCATTTATGTCTCTGTACTATCCATCTCTTGTTTCAATTTCTAAGTGTAACATTCATAGTTAAATAAGGTAAAGTTGACTATGAGTTTTGTTTTAAAAAATTAGACAAATTAATATATAAATAATTCAAAGGATTTTTGTTTACTTTTGAAAAAGAATTTTCTCTAAATTAAAGATGGTTCCACAGGATTGCACCAATCAGTTTCATGTAAAATAAAGAAAAATTAAAAAAATCAGCAAATTGACTTCACTTGTTTCTAAAACTCCTTAGAAATACTCACCCTCAGCTCATAGACCTGTTTTAGGCTGGGCTGCGTTAGTAATGTGTTAAATGGTTTCAAGGGGGGAAAAAAACAAAAGTTTAGAGATTAGCCAGTGTATAGAAACTAGCCAGGCGTTGTGACACACACCTTGATCCCAGCACTAGGGAGACAGAAGCAGGCAGATCTCATGAGTGTGAGGCCAGCCTGTGCTACACAGAGAAACCCTGTCTCAAAACACCAAACAAACAAAAAAAAAAATACACAGTACTGTTCTGCTACAATAGTGTTTGTTTCTTATTTCATAGAGGAGGACATATGAGGAGAGACTAACCAAAACATTATATAAAAATGTTGAGCTACTGCTTCATTTTTCATCTTCAGTCCTTCGTGAAAATGTTCATGGAAGACAGTGATACCATCAGTTGCTCTGAGAAGGTTCCTAATTTTTAAGTCAGTTAACTTAGATTGTTTAAAACTTAGTAGCCTTAACAAGAGACAGTCTGCAGGAGGGAACTTACATTGCTACAGACTGGCATATATTGAGTACTCACTCTGGGTGGTGATGAACTGAAACTATTGTGCCCTCTGCAATTGCTATATGAACAATTTCTATTTTGACACAAGGCATTATATATGTGTGTGTGTGTGTGTGTGTGTGTGTATCTTCATGTATATAACTACTACATATTTTATCCACCCCAGTTCTGGTCTCTTGGCCAGTCTGCTGTTCTAAAGTTTTTATTGTAGCATTAGTAGAATCTAACTGTCACACAGGTATATAACAGATATGAAAACATGTGAAGGTCTGTCATCAATATAAATTACCTGCCAAAAGTTTGAAAAATTAAGATAGTCTTACCTCAGGGAACAAAACTATTAAAAACTCAAGGTACTACAGGAAGAAGAATGTACATAGGTCAAAGTTTACCCCCTGAGAAGTTGGACCTTGTTTTCCCACAGTGGATGCCCATAGTCTGTGACCATGCCAGTAACAGATTTCATTTCTTGTTCAGGAATATATGGCGTGGCCCAGCTCTTGTTGATATAAAACTAAAAAACTATATTTTTTAGCATTGTTGAAAATAAAGGCAATATTTCATCTCTTACATGACTTTATCTTGGAGTTTACAAATTTGGGAAGAAAATACAGATAAGTATTTTCCCTGAATAAGTATGTAAGTAAGATGGTTTAATATGCATTTCTCTGATAATGCTAAACTCCTTGACTTTGGCTGTTAGCCATTTTATTTGTTTGATGGTAGGGAAGAGGGGAGGAATGAAGACTACCTAATTTTTAATTATCAGGGGGTGCCATTTTCAGGTGAATGCTTTATAGGCCAAGTCTGTGGGCTTTTTCATTTTTGTTGAGTGTGTCCTTTGCTGTGAAGAAAACATTTTAGTCTGATTTACTTCTACTTGTTTATTTTTGCTTTGACTGCCTGTATTTGTGTACACTAAATGCCTGTTAGGAAAGAAGAAAGGGTTTAGCAACCTCAGCTTCCAACTAACTAAGCCAGGGGAGGAAAAGGCAGAAAAAAACGAACTAGAAAACAAAAACTGTAAAAATCCATCAATAAAAAATGATCTAGTGAAAAGATCATGGTTGTCAAATTTCTAGGCAGGGAAGTGGACCTAAGATAAAGGGAAGTCACATGAGGCCTCCTATACTTCTACTGCTAATACTGCAGCTACTAAAGAGTTAGGAAGAATGTAAACATCTTAAGACAGTAAGCTCAACACTATAAAGGAAATAGAATTTAATTTCTAATTGTAGGGACTTTTTTTTTCAAATACCTCATTAATCCTAATTTCATTCCACAGGATTAATTGAATTAATTTCTTGAGAATCTTGTGGGGCTGGAGACATGACTCAGCGGTTGAAGGCTAGGCTCACAACCAAAATATAAGAGAACCGTGTTATGCCCAGAAAAGAGTTCATTTTGGTAAATTGCTTATACATGGTTCTTGTTGAGTGGAATGCTTTCTAAATGTCTATCAACTCAAGTTGGCTGGTAGTCAAGTCCACCATTCCTGCTGAATTTTTACTTGCTTTTTTTTTTTTTTTTTATTGATGATTGAAAGAAAAAGACTCAAATTGCCTCCTGTAATAGTTGTAGGTTTTTGAATTCCTCTTTTCAGTCTGTCAAGTTTTGCTTCATATATTTTGAAGCTTTCTTATTTGATGCATACATGTTTAGGGCTATTGACTAACTGGCTCCATTATCATGCCATGCCCTTTGTCTCTATGATACTAACAAAATCAATCCAGTGTTGTCTGGCTAGTCTTAGCATGGCGTATTAAAAAAAAACAAAACAAAAAAACTACTGATTTTTAACCAGTTGAGTCATGTATTCAAAGTATGTTTGGTGTTTAATTTTACTTCATTTTAATTACTAGTAAAAATTGCATTTATGGTATACATATCTTTTGTTTCAAAACTCAATTTTATTTGGAAGCTATTTAATAAGATTCTTTTTTGTGTAGCAGCTGTACTTAGAATTTCAGTATTGTTCATTCCTTTGTAAAGGTCTAGACTTCTGCCTGCTGTCATTCTCATTTTTTTTTTTTTTAATCTAAAGTGTTCCTGTAGATATAGTACTAGACCCTGGTATATTCATATTTATCTCATTTATTTTCCTGGGGTTTTTTTTTTTCTGTGAATCTTACGGATATGTTTGTTGATGTTTCCACTGTTTTTATTTGGCTCATGCCCCTTATCACGTACGTACGTTCGTGTGTGTGTGTGTGTGTGTGTGTGTGTGTGTGTGTGTGTTTGCCCATGTGCACATGCACCAGGGGTCACTACTCTGCCAGCATAGCTTAGTGGTCAGCTAGTGATAGGTCAAAGGCTGTGTTCACACACTTCAGTCTTGTAAAACTACTCTGGTGAATATGTGTCTGTGCTGAGAAATGTATCCAAAGCTCAGGCTGTTTAACTCTGACTTCACTCTCTGTTGATTCAGATTTCATCCCTCCATTTTCAGTGGCCTCCCATTCAGCCAGTGATGTACAGAGTTCTTGAACTTTATAGTTCTCTTCTGCATAAACATAGCCTTATGACTGTAGTGTAGTGAGACCTTGAGTTCTCTTGAGTCTCCCTTGTATGTGCAGGTTTCCTTTCTGGCAAGCAGAGAGAGATACTGACTGGAGTTTACTGAGATCTTCAGTGGCTCTCATTTCTAACATCTAGACTCATGTAGCCTTAGGCAAGCCCCATTTATTCCTTTTAAGTTTGTGATTTTTTTTTAAGCACTTATCACTATGTATTGCTATCCAAATCAGGTTAGCTTGGCTTCCAAGAGAATGGGTCCTGATTTTTATTGTCAGCCCATGCTAGTGACCTATAGCAATGAACAGTATTCTGTATGATGGTATCTTCACTGTACCATTACTAGAAGTCTCATTTACTTGCTGAATTTGTTGTTAATCTTACACTAATAAAGTAGCCTATTTCCCAGATACAGGCAAAAGACACAGAAGTCTTGGATGTGAGACTAAGGGCTTTATCTCATCACTCTACCAGCACTGCTTGCACGGGTTCCTCTTGCCCACAGAGTTCTTAGAAGTGATGTAAGAGACAGTGAATGAACCTGCAGTGAGCCTGAGGAACCGCTACCTTCGGAGCAAGCACTAAGCTAGTCTTTATCTGTCTGCCATGGAGTGAAACATTAACATCCTATCTCAAGGTTGCTCACATAAACACTACCTCAAGAAAATAGTGGCCAGGGCCTGGCATTGTTAACAGCTGTCTTGTGATCTTCACTGATACCTCCTTTTTATATCCACTTGCTATTTGTGTTCTCTTATCTCTTCTCTATTAAATATCTCCACCAGTAGTTTACTTTATTGGTCTTTTTCAAGTAATATTTCTTTCAAGTACCTATTTTCTTATTGAGCCTATTTTGTTTATTTTTTCATTAAATTCTGGTTTTATTTATATTTTTGTTCTTTATTTGAATCCATACTCCATTTGTTTTCTGGGTGTGAATGTTTAGATAGTCAATTCTCAAACTTTGTTTTCTTTTTTCTTCTTCTTTTTAGAAATTTAAGTTTATATGTGTGGGTGTGACCAATTTAACATTTCATTCAAGCAACGCATTTATGTATTGTGATGATCAATGCTACATTTGAAGCAATTTAAAAGAGTGGGAAAGTTTATGTCACTTTACCCTGGACGTTAATAACTTTTAGCTCATTAGAGTCCTTGATGTAAGTGTCAAATGGGGAAGTAGATGTGGTTAGATCTGTCAGTAGTTCTGAATACTTGGGAGGAGTGGCAAGTATTTACTGATACAAGGGAAGTTCTGTGGTTGATAGAGTGGTGAACCTTGCACTTACCTGCGTTCAGCACCTTCATCTTACAGCAGGGATACACATGGAGGAAGGTGAAGTTAGTGATGATAGGTGGCATTGCTTTTCCTTTTTGTCTTGCCCTTGATGATCTATCCCTTTCTACTTGTTTACTAAATAGCTTGGCGCAACAAATGATCAGCCTCACAAACAATCACAGACTAGCTGTTACTTTACCTAATGAATTTACAACAAAGACTGAGTAAAACTAAAAGGTGTTTGTTCCTTCATTAGGAGAAAATTGGGGACATGTTGCTACCAAGGCTAATTTTCCATTGAGAACAAAAGCAAGGTTTGCAACATTATCCAAGTTGCTATAATACAGTTTCAAATCACACCTCATGTATTTAAAGATGCAGGCCTTATTGCTGCTTCATTGCAAACAGGTGACTCTGAATTTCTGGAACTGGTTTAGAACCAGAATACCAATCTCGGTGTACAAGTAGTACACGTAAGTGGTTTATATTTTACTATGGGAGAAGAAGAGAAATGGGGAGGGGGGACACTGATTCTAAGAAATTCCAGAGGAAGAGGAGCAAGCAAAGGAAACTGGTAGAGAAGAGGCCTGAGCACAAAGGCCAAGTGGGGCAACATTGGAGAGGACAATGGTCATCTTTGACAATGGCCAGAGACAGATGGAGCATTAAGCAGACAGGGCTGAACATGAGATCAGCCATTGCATGGCGGCAATTTGAGTAGTGACTGTCTATTAGCTCCCAAGGTCAATGGTAGAGCCGGGTGGCTGCTTGGAGAAGAGAGTAACTTGGAGCTTTGTGTGCCTCTGAGAACATACCCAGACTCCCAAGCCCAATTTGCTATTCATGGGCTCCCTGGATTTGGTTAAGTTCTGTTCCTCGGCAGCAAATGAAAATTGTCAGAATTTGCCTGGCAAGGTGACACACACTCTAATCCTGGCACTCGAGAGACAGAGCCTGGATCTCTGAATTGGAGGCCAGTTTGGTCTATGTTAAGTCTCAAACCCTGAGACAAATGGCCGAGGTACCTATTTAACATATCGTTCACGAAACATCCAGGAGGCTCTTCCCTATATAGTCCAAATGTTTTGGTTACTCCCCTTTCTTTTACCTTTTGCTGTGTTGGCTGGTGGTGCACCTGGGTCCCCTTTCTCCCCCCTCCCCCCCCCCCGTCCCTTCTCCTCCCCCTCTCCTCACAGCCCACTCTGGACTCTCCCAGGTGTCTCTGCCTCTTACTATGCTCCTTTTGTCTACAATAAACTTTCTCCTCCACCACATTGGAGCAGTCATGTCCGTTGTATTATTCTTAAATTCCAGGACAGGCAGAGCTATCGTGAGATCCTGTCTCAAAATCACCAGGATGTCAGAATTAAAAGGGCGAGGAGAGAAAATCTAACTGAACTTTTGAGGTATGACCAACCAGCACTGGAACCTGTTCAAGGACTCTGGAAGGTTTGTAGTTTTACTTGATTTAGTTTAGTTGGTTTTGTTGTTGTTGGTCTTGGGCCTTATTTGGACTGCAAGGAACAGACAGAAGCCGAATTCTTTTCCGGGTTTCTCCTAGCCTGGAATTTGGGACTTAATTTAAAAGGAAGAAAACAGAAACCAGGGAGCCAAGCCGGCTTTTGCCTGGGTGGTAGTTCCCCAAGGCATTTCCCCTCCTCCGCCCTTGGCCATCTGCTTCCTCCTGGGGATAGTGCACCCCACCCTGCATTCGCTGGTGGCTCAGTCCGCCCGGGCAGAGCACGACCTCCACCACCCTGAGTGCTCCATGGCCAGCCCAGGTCTTTTACGCTGCAGGCTCAGTGGGCGTGGCGTGCCGAGTTGCAGTGGCTTCACGACAAGATCTCTGGCAGTCACATTCTAACTTTCAGAGCTCTGCGACAAGTCACCTGTCCGATGAGGGCTTGCTCAGTGGAAGAGCCTCGGAGCCTCGTGGCCGCTCAGCGCTGCTTCCCAGGCAAGTTGCCGGCGACAGGGAGCGGGCTGGTTGGGGAGTAGCATGCAGCCGGTTGTCGGTCCGCATTGTCTGCGGGGCAGGCCCGGTGCCTCCCTCCTCGGACTGCCTCTTTCTGAAGGGAAAACCCGCGCATTTGTTTGCTAGTCATATGTTTCATCTTGACTAGGAAAAATTTTTTAAGACATGTAGTCGAAGCTAGCCTCCATCCCTCTGTAGTCCAGGCTGGCATCAAATTCCAATCCTATCCCTTTGGAGTGCTGGGAACATAATTTTGAAAGACACCCGGAACCAATGACCCAGCATCTTAAGTGACTTTTAAGAGCTCTTTTGCAGCTTCAGCCAGCCATGTGGAAAGTTTTGTGGGTGGTTCTCCACCCACCCACCCCGGCTTTTCCAGAGCTAATTTGAATGGAAGTCATTTGGGCTGGCAGCTGTGAGCTGTTTCAGTATTGCGTTAGTTAGGACCACTCAAGTTTTCTAGGACAGTAAACTTTTTTTTAAAGATTTAAAAAAAAAAAAAAAAACTTTTCTTATTTTACATATCGATCCCAGCTCCCTCTCCCTCCCTCCTTCTCTTCCTCACTCCCTCTCTTCCACCCTCCCATGCCTCCTGACGACCCTCCCCTCCCACCTCCCCACCCCCACTTCACATGTAGGGTGATGCCTTCCAGGAGGGGTCATCTAAATCTGTCAAGTCATATGGAGTAGGGACTAGGCCCTCCCTCCTGCCTCTAGGTTAAGGGAGTATCCCTCCACGGGGAAGGTGCTCCCTGCGTCCTTTTGTGCACCAGGGATACATCCTGGTTCCACTATCAGAGGTCTCTTAGACTGCCCTGGCCTTCTAAGGACAGTAAACTTTTAAAAATTATTTTAAAATATGATCCTTACCTAACGTTTTAGTAGTGTGATGGACAGAATTGAAGTTAACTCCATTGTATATCATTTATATCAGGAAATGGATGAACACGTATAGAATCTTGAGTTATATTTGAGGCAAAGTCAGTGCTACTTTGTGGAACATTTCTATTGCACAATCACATCTCATGTGCTTCTCGTTTGGTGGGTTTCTTTAAGTCATCAGTTTAACAAACGTGCAATATTGAATCCCACCTTTGAATAAGGCCCCCTCCAGGCCAAATGTCCCCATACCATACCTTGGCTCCCTTTATTAAATAGCCTCTTTGAAAGGCTTGCCTCTGGGCCTCCTTTCCTTCTTCTCCCATTCTTTCTCTCCCCCTCCCTTCCCCCTTGATGGCTCTGGGTGACATCAGGGACAGTCTTGTGAAATCTGGTGTCTGTGCACAGTTCTCAATTCTCATCTTTCCTGACCAGGCGGTAGCCATTGTCATAGATGTGCTCCTCTTAGTAGTCCCGTCAATCCAGTGGGTTCCTGAAAACCATAGAAAACTAAGGGTTTCTTCACACATATACCTACAGGATTGGCTTAATTTATCATTTAGGCAGAGTAAGAAATTAGTAACTGATAAAATAGAACCATGGTAACAGTATACTGTAACAAAATTGCCCAAATAAGGGTTACCTGGATACACACCCTGTACTACTCTCTGACAGTTATCTGATAATCTACATAGTGACTGCCAGGCAAGGAGCATATACAGTGTGAATATTCTAGATAATGACTGCCAGGCAAGGAGCATATACAGTGTGCATATGCCAGAGAGAAGGATGACTCAGGTCCAGGTGGGACACTGCTCAGAATAGCAAGAAATTAAAAATAATAATTACACATTTCTGGATTTTTCCCATTTAATACTTTTGGATTGTTGCTAAACCCCTGAAACTGAAGAAAAGCAACCCTAAGTAAGCAGAGGCTGCTATATCCTGTGAAACTGGTATCCATAAAGCACCTGTAGATTCAACTAATGTTAGAACTGTACAGCCACCTTCCTTTTGAGTAGCGTTCAGACACTATCTTGCCTTGAAATTAATTCTTTTTCTTAAAACAAATCATCTTTTTTGTTTGGATATTTATTTTTTTATACAGGTTTTCATTTTGTCTTCTAAATATAGAAAATTAAAGAAAAGAGCTGGATATGGTACCACTAATCCTAGAACTTTGAAATGTGCCAAAAAGAATAGGCAATAATTCGGCAGGGGGTAGGGAGGAAGCCTAAAACACAGGATTTCCCAAGTTAAAAATACAGATACCTAGATGAAAATGGATGAAAATCAATTTTCCGTTTCTGGTTGTTGTTTGTTTGTTTGTTTGTTTTACTCTGATACAGGCGTTTTTTAAAAAATAATTCATTTAACTTTGTTTTATGTGCATTGGTATGAAGGTGTCAGATTCCCTGGAACTGGAGTTACAGTCAGTTGTGAGCCGCCATATAGGTGCTGGGAATTGAACCAGGGTCCTCTAGAAGAGCATCCATGCTCTTAACCTCTGAGCCATCTCTCCAGTTCCAAACAGAGGCATTATTAATAGATTTACTTATTCATTTATTATGTATACAGTGTTCTGCTTGCATGTATGCCTGTACACCAGAAGAGGGCACCAGATCTCATTCCAGATGGTTTGAGTCACCATGTGGTTTCTGGGAATTAAACTCAGAATCTCTGAAAGAGTAGCTTAACCTCTGAGCCGTCTCTCCAGTCCCAACTTTCTTCTTTTTCACTCAGAGTCCCAGGCCCATGGGCTGCTTAACCCATTCAGATGGTTCTTCCCCCTTCAGTTATGCCTCTCTGGAAACACCCAAAAATGTGTTTCCTAAGTGAACCCAAAGCCAGTCAAGTTGACAGTGAACATTAGTTACCATAATCTCTAATAGAATATTGGACAGCCAGTGTACAAGATCGCTGTAATAGGGAAATACACTCACATTACTCATACTGCAAACATACAGTAAAAATGTCTTCATAGGTCTTGCTATAGGAAACACTAAGCCAGTTGGATGAGTAAAAAGGGACCCATGGGGACCCAAAGGCAGAAACACTGAAGGACTGAAGGAAAAAGGCTTGAGATGAGGATGGAGCAGAAGGAGCAATCTAGGACATTATTTGTCAAATTAAAAGGTTTGGATTTAGCCGGGCAGTGGTGGCATGCCCCTTTAATCCCAACACTCAGGAGGTAGAGACAGGGAGATCTCTGTGAGTTCCAGGACAACCAGGGACACACAGAGAAACCCTGTCTCAAAACCAAAAGAATTCTAAATACAATGGGCCATTCCAGGGTTGCAGATGGGAATCCTGATCAGTCTGCCTGGTATATTTAGGAAGATCCATCTGGCAGCTGCTGAAGAATGAACTACATATTAGGAGAGGGTGAAATGAAAACATATTAAAAGGGAGATGTTGTCCAAAATAAAAATAAGGTACAGCAAGTGTAATGATTTCAGAGGTATTTCGAGGTTGAAGAGTCAGGATTTGCTGATAGAGAGGCAAAGTGGAGTAATATTTTATCACAGCAACAGAAATGAAGCTAGAACAGATGGTATCAGGGGTTGCCAATAGTTGGATGCTCTATCTTTGAAAACTAGCCAAATAGGGACAGATGTGTGGAGAAAAGAGATGAGGTCCTGGAGGGCTACTATATTATTCAAATAAAATGGTTTTCCCCTTAAAGGTACAGGTTATTATCTGGAGATCTTTAAGCAATTTAAAAACAGCATCAGTTTCCATTGCAGAAAAATCTTTCTAAAAGTAACCCAAAAGGGAAGAGATGTGGAGGCAACGAGACCAGCTGAATCATGGGATTTATAAACATCTAAGGAGGAACGCTAGTCTTTACCTCATATAGACACAAGACCATGGAAAGGACAGCAAAGTTTTGAAAGAGTTTAGGAGACATATTTGCAGGAATTAAAGATTGGGAGAAGCTATGGGGAGAATAGGGGTGTGTGGGGGTGGTTTCCAAGGTTTTGTCTTGGTAAGTAGATAGTAGATCACTATCATCAACAGAGAAGCAGAGTGTCTGAGGTAGAACAGATGAAAGAGGAAAAACTGGTAAGTGTATCCATTAGTCCATCCACCCATCTATTTTACACATATTAACAGCATATTATGGGCCAGAGATTATTGACTTGACCTAGTAAGAACAGTAGTGGTCAGCTGTTTCAAAAGATGCTATGGTCCCTGTCACTGGTGTTTATTTTTGTGATCTTGCAATATATATACACATATACACACAATATATACACAACACACACACACACACACACACATATTTGTAAAAGCCAGAAATCAACTTAATGGAGTTGTCCCTTAGGATGGTTACCCACCTCAGCATTTGAGGCAGGGTCTCTTACACTGGAACTAGCCAATTCAGCTTGGCCGGCTAGCAAGCCCCAGAAGACCCAGCACTGGAAAATCAGAGTGGTAGGAACTTGAAATAGCAAGCAGGAAACGAAAGTGGTGGAGAATACTGGGTTTACTTCCTCCTTTTTATGCAGTCCCACATCCCATCCCAATTCAGGGAATGTAGCTAATCAGCTATTCACAATACACAGGCCTTCCCACCACAGTTGAATAATCCCTCACAGGCATGGCCAGACTAAACTAGATAATTCCTGATGGCTATGCTGGGGTGCTTGGCTTCTAAATTATTCCAGATCCTAGTTGACAACATTAACCTTGTGATTTCACCTTGTCAACTTCACATGAACACACATTGTTTTTAAGCCATAACCTTTCACTCTTTGTCTCTGTAGGCTCACAACTGTTAACAAACAATGGCTTAACATCCATTGTCCAACATCAAAAGATTTCAGAGTCGTTAACAGTCCCTATACTTTGAAAGTCAAAATTCTCTTAATTGTGAGTTCAGATAAAACTTTAAAACCAAATTTCATACTTCTAACACATAATGGTATAAAGTCAACCTTTTTAAGATTTATTTTATCTTTAATCTTGTGTATGTGTGTGTGTGTGGAGGGGTGTGCTCACGCCTACAGGTGCTCTTAGAGGCCAAACATGTCAGAGCCCCTGGAGCTGGCCACATGTTGTGAGCCACATGACTTGCATGCTGGGAACTGAACCTAGGTCCTCCATCAAGAATAGTATGCTATAACATACTTTTCTAGCTATAACAGTATGCTCATAACCCCTGAGCCATCTCTCCAGCCCTCTCAAAGTTAGCATTCTTATTCCAAAAGAGAGAAACTGAGCACAGCAAAGAATACCCAGATAAAAATCAAACCAAAATCCAGGAGGGTAAACGCCAAGTCCTACAGCTCAGTGTCCAGTATAGAGGTGGTGGTCGTACTGTCACAATTTAGTTGGCCAGGCTCTAAAAGTCTTGGGTAGCCTAACTCCTCCAGCTTTGCCACCTGTAGCACACAGCCTCCTCGCTCTTGAGCCCCCTCTACTCCATACCCATAGATTTCCATGGCAGACAGCTCACAGTTTTGCCATCACCAACATCCTGGGATCTCCATTGAATGCTAGATTTGATCTTTACAGTTTCACACAAAGGTCTCAACACTTCTTGCAAGGACTCTAATCCTGCCACATATTTGCCTGTCCCTCAGCTGCTGTCTGAAACTCTGGATCAGGACTCTATGATCCCTCAACTTTACATCTTTCATGCCTCCAAAAACCAGTACCACTGGGATGTTCTGCTGACAGTCTGAGAAGTAGCCTGTCCACATTGGACTACACTTTTTGTGTGTGGATATTTGCACTTGAGTATAGGAGCCCATAGCAGCCAGAAGAGGGTATTGGATCTGTTGGAGCTGAAGTTATAGGCAGTTGTGAGCACCCAACATGGATGTTGGGATCTGAACCCTATACCAGACATTTTCTTTTGGGTTACCAACCAGCTCCCAAATCATGACATAGAGACTTATCATTAGTTATGAATGCTTGGCCTATCTTAGACTTGTTTCTGGCTACTTCTTTTAAATTAACCTGTTTCTCTTTATCTGCCTTTTGCCTTCAGACTTTTTACCTTCTTTTTGTATGACCTACTCTGTGTCTGCTGGCTGTTGGCTGCCTGGCTGGCCCTTGGTATCTCCTCTTTCTCCCTCGTTCTCTTCATTCTTCTCTCCTCTCTTCTTCTTGAGCCTAGATTTCTCCTATTTTTCTGTCTGCCTGCCAGCCCTGCCTATCCTTTCTCTGCCTACCTATTGGCCAGTCAGCTCTTTATTAGACCCATCAGGCACCTTAGGCAGACAAGGTGAAACAAATGCAACACATCTTTACATAGTTAAACAAATACCACATAAACAAATGTAACACATCCTTACATCATTAAGTAAATGCAGCATAAACAAGTACAGCACACCTTTACACAATTAAAGTAACATTCCACAGCATAAACAAATGTAACACACCTTTACATAGTTATGTATTCCACAACAGAACCCGACTCCTCAACAAGTCCAGTATGCGTGCTTAATTACTAAGCCATCTCTTACCTCTGGCCCCTCCCCACCCCCATCCCACATGTGTGGACTTTAACCCTATAAATTTCTAGTGCAAAATGATCCTGAAGTAGCTGGGCCTCTGATTCCTGAATGTCTCTGAGAACCGTGTGTTCCTGGTCCTTGCTCCCTGCTGCAGGTGGCCCTCCTGAGTGCATTCCTACCACCTGGCACCCTGCATAAAACAAAAGTGCAGTGGTTCCTAACTGTCTGTCTGTCCATCCTGGCTTCACATCCTTCAAACCCAGCAAGTCTTGGGTGTAGAATAACTTTCCAGCAAAACCTGTAAATAGCAATAAAGCATTTATTTATTTATTTATTTATAGCAAAACGTTAGTTGGACAAGAAGCCAATTTACACATTTCTGCCACAAGATGGTGCTATTCAGATATGAAAGGTAAAAAAGGTTCTCCAACTCAAGTCATACTAGGATTTTAAATGTGTTAAATTTCAAAGGTACTTATTTAAATATATAATCTTTTCCTATGATAAGCACACATGCTCAAAGTTTAATGTTTATATGTATTCTATCAGATTATTGTTGATTATTATTTTACTCACTATTTAAGAGCACCTAACCAGGTGGTCAAAATGTTTTAAAAAGATGAACATTAACTTTTAACCTAATGACAGGAAACTCAGGTGAGCACTCCGTCAGCTGAGCTACATCTCCAGCCTTCCAAGGAAGACTGTATTAGGATTCCTTCTGGAGCAACTGGACTAATACCAGGTAAGTGGAGGCCGGGAGAATGATGAATTTCACAGATTGGCTTGCAGGACAGAGAGGGCTAAGTAAGGCAAACCAGACTGAGGATTGAGAGGGTGTCTTCCCGGGGCTGGGGATGAATCTCGGAGGTAAAGTGGTCCCCTAGCAAGTCTTAGGTGCTGGGTTCAGTCTCAAGTTTGGAAAAACAACAATAATAACAACAACAGTAAGTTGATAAACTCTTGCGTCTCAAGTCTTTATTGACTTCTGTAGGCAGAATCCATCCTCTGGACATCCAACTGATAGGGTATGACCCAGCTACATTATGAAGGCTAATCCCATTCACTCCAAATTTACTGACTTAAATGTTAAACACCTTCATAGACTGGCATTGGCCAAACCCCTGGCTACCAAGGCCTAGGGAGCCAACATCTGAAATTGCCCATCACAGAGAGCTGAATCTGGAGACTAAGCTTTGCAAGAAGGGGATGTGCACACCGATGCTTCCATGTTTAGTCAATAGCAGGACTAGATGCTTGCAGCTGGAACACCCCTGAGGTGTTCTGGGAAATTTCTGCAGAAAGAGCAGCTCTGCAGCTGTGACCTGCTCTCCTTCCTACCACAGACATCTTCAGGGAAAGGAGTGAGCCTGGGGCTCACTGGCTGTGAGGCTGCACAGGGATAATAACATGCAGATATGGTATTTCTCCCCAACAGGCACAACCTGTTACATTTCAAAATGAGATCTGAGGCAATTTGCAGAAAGGTCTCCTCCATTCCTATAAGAGACCTTCAGAGGTTCACCAGTCCCCCCCATATCATACACACGCACGCGCACACACACACACACACACACACACACACACACACACACACACACACCTGTGTCTATACTATTACTTCTGCTTGTCTCTGCCCGTCACTTCATGCATGAATAAATTTTTCTTTTAATACTTGCTCTTTTCTACTGATAGACATCTTTGTAAATGATCCTCTCTAGGTATCCTTCCCCTCTACCAGACTTTCTTCATTTTTCTACCTTTTTCCTTTGTGACAAAACTTTTCCAAATGGTTTTCTAGGGCTGGGAAGGTAACTCAGTCAATACAGTGCTTGCAGGAGGACCTGGGCTTGATTTTCAGAACTCATGTGAAGAAGAAAGAGGGGGAGGGAGGAGGAGAAGAAGAAGAAGAAAGTTTTATCCCAGCAAACTCAGATCTCTGGAACTTGCTGGCCAGCTAGCAATAGTTAAGCTCCAACTCCCTGTCTCAAAAATGAGACACATGGGCTTTCTTTCTATATTGGTTTATTCCGGCTTCTTTTTGAACTCTATCTAAGTGGTATTTTCCATCGTTCCCCCTGTGCCATGACTATGTTCACCTCATGGTACTTCTCTCTGCTCTGTGTTTCTCCGTGCTCATCCCCCTGGGCTGATCACAAGCACTTGAAAGCAGTTATACACTCCCTTGAACTGGCTCTTCCCTTGACATCTGGGGCAGCAGTATCCACATTATTCCCCATCACTCAGACTCCTTGGTTGACCTTCTTAATGTTGGAGTGCCTAGGAGCTAAGCCCCGGGGCACTTCCTTTTCCTATCTATACTCTTATCTTTGATGATCGCAAAAGGCCTTTAGGTTTTAAAAAACAATATGTATGAAGATAGATGACAAATATGTATTGCCAGGGTTAACCTCTTTCCCAAAGGCAAAGTATCCGGCATCAATTCCTTTCAGTCCTGTTTGCAAAACATGTCACCAATCCAGCCACTTGCCTTGCAGTCACTTTGTCTCAAGCCACCATTATTTTCTGCGAAGTTTCTACAACGGACTCTAGTGATCCTGCATCTGCAGTTGCTCTCTTCATTCTGTTCTAGTGCAAGCACTGAGTGATCCTGTGAAATCAGTTAGATCAAACTGCCTTCTCTCTGCCTTCTTTTGCTATCTGCTCTTGCCCAGGGGATGGCTCAGTTCATGTTCTACCTGTACCCTCACCTCCCATCACTTCCCAGATGCAAGGCATTCAATAGCCTCAGGACCTGTATGTCTGCTGCTCTCTACCCAGAAGGCTCTCCTTCCAGGTTTCTGCATGGATACTTCTTGTCCTCATTAGTCTTTATTCTAGTCTTTATTCCCTCAACAGACTCACTTAAACACAAAAAATGTCTATTCATCATTCTGCTCTATTTCTCCACATGTGTGTATGCATATGTGTAATCAAGTAAAAAAAAATTTAAATGACATGAAATTTAAAAAAAAACAAACAAAAGGATAAGATCTGACATGACACGAGACAAAGAACCTATAAAGATGCCATTGAGTTTGTTTTCTGTTGGCCATTACTGCTCGGCATGCAGACTACCGTTAAGAATAGTGTGTTTCCCCAGTGAGACTCCCTTGGAGGAACTAAACTTTAATTCTCACATTGCTATCAATCGGAGATAGCTTCCGTGTTAGGGATGCAGCCATGTGCCCTCTTCTTTCAGCTCTAGATTCTATGTTACAGATCCGTCTGAGTTCACATGTGTGTTGGTCATTGATTTGAGGGCCTTGTTTTCCATTGTCCTCCATCCTCTCTGTCACTTCCACTCTTTCCAGGTCCTCTTTCTGCCTCCTCTCTCCATAGAGTCCCTGAGTCCTGCAGGGAGGGATTTGGCAGAGACATCCTATTTAAGGACGGTGTTCTAAGGTCTCTCACTCTCTGTACGGTGTCTGGTTGTGAGGTCTCTGTTTTTGTTCCCATTTGCTGTAGAAGGAATCTTCTTTGATAGAGACTGAACAAGGCTCTAATCCATCGGTTCTCAATCTGTGGGATGGGACCCCACACACTTTGAGGGGTCAAATGACCCTATCACAGGGGTTACCTAAGACTATCTGCAGGCCATATATTTACATGATGATTCATAATAGCAAAACTATAGTTATGAAGTATAATGAAAATAACTTTATTGTTGGTGGTCACCAAAAGTTGAGAACCACTGATCTAATCTATTCGCATTGCTGAGTGTCATTAGGAGTCATTTTATTGTTATACTTTATTTATTTATTTGTTTATTTATTTATTTATTTATAGAACAGTAGTATTTGGTTTTGCCCTAGGTCCCCGGGCTATCTGGTCTCAGGTTCATGGTCACCCAAGCAGTGTTTTGTATGGGTTCTGTCTTATGGGATAAACCTTAAGGCAAATCAAGCTTTGTGCCACTGTTGCACTAGCCTATCTTGCAGGCAGGACACCATTAAAGATCAACCTATTAGTGTCTGGCTTGGTGTTTACATTTCTCCTTTGGTAGCCCAGGTGCAGTGAGTTGTATAGGTGTTGCCTTTAGCAATGGTGAGTTACCATCCATTTGTCTTGGCAATAGCCTGGTCTCTTTTGGGGGTTTCCATGAGACCCCTTTGGCCAAAAATTCAATTAGATGCAACCCAATCCTGGGACTTGAAGCTTCATTTGGTGATGAGATGGTCAGTTGGAGCTGTCTTCATCATTATTTGGTTATTTCATTTAGCTCCCCTTCATTCATATATATATATATATATATATATATATATATATATATATATATATAAAACAGCTTCTGCTGTATTAGATTTCCATATTGTTTCTCAAATGGCCATTAATTTTAGGTGTCTGTCCCTTGTTCTCCCCCTCATAATCCCTCTACCCTCTCCTTCCCCTCTTGATCCTCCTGTTCCAGTCCCCCTGCTATCCATCCATCCATAAATACTTAATTTCCCTTTTCTGGGGATATCTATCTGCACCCACTTACTCTATACCTAACTTCTGTGATTCTATGGATTGTAGCTTGGTTACCATTGACTTAATGTCTAATATTCCCATATAAGTGAATACTTATTATATCTGCCTTCTAGGTCTGGGTTACCTTACTCAGGATAACTTTTTCTAGTTCATTTTCCTGCATTTTTTTTTTTTAATGGCTGAGTCCCATTGTATTAATGTACCACATTTTCTTAATCCACTCATCTGCTGAGTGACATGTCAGTTCTTTCTGAACTCTGGCTATTAAGAATAAAGCAGCCATGGACATGGTTGAGCAAGTGTTGCTATGGTGGGATGAAGTCTCCTCTGGGAATATGCCCAAGAGAATCGCTGTCTTTTTATAAGATGTGAAGTAAACACAGACATACGTGGTGAGCAGTGACCTCATGAGACCCTCACCAGTAACAAAAGGCAGCAGTGATTCCTAGCCAGAGACGAATGGAAAATCAATTAGGTTTTATTATTTTCAATGTATGTGGGCTACATTTTAGAGCGGCACTTTAGACTACCTCTTGGTCACCCAGCACCTTGGAGCCAGACTTAAAGTACAAATACCACAAGTGACAAGCAGTGGTCATTACTGCCTTCGCTGTCCAGAGGAAGCAGAAAGGGATTTTAGCCTGTGTAGACATTAGAATGAGATTGCAGATTTCCTACCACCACCACTTCTTCTAAATCTGAATTATGTGGAATTTTGTCATTGTATTATTTAGGTCATTGTGGATGTGACTGTGCTATAAACAGAGAAAGTTAACCAATAAAGAGAAAGACAGACCCAAGGATGTGTGCAAGCTGGAAAAAGGCATAGGTTCAAAAGTCTAGTTTATTTTTTAATCTGGTCTTTGAGCATAAATAATAAATAATATATCCCATAGCTTATATTTCAAAATATGAAAGTAATATTCATCTATTCGAAATTATCTTTTGATAAAAGAATTCCCCTTGAAGTTAACATTGCCAACACCTTCTGAAGTTATTTCAATTCCATTCATGTGGATGACTTTTCTTTCACAGCTGGTTTAATTCTTCTAATTCCAGAATTGCAGATCACCAAAAGAATGAATGGAAATTATATCATCCTAGGTTGGCCTTACTGGAAAAAGCTGCAGATCTTAGTCCCTAGACTTTGATCCAAACTGAGACGTTAACTTTACTCAGGTGAATGTCCTCTAAGATTCCGAAGACTATCTGGAAAAAGATGTCTTTTATCCTAATTTCTTCCCCCACCATAGCAATGCCCTGAATCCTGAACACTGACCTTTCAGATCTTTTGGTGCTGACTCTGTAGAGCAACTGTCAGTCATCTTTGGGATGTTTGCATCATTTGTATCTGTGTTTGCTACCAAAAAGGTTCTCTTGTCTCTGGCAGCCCTAGTGTAACTCAGAAAAGCCTGATAGTTTGATTTCTTGATTGGCTGCCATTTCTTTCTTAGGCCCATATGTCACAGTGCATTTTATTTTTTCAGTTTGAGCTAGGTTTTTAGTGCTTTGATTAAGCATATAATATTCTGCTTTGTTACCTCCTTTTTAGATTGAGAAGAAATGTGAGACTCAAATAAACCTCCCTCTTCTGCCCCGTAAGTCCGCCATGGGTGCTGGGAAGTCTAAACTAGATAACTGCCCTCTTTCTTGGCATAGAAGACGCAGTGAGGATGCAGATCAAGACTGCCATGAGTCGGAGGCCAAGAACTCTAAGGATTTGTCCTTGCATGGTCTTGTGGAGCATAGCAATAGAACAGAGCAGCGGATGGAAGAGCAGTGGGGAGCGGAGGCGAAGGGAGAGCTGCCTGAGGAGGAAGCCGAAGAAGAAGTCTTCCTCAAATTTGTGATACTGCATGCACAAGACGACATAGATGAGGCCCTCAGAGTCCAGAATCTACTACAGAATGACTTCGGTATCAGGCCTGGGATGATTTTCGCCGAGATGCCGTGTGGCAGGCTGCATTTGCAGAATCTAGATGATGCTGTAAATGGGTCTGCATGGACAATCTTGTTACTGACTGAAAACTTCCTAAGAGACACCTGGTGTAACTTTCAGTTCTACACCTCCCTGATGAATTCTGTCAACCGGCAGCACAAGTACAACTCCGTCATACCCATGCGGCCCCTGAACAGCCCTCTCCCTCGGGAAAGGACTCCCTTGGCGCTACAGACTATCAATGCCTTAGAAGAAGAAAGCCGAGGCTTTTCTACACAAGTGGAGAGAATTTTCCAGGAGTCTGTGTATGAAAGGCAACAGGCTATATGGAAAGAGGCACGGAATGTGATGCGTGCACAGTTTGTTGCCTGAGATGAAACATACACCCAGCTGCCTCCTGTTTTGTAAACAAAATGATTCATCGTCGTTTGAGAAAGCAGCGTCTAAGAAATGCTTCTATATGAGTGAGTCGGCTTTCAAGAAACCTGTGGAGCACAAGAAAGGTACATTTCTGCCGTCCTAGGATTGTGGTGCTTTCTGATGATAAACTCAAGATGGTCAGTTTCTAGCACTTTTTTTAAAAAAATGGTGTGCATAATTTGCATAGTTCATGAATATTCTTTTTTTTTTTTTTTTTTTTTTTTTTTTTTGAGACAGTGTTTCTCTGTATTGCTTTGGAGCCTGTCCTGGCTCCAGCCTGTAGACCAGGCTGGCCTCGGACTCACAGAGATCCTCCTGCCTCTGCCTCCCAAGTGCTGGGACTAATGGCGTGCACCCCCCCCCATATTAAAAAATCTTCAAAAGACATGAAGAACACACCTCTGGCTGTGAGAGGTCTGACCACCTTTTTTCCTACTTCTCTCGTGAATGTTACCACAGAGCATCCTGGTGCTGCCAGCCAGAAGCATGGATGGCCAGATTGGGACTTGTGCAGTGTGGATGCACACAAGTAGGAGGTCAGACATAGACATCAGAATGGTCAGGCTTTTGAAAACGATCCAGCCACATGTGGTTTTGTTTCAGCTGGAGTTTGGAACCAGTTCTTGCCACGAATTATCAATCCTTTTGAGAGCGTGGAGCGTGGTAGCTAGGGACTCTGTGCAATGTTCCCTGACCTTGTCAGTCTGCAACCAGGGTAGTTTTATTCACAGAACTTGGGGTGGGTGTGATTTGCCAGTTGTTTGCCTTAAAATCAATAACCTCTCATGTGAGCCTTTAGAAACGTCCCTCACACAGTGTTTGACTCAGGGAGTGTTTCTTATTTAGGGTGGTCTGACCATGGGTGTGGGTGTGATGTGTGTGGTGTGTGTTTGTGCAGAGTATGGGTTTTTACCATCTTCACGTCTAGCGCCTAATGTACATACCAAGCTAGGGAGGCCCACAGGGACCTGTACCTTTCCCTCATAGAACCTCAGCCCATTTGAGACTGAAGCACTCCAAACAAGTACAGGCTGAGCATGTGGCTAACCGTGAGTCATGTCAAATAATGAGAAAGTGCCCATTGGGGGCCAGGAGACCTACTTACAAGCCAGACTCTGCCGCCTAGGATGAATGTGCCAGTGGGCAGCTATTCCCCTTTGTCTATGAAATGAAAGGGTTGGATTGATGGATCTCTAAAGGGCTTTTGTCCTCTCCCAGGATGGGAAAAACTGGAAGCCAGAAAGCAAAAGCAAAGCTCTAAATGTTTATGAGGTGATACATAGTGTCATCATTGCAGAAGACATAGCACAATCTTACAATGAATGTATATTTTTGTATATTTGTATCATGATTGATTTTTAATGGTAGTCACAGAAAAGAATCTATACATGCTTATTCAGGTTTTTGAGTTTGTTTTTATTCAGGATCTTACTATGTAGTTCTGGCTGGCCTGACACTTGTTGCATAGACCAGGTTGGCATCAAACTTAGATCCACCTTCCTCTGCCTCCTGAGTGCTGGGATTAAAGGTGTATGCCACCACTGCCTGACCAGCCACCCCCCCCCTTTTTTTTTTTTTACTAAATGAAGAGCTAAATATTAGGTACCAAGTAATTGTAAGTGTTGAAGTTAGCAAGGAATGATCATCAAAATATCATGGGTCTGTGTTTATGTGCAAAAAAATAGCTTTAGATACACGCATCAACCATTCTGAGATATTCTGTCACATGCCAGCTAATTGTCATCCTGGGTACTCTGTGCCACTCACCTGGAGCTGCTGTGGAAGGATCTGAGGTATGCCTGAACAAACAGCTCTCCATGACCTAAAGAAGTACACATTATCCCAGTATACTTATCCCAGGCAGAGGCAGGCAGATCTCAGAGTTTGAGGCCAGCTTAGGCCACAGTGTGAGTTCCAGGACAGCAGGGCTGTTAAAAGTATAGTTTATCCAACTTAACAAGGCATCCTAGAAGGTGTGGTGACTTAATGAGGTCATTCAAGGCCCGGATTCTTTTATACAATGGAATAGTATACAGACTTTAAAAATAGTAAAATTCTGACATGTGATAAAACATAAATGAACACTATATTTAAAAAGAAAAATATTGTATGATTCTACATATCTGTGGTAAATTCATAGAGACAGGGTAATACAGAGTTGGGGCCATAGAGGGAGAAGTAGGATGTTGGTTTGGACTGATTAGGAGGCTCTGGTAAAGCCCTGGTTGTGTACATTGTGAATGGACCTAATGCCATGAAACTGTACACTTAAAAATGATTAAAACAATATCTTTCCACAGCCGCATTTTGCCACAGTAACTTTAAAAAGTAAACAACAACAAAACCCAAAAAGTACAATGTGATGATACATTGTTCATGATTTAATAAAGCTGGAGATCAAAATGCAAAGCCAGCCACAGCCATAGAGCCAGGCAATGGTGACCACACCTTTAATTCCACCAGCCACTCTAGTTAGCTTATATAGAAGCTGGACAGTGATGGCACACACCTTTAGTCCCAGGACTCAGGAGACAAAGGCAGACAGATCTCTGTTAGTTCAAGGTCACACTGAGCCCACGAAATTGATCCCACAAAGGAGATCTCAGCACTTGGGATCCCATGCCTTCATTCCCAGCTCCAGAGAGGAATGTAAGATATGAGTGGGGCATTCAGTGTTCAGTTTACGATTCCACATTGCTGTTCATCACCAAAGGAAGTCAGGGCAGGAACTCAAACAAGGCAGGAACCTGGAGGCAGGAGCTGATGTTGAGGCTATGGAAGGGAGCTCCTTACTGACTTGCTTCCCCTTGCTCGCTCAGTCTGCCTTATAGAACCCATGACCATCAGCCCAGGGATGACACCACCCACAATGGGCTGGGCCCTCCCCATTAATCACTAATTGAGAGAATGCCCTACAGCTGGATCTCATGGAGGCATTTCTTCAACTGAGGCTCCTTTCTCTCTGATGACTCTAGCTTGTGTCAAGTTGACACAAAACCAGCCAGTACAAGGCACTAACAGATTTGGTGTCTGGTGAGGACCAGTTGTCTGGAAATGACACCTCCTTGTTGCATCCTCACATGGAAAAAGAGGAAACAGGTTCCTGGAAGCATCTTTAGTCGGGGCATGAATTCTATTCTTGAGGGCAAAGCTTTCTTCCCCAGTAGTCTCTCAAAGGCCTGGCCTTGAAACACCATCACATTGTGGATTAGGTTTCCACTTTGGAATTTTGGGTGTTCACACATGTAGTCAGTCACCTATAAACCTTGCTGAATCTTAGTGTTTTCTAAAAATAAAGATAATATCCACCAAAAAAAAAAAAAAAAAAAGAGTCACTCTGAGGATTGTTGAATGTCTCACTAGCAGGCTTTCTGTTGCTGTGATAAAGGACTGACTAAAACCAACCTGGGTTTGTCTCATCTTACAACTCTCAGGTCACAGTCATCACTGTGAGATGTTAGGACAGGAACCCAATGCAGAAACCTGGGGTCAAAAACCGAAGCAGAACCACAGGAGAACAGTGCTTATGCTCTCCAGGCTCTTGTTTCTTAATATCCTCCAGGACCACTTGCCCAAGGGTGGAACCACCTCCAGTGGGCTGGGCCCTCCCACATCAATCATTAACCAAGAAAATACTCCACAGATTTCCCTACAGTCATTTTTCAATTGAGTTTCCTTCTTCCCAGATTGCATAACACTTGTGTCGAGTTGACAAACAAAAAACAAACCCCAAAACTAATCAACACACACACACACACACACACATCTATGTTACTAGCACTATCATTATGTAGCACATTTAACTCACAACATGAGAGGGGGAAGAGGGAAAGAACATATTTAATCCTACGCACAACCCTGCTCTTAGAACTATTGCTGCTTGTAGGGAACAGCTTTAAAACAAAAGAGAAGCTGCTTAGACTTCTTTGCAAGTGCACTGTTGAGAAAGAAGAGCTCCCTGATCTACCGGAGTGTGCAAGCTGTTTATTAGTGGTGGGATTTTTGCATGGAGAAAACTGGTAGCAAGGATGGTGCTTCAACAGGGTCCCACCCATCTAACACATTGGGAAAGTTGGGCCATAAACTAGGAAAGCAGAGAAATGGCATATAGGAGCCTTAGTCTTGAAGCTGTTCCAGGGAAGAAAGAGTAGCTCGGGTAGGATGCCTTCAGCTCAGCTTTGTGGATTAATTCTGCACACATTTGCATTTGGGGGAGATGGGCTATAATCCATTTGATTTAGCCATTTACGGTGCTCAGTCCAGAGAAGTCTTATTTAGGAATGGGTAGAAGTTGGACTGTCTCCCTTGAGTTGCAAGAAGAACAGTCATGCAGCCCCTTTGCCCCTGGCTCTCCTCTCTGACTTATCTTCCAGTTCAACAACTTCATGCTGGAGTTTTCCCACGGCAAGACAATGTTGTTTACCTCAGCCCTTGACTTTGCCTTTGCAAACCCCAAGGCCTTGGGGTGAAGCTGGACCCTCCTGACATCATGAGACATCATGCTACTATTTCTAGAAACAGCTTCCTTGGACCCTCACACCATCTCACTGCAACTCCAAGCCAAAACCCTGAGCTTGGTTGGTGGTGGTAGTGGCCATTCTTTCAAAACCCCAAAGAGCACAATTATTATGTCTCCTGCTAGTAAGTTGTGCTGGTTTAAATGAGAAATACCACCACCACCCATTTGAACATTCAAGCACTGTTTGGGGAGGTTTGAGACATGTGCCCTTGTTGAAGGAAGTATGTTACCAGGAGTGGGCTCATACCATTTCCAGTTTGATTTCTCTCTGCCTTGTGCTTGTGGCTTGAAGATGTGAGCTCTCTGTTTCCTGCTCCGGCTCCCATGCCCCTTCTCTGCCCTCATGAACCCTAACCCTCTGGAACCATCATCCAAAATAAACTCTTTCTTCTGTAAATTGCCTTCATTATGGTGTTTTATCACAGCAACCCAAAAGTAACTAAGACACAAACACTAGGGTTACCTGTAGATAAGACCTTGCCAAGCCATATCTGCCTAACAGAGGGCTCTGCAAAAAAAAAAAAAAAAAGTAAATCAAGGTACTCATTGTGGGTGAGAGACTGAACTGAGACCCAGAGCTGGAGGTGAAAACAATAACAAAAATCTTCATGTCATTAAAGGAACGATGTACCACACTACTGAGCTAGGCCAACCCATGTGCAGCTTTGGGTGAACTAGGCCATCTATGACTGAATGGTATAAGGAGTAAGGTTTTTCCTCCCGCCCCTGGTCTTGTCCCACCGCTGTGCCAGCCCCAATTAACACACTGAGACTCTGTATTTGATATAATGCTGTTGGCCAGGTACTAGTTTCTTATCGGCTAGCTCTGTCTTAATTATTAACCCATTTCTATGTATTTCCACGTGGTCTTATCTTACCGGGGGAGAGGCAGCTGGCGGTTCTGTTCTCTCCATACTCTCCATCTTGACACCTACTTCCTAATTCCTCTTTCCTCCTTGTCTCCTAGTCCCACCTATCTTGCTTTCCTATTGGCCAACAGTACTTTATTCATTAACCAATATGAGAAACATATATACAGAATGGCATCTCCCATGGCTTGGGGCTTGCCATGGGGCGTGGAGGAAACTGATGCCATGACTCTTGCTGGGAGATGGGAGCCAGTGTGTTGACCTTGGCTGTCACTGCAGCCTCTGTGGCTTTCCTTCTCTGCACAGTTACAACACATGACTGGCTACACCTTCCTCACAGTAGTTCAAAGAGCAAAGAGGAAATCTTAAAGCTGCAAAGTACTTGATGTCCTTAAGCCAATGAGCAAGCAAAGAGCTAATGATCCTGGTGTTGCTTATGAAAGCTAAGTGAAAAGCTTATTAGATTTTGACCATTAATACCTGGATAAGAACACTGAACACACACACACACACACACACACAGTATTTGGCAACCCCCATTACCAATTAGCACATTGAATGTGCATTGAGGTAAGTATCATTGCAAGAAGCCATTAATTAGTAACTTGGATCATAAAAATCACTTGACTAAACCCCAATAGGCCAACTTGTGAAAGCACAAAATCAGTTTGTTGCTCTTGCCACTCCTTCCAAGTACTCCTGTTTGAGCCTCCATCCATACTCCTTCACACCTCCATCCTTCCTGTCGTCAGTGAGAATCGTTTTGGAAAGCCACCTCCTTTACCTAACTCAGCACTTCTCCTGTCTCTTCAAACACAGAGAGTTCTGAGTCATTTTGCTCCAGAGTGAATGATGCTTATTAGCAAATAACAGGAATCTGTAGGTTCCTGGGCATTTAGCTTGGTTAGCTCAGTTGTTAGAGGGCTTGTATAGATGTACAAAGCCCTGGGTTTGATCCTCAGGACATGGTGTTGCATGCCTGAAATTACAGCATTTGGGAAGTGGAGGCAGAAAGATGACTTTCAAAGTCTTCCTTGGTTATATGGGGAGTTCAAGTCCAGCATGGGATACAAGAGACCCTGTAGAAAAGAAAGGAAGAAAAAAAATATTTGTACAGTTTTATATTAAAAATGTATCTTATTATTTGTGTGTTTTATGTGTTTGTGTTTGCATGTGTGTGCAGGCATGCACACGCACACAGGTGTGGGAGTCAGCTGACAATCTTTCAGAAGTTGGTTCTCTAGGTGGAAGTCCAGACCACTGGCATCCAAATAGCCTTTGGTGGTGACAAGGGCCATGGACATCAGCACACATCCTGGCTGTGGTAGAGCCATGGGACCCAGAAATGGCCCTCAGCTGCAGCTCAGGCCTGAACATCACCATGAGAAAAAAGTCAGTTCTCTCCTTGCATTATGGGTTCCAGAAATCCATCTTAGATCATCAGGTTTGCCTGCCAAAGTGCATATTGCCAGCCCCATAGTTCCCATAATCTACTTAGGACTGCTCCTCCCAGCTATTTATTCAAACTACAGGGGTTTTTATTTGTTTCTTTGTTTGTTTGAGACAGGGTTTCCAAGTAGCTATGGAGCCAGTCCTGGAACTCACTCTGTAGACCAGGCTGGCCTCAAACTCACAGAGATCTGCCTGCCTCTGCCTCCTTTACTAGGAGTAAAGGTGTGTGCCACCACCGTCTGGCCAAACTACAGGTTTTAAAACAAGGACATTTCAACAAACTGTCTTCCCAGAGGATTTTTACAGTTATATTGTAAGGATACAAATCCAACTGTACATATTTCAGTGATGGTGGTGGTGGTGATGGTGGTGGTGGTGGTGGTAGTGTGTGTGTGTGTTACACAGTATGTGCTTGTGTGTGTGCCCACATATGTGTGGAGGTCAGAGGCTGGGCGTTGGATCTCTTCTATCTGTCTCTACCTTAACTTTTGAGACTGTCCCTCGCTGAACTTGAAGGTCCCTGATTAGGCAAGACAATCTAGCCAGAGAATTCCAGGAATCGCCTATCTCGGCCTCCCCAGTGTTAGGATTACAGATAAACACCATCACTCTTGCCTTTCCACATGGGGAAAATGCAGGTCCCCATGCTTGCACAGCAAACACTATACTGACTGTGCCAATGCCCCAGCCCTCAGCATTTTATTTGTATTTGTGAATAGCACTATGACATGAAAATGTTCTGAGGTTACACTGAAGTGTACTTGCACAAATACACTCAATCGGGCTGTTTGCTGTACACTGTGAATTTTTTGCTATACAAACTATACCTCAACACAAAAACCTAAGGCAGAGGATGTAGCTCAGTGGTAGAGCATTGGCTTAGCATGCATGAAGCTGTGGTTTTGGTCATTACTGTTACAAAAATAAAATAGATAAGTAACTCAGAAGATGAAGCCCAAAAGAAGACTTCTGGGTTATAATATCCACACACAACTCATATAGGTGGTCCACAAATGTTGCATCAATTTGCATTCCCATCAGCATAGTACCACCTATTTCCCCATAATTTTCCAAAAGGGTGCCCTCAAACCTTTGAATCTTTGATAACATTAATAGTCGAAAAGTAGCAAATAGGCATTTGTTATTTTTGTTTTCTTTTTTGAGACAAGCTGTGTAGCCCAAGCTTTCCTGGAATTTACTATGAGGTCCAGGGTGGCTTCAAACTTAAGCAGAAGTGAGATTGTCTCTGCCTCCTGAGTGCCCATCATGCCCCACTTACCTTAAGGGCTTAATCAGAATGTTTTACAGTGAGATTGAAATTTCCATGTGTTTTGAGGGCTTCGACATTATCTTCTCTGTGAAATACCTGTATATATCCTTTGCTTGGGCTCTGGTGGCTTCTATTTGGTATTTTCTTATTGACTTGTAGCAGCAGATATCTATTTAAATGTTGGCTACATTAGCCTTAGCCTGTGTGTGATGAGTTGTAAATATGTGTCTAAGCATGTATTACAACTTTTCTCGTGATATTTTTCCCATTCTTGGTATTTTTCATTTGCAGAAGTAGACTTTATCAGTCTATGTTGTAACACAAATAATAAAAACCCAGTGACAGATATTGGGGTTCAAGTTGAAAAATCAGAGAAGCAAAGCAGCCAGCCACTGGCTCTTGCCTCTACCTCAGGCTGAGTTGGGTGACCCTGTCTCCACGAATCCTCAGAGGCAACATGCATCCTGCACTGCTCTCCACCAAGCCTCAGCCTGCAGTCCTCTCCATTGCCGTCTCCTCCGGCAATATTCCTCTCCCCGCCCAGACACATCACTCCTGTCTCTACCTCTCTAGCGCTGGGATTAAAGGTGTGTGATCCCAGGTGTTGAGATCACCTTTGTGTGAGCTGTTTCTCTTTTAGACTGGATCAATTTTGTGAAGCTCAGTGTGGCCTTGAACACACAGAGATGGATCTGCCTCTGTCTGCAGAGTCCTGGGATTAAAGGTGTGGCCACCACTGCCTGGCCTCTATGGCTATGGCTGGCTTTGCATTTTGATCTCCAGTTGCTTTATTAGATCAGATACAATATATTACCATACTATGCTTCTCTTTCTCCTCTTCCTTCCTTCCTTTCTTTTGTCTCTCCTGAGAGTTTTGTTTTTTTTCCCCTAGCTTCTTTTTGTTTTCAGGAAAGACTCATGTGGGTATTATCCAAAAAGTATTCTCAGGTTTGTTCTAACACTTTTGTGGCTTTATTGTTTCTGTAAACTCACATGAGATTTACTGGGTGTGTGACTAGAGATAACGTTGTAAGTAACCAGTAAATATTTTCACCAAGTAAATTACCAGTCCTTTTTGCGATAATAGATCTCTTTCTACTAATTTAAGAGTCGCCACTATCATCAGCTCATTTTGGGTCTGCTCCGGGACTCCGTATCTTTTCTATTAATTTGCCAATGTATGCAAGCATCACTCTCATACTGTGGCTATCACTGTCCTTAAGGTAAGATTTAGCATCTTTCCTAATCCTGTTATTTGCGTAATTTTACTCTATTATAATTGGCTTTTTACTATTGCATGCGGAAGCTAGTCATTTAAATATAGTAATATTAAAATATGCTGATGTAGCTACGAAAGTCCTTGTAATATATGCAAGAGCTAGAGAGATTGGTTAAGTGGTTAGAGCACCTGTGGCTCTTGCAGAGGGCCTGATTCAATTCCCAGGGCACATACAGGGGCTAACAACCTTTTGTGACTCCATTCCCTCGGGATCTGACACCCTATTCTGGCCTCTGTGGACACTGTACACACATGATACACAGATATACACACAGATAAAACAGCCATTCGATGAAATAAAAATAAATAAAATCTCAAAAAAAAAAAAAAAAAAAGGTAGGAAGATGTTAATTGGATCCAGACTTAGTGGTGCTTTCCTTTAATCCCAACACTTGGGAAGCAGAGGCAGGGGGATCTCTGAGTTCAAGGCCAGCCTGGTCTACACAGTGAGTTCCATACAACAGGCCTGACGCTGTACTTTAGATGCACCTTGTCCTTTTATTCATGCCAGAATGCAATGAAACAGGAAGTCCAACATTCTTTTTACAAATAAGGAAACAAGGCATGGACGAAAAGAGAACAACCAGAAAAACTGGACTCTGAGTCTGAGCTCTTGGATTCAACAGTCTAGATTTCTATACCATGTCATCTAACAATCAGGAACCTGCAGACCCTCTGGAAGCGGCGGCTTTCTTTCTAAAGGGGGAATAGAAAAATACCCGTGTGTGATGCTGTCGGCTACTTACCCCTTTTCTCTCCTTCCTTACCCAAGAGTACAACACCCTGTTAACAGCACAAAATTCCAGGCCATTGTGCTCTCAGCTGACCTTGCAGCAATGTGAGACTTAGTCAAGGCCACTGGAACCCAAGGAGGGGCATCAGAGAACGTTTCTTTCACAGCGAGAATTAGTAAGAGGAGCCGCTAGGAACCAGTTTTCCTTACAGAAACTGTTCTGACACCTGATACTACTGATCTGAAAGCAGTGTGTCCTGGACACTGAGGGCGGCTTCAGAAAGACAGGGCTGACTGAGGCAAGGACACCTTGGAATTATGAAGTGTCAAGCTTTCCTTATTTCTTAAATCACATTTAATTGGACATTGAGTTAACAACTCTAGAGGCAACAAATATTGCTGAGCTTGAAATTAAACTTTGGGGCAGTAAGTAAGATACTAGCAAGTAGGAAGTGTCTGATAATGAGTTATTATCATTTTCATTGATGTTTTCCGGGCATAATTTTTTAGTTTTGTAGATTTTTGGTCATTAGTAAGGTGTGGAGGTTTTCTTTCTTTTGAGGTGATCACTTCTCAGGCTGGAGAGAAGGTTCAGCAATTCAAAGTGCTTGCTGTTCTTGCAGAGGGCCACAGTTTGTATCCCAGGAATCCCATCAGGGGACTGCCTGCAGCTTTAGCTCTGAAGCCTCCCTGGGCACCAGCACATAGGTGACAAACATACACGTGGAAGTTTAAAAAAAAAGTTACAAATAAAATCGCCACTTCTAAATTTACCAAATGAAAACACCTTAGTCATAGCCCATACACTGTTAAGGGAATTGTTAGGGTCAAAGCCTGGGTCCTGACAACCCCAAGGAGCTCCATTCAGCCACTCGTCCTCAACAGGCCAACTACAGAGACCAATGATAGTGAAATGTAAAGAGATAGTTGATGGGGGATGTCCTTCTGTATGCTATAAATATATGTTTCTCTTATTGGTAGTCAGAGTCAGAGAGATGCCATGTAGCTACTGGGAAGGTAGAATGCCCAAACATTCTCTGGTAAGCCAAGACCACATAGAGATACATAGATTAATAGAAATGGGTTGATGATTAAGAGAGAGCTAGCCAATGAGAAGCCTGAGCCATAGACAAACAGTTTGTAATTATAATAAGACTAAACAGCTGCAGGACTGGGTGGGACAGAAACTTTAGTCTATAGACAGTGATTCAATGTTGCCACACAGGGAAGAGGAATAAATAAAGAGGTCCTGTGACACCTCCACTCTGTTCACATTCAGGGTCTTAGCATGAAGTTCAGGTCTCAATAGGCCAAGGTGTGGTCCAGACTATCACTGACCCACCCATGGTTTCAACTCCATTCTTATCCACAACTTGTTGACTGTGTGAAATCCCTTTTCCAGGAGACTCTAATTGGCACTAGGCTTCAGCCTTTTCTTTCACACAGCATGAGATTCCTGGGAAAATTCCAGTTCCTTGGGGAACATTGTTTCAATAGTTTCTTTAGAATGTGTCCTTTCCTATCAGCAAAGTTAAAGTCTCTGTGATGCTGATTCTGCAAGATTGTAACAGAGGGCCAGTGAGATAAATGACTCAGCAGGCAAATGAACTCAGAGCAAGCCTGACAACCGAGTTCAATCTCCAAAACCCACATGAAAGGTAGAAGGAGCAAGCTGAGACCACAGAGTTGTATTTCACAGACTCACCATGTTACAATGTTCAACATGTTACATGTGTTCAACACACACACACACACACACACACACACACACACACACACACACGCACTAAATAAATAAATAAATAAAAACAAAAGAAGATTTATAGTGGAGCTGAAAAGTTCTGATTGCCTGGTGGCATGGAATTTGGATAGAAAGGGTTTCCCCAAAACTTACATGCTGTAAACTTGATAACCAGGGTAGCATATTCAGAGATGGATGCTGGGGAGGCAATTGGATTGTGAGGGTTCTAATTTCATCAGTTTTATTAATGGATCCTAGCTGAATTGGCAGTAGAATAGTGACAGAAATTTTAAAAAGGAAGGAGAGGTGGCTCTGCCCCTTGCCTGAGGAGGTGATTCTAGTAGCCCAACCAGCTCAGCTACCACCCAGACACACATCTATCCCTCCTATCACCCTGCTGGAATTAGTGAAGGGACTGGTTCTGTGGAATGATACCTGCAGGATCTTTGTGATTTGGGGCAACAACAAGATAACCAAGAGGAGTTTTGGTGATGGTCCAGTGATGATGGTGTGATAGAGGGCCTTGAACCAGACCAATGACTCATTGTAATGAACACTTTTCCCGTGGGGCTGATTGGACTAAAGGGTATATACTATGTGACACACTGAAGTTCCCGATGCTACTAGGATGAATGAAGAGATGTTGGGAAGATGAGGATCGAAGTAGGCTTTTTGTTTCTTTGTTTTGTTTTAAATTAATTTGGGGGGCATGCTGCAGGGGTGAGGGACTAGGAGGTGGGTGGGATTGGGGTACATGATGTGAAATTCCCAAAGAATCAATAAAGAATTCTGTCTTAAAAATTACCATGGAAACAAACCTCTGGGCATGTCTGGAAGGGAGTTCCTGGATCAGGTAGGTTGAGGTAAGAAGTTGTGTCTTAAGTATAGGTGGGATCCCTGACTGGGTACAAAGAAGTAGCAAGCAGAGCAACAGCTCATTGCTCTTGGCTTCCTCAGTGTGGACTCAAGATAACCAGCTGCCTGATGCTCCTACAACCATGACTTCTCCACCACAGTGGGTTGTCAAGCTTTTGAAGAGTATATTTTGTCTTTGGCTCCAGTCTCCACCTCCTGGTCCCCATGAGTAAACTGTTTTCCTCCTTCATAGGTTTTGCCTTGTCTTAAAGCAACCTGACCAAATGACTACATACCAAACCTCCAAAACCAGGAGTCAAAATAAAATCTTTGTTGTTGTTGTTTCAAGGGAAGGTCTCACTATGTAGCTCTGGTTGGCCTGGAACTCATTATGTAGATCAGACTGGCCTCGGATTCAGAGATCCGTCTGCCTCACGAGTGCTGGGAGTAAACACAGGCACCACTATGCCCAGCTTCATAGATTTTTACTTCATTTAAGTTGTTTATCTCAGACATCTTGTCATACCAATAGAAAACTAACACACCTAGTGACATTGCAGTTGTTTCATTTTGTATTGTACTTCTTATGCTTAAAAAAATGATGCTGGTAAAAACCACACTTATTCTTCTGTTGGCAGCACATACAATTATATATGGCACATGCTGCCATGCTATGGGTTTTGTATGCATTATACTTTACTGCACATTCTGTGATGTTTGCACAGGGACAAAATCATCTGATGGTTCATCTATCAGAGCATATCTCTATTATTAACAGTGTATGACTATGATATGTAAACCAGAGTCAATGCTGTTTGTCCCTGCAGAAAATAGGGTCATGGTAAGTATAGAGGGACCCAAACTCTTGCTTCTATTGATGGTTGATTTGATTTGGTTACAAAAGCAATTTTCCTCATTCAGAAAATCTACACAAACACCGACATCATCCTAAAATCATTTTGTCTTTCCTGTGCGAGGCATGAGGGACCTTGGTGTTCAGGTTAGAATCTCCTGCTTTTTTTTTTTTTTTTTTTTTTTTTTTTTTTAATCGCCTACTGCTTGTTTTTTGTTTGTCTGTTTTTGCTTTTTTTCTTTTCTTTTGTGAAGGGATTTAGCAAATTACCTACAATTAGTTTTCTCCTCTTCTGGATCCTGGGTTTTGTTCCTTCAGTAATAATTTATAATCTATTTGAACTGATCCTCTTAAATTCTTATCAATATATACAACTTAGAAGTAACCTGTTTTAGGATACACCTGGGATGAAAGCCAAGATATGCAGACTGTCAAAACTCAAGACTGTTATGTTCAATGGCATATCCTTTTGGGAAGACTTCCATGTGGTAACAGAAGATGCTGGGTCTTGGATAACCTCATGACTCCATGGATCTCAGGTTGCTCATTAGTAACAGGTAACTGTAGAAACACTATTACTGTGTTTCTCAAATGTTATTGCATATGAAAATCACCAAGGGGGCATGTTAGAACAGAGATTACTCAGCCACACCCCCCATGGACATTTGACTCTTTAGGGCTTAGGAATTTGCCTCTCTAAGCTCCCAAGTGCTGCTGAGACAACCAGAATAGTAACCACAGTTGGAGAACCATTATTCAATGGAAAAGGAATTTTCCATTTCTATCTGTTGAACCCACCCACGGTGTGCTGTACAATCTTCATCTCAAGGCTGGTCTTTGAACACTCTGACATCAGTTTGCAGTGGCTAGCTTCCAAGTCCCCTCTTGTCATGCAGAAAGCGCTTGCTTCCTGTATCTCTGATCCTGGAACCCTGTAGTCTCAGGCTGGCTCCACAGTCATTTTGCAGGCCCTCTGTCTTCATGGGCTCACCTTGACATTTCTTTGACCTTCTTCCCTAACTCATGCATCTTCCTTCTCCTGCACCAACCAACCCAGTTCTATCACCTAATTTTCTCATGAAATTAACCCATTAAAATGCCAATGTAGTTAAGCTTCATTGATATAATGGGTAAAATAACAGACTTTTTTCATAGAGGTTAACCGGAAACTTATTCAATCAAGTTTTAAGTCAGGGCCACCATGTAAAGTGATAGTGGCTGAATGGTAATAACTAATAGCACAATAAGCCATTAGTGATTTAATTAGTATATTGGTTTCACTTACACAAAGGCATATTGTTTTTAACATGGCCAAATTTGTTTCTGCTACAGAATACTCCTTTAACTCCAGTGATTGACATCAGCCCCAAACTTTGTGGACTATAACAATGCCAATTTATTCTTTACAGTTCTGTTGGTGCAAGTTTGGCATAGTAGGGCTGGGTCCTTGCCTGGAGTTTTAGAAGGCTGAGATCAAGTGTCAGCTGGCTTCATTCTCTTAAAAGGACACAGGTGAGGAAGAATCTGTTCCAGCTTCACCTGTGTTGTTTCCAGAATTTAGTTCCTTGTGTCTATAGGAGATCCCACAGCCTTGCTGTCAGTTGGAAGCCAATTTCTACTCCTCAAAGCCATCCCTTCTTACAGGACTTCTTCCAACCTAGTAGTATCGGAGTCCTCTGATGCCAGCAGGAACACCTCCTTAAATGTCAATTCCTCTTACACTTTTACTGATCTCTGCTGTCCCCAGCCAGAGAAAACTCTATTTTCAAAGGTTCATTGAATTGGCTAGACAAGGTAGACCTATCTAGCTAATCTTACTTTGCCATAGAACAATAGATAGCAATTCACAGATTACACTTGCACTTGAAAGAGGGATAATTATAAGGCTGAGAGTTACTGGGGTACAATTTTGACTGCTAGGGTTTACTCCTAGGCCCCAGGGATCCACAACCATCCACATGTAAAACATGCATTTACTCCAAAAGAGTCACAAAAGTCTTTTCCTGTCATGGCACCACTGTAAAGTCCAAAAGCTTACCTAAATGTCACCAGTTCAGAAATGCAAAACACCATCTGTATTGGGTCCAGATGAGGCCCCTGGAAGGAATGAATTCCAGGCAGATTTCATCTCTATTCACAGACCCTATAAACCTGAAAAGATAAACTACCTGTCCCATACCTTTGACATACCATAGTGAAAGAGGAATATGATAAGTGACAGGCATTTCACTCTTAAAAAAAAAAAAAGTTACATGGGCTGGAGAGATAGTTCAAACATAAGATTTGATTGCCAGCACCCACATGGTGGTTCAAATTTGTCTATTAACTCCAATTCCAGGGGATCCAATACTTTCTGACTTCTGAAAACACCAGCCACATAAGTGATACATAAGCAAACATGTGGGCAGAATACAACACAAAATAAGTAAGTTTAAAACACACATACAACAAAACAAGGTTACAGATAAATTTTCAGTCTAACACAATACATGCATCCAGCTAGTTTAGCTCCTTTAGGTTTTGAAGATGGAGACTGTGATAATTCTCCTGGACTCTGCTTCACTTATTAGGCTCTTGGCTTTTCCCACAGAGGTTTATGATTTTTCGAAAGGTCATAGAGGGGAATGTTCACTGTGCAGCCCACATTTGTCATATCTTGAGGACATAATCAGGAATGTGTGATGCAGCGGCAAAGCACAATACAGATCAACATTTGTGAAACAGCACCTCATTTTTTAAGCATGATAATGTTAACCACCATATGCCATATTATGAATAAGTCCCTTGGGCATTTCCCCAGGAGTGATTTCATACCCTTAAGTGATGACTCCAGGAGGTTTGGAACATTTAATGGTGATGGTGATCTAATAGATAATTATATCAATAAACAAATATGAGGAAAATCAGAGAGGCAAGAAAAATATCTAAAATAAAATGTTATAAACAAAGCATTTCTTTAAGTTAAGGTTTCTCTAGAATACTCAGTCTCATTAATAAGAAAAAGTCCACAAAAATATGAAAAGAAAGAAAAAGTATACAAAACTCTCAGTTGCATTCATCAATCCATTTTTAATAAGAGATTCCCCAACACTTAATCAAGGCCCAATGCCCAGCATGTAAGAGCCATCTGGGAGATTTTAAATCATTCAGCCTTGAACAGCACATCCATGCAAAGCTGTTCTGAGTGGGACCTGTGGGAAAGATCATAGGAAGATTAACATGGGTGAGGTAGAGAGAATGTCTTTAACAAACTGTAGCAGATGGGCAAAGACAAGGGCCAGCCAGCACAGAAACGCAGGACAAGCTTATGTATCTGATTTTGATAGCCTTTCAGATCTCTAAGCAGAGGCAGCAGCAGAGGGTTAATATTGTTGCAACAGCAAGCCAGATGTAACCTTGGCAATAGAGTAGTAAATGGACCAGACCAGGATAATAGCAAGAAAAAGGACAAGGGGAGAAATTACAGATAATGTGGACATTTTGTTTTTCACACATTAGAACAATGATTCTGGCCTGCTGTTGGCACAGAGTGTTCTCTGGAGCATTTGTGAATAGCAATCATGGGTTTATGCTGATGTGGTCTCCATTTCTTGTTCAGACTTGCTTGTGAGCAAAGGCAAAGATTATTGTGGGTTATTGTTACAGTTACCTGGATAGGTGGTGTACAAATCCGGTGTGGGACAGGAGACGCACACACATTTAGCTGGCATATACAGAGTAAGAATGCTGGAGGCTGGCCTTATTAGATAATTAGATAGATAAGACATATCAAGTGCCTACTGTGTGTAGAACACCGGTCTTATGAATGTTACCTTACTTGACTCTCAAGGCGGTCTTTTGGCAGGTGGGACTTGTAGCCTCATCTTAAAGTTGAGGAAGTGGGGTGTCTGAGAGATGCTGTCTCCCTGAGAACAATTAGCAGGCGAGCTATGGTTATCTCCACAGCACTCTGAGCTTTCTCATGACTTTCCACTGAAGTGAGTTTGCTGGCTGGGGGTGTAGCTCAGCTGGTAGAGTATTGCTTGCCCAGCATGTGTGAAGCTTTGGATTTGATCCCCAGCACCTCATTAGTCAGCTACGGTGGCACACGCCCATTATTCCAATGCTCAGGTGGTAGAAGCAAGACCAGGAGAAAGAAGGTCAAGGTCACCCTCTGCTACACAGTAGCAAGTTGGAGATGATAAGACCTGTTTCAATGAACAAATTAATATAATAAAATAGTTTGTCTATTGACGTCTGTTGTCACAATGGCCTTAGGGGTCATGTATATATAAAGAGATTGACTGAACCTTTTGTGGGCAATAGACCTGTGTCGGACTGAGTTTTCTGTATGTATAGCCTGTGCTGTTTATCATCTGGCCTGATGTGCTAACTACGTAAACTCAGCAGCCATAACAATATAAAAATGTAGCTGGAGCACAATTAGGCCTTGATAGCACATGATATTAGTAGTAAAAAAAAAAAAAAAAAAAAAAAAAAAAAAAAAGAGTGCTAGAACTGTCTTTTTCTTCAGAAGACTTCATTCTCAATATTCTACAGCCGTGTGAGCTCTTCTTAGTGAAGAGAAACTGACTGGCCTTTCATGAAGACTGCTTGTAAAAGTGCTTTCTCTAGTTTCCTCTGTTCTGTCTAAAGAGCACATAGGATAATGATAGAAATTCAGCAGAAATTATTATGTGCCTCCCATGTCCCTTGGGACTGTTGCTTGGCATTGGGTATAACAAAGAAACATAGAAGCTCCCAGATTTCTCAGAAAGGAAACAGGTTGTGGTGATTTGAATGGCAGATGCCGACCCCCCTCCTCCTCCACCCCTGTGTTACCAGGCATTTGAGTGCTTGGGTCCCCAGTTGGTGGCGCTGTTTAGGGAGGCGTAGGAAGTGTGATCTTGTTGGATGGAGAATGGCACTGGCGGTGGGCTTTGAAGTTTCACACCACTCTCAGTTTGTTCTCTACTTCTGCTTTCCCTTTTTGAGCTCTCAGCCGGTGATGGCACACACCTTTAAGCCTAGCGCTTGGGAGGGAGGCAGAGGCAGGTAGATCTCTGTGAGTTCAAGGCTAGGTTGGTCTACAGTGTGCAAGTTCCAGGTCAAGGGCTACATAGAGAAACCCTGCCGTGGGGGCGGTGTGTGTGTGTGTGTGTGTGTGTGTGTGTGTGTGTGTGTGTGTGAGCTCTCAGCTTTCAGCTCCAGTCTCTATACCTGCTTCCTGCCATGCTTCCCTTTAACCAATGATGGCAATAGATTTATCCCACCGGTGCAATAAACCCAAATAAATCCTTCCTTCTATAAACTGCCCTGGTCTTGTGTTTTATCACACGGTGGAAATCCCAACTAAGACGTAAGTCGTGGCAATAGTGAGGAGCACAGGGCTGTGAGAATAGGCCAGGGGCCCCACCAGATCTTTAGGGTGGGGCAAACATTCCAGTAGAGCCCTGAGATGGCTTGGTTAGCTAGGGATGAGCCAGGAAGAATCACAGGTGGGAAGGCCTGACACTGGGGCAGAATGTATCACTAATATGCAGATGAGGAGACAGGGAGAAAGAGAAAAAAATATCCAAAGTGTGCAGCAGGTTTAATCTGAAGCACCACATCCAGAAAAAGAAACATTCTTCTCAATGTACTTACTGTTGTAAAATAACTGGATCGGAAAAAGAATCAGTCCTCAACCATGATAGTGAGATGAGTGTGGAGACTGGAGTTCCAAATCGCAGCATCCACATAAACCTTTGTGCACATGGCAGCCATCTTGCAACCCCAGCACTGAGAAGGAGGTAGGAGATCTCGGGGCCAAGCTCACTAGCTAGACTAGCCAAATGATGAGCTCTGGATTCAGCAGGAGACCCTGACTCAGTGAAATAAAGTAGAGAGTGATCTTAGAAGACACTTGACATCAACTTCAGCCTTCCGTGTCACACACACACACACACAGAGTAGTGTTTATCATCATCATGATTATTACCATTGTAACATGTTGGTGTTGGAACAGTTGGTTCTCAACAATCTCAAGATTGTTGACAGGAGGTTGTAAACAGCAAAAGTGGGTCATCACCATTTTGCTTCCCACCGATGGAGAGTGGCATATCTGTAGACAGAGAATCCACTGGACACTGCAGCTCTCAACCTGAGTCTTCTCGTGGCAAGGTAAGACACAAACTCTTACCAAAGAAGTGTCTCTAATTCTATAAATTCCTATAAGTAACTCCAAGAGCAATAATAAGAGTGCCAAGAAAATCAAAGCCAACTTAGGAACCATATTTTAGGCAAAGTTACATTTCCACTGATCTATTTACCCCTCCAGAAGAGGTTTCTAAACTCTGGGCCTTTCTTTCTCCCTTCTTTAGCCGTGGCAGCAGGACATTGCTCAAAGTATTGGACTTACCCAATGTCTCTATCACTTCTCTGGGAAGCCATATGCTTTCCCAGGAATAGTAGGTGGAGATTTCACATTGTGGTTAACACAGGGATCCAAGCTGGTGATTTCACTAAGACAAACACACCCTGAGAATTGCTGTTTATTCTAGTATCAAGATGAATAACTGTAACAGGTAGGGCTCTTCTGGTCAGGACAAACAGGGTTCCGCTGCCAGAACTTGCTGTGTACACACACCAGATTAGTTGGGTGTGTGCCTTATTGTTTTTGTCTCATTTTTATTTCTTGAGATCTAATAAAGGCAAATTACATTTTTTAAACTCTCTATTCAAAGGCAAACTTTGAGATCTATAAAAGTCTTGTGTTCTGATGGCTCTGGGGCCCATGGCTTGGCTGGGCAGGTTCCAGCACTGTGCCTGCTCACTCTGGAAAGAGTTGGAAGTTGTTTCTGCATGATTCCATCAAGAATAGCAGAAGTCAGGTCTGCCCTGCCCTGCCACTCAGGCTCAGGTGAATTCCTCAGATGTTTCATGGCCAATCTGATTCAAACTCTCTGCCTTCGCCACTATTTCCCTGCTGTATAATATTATCCAGCCACCAGCCATGAGTAGAAGTTTTCAGCTCTGGGGGCTTCATTTTTGTTGTGGTTATTTGACAGGTTCTCGTGGTTTCAAACTATATAGCTAAGGATGGCCTTGAGGTCCTGATCCTCCTGACTCCACCTCTCAGTGCTGGGATTGCAGGTGTGTGTTAATACACATGCAAGTCAGGCTTCTTTAAATTCTTAACAGCTGGCCTCTGTCTTGCCTTGGAGCATTTCTCTACTTATCTTTTCTTTGTAGGCGAAAACATCCACTTGCCCTTCAGCTTTTGCATAGTCACCATTGCCTCTTTAAGACTTCTTCCTCTACTCTTTGCCCCACCCACATGCAACGCTTCAGATGCCCCAGGAATACATGTATAACACGATCTTGCTCACACACACTATATTCCCAGTCCCTCACTGGGTGATACACAGAGTCAGCAATCAATATCCACTGACAGGATGAAGTTGGGTGGGGTAGCACAGGGCGGTAATCACGGTTACTCAGCAGGCTGAAGCAAGAGGATCATCACAAGTGCAAGGCCTTCCTAGAACACAGAATAGGTTCAGGGTTAGTCTGGGCAACTTAGTGAACGCCTGCCTTAAAACAAATGTAAAAGGAGGAGTGGGATTGCAACCCAGTAGTAGAATACTTGCCTGCTATGTGCAAGAGAGGGGTAGCTGAGTGAATAAGGAAATGAACAGATAGATGGATGCATGGATGAAAGATGCCTGACTTCCATTAATGATCAATCAGAGGCTATTTTTTAATAGGAACTCAAAAGGTGAGAGGTATTTATAATCCTTAGGTTAGATGTCTGAAAGATATGGAAAAGTGCTTACTATTTGGAATAGCAATAATAATTAACCGATTTGAGGAAAATAAATCACAGTAACCTGATTGAAACCAAGTCAGCGTAGGATGGATCCCAGCAGCCCTCAGCTTCATATCACCTAGCCTGCTCCTGAGGATGGGATCCAGTACCATTTTACAGACCTCTGGAATGTCACCCTTTAGATGGCTCCGTGAGGGGCTGCACAAAGAACGCACCCAACATTGATTCTCCAAACAGGAATTGTGAGTCAAGGCTGGACTGGAAGTATGAGAGGCTACTCTGGGCAGGAGGCAAGGCCAAGACTTGGCATGAAGTCTCTTTACCAACCACATAGCAGAGAACAATGGCAGTGGGAGAGCTGGACAGGAGCCATTGTTATCAAAAGACACAACACCCTCAGTCAGAAAACAATGGACAAGGGACTGTCCAGTCAGAAATGCTGGGAGTTCAAAAATGTGTTCATGCTTGGCTTCAGCAAGAAAATCAAGAGGACGTTCCCTACTATTGGGGTTGAGGTCAGGCCTGCCTGGGGTAAGGATAAACTTTTCTGCAACCTCAGGAGACAGAAGCCAGAAGCAGGTAGGAAAGGGCTGGGGGGTGGGGGGGTGAGGAGGGGTTGGAGAGAGAAAGAGACCCTGCTGAAGTCTTAAGAGTGGTAAGCAGCAAAGCATGCTGGACCTGAGTAGGAAGAACCTAAGATAGAGTTGGAGGTACAGAATACAGTCTCTAGATCAGTGGTTCTCAACCTGTGCGTTGCGACCACTTGGAGATCAGATGAACCATTCACAGAGGTCACCTAAGACCACTGTACATTCGATCGTACATTCTGACTCATAACAGTAGTAAAATTACAGTTATGAAACAGCAAGGGGAAATATGTGTGTGTGTGTGTGTGTGTGTGTGTTTGGAGTCACCACAACTTGAGGATCTGTGTTAAAGGGGCGCAACATTGGCAAGGTGGAGAATCACTGGTCTAGATGCTCAGGAAGTCAGAGGGATTGGAGATGTGATGGAGCTGATCCTAGGATAGACTCATCTTACAGAATTCCACACCAGGGATGTTGTAGATTCCACTGAGGGGAGGGATGGAGCGATGATCCTAGAGCTGCCAGCATCTAGGGCACTGAAGGAGTTCTGGAATTTGTGGTAGTCATCTTGTAGAGGGCACAGCATCAATAATGATTCATCCCAACCACATGGTGGGAAGAAGGCTTTCAAGCTGAGTGTTTGAGGAGGTGGCTAGGAGCTCTGTGTTTTTTGCTTTTCTCAGTACTGGAGATAGCACCCAGGGCTTTGCCCATGTTAGGCAAGTGATCTCCCACTGAGCAATCTTCAGTTTGGGTAAGCAACTTTGAAATTATGTATAGAATTGGAGAAGGATGTAAAAACCGAAAAGCTACATTTCGCAAGGCAAGTGTTCTAGAAGGCTGCAAAGAAGCACCAGAGGGTCATTTGAACATTTAGGGGCAGGCAACAGGGCCTCTACAACAGGCACTCACCCCAGGGCCTGGGCAAAGCCTAGAAGTGCTCAAGACTCAGGCAGGAGAGGCAGTATGTATTCACAGCTCTGTGCAGGACCTGATAGACTACTGGGTTACAAGAGATCTCACTCTGCCCTAACTGTCTGGTCTGTTTGCAACTGATAGTAACCTGGCCCCATCTGGCATCCCCATGGGTGGTGGTAGGAAATTCATGACAAGTGTCTCATCAGGCCATAAGCTAAGAAACTCACTGTCTCAGTCACTGTTTTACTGCTGTGAAGAGACACCATGACAGAGGCAACATTTTTTAGTTTTTCGAGACAGGGTTTCTCTGCATTGCTTTGGAGGCTGCCTGGAACTTGCTCTGTAGACCAGGCTGGCCTCGAACTCACAGAGATTTGCCTGCCTTTGCCAAGGCAACTTTTACAAGAGAAAGCATTGAATTGGGGCTTTGCTTACAGTTTCAGAGGCTTAGTCCACTATCATAATGGTGGGGAGGGTGGTGGCAAGCATGGCAGGCATTTCAGTGCTGGAGAAGTAGAGAGCTGCATCCTGGTCCACAGGCAGAGAGAGCAAGACTGGGTCTCAAGGTCCATGCTCAATGACACACTCCTCTGACAGGGCCACATCACCTGATCCTTCTAATCCTACCAAACAGTCCCACTCCCTGGTGACTAAGCAAGCATTCAAATATATGAGCCAGTAGAGGACATTCTTATTCAAACCCCATACTCATGGGCAACCTTGCAACATTGCTAGGGTAGTCAAACTCTAGCAGTCCTAGAGTTTCTGTCCTTCTCATCAGGCACTAACTTAATAAGAAGGAATCATGACTGGCACAGCAGCCAACCAAGGGACTGGAATTCACAGAAGTGGTCTCTTCTTTAGAAAAATGGGGGCAGTGAGTGATCTTATATAGGTCATGGGCCCCAAACTTAGCAGGCATAAAAATCATTTCTAGACTTTATTAAAAATAAACAAGTTTTATTTTAATAAACACAGCTATTTAAAAAAATGCATATTATGAATTTTCCAGGGAGCAGTAATGTAAAGGCTGTAGGAAGTGGAGTCTGGGCTTCCACTTTATGAGGACTCAGCAAAACAGTGGAAATGTGATTATGAGTGGTTTGTGAGAGATGTAGTCAGTCAGACTGCATAGCAAATGAGATATGACAAATAGATGCCGAGACTAGACAATTTCCAGCAGGAATGGAGCCGAGGCTGTGGAGTTACTGGTAAGGCTGGAGCTAGTCCTGATGGGCTAGACATTCACATAGGCATGGAGGGCCAATCAGGGTCATGGCCTGAGATCATGGGAGGAGGAAGGACTGAGGCTCAAGCTGCAGCCAAGGTCATCAACACCCAGAAATCTTTTCCAGCAGTGCTCAGTGTGGTGGCAGGAGTCTGATACTGATAGTAGCCTTGATTGTGGCAGTGTCTCTGGCTGGCTCTCTGCCTCAACCTCTACTCCTCCCCCACTTCACTAGGCAGCTCCTTAAAGCTATAAAGAGTCATAAGAACAGACACCCAGGCACCAAGTACATCTTTAGCCCTCTGAAGGCTGGATGCTCTTGGGGCAGGCTGGGCTAAAGTTGAAGCTAATTCTCAAGACCTTTTAGATCCTTTCTTACTGTTTACTCCTAGGGAGCTAGAGTTGCCGCTGGCAAGGAAAGAGTCCTTTTATAATGCCACAAGATTTCTACCCCATTGTAAGGAGAAAGTGATAGCACTATACCAAAGATAGAGTCAGTGCTAAGAGAAATGATCAGAATCTGGTGTCCAACCTGTTACCTGTTTTGTCTTATATCACTCAGGGATTTAGAGATAAACCCAAAATATGAAAGGGGAACTTGGAATTCTCATTTTTAAATGAATTCTGCCCAGCACATTTCTATAATTTTAAGGTAGTTTGGGGCTCATAAGCTCTTTAATCAGTTGGCACTCCTAAAAACTGCAAGAAAACAGCAGCAAGGAGAGAATGGGGATTTTGGTTAAGCTGCAGAGAGAAGGAATTGGTTATTAGCATGTATTTGAGGGAGGGGAATCAGGACCTTGGTGCATTCAGAGGGTAGACTGAGGTACCGCTGCAAGGAGAGGAAGAAGAAATAGAGAAGGGGCCACCTCAGGCATTCTCTTGCTCTCTGCTTTCAGAATTGTATTTCTTTTCTTTACTTCTTCTGCCTTGCAGCTGGGTCTGTTCCTGCTAGTTGCTTAAGGTTCAGCTTAACCATCATATCCTTCCCAGATTTGCCTCAGTATGGTTTGAAGCTTTGCATTGTGGGCTCTCACTGTTGTTTATGTATATATTTGCATTGGTCATCTATCTATCTATCTATCTATCTATCTATCTATCTATCTGTCTATATCTATCTATCTATATCTATCTATCTATCTATACCTATCTACCTACCTATCTATCTATCTATCTATCTATCTACCTACCTATCTATCTATCTATCATCTATCTATCTATTTATCTATCATCTATCTCTATCTATCTATATCTATCTATCTATCTATCTATCTACCTACCTACCTATCTATCTATCTATCACCTATCATCTATCTATCAATCATTTTGAGACAGGATCTCACTATGTAGCCCAGGCTGTTCTGGAACTCACTATGTAGACCAGGCTGGCCTTGAACTCAGAGATTTGCTTGCCTCTGCCTTTCAAGTTCTGGGATTAAATGCGAACACACTATGACTGGCTTGCATTGATTTGTTTATAGCCGGAAATAGCCCATAATCAGTTCTCACCCACCCCATGTTCTGCTCTCCCCTCCCTTAGTTCTGTGGATCAAAGCTAGGGCCTCATGCATGCCACATACTTAGCTATTATATCACTAAACTTACCCCAGGCCTTCAAACTATTAATTTCTTGCAATCAGGAAGGTAGGCTTCTTTCATGCTCTGTAAAATTGGTCTTTGCTCAGTTAGTTACTAAGAACTAGAGATATTTGTGATTCATCTGTCCCATCCCCAAATTATACCTCGTTAACAAAGTCTACCAATACTATTCAGATTGCTTAATTAAGGCTTCTGGTACAAACAAAGCTGCCAGGGGATTCAAACAATTGAAAATTCTCAGAATAATGTAGAAATACGCTACCAATTACAGATGATATAGGTGCCTCTCCCCAGTCAAAAGGATGACCAGGTGAATTTGAGAAACTTTTGCATCATTTTACATATATGTGCTAGCAAGAATGAGAACAAAGCAAAAACATCAAGTGAAGTTTTGCAGAAGGCAGCATTCCCATTCTCTTGTTGTGTATGGTAGACTGACCTAACTCTCTAAGTAGTATGAATACCCATTTCCTGTGATTTATAACATGTCTTGTTGAAAGCAACTATTTGGGTGTCATTTAACAGGATCATCTGTTACCCAGTTAGTAGACAGTTTCTCAATTCACCTCAATATTGAAGAGTTGACAAAGTTCTTTGAGGTTCTTGTATTCCAGAGTAATGCATCACTTTTATCATTAAAAAAAAAATTCTCAGGGAGTAAATGGTATACCTGTCTTTTTTTTTTTATTAACTGGGAAAGATGAAGCTATTGGAAAAGAGTTGGTAAATGAACTAGCAAGATGAATTGAATGTATTTCTCTACAAACACATAGGTTTTAGGAAACTACAGACATAAATTGAAGGTTCAGAAACCTGAACTGGCATTAACACTAAGTAAGAGTCTGACTATTTTTTAAGAACCCTATGGAGGAGCAGGGCAGTAGTGGCAAATGTCTTTAATCCCAGTACTGAGGAGGCAGAAGCTGGTGAATCTCTGAGTTCAAGGCCAGTCTGATCTACCGAGAGAGTTGTAGGATGGCAAGGGTACACACAGAAAAGAAAAGCCTTGCCTCGAAACCTTCCCCTGTCCCGCCCCCCCCCATAGGAATTTTATGGAGGATATACACTCAGACCAATCACTATGTAAACTTTTACACCATCTTATTGTAAACTTATTTACATTATCTTACAGGAGAGAGCTATTTCATGAAGTTAGGTTTCATTGGGTCAAGAATATGAAGCTGAGACCTGTCCTCTTAATTTTTAAAGGTGAATCATCTGTCTTAGATTGTCTTCTTAGTACTATTAATCACACTTGTTTTGTTTTTGAGACGGGTTTTTGCAGCTGGTTGGCTTCAAATTTGCTATGGAGATCAGGCTGGCCTTGAACTCACAGAAACCCACCAGTCTGTGCTTCCCCAATGCTGGGATTAAAGATCAGCACCACCAAGCTGGGCTAACTTCACACTTGAGGATCTGATAAGTATATATACTGATTTCCTTGGCCTCTTCAAAATTATTATTTAGGACCGTAAAAAGTAGGCGAGATATAAAGGCAAATGTTCAAGGTGTTTTTCACACACACACACACACACACACACACACACACACACACACACACACACACACACAGAGCTATACACTGTACCAATGAAAGCCAGGATAAGTCTCCCGCGAAGATTTCTCACCTGCGCCCCCCCCCCCCCCCCCACAGAGCTATACACTGTACCAATGAAAGCCAGGATAAGTCTCCCGCGAAGATTTCTCACCTGGCCCCCTATAGCCAGAGGCATCTGGAAGGGTCCAAAGTTACCTGGCCTTGACAGTGGGAGCGGTGGGAAAAGGGAGAGGAAGAGAGGACAAGCCGACCAAAAGAGGAGCTGAGGACCAAGAGATCAAGATCGAGCCAAGAGAGAATCAAGAAAGCGCGTTTGGCCAGTTCCAAAACGAGTTTTATTTTCGGAAATGTTTGTCTGGAGTTTCTGCTTGGACAAGCTCGGTATATTCCCAGCGCAACAGAAGGACAGAACGAATGGGTCTGATGTTCTGATGAGTAGGATGGTAAGACTGGGTGTTCCCGAGACTTTACAGGGCGCTGAGGGGAAACAGGAAAAGACGGAACACGCGAGACTGCCCCACCTTCTCAGAGCCCACCTAAAGGCTCGACGGTGCGATCCCGCCCCTATCCGTAGTACGCAGGCGCGTCTTCCTCCCCTGCCCTCGCCCCCCACCCAGGACGCCCCGCCTCTCCCGCAGCACGCAGGCGCATTCTCCTTGGCGCTCTCTGGGCGCCCAAGCCTCCTTTTCAGGGTGCTCCGCCCCGCCAATAGCACGCAGGCGCGTCTTCCGGGTAGCGCTCTCAGGCTCAGCCCCTTCCAGGAGCCCCGCCCCTTCCTTAGCACGCAGGCGCACTTTCCGGAGCGCCGTCTCAGGCCCCCGCCCCCTCTTAGGGCGCGTTCCCGCCTCTCCCGTAGCACGCAGGCGCATCTTTCGTGGGGCTCGCGCAGGCCCCTCCCCACCACCCCGCCCCCGCCGCCTTACCCTGCCCCGCCCCTAGGCGGTTGCTGGCGGCAGCCGCCGCCCTCCCTCGACCCAATGGCGCGGCTGCGGCGTCAGTAATGTGAAGCAGAGCACTGGCTTGTCCGGCCCCCGGGCCTGCAGCCCATTACACCATCGGCCGCCGCAGCCGCTGCATCCCGAACGGCCTGGGAGGGCGGGTGCAGATAGCTCCGCGGGGCGGGGCGGAGCGAGCAGCGCGGCCGGATTCATTCCTGTGGGGCGCGGGGCATGGAGGAGCTGTGCGGCCGCAGACGGAGCGGGGCAGTCCGGGCGACAGGGACAACGGTTTCCATTTGAAGGGGCGGCCGGAGCCGGAGCAGCGGACGGCGGGAGTACCAGCCCCGGGGCAGGTAGTGGTGGCTGCGGCCTGGGGCCCGGCGGCGAGGCCTGGGCGGGAGAGGGCGTCGGGGCGGAAGGCCGCCGGCGGGGTCGTGTGGGCCGCGGGCCCGGGGACCGGCTGGAGAGGTGGGGGCGAAGGTGACAGGGCGATCGCGGCCGCCGAGCCGTCGGCGGCGGACGAAGTTAAAAGCTGGAAGGCGGCCGGATTTCCTTAGCGCCTCTCGTAGTTTGAAGGGAAGAAAGCCTTTCCGGCGAGGTTTTAGGTTGAGCGGGCCGAGGGTTGGTGCGTCTGACCTTTTTGTTCCCTGTCGAAACCCATCCCGGCCACCATGAGGCCTTCCAGCCTCGCGCCCTTGGCGGGTTCTCTGCAGATGCAAGAAAGAAACATTTCTGAACCCGCCGCCGCCTCTCCTGCCTCTTTCGGTTACTCGCTGGGCGTGTGCAAAAGCCAAACCAGAACAAAGCTGGGGTGGCCAGAGTAGGACACGAGGAAACCGATCGCCTGTAGTGTTTCATTTTCTGCACATGGGGAGAAACTGCCTCCCTCCGTACAGTCTGGTCTCTGTGAAAACACATTTGTGTTTTCCTTTCGCCTCTCTTTTGAGGGGAGGGGGACAATCGTCCCTAAGGTACAGCCTTTTTCCTGTTTCTCCCCCCAAAATTATGAAATAGGGAAGCCCAAATCGTGTTTTTTTTGCCTTTACTTGTATGGAAAATTCTAAAACTGCTACTTTTTCTTAAATTTTTTTTTTTTTTTAAATTCTAGTTTGGTGCTCTGCTTCTCCGATGTTGGAATGCGATAGGACTGAACATACTCTCGGTGGTTTTATATCCGTTCTGGGGCGCGGTGACTAACATTGAACTTTGGCTCCTGTAACTTGCCTGCGTGGAGAGTTAAGCTGGAGCTTTGCTTTGAAGGATAAATAAAGCTCAGCCTCCCGACTGGACATAAATGGATCTAAAGACAGCCGTGTTCAACGCAGCGCGCGATGGCAAACTCCGGCTGCTCACCAAGTTGCTGGCTAGCAAATCTAAAGAGGAGGTTTCCTCCTTGATCTCGGAAAAAACAAATGGGGCCACCCCACTGTTGATGGCTGCCAGGTATGGGCACCTCGACATGGTGGAGTTCCTTCTAGAGCAGTGCAGTGCTTCCATAGAAGTTGGGGGCTCTGTCAATTTCGATGGGGAAACCATTGAGGGGGCCCCCCCTTTATGGGCCGCTTCTGCAGCAGGACATCTGAAGGTTGTCCAGTCTTTGTTAAATCACGGAGCATCTGTCAACAACACGACCTTAACCAATTCAACTCCTCTTCGAGCTGCGTGCTTCGACGGCCATTTGGAAATAGTGAAGTACCTTGTGGAACACAAAGCCGATTTGGAGGTGTCCAACCGACATGGGCATACATGCTTGATGATTTCATGCTACAAAGGACACAAAGAGATTGCTCAGTATTTACTTGAAAAGGGGGCAGATGTTAATAGAAAAAGTGTTAAAGGTGAGTACACCTTTTTTTTCTTTTAGGTGGCTGCCTCCTATTTTCAGGAAGTTTGATAACAATTTTTTTTAGCAACATTGTTGAGTAGGCCTATATTAACAGAACTGTGTTTATATTAGGTAACCTTTCCCGTATTTCCTTGACTCTGTTACTTGATAGTGCATTAAGCAAATGTGACAAATGTTTCCAGACTGTTAAACAACATTTTGTCTGTCTTCCCTAAGGTTACAGAGCTTATTATTGACAGGTGAACTGAACCATTCTGGCGCATAATTTGATCCATTTGGAAATATAGTGAAGAGTAATGCATTGTTTTGAACTTTTTAAAGAATTATTTTGGGGTAGTGAATCACCATCTTATTTATTCTAGGTGGGCATTTATTTGTTACTCTGTCATAAAAGGCTAGACCACACTGCCTTGAAAGGATTAAATCTGAAAGGGATATCTGTTCCCTATTCCACTTATTTGTGGCCAGTAGAAAATCCTTTTATGTAGAACATGTATTAAATGTAGCAAGACAGAAAATGGATTCGAAAGACCTGCTCAGGGCTGAAAAAGCTAAACCAGGACTAGGTTAAACCAGTGTGGATTTGTTGGCAACAATTTAAGGACCTTTATCAGGAAGAGCTTAGGTTTACAGAAGAGTATAACTTTCACAACAATAGGTTAGAAATTCTTCAGACCTTTAAAAGAGACTCTCTCTGCACAGTTTGATAACCTGAAGGTCTTAATTAAATCCACAGAGCAGTAGCTGTTAAAATTTAACAGTAGCATAAATCAGGTGAAGAAATCTTTCAAACATCATATATTGATTTGCATTGCTTACAGTGAAAAATGTTTTACTACCCCTGCATTCTCGACTTGTATAGAAGTCCACAGTCATTTATAGTTCGTTTCATTCTTCTAGAAATAGACTGCACCCCTCCCTCCTTGCTTTGCTTTTGCTGTTGGTTTACACTCCTACCCCTGAGTGAGAGTGTGTGTGAGTGAAAAGTGCAGGTGTGGGTGTTTGTGTGTCTATGTGCACACAAGTGCATCTTAATCCTAGATTATGTCATTTGATTTCAGCAAATATGGCTGGCTCATTTTTGTTTGATATAATTTTTCATTGAATGTATATAATGAATTGATCTAGGACTGCTAGGATAAATAATCCTGCTGTGAATATTTTTGAAGAAAAATGAGTTTTTGCATACTTCTGTGAGAAATAACTATTGTATGAAGCAAAGAATGTGCTGTGATAGAATGCAAACCATGCTGGGGGCACTGTATTGTTACTGAACATTTTTATAACAGTATTTTTTTTTCCTAAAAGGGTCTTATGAAGATGAAACAATACCATTGAGATTTTTTTTGACATTTTTCAGAGCAAATGTAAAAATCTTTAAAAAAAAATCCTAGTATTTAGACAATCCTTCCAAAGATACTTCTAAATTTTGTACAGATGTGTGTATGCAGTTTTATTTTATTTTTTGTTCTATAACTTGTTTTTTAGATTAGGAAGTATTTTTAAGTTCTTAATCATAGCTCCGTAATTTTGAGAACTTAGCACTCTTTGTACACGAATGAGATGGATGTGCTTGTTCATTTTTATAAAATAATTAAATCTTGTCAGGATAGTTGATACAACAGGGTATACAGTTTCTTTAGTGTTTTCCCTTTTTAAAAACTTTTTTCCTTTTATTAAAAATAGATTTTTTTTTTTCCTCACATACTATATCCTGATCATGGTTTCCTTCTCTCTACTTCTCCCTGTTCTTTTCCACTTGCCTCCCATCCAAATCCATTCCCTTCTGTCTCAGTAGCAAACAATCATGATTCTAAGGAACAATAATACAATAGTCTATAATAAAACAAAAACTAATATGTTAGAGTTGGACAGAAACAAATAAATAGAAGGAAAAGAAGCCTAGAAAAGGCACAAGAATAGAGACCCACTTGCACAATTGTGAATCCCATAAAAACACTAAACTGAAAGTCACAGTATATATGTAGAGGACCTGGTGTAGATCTGTACTTGCTGCCTCACTCTGAGATTATGTGCGTTGGTCATGTTGACTTAGAGGGCCTTGTTTTCATGCTTGTTCTCCATCTCCTCTGGCCCCTCAACTTGAGGGGAAAGATTTGGTGGAGACGTTCCATTTAGAGCTGAATGTTCCAAGGTTTCTCTGCATAATGTCTGTGGGACTCAGTATTTCTTTCCATCTGCAGGAGGAAGCTTCTCTGATGATGGCTGAGCAAGGCACTGATCTATGAGTATAGCAGAATATCATTAGGAGTCAAGGACAGGAGTATTTGGTTTTGCCCTAGGTCTTTGGGCTATCTAGTCTCAGGCTCATGGTCACCCAACCTGTGTTGGGTATGGGTTTAATCTCATGGATTGGGCCTTTAAGTGAAATCATACATTGATTGGTTACTTCCACAGGCTTTGTGCCACCATTGCACTGGCATATCTTGCAGGCAGGACACCATTGTAGATCAAACTGTTAATGGCTGGCTTGGTGTTTACATTTCTCTTTGGTAGAGTGCATAGTACTTTGTGGTACCAAAGATGCTAGAATATAGGTACCAGCTGACTTCTCCATGTCTATGAATTGTGTAGGTGTTGTCTTCAGTGAGGCTTTACCATCACTTCGTGGAGAGCAACATATAGTCTTGGCAACAGCCTGGGTTGTTTGGGGATTCCCATCGGACCCCCTTTGACCAACATTTCAGTTAGATGTAACCCAACCCCGGTGCTGGAAGCTTCGCTTGTTGACAAGAGATGGTCAGTTGGGGCTGTCTTCCCCATTTTTTGACTAGTTCATTGAGCTTGCCTTTGTTTATGTATGTAATTTAGGAAGCTTCTATTGTATTAGATTCCCATACTCCTCAAATGGCCCTTAATTTTAGCTGTCTCTCCCTATATTCCCCACTCATCCCCCTTCTCCCTTCTCCACTTGATCCTCCTGCTCCAGCCCACCCATCTGTCCATAGCTATCATTCCATTTCCCTTTCTTAATGAGACTTAGTGCTTCCCCCAGTCCCTTACTCTGCCTAACTTGTGTGGTTCTGTGGATAGTAGTTTGGCTATCATTGAATTAATAGCCATTATGCACATATAAGTGAATACATACTATATTTGTCTTTTTGTGTCTGAGTTACCTCACTCCGAATGATTTTTTTTTCTGTTTCCATTCTGCAAATTTCATGGTTTCATTTATTTTAATAGCTACATTTTTTCTTTCTTCTGTTGAGGGACATCTAAATTGTTTCCAATTTCTGGCTGTTATGAATAGAGCATCCTTTGGGTATATGTCCAAGAGTGGTATATATATAGATGGTAGGTTATTTCCCATCATCCCCAGGAACCGCGCTGATTTCATAATGGCTGTATAAGTTTGCACTCCCACTAGCAATGGATAAGTGTTCCCCTTACTCTGCATCCTCACCGTCATGAGCTATCACTTATTTTTATTGATTTTAGCCATTCTGATGGGCATAAGATGAAATCTCAAAGTATTTTGGTTCAAGATCTGCATACTTGCCTGGCAGTGGTGGTGCACACATTTAATCCCAGCACTCTGGAGGCAGAGGCAGGCAGATCTGAGTTTGAGGCCAGCTTGGTCCACAGAGCAAGTTCAGGATAACCACAGCTACACAGAAAAACCTTGTCTGAAAGAGCCAAAACCAAACCAAAACAAAACAACAGCAAAAAACCCTGTATGCTCTTCTAATGGAGCTTTACACTAATTCTGAGTTTTTGATGATAATCAAGTGTTTTTGTAAGCATCCGTCAGTATGTTTTCTTGTTTGTTCTTGATTGTCTTTACAGGTAGGTTGATGAGTTAAAAGACTAGACTTTTTTAATCCCAGTGAAGAATGTTTTATCATGTTAATATTGGAAATGCTTCAAGAGAATTAAAAAAAGTGTGGGGGGGTGGCTAAAAGATTTATCTTGGTGAGGCTTTATCGGTTTAATAATGTTCATGTTACTGATACAGCCAGGTGTTCAAGTCAAATTGGAGTATGTTTTAAATTCTTGAGTGGAGAGATGAGTACTGATACTATTTGCATTATATTTTCTAAACTTGATTTAAATACCTGTATAGAAACAAAAGGAATGGCTCCTTTCTCATTACCATTCTCATCTCATTATCACAGCTTTGTATGTGAGGATCTGTGCACTCGCTCTTTTGCCAGGTGATCTGCGAAGTCTGAGTCATATTTTCTTTGATATCAACATCTGATAGTCTTTTTAAGAAGACAACTAGGGCCAGGTGTTGGTAGCACATGCTTTTAATCCCAGCACTCAAGAGGCAGATGGATCTCTGAGTTTGAGGATAGCCTGGTCTACAGAAGAGTTCCAGGACAGCTAGGGCTACACAGAGAGACCCTGTCTCAGATCCTCCCACCTCCCAAAATAAGACAAATAGGGAAAGAGTTATTATACCAAATGTTTCATATACCTTCAATTTTTAATACATATACAGATTGTATCGTTTTGTGCATACTGTATTAACCTTTTTGTGAAGCCACTTCTTTTGGACCATGATTGTTTATGAATATTGGTGACAGATCCCAATATACACACTCTCACCCTCCTGGACTCTGATCCTGAAACTTTGATTCTTTGATAATTATTCTTTGATTGATCCTTAGGTTTTTTTTTGGGTGAGGATATGGGGGAAGGGGAAGTCACTGGTAGTTAGAAAGGAGGAACCACTTAAAACTGATGTATCATACCTGACTTAGCAGTGAAGAAGGATTTTCTTCCAAATTATAGCTCTACTTTAAAAATGATAAATTCTGATAAGACAAGGTGTAGACTAGAACAGTTTTCTTTTTAGTGGTGGTGGGGAACTCAAGGTCTCATGCATACTAGGCAAGTGCTCTACTCCTGAGCTACATCTTTGGACCAGTTTCTTATAACATATGTTGTGCATTGGAAAGTACTCTGAAAAAGAATACCAATAGGTTATGTTTGGTCTTACTTTAAAATACATGAGAGTCTTTCATTCCCTTACTTTTTAACAAGTAGTTGACAAGTGGCTATTACTTAAACTTTTCCTGTTACTTTTTAACAGGCTGTTGGCATTTTTGAATATATTTAAATGGAAGGTGGAATTCATTCATTAGTTGAGAGGGCACTTTAAGTCCTTCAGTATGCCACTGGGCTGTTAGACTTAGGCAGGCGGTCTAAAGAAGAGTAAGACAAGATCCCTCCCTGTTCTTGATTCTCTGCCTTTAAGGTTTGATCTTAGAGATAGCTTCATAAGCAGATACTATTAGATGTATGGGAAAAAATTTACCCTAACAACACACTTCCTAAGGGACAGTGGGCTCCTTCTTTTCCCATAGCATTCCATAAGGGAAGAAAATATTTCAAATACTCAGGACTATCTCACTAGTTTAACATAACTATTTTTTAATCTTTTTTATTTTATGCATATGGGTGTTTTGTCTGTATGTAGTCTCTATCATGTATTTGCCATGCTTGTGGAGACTAGAAGAGGGGGTTGGATCCCTGTGGGACTATCTGGGACTAGAGTTACAGACAGCTTTGAGTTGTCATGGGACTGCTGGGGACCAAATTCCGATCCTTTGGAAGGGCAACCTGTGCATTTAACCACCAGGCCACCTCTCTAGCTCTGTAACAGTTGATTTTTTTTTTTTAAAAGTATTTTATTTATTTTTATTTTATGTGCACATTTGTCTGTGTGATGGTGTGGAGAACTACCATGTGGGTACTAGGAATTGAACCATGGTCCTGGAAGAACAGCCAGTGCTCTTAACCACTGAGCCATCTCTCCAGCCCCAACAATTTTTTTCGAGACAAGTGGTTCCTGTTTAAAACCAATGGCCTCCAAATCTGAAGAGATTATATTAATTCCCAGAACTGCCACTTAGCACTTCACATTTACAGTCATCTTTAGCTTCTTTAGCTTCTGATTCATTGGAGATTTTTTTTGCTTATGCTTAGAATTTTGATTTTGCAGTTCTTAAGTGAAGTTACTGAAGCCCTTCATGTCTGCTTTTATATCCAAACTGCTGGGAATTTATCAGGTTAGAGTGCTTGATTAGGTATTACCAGTAATAGCGACTCCTTAGTTGGGTTGAAGATTGGGCCCACAAGACATTTTCTCTTCACTCATGGGTCAGTCATTTTAGATATTCAAGGTGATGAAGTAAGTTGGTAATGAGATAATTATTGTAGCACTTTGGAGGCTCTGAGCTACTGCTGCTAAGTGAGTGTGCACTGACTAGAAATGCTTTTTGGAGACAGACATAAGTATAGGGAGATAGAGAGAGAGAGAGATTGTTAGTTATTTCAGAGTGGTTGATTTTTCATTGGACCTGGGTTTGATTCCAGACCCATGTTGGGCAGGTCATATCCACCTGTTACTGCAGCTCCAGATCTGATAGGGTCTTCTGGCCTCTCTTAGACATACATACACATAATTCTTTTTAAAATCCTAAAACATGAGTATAGTTTATATGATACAGAATTTTAAAAAAAATAAATGTCCCTTGAAATGATGTTGGGTTGAAATGTGTTGAAAGGTTTTTGATAGTTTTTATAGTTTTTCAGGCTTTGGAAATACTATGGAGAGGCACACTGAGAAAAATGTTCCTCGAATCCAGGAATTGGGATATAGGTATATGCATAAGGAACAAAAGGCACTCGGGATTAAATTATAAAAAAGCAATAAATTCAGGCAGAGAAGTTTAATTTTGAGCCAGGTGTGGTACATGCCTTTAATCCCAGAACTCAAAGCCAGGAAAGACTACATAGGGAAGAAAGCCTGTCTCAAAAGGGGGGGGGGGTTTGAAAAAAAAGTTAAATTTTGTTTGTCATGCAGTGGTATCATAGATTGCTTTTCATTGTTGTGGTAATCATGACCAAAAGCACGTTGGGAGGAAAGGGTTCAACTAGTGCATCTCCATTATAGTCCATAATGAAGGCACATCATGTCAGGAACTGAAGAAATGTGGAGTACTGCTCACTCACTGGCTTTGGCTTGCTTGCCATGGCTTGCTCAACTTTCTTCTACTACACAGGACCACGTGCCCAGAGGTGGCCCAGTGGGTCCTCCCACATCAATCATTAATCAAGAAAAGGCTCTGTAAGCTTGCCTTTTGGCAGTCTGATGGAGGCATTGTCACAGTTGACTAAAGAGTCCTTTTCCTAGAAATGTTGTCCTGTGTCATGTTGACAAAAAATAGTAACCCAGGAAAATGTTTCAGCAGAGAAATAACTAGAACTTTAAGAATATTCTGGTACCCTGTGAGTGTTTGAGGCCAGAGACATCATATATTTTTTATCTTGTATATTAGGGAAAGAATTTGGTCTACAGCATTTGGTAAGTAGGCTTGCTAAATGACTAAATTAGATTTAAGAGAGGGAATGTAAGCTCTTTATGTCAAGCCCTGTGTGTTTTATAGTCTTCAATGGGGGAACAGGTCTATAAATTTAAAAGGTTATACAAAAATCATAGTGTAGGTAGACTTGGTAGGGGTTCAGGAAAAAGTAAAATCTATGTGACAGATAATTGTATTAAAAGATTTTTGAGACTTAATTTGGGCAGGTTTTTGTCTTTGGTAATCATACATATACAGATGAAGAGAATATGTCAGATTACAGTGAACCAATATTAAAAGAAAGATACATTTCTTTCATCATCTCTGAATAGTTCAAAGCAAACCCATTTGAACCCATTCTTTTCCATAGAGTGTGGATGTAGATCCATTAGGGACTCAGTTATTTATATCATTCTTTTTAAAGACCTAGCTGTGTGGTGGTGCATGTCTGTAGACCTAGCACCTTTGAGGCTAAAATGGGAGGATCCTAAGTTTGGGGATTGCCTGAGCTCTGTATTGAGACTATGGGAGGCATACTTTTTCCACATAGTGTATAGGAATCTCAACTAGTAAAAGCTGTTTTGTAAATTAAAAACTGTTGAAGATAATAGACTAGGGTAGAGCTGGTTGTTTTGGCATGTAGGTTATTGAACATTGTGTTTAAAGCAGTTCTCTGGTCTTTGAGCTGGAGGACATTTACCAGCTATTGGTTATCTTCAGCATACCTGTGTGCTGAACAGAAGGACCTAAACCTTCATTCTGCTCTGGTATCTGGTTTTAATTTGGTTTAGTAATGCTTAAATAATTTGCTAGTTGAATTCATTAACATTTTTAATGCAGATCTTCAAGTTGTTCCCGACTTGTTTTTCCTTTGTCTTCATGTCTCTATATATGGTCAGGAAGACTTGACTTGCTCCTTGAACTAGCTGTAGAAGATGTGTAAACTGAGTTAATGAGAAATAGCTGTGTGGCTAGCTTTGTCTGGAGATAGAACTTAAAACTTTGAATTCTCACAGAATTAAACTAAGGTTGGTAGCATGAACAACATTGATGTGTCTGTCATTTCCTAGTTGTTGCTAGCCCTATTAACTCAAGACAGTCTTCCCAAGTTTTATATACTTGCTGTTAGGTATATGTGTCTCCTTATGGTGTTTATTTTAGTCAGCTTTAATGCTTTGTTAAATCTTTTTGCTTAAAATAAAATTTAGAAATCCAGTATTATAGTGATTTGTTTCTTTGGTGTATTAGGACAATGTGATAGAAGACAGAGGTGGAAAGGCCCAGGATAAAAAGGTACTTGGTGTATATCTGTCCAAAACATCTCTCTTTCACCTTTCCCTTCCCTTTGGGAAGAGCTGTAGTTAGATAGGAGCCTGTGAATTAGATGAGCTTGGAAAGGGGATTACAATGAAGTTTGGATGTAACATTGGTATTTTCAGTCTTCAAATGAGCTTTTTTACAGATGAGAGCTAGTTTCTGTCCTTGTCCCTAAGCTCCAGGGATTTAAGTCTTGAAGTCCCTACTTCATACGTAGCAAGTCATCTGCAGTCCTTTCTCATCCATCCTGCATCTTACATTGGCAGATAGAAACAATGAAGTATTTAATTTTGTAGTGAGCTCATTGGCTTGCGTTGTTGAGTTTCTGTGTGTTTCTGCTCAGTGCCTCAAAGAAGCAGTTAACAAAGGGAGGGCACATGATAGTCATGGCAGTTTGTTGTTCTTTTTGATAACTATTTTTTCCTGCTTCTTAGTGTCTCCTGTAATGGGTACGGTTTTCCACCCGCCACCTGGTCTTGTTCTACCGCACCAGCCCCAATTAACTCACAGAGACTCTGTATTTGATATAATTCTGTTGGCCCGTTACTAGTTTCTTATCTGCTAGCTCTGTCTTAATTATTAACCCATTTCTAAGTATTTCCACGTGGTCTTATGTGGTCTTCTTACAGGGAAAGGGGCCAGCATCTCATCTCCCCAGTCTCTCCATCTTGACCCCTTACTTACTCCTTCCTCTTTCCTCCTGATCTCCTAGTCCTGCCTATCTTGCTTTCCTATTGGCCAACAGTGCTTTATTCATTAAACCAGTATGAGAAACATATTTACAGAATCGTATCTCCCATCAGTCTCCCATGACAGAATATACATGGGGGAAGGGAAATAGCAGAGAACCTTTTGGTACTCCTTTAATATTCTAAATCATTTATACATTTTTTAGCTCCTCCAATTCATGCAAAATTACACAGGGTGTAAAGGACTCTACCTTTTGTGCACATGTTCCATCCCCAATCCTGTCTAGATCACTTCTAAACTCAGCCCAGATACAAAGTTAGGAAGAATGAGTCATTGATCAGTCATAGCAAGCTGAAGAAGAAAGATGAATTATTTATTTTCAGACATACATTCTACGATGTGGTCTTTGTTCCTGTCAGTCAAAACTATGTTTTACCAGAAAAATAAGTGTTTTGATTATTATTGGGTTTTTAACGACTTTATTAAGATCTAGTTCACATTATCATTCACTTATTTAAAGTATACAATTTAGTGGGAGTTTTTAATTTGTTTAATGAGTTATATAGCTACCACTGCAACTTTTCATCATCCAGGTTCATTATCTACTGCATTAGCTTCAGGTGATTACTAAGTTTCTTTCTGTCCCTGTTTTAGACTTGTTAAGCATAAGTACAGGTAGAATATACGGTCTCTCATGACTTGCTTCTTTCACTTAGCATAATGTGTTAAATGTTCTTTCAATTGTACCATGTTGGTTTAATATTTATTTTCAAATAATAATGCCTCTATATAGATCAGTGGTTCTCAGCCTGTGGGTCGCAACTCTTGGGTTGAATGACCCTTTTACAGGGGTCTCCTAAAACCATCAGAAAACAGATATCTACATTATGATTCATAACATTAGCGAAATTACAGTTACGAAGTAGCAACAAAAAAATTTTATGGTTGGGGGTCTCCACAACATGAGGAACTGTCTCAGCATTAGGAAGATTGAGAACCATTGATGAACACTTTTTGTTTTTTGTTTTTTGTTTTAATTGTTTTTTTTTTCCAGCATTTTGAGTAATGCCATTAAGGGCATTTGTATAAAAATTCCATGGGTTTATATTTTCATTTTTCTTAGATGTATCTGTTGCCAGGAGTGGACTAGGGTTATAATGGTCATTATTTAATTTTTGAGCAAGTAACAGGCTGTTTTTCAGAGCAGCTGCATAGCTTGTATTCCTCAGAATGCAGGAGGGCCTAACTTTTCTGTACTTCATTAAATATCCATCCTAGGATTGTGATTTTGGTTCATATTTCTCCCATGACTAATAATGTTTAATATCTATTCATATGCTTCTTTTCATGTATTTGTTTGCTATTTCTGTATCTTAGTGTCTTCATTTATTTTTGTATGTTTTAAATTGAGCTATTTAACCTTTGTATTATTTAGTTTTAAGAGTTGTTTATATAGCTGGGGTTATTGGCACACACCTTTAATCTTAGCACTTGGGAGGCAGAGGCAGGTGGATCTCTGTAAGTTGGAGGCCAGCCTGGTCTACAAAGTGAGTTCCAGGACAGAGAAACCTTTCCTTAGGGGGGAAAAACAAAAACAATAAAAAGACTTGTTTATGTATTGGGTGTACAAGTCTGATCAGATACATATTTATAAGCATTTTTCCCACTCTGTGGATCATTTTTTCATTTTTGATGGTGTTGAAATATTTTGCAGATTAAAATTTTCCATTGTAGATCAGTTGCATATCTGACTTTAAATAAGATAATTGCTTATTATTACATTTATATTTATTTTATGTTAGTGTGTATGTGTGGGCACACAGATACCACAACATATGTATGGTGATCAGAAATAAAGCTATAGGGTTTACTGACACTGTTTATGGCTTAAGAACTTTTTCAAGGATGAAAATTGTATAATTGTAATATATACTATATTCCTTCTTTGGCTCATTCACATTTAGACTAAAGAGCAGGACATAGTAGGACACATGTCTATATCTGTTTTTTGATCTAGGATGCTTGGTAGCATTTATGCTTAAACATTGCATTCTATTCAAGTAGGGGAATTATAGTTCTGTACCAGCAGGCAGGGCTGAATACAGAGAATTCTTGAACCTCCGAGCCATACTGTCTTCATTGTGTGGTTCAAACTTACATACATCAGCATAAATTCTTTTATCAGTTAATTACAGGAGTCTTTAGAATTTGTATCAGTGAAAATGCTCCCTCCAAGTACTTCTTAAGGAATATTCTCATATACCATAAGCACATGGCAAGTTGCGGATCTTATTATCTATCCCAGCAGCATCCCACTGAATATGGCTCCTATTCATTCTTCTAAATTTTCTTTGCACTTCTTTTGAATTTACGTAGCTATAGTCACATCATACTAACTTTAGTCTTTGAGTTAAAGCTTAATATGCCATTAGCTAGCTAGCTTGAATTGTTAAAAGGATGCCCACTTAATAGAGGTGTCTTGAGAAATTATAAAAGTTCCCATTATGAGTTTGGTGAAAGGAAGTTGTTTTTCTTCAAATGAATTTGCTCAATCATTGAAAGTCATGTAATACAAAGTGCTTTTCTTTTCCTCTTTTTTTTTATTCTTTAAAGGTCAATTCATAAAATTTCAATGTCAAATACTTTTATTTTGAACTATTTTTTAAACTTTATTTTTATTTCATGTGCATTGGTGTTTTGCTTGCATATATATGTGTTTGTGTGAAGGTGTTGGATTCCCTGGAACTGGAGTTATAGACAGTTGTGGGTGCTGGGAATTGAACCCCAGTCTTCTGGAAGAGGAACATGTGCTTTTAATTTCTGAGCCATCTTTCCAGCCCCCAAATACCTTTATTTTGATTTAGGATGTTTGATAGCTTTTATGTTTAAACATTGCATTCTATTTTTTATTGTTTCTTACTTTGAAAGTAGAAAACATAATAAGGTAAACCTGCTAAAATCTTTTGGAAGTATAATCATTGTGTTGTGGGGGTGTTTTAAGAGCTATAAAACATAGGAAATTCTTGAGTCAAATATGTAATAATTAGCATATATTGTTTAAAATCAGTGATGATAGCTGTCAAAAACATGGTCTTTGACATGTAAACTTAACCCAGATGATTAGAAAGAACAAAATGATTTGATCTTTAAATTTGGGTAGAATAGTAATTTTTTTTATAAAACATTTAACAGTATATTAACAGTATATTTATCACTTAAATAACTGGTAGTAAGTGTAATTAATAGTTGTCTATCAGATTATAGCAATAGATGGATTTTTCCCTCCTTTTTTGAGACAGGGCACTGTGTATCTAGTTGTCCTGGAACTTACTATATAGATCAGGCTGCCTTCAAACTTAAGAGAGCTCACCCCCTTTTTCTTTTTTTCTTTTTTTTTTCTCTTTTTTTGTTTTAAATCTTTTATTTTATATAACAAAGTCCAATTAAATGAAAACAAACATTTATACACAATATTTGGGAATTTGGACGTCGTTCTTTCCAAACTACTTCCTGCTGGTAAGGGGCGCTGTCATGGGGGATTCGAAGAAGATTCAGATATCCTGGCTGTAGTCTGTAGGGCTCACCCCCTTTTTCTTGCAAAGTGCTAAAATTAAAGGCATGAGCCACTATTCTGGCTTTCATTAATTTTTTTAAAAGGAGAAAAAGTTTTGTACAACAGGAGGAAATGTTTCATTAATAGAAGTCATATAAATTAAAAAATAATTTCAGAATATATAAAAGTGGAACTTACTGTGTTTTTTCACTTCTAAAGTTTAATCTTTTTATACATTATATCTTAATAATCATATCTATCCTAATTCTTGGGCAACCTCTCGCATGTCTCCCTAGTCCTTTCATGTCCCCTCCTCCCTCCCTTAATCCATAACCTACTGAAGCTAGTCAGTGCTGCCTGCTGAAGTGTTCTGTTCAATTGGTCTTGTGCAAGTAACTGTAAATGCAGTGAGTTCATGAGTGTATTAACCATGTTATGTCCAGGTGTCAGCATTATGTAACACTTCTCCTGTTTTACTAGGACTTTGGCATATATCTCTTGCTTTTCAACAGTGAGACTTAGCAGTGTTCTCCTTATTTTTTGTGATATTGCTGCCAAGTATTTTACTTCCATATGTAATATTCCAAGCCCACAAGATATTGTTGAGAAAGTTATATTTACTTAGATGTACCCACAGATTTCCCCTTTTTGTATATCTGTACCCATGTCTCCTGGCTTCCATGTACTTATTCCTTCTGCTTTAAAAAAAAAAAATACTCCATGATGTTTAGGCTTTTCCTAGTAATATGTATTTTAGTTTTTTGCATTTGATAGTTGTTATTTTTATTTATCCATGATGTGGATCTAATTTGGCAGTTCTTTTCTGTTAGGAATTTTCAATGTGATTCTGTGTCTCAACTCTGTTCCTAGTGAAACTTTGCTGTTGGTTTTGTTTCTTTCTAGCAGAGAATGAATGGGAGCCTTCTGTGGTTTAATGCTTTTCTCTTTGACATTAGTTTTCATATATATGAAACACACACACTCCCTTAGCGAACCCTAATAAAGGTGCTCACTTAATTTTGGAGACAAGATCTCTCCACAGCTTTGAAGGTATTAAGTAGGCTAGCTGACTGGCTCGTCCCAGTAATCTGCTTGTCTATTCCCAGGAATTTGTTTGTCTACTACCTCCCTCCCTCCGTAGTGCTGGGATTGCAAGTGGGTGCCATCACACTCAGTGTCTCTGCTAAGGTTCTGGGAATCAGTCATTTCCTTGCTTGCAGGGCAAGCACTTTACCCCTGATCCCTCAAATCACTGTTTGTTGTCATCATATAATGCACAGAAGAGAAACCAGAACATACAAACCACAAGAGCTGTGAAAAAACCCAGTAAGACATTGTATAGTTATTGACACAAATTTTATATGAAGCTTAGCATATTCAGAGATTTTTTTTAAAAAAGTTAGATATTAAAGGGAAATCTGAAAACTACAAAAAAAAAAAAAAAAACCAAATAGACATTCTACAACTAAAAAAATTCAGTGGGTGGCTTTTAAAAATGGATTACTCATAGCAGATTAGAAACTCGATGGGTCAGATGAAAAGACAGAGAAAAATCACAGATGGGAAAGGACTACAAGAGATAAAGGGAACAGTGCCAAAAGGTCAGCATGCCTAAAGCCATAATTCCAAAGCATGAAAATGAGCCAAAAGCAGTATTTTAGGACATAATCTTAGAAACCAGGATAGTTAACAATGGCTGTCAGTGTGCAGAGCAGTTGGTAGCTGCTCTGTCCAGGAAGCTGGATTGCCTCTGGAAGTTCCCATCTGGAAACGAAGGCCTGGTGGATTCCTGGAGAGCGAGACACTGGTCTGTAGTCCCTCTTGGAAGGCTGAAGAAGCAGGTTCTGGCGTAAGCACAGGCTGACAGTAGCAGTGGTAATAACAAGATAGATGTCCTCACAACCAAGGGGCAGCAAAACCTAGCTTGCTTTTCCCTCATTTTCTCTATCCCACCCTCTGGTGGGATGCCATCAGAAGATGCTGTCCTCTCGGGTGGAATGAGGATCCTGACTCCTCCCTTAGACCTTCCTAAACAGACATGCTCAGAGGCACACTGATTCCAGTCCAGCCAAAGTGACAACCAAGATGAACCATCACAGTACCTGAAGGATGGCACTGCTAACTTCCACAGGCACACGCATTCACACACATGATTTGAGCTCTTCTGTGACACTCTTATCCTCCAAGTGGTATCTGTATTTGCTTCTAATGTTGGAGTCCATACAGTAGCACCCTCAGTTATTTCACTGAAGTTGATTTACCTTTCTGTGATGGCTTATCTATTTGTAGTTCACCTTTGCCTGGGTGGAACTGTACCCTGAAGTGTGGGAGTTTCCAAAGCTCACTTCCTGGCAGTGGTTGCAGTTTCCTCCAGTCTGCAGTGCAAGGCTGTTAACAGGCCTATTTTTTTGTTTTTGTTTGTTTTTAAGCTGTCTTCTAGAACCAGTGAAGAACATTTGGAAGTTTTGCTCACTTTCCTAGCCTTCTTTCTCATCCTGGATTATTGTTGGCTCTTAAGTGCTTTCAAGCAAAGCTTTAGATTACATTTGTTGTTAGACATGCTGGTGCATACTGGTAACCCAAAATTCAGGAAGTACAGGCAGGAGGAGCTCAGCAGTTTGAGAAAAGCCTTGGCCTGTATCAGAGTAAAATCAAAAATGAAGGAAGGACAGATGGACTGGGAAAAGAGAAAAGTATTGTTTATTTGTGGTAAGGGTTTGTCTGCATACACCACACTGGCCTTGAGTTTGCACTCTAACCACCTCTCTTTGCCTTGTGGTGGAATAGGGAGGTGCACAGTCCCACCTGGCTCTCTTAGTAAGTAGTCTTGAGTGATCGAACAGCTCTGTCACTGCTATTACTAGACAAAAGAGCTCCTCTTCTTTGTCCTCAAGCCAGATTTTTTTTTTTTTTTGCCTGAATATGGATGAATTCAAAATACACACATTCTAATTTTCAATAAATACAGAATTTTAGCTCATTTAAAACTGACTTGCTGTATCCCTATTCTTGATTTTCTATTACTCTTAATAGAAAAGAATTCCATCCAAAGCGCCCCCCCCCCTTTGGCTCAATTTTTTTTTTTTTTTAACTTAAATCACTTATGGAGGGGTGTGAAAATAGAGGTTCTAACTTCAGAAGATTAATTTTTTTTTTTATGTACTTGGAATAGTGGTCACGTTTAATTGGAATTTGAAGCAAATGACAATAATCAGAACCTCTGCTTACCCTGGGTGGTTGACAGTACTTTGTTGTTGATCACTGAAATCTGAGACAGAATAAGCAGACTCTAAATAACTCATATAGTACTTAAAGATATTGTGGAAGATCAAACAAGATTAACCTTTGAAATGTTTCAAAGTTCCCATGTGTACCTGAAAAAAGTAATTTTAAATGGCATTTACTTATTTAGCAGTTGGGGTGGGAGGTTGTGTGTGCATGGTGTGTTGTGGAAGTAAGAGGACAACTAGACAGCCAGGTCTCTCCTTCTCTGTAGGACCCAGGGATAGGACTCCTCAAAAGTGCCATTACTTGCAAAGCCATTCGAGGGACCATGCTCTCTCTCTCTCTCTCTCTCTCTCTCTCTCTCTCTCTCTCTCTGTGGGGGAAGTGGAGGATGTACATGTGTTTGCAGGGTTTCTGTTTTCTTTTTTCTTTCGTGTGTGTGTGTGTGTGTGTGTCTGTCTGTCTGTCTGTCTGTCTGCTCTATATGCCAGACAACTAGCTAAATTGGTCCAAGGCTTCTCCCTCCCACCTCCATCTTGGTGTAAACATACTGGGATTTCAGGTTCACACTACTGTGCCCAGATTTCACATGGTTTCTGAGGATTCAAACTCAGATCTTCATGCTGGTGGGGCAAGCGCTATGCCAGTGCCTTTTGTCAGTTTTAATCCATGTGTAGGGTGATGGGATAGTGTTAGAACATTTGTTACATCTAAAAAGAATGCTTAGAACATTGTAACAGGAAATAACCCATTATAAAAGGGTCTTGTATATCTCTTTTGAAAGTTTATATTGAACCACACACACATTTTTCAGATTTTAGTGGATTTTTCCTATGAAATCAGTGTTTTGAAGAATACTTTGTGTAATGAGTTTTGACTTTAACAGTTAAAACTCGTTGGATAATCAGTTGCTTTGAAAAAAAAAATTGCCCACTACTAAAATCAAATGGAAGAATTTTAGATCCTAAAGACTAGATTCTCCAATTATAAATGGAGAAACTGACCCAGAAAGTTGACTGAAAGCTACAAATGGCTTAAATTCATTTTATCCATTTTTGTTCAGAGACTATCACTTTCATTTGAATATGAATTAAAAGTGCCAATGGGCCATTGATTAAGGAGCTTTATCTAGTGACTTTAGATGTGTTGTTTGTTTTCCTTTCCATACTCATTTTAGTCAAATTATTCAAGAAGTTTTGTAAGTATTTTCTTCCACTCCTGCTGTATATCAGGCCCTAATATTAGGTGCTGAAGGTCATTGTTATCTCCTTTGTAATTATAGTATGTCCTACTTATGATTGGCTAGAGTTACCTGTGCTTTTTTTTGGGGGGGGTTACATTATAGCTTGGTCCTTCAAAGTGTGTTCTTTTCCTTCTCTTTTAGGCAACACTGCGTTGCATGATTGTGCAGAGTCTGGAAGCTTGGACATCATGAAGATGCTGCTTATGTATTGTGCCAAGATGGAAAAAGATGGCTATGGAATGACTCCTCTTCTCTCAGCGAGTGTGACTGGTCACACCAATATTGTGGATTTTCTCACACACCATGCCCAGACCAGCAAGACAGAACGTATCAATGCTCTGGAGCTTCTGGGAGCTACGTTTGTAGATAAAAAAAGAGATTTACTTGGGGCTTTGAAATACTGGAAAAAGGCAATGAACATGAGGTACAGTGATAGGACTAATATAATTAGTAAACCAGTTCCACAGACACTAATAATGGCTTATGATTATGCCAAGGAGGTAAACAGTGCGGAAGAATTAGAAGGTCTTATTGCTGACCCTGATGAGATGAGAATGCAAGCGCTGTTAATTAGAGAACGTATTCTTGGTCCTTCTCATCCTGATACCTCTTACTACATTAGATATAGGGGCGCTGTCTATGCCGACTCTGGAAATTTTAAGCGATGCATCAACCTATGGAAGTATGCTTTGGATATGCAGCAGAGCAATCTGGACCCATTAAGCCCAATGACTGCTAGCAGCTTACTGTCTTTTGCTGAACTCTTTTCCTTTATGCTACAGGACAGGGCTAAAGGATTGCTGGGTACTACTGTTACATTTGATGATCTCATGGGCATACTGTGCAAAAGCGTCCTTGAAATTGAGCGAGCTATCAAACAAACTCAGTGTCCAGCAGACCCATTGCAGTTGAATAAGGCTCTTTCCATCATTTTGCACTTAATTTGCTTATTAGAAAAAGTTCCTTGTACTCTAGAACAGGACCATTTCAAAAAGCAGACTATCTACAGGTTTCTTAAACTGCATCCAAGAGGAAAAAATAACTTCAGCCCTCTTCATCTGGCAGTGGACAAGAATACTACATGTGTAGGGCGGTACCCTGTTTGTAAGTTTCCATCTCTGCAAGTTACTGCGATACTGATAGAATGTGGTGCTGATGTGAACGTCAGGGACTCTGATGACAACAGTCCCCTACATATCGCTGCTCTGAACAACCATCCAGACATCATGAATCTCCTTATTAAATCAGGTGCACATTTTGATGCCACAAACTTACACAAACAAACTGCTAGTGACTTACTGGACGAGAAGGAGATAGCTAAAAATTTGATCCAGCCCATAAATCATATCACATTGCAGTGTCTCGCTGCTCGTGTCATCGTGAATCATAGAATATATTATAAAGGGAATATTCCAGAAAAGCTAGAGACCTTTGTTTCACTTCATAGATGATAATTGAAACTGTACTTCAGCACTGTTAAAGCACGACTTGGTAACAGTTGATTCATAAATGAGCACTGTTGTGATGACACCAGCATTCATTTAGCTTGATATCATTGTGCTCTCATTGGCTAAAGCATTGTAAGCATCAAATTTGCAGGATTGGTTTCCCAGTATTTAATATAAATAGACCGTATAATATATTGTTTGTGAATTATTGAGAAATGTGACGTCATACTCAAATTTCTGAAACTGTCTGCCAAAGGCCATTCTGGTTTTGTTTGCTGTTGGGTGTTAGGGACAGAGTTAACTGTTTTCAGTGATGTCTTTATACTTTACTAGTTTGTGAATTTTATACAGTTGAAAGTCATCTTCCCCGGCTCCCCTCTGTCTTCAAATTTTGCCCGTTTCCACTTTATTTTTCTCCCTAACTATTTCCGCTACAATGTTCCCCGAACCTTTGGATCCATGCTAGGTCATAAACCTTATGGACTTGTTCACCATTTGCAGTTACCATAAGTGCTTTATCTTCTCTATGCACCGGCTTAAACTGGACTGTTGTGTGTTGGCATATTCTCTATGCAGCAGTTGGTCAACTTCAACTCAAAACACTGTTTTTCTAAGTTATGAAGTTCCTGTCACAAGAGCACTCTTACAGCATGTCAGTTTTTAGAGTTGCCGGTAAGCAAGTTAAGCTCAAGCTTTAATTTTATGTTTTGTTTGGTTTTGCTTTGTTTCTTCACATCTGAGGTTTCTTCAATCTACAGAAAATTTTTATATGCTAAATTTGGGAAACAAATCTTATTACAACTCATTAACCCAGTTGAAATTTAGGTCTGTCATCTTAGTGTATCGTGCAGTAAAGGAAGACCTTTCTAAAGTGACCTGCCTCTCATACTGCTCCAGCGTTGTCCTGCTTGTGCTGATGGTGTGACTAGGTATAGAGAATCTGCTTCAATTTAACCTCAGAGTTTATCACACAGCTTAATGAGTCACATTGAGCTATTCAGTCATTGAACTGCAGACCACTTTTAGTTACAAAAAGGCTAAAGCATGTCAGTGGCATGATGCTTGCCAAGCCAGATCTAGGCATCTCAGATAATTAAGGTATTTTAGTATGCAATTTACTGCCATAGTATCAAAGGTCAATAACAGTGTTCTTTTTTCCTTTGTTTATGTATATCTTTTAAAGATAACGTGCATGAATTACTTTGATCTCAATTATTTGTCACCCTATTAAACACAAAAGATTGCACAGTGATTTCTGTCCCCTTAATGAAAGCGCCTCCTTCTCTCCCCTCCCTGCCACTTCCCTTCCCCCAGCTCTTTCTCCCTTCTCCCTCTCATTTTTTTCCCCTATCAAAGATTTGTTAATGCCACAGAAAGGGCTCTTTTGACTTAAGATAAGTGAAAATTCAAACGATTCAGGTAATCACTCAGCACTTTACCGTATTCAGTAGAATTTAAAATGGTACATTGCCCTGGAGATGTAATAAGAAAATTGTTATGAATGAAATGCTCCTTACTTATTCTAGAAAAACAACAGTCAGTTCACCTGTGAACTTTGTGGTCTGGGTCACTTGGATTTAGGGGATGCCATTTTATTCTGAGGGTTGATGTAATGTTACTTAAAGAATTGTCATTGCAATCACATTCATCTTTATTCAGTAAAAATTTGTAATGAAGGGTAGTGAATAAAGAACATTAGACTTTTTCATTAAACAATTGAGGTTTAATTCTTTAAAAGGTATCTTTACTCATTTTACTGCATTTTAAATTAAATTTTACCATTGGAAAAATGGATTAGCTATCAATGGGCTCTTTTCAACCCTTTAATGAAAAGGTTTTGCTATGCTTTATTTACTGTGGGCAAGTCTGATAAGATATTTGAGCTGCTATATATAAGAATAATATACCATTTAGACAGATATTCTAGAAATATCAAACTATTTTGAAATCATCTGCCTCTAACTTTGTGGTATGAAAATTATATGTGAACTATTTGGGGGGTGTTTTGGTTTTTTTGTTTGTTTGTTTTTTGTTTGATTGGTTGGTTTGGTTTGGCTTTTGTTTTTTAAGAAAACTTAGCTATTTTGGTAAATCATCATTGGTTGATCTCACTTTGGGATAAAAGATGACAATTTGACTTAAAGGGATTTAATACCTGCCTCCCTGCTTTGCCCAAAAGAATCTGGCTTACATGGTCTTAGCTCCTTCTAAGGCTTACTGTTGTATGGGTGGACTTGAATTTCATAATCCATATGAAATAAGGATATCCTCGCGTAGTGGCTTCCTTCACGAAGAACAGAGATCTAGAACTGGTCTTTAGTCTTGAAAACCATGATGCTGTATTGCAGTCAGAATGTGCCTCCCCCGTTTCTGTTTGCCTACTCCAGAAATGCCCTTGGGAGCTCTTGAAAAGGCAGTGAGGTAGCTCAAAATTAGCCATGATTTTATTTTAGAATAAGATGGTTCAGGTGTGCAACCTCAGATAACTGTTAGGGCCTTTATTTGAAAATTGTGAGACTGAATGAAATAAAATTCAAGTTTGTGGGTTCATTTTTGTCCATGGGGAGGAAATGCTCTAATGTACGAATCAAACTAAACTGGACACCATAGCTTGATAGTATTGGCTGGTATTAATGTTTAAATTTCAACAATGTTTCTCCAGAAATGCCTCTGAATTTCAGATGTTCTACAATTTTGATCATTATTGTGAGAGAAATGGTTATTTTATTCAGGTACCCGTCTCCTTTCTAAAGGCAAATGAACTACAGTCTTAAAAGTGTCATTGTTTTCTTATCCTTAAGTCTGACAAGCATAAGCCCCAATCAGCAAGTTAACTTGGTGCCCTTTATGATTTTGAAGTTAAGTGATTGCTCATTTACAAAGAAGTAATTTGCAATACTTTTTAAAAACCCCATTTACTGTAAGTTGAGAAATTGTTTAGGTTATAGTTTGAAATTTAGCTTCTTAAAATCAAATTGCCCAGCAGAACCCTTCGCTGAATGCACAGGTGTGTTCATCCCTGTAAGTATTTCCCAGTAGGGGCTGGGTGAGGAGTAGTGCTCTTACACCCTAGTCAGCAGCACCATTGCTTGGAACCTGGACCACTTTAAAGTTAGGTATAAAGGAAACTTGAAGTGCTTGTCATCTTTTTTCTCTTCCCTCTTGTGTATCACCAGACAACTATCTTCTCTCCCTTTTGTTGGTGCCCATTGTGTATCTTTTAAAAGAAGTACTGTATCCAGATGCCAGCCAATAAATTGTCACACAATGGAAAAAGAGTATGCCACAGCATTGTAAGGTTTAATAAAATTTAAGTTTGCACCAAACTTAAGTGTGCTCTTATTAACTCTTAATTCTTGATGAGTGTTACCTGGAAATACATTACAATGGATTCCATTTTAGAAAAACTGCCTACTTGGTAATTTACAGCCAGTTAGAACTTACCCACACCATTTATTAATGGTCTGCTGTACAAGTAAGATGACTTGCATATAGTTTGCTGTAACTTTTTCTCTAGTAATACCATAGGAACTGCAGACTGGGAAGACTAGTGAAAAGCACAGGACTGCCTAGTAAGCTTGTTCTTGTCTTTAATGTTTTGTATCATGTGCAGTGATAACATGCCATAAAGGTGAGTTTTCATTATATATATATATAATTTTTTACATACTAATCTCAGTTCCCTCCTCCTTCCCCTCTTCCCACCACTCCCACCTTCCCTTCATCCCACCCCCATCTGCTCCTCAGAGAGAGTAAGGCCTCCCATGGGAGTCAATGAATTTTGTCCCATCACCATGTTGAGGCAGGATCAGCCTAGATACCTAGGCTGAGCAAGGTAACCCTCCATAGGAAATGGCTCCAAATAGCCAGTTCGTTCATTAGGGATAGCTCCTGGTCCCACTGCCAGTGGCCCCACAAACTGCCCAAGCCACCCACTGTCACCGGCACTCAGGGGGCCTAGTGAAGGTAAGTTCCTTTCCCTGTGTCTTAAGTTATCTAATACAGGATTTTAATTGAACTAGGAAGTTGGTCATAATTCTAACCTCATGAGTATAAGTTAGAATTCAGTGTCATAGCTTTTCCCTTTTGGAACATTATTGTCTGCCTTATTCATGGGGGTCTTTTTGACCATTTGTCTTTATTCCCATCAGTGTGTTAACTATGGTTGTCTACATCATCACCAGATATTTAAAAGAAAAATCTTACCAAGCTTGAGAGCAAAAGGGTATCTCTAATTTTTAAGGGTTTGAACAAAAAGATGGATGTGTTGGGATCCTGTTCCTCACAGTGCCATATTTCGTTGAAGTTTGGACTTTGGGAGTTAGGAGGAATCATTGGTTCTTGAGTATCATGTTACTTTATGTTTGTCATAAAAGGCCCATTAAATAAGATTTTCTCATTAAATTACAGCTTTACACTATTATGTGATTTGAGTTGGTTTTCCTCATGAGTTCCTTTTAACGATTTGATGACAAGTAGTTTTGTTAGTGCGGTTGGGCTATACTTATTTTGAATGCTGTGGTGTGAACTAAGAGGTACCCAGGACTTGACATAATGCCAAAACTATAAATGAAAAGATCATTCTATTTTATTTATGAATCATAAAGTCTCTCTAGTCTTCAGTGAAGAGAGTTCTACTAATACAGGATGTCTGAGTTTATTATTATGTATCTGTTTTTTTCCAGTGCTGGGATTACAGAAATGAGACCAGTTAGTCTACCTTTTTGGCCAGTAGACAGCAATTCCTATTTATCTTTGTGGTAGCTAATGTTAAAAGATCTATGGCTTATGTGAGTGTAATTTTGTAAAGAAATTGTAGAAACTTAGTTACGAAACACAAACCTCTGACTTGTCTGTGTTCTTAACAACTGGAATATTTTAGTATGTAGTAGAGCATATACCCAGCAGTGGACATTTCCATTAGCTGAACTGTGGACACTTCAAAGTTTACCAGTTTTCCACTAACATCCTTGTATCTGGACCCATTCTAAGATCACTTGCATTTAGTCTTTTTGTTTTCTTATCTCGCTTTAATTTTTTCCTAAAATAGTGTTTTAAAGTTTTTTATAGCACATTCTCTTCTATTCAGGTTTCTCTTCTATTATACAGGGCAGGGCTGTAGTTATCTAGATAGGCATATCCTTCTTGTTCTTTCAATGAATATACTGTTTAAGCATGGCCATCACTGATGATGTGAACATTAATCACTTAGTTAAGAATGTAACTACCAGGTCTGTATATTAAAGTTCTATCGTTTCATTCCACATTATATTCTTTGGAAGTAAGTAAGTCATTAGCTCCAAATGATGCTTGAGGGGAGACTTAAGCTTTAATTTCTAGGAAGGGCCATTTGCCTGTGTTACTTGGAATTCTAATGTAAAGGAGATTTGATTCTTCTCATTTACTCAGTTATGTTTCCATATATGTTACCAATGCATTTTTGTAACTAAAAAATTGTATTTTGTTTTTAAATTGTCCCAGCTTTTGCTAAAAATGAGTCACTACAAGACGCCCAAGGCTGGGATTGTGCTCAATGGTGGATGCTTGGGTTGGGCTCAGCACCCCCACTCCTACCCCAAATACCAGACAGTGGGATCTCATGGTGTGGAGACAGTAAAAATGAAACCAAACCATATACTATGGGCGAGACAGGCAGGGCTTCTTCACTGGGGTTCACATTTCTTGTAGAAAGGGGCAAGTGCTGATCAAAGAGGTGATTGGGCCACTCTGTTCATACTTTGATTGGGGCTAAAGGGTGATGGGGACTAAGTTTTGATACATTTTCATTATCCATGAGCTACTTGAAAGGATGTTTTCCTTTCTTTGTAATATTCTGGCCTTGAGTTTGCAGGCTAACATGTGGCTGACTTACCCTAGCAGATGTAGTGTACAAACATCTTAGCTTGGTTTGGGTCTTGTGATCAGGCTGTGGGGCTTTAGGTACTTGAGCTGTTGAGAAAGCACTAGGGTTGGGTAAAAGCATGCCAGATCCTATCAGCAATAGGCCAAGTTATCCTTGAGTAGGAGTTTGGGATCAGCATGTAGAGCTAAGTAGGATTTGAACCAGGTAAGACTTGAGAGGCTAGATGCCACATGAGGACAGATACCAGGCCTTTTGTCTCATTTTAGTCACCCATCAGCATTTTCAGGTTTGAGTCAATTCAGCATTTGTAGTGCAAGTGGCCTTTAAGTTTTTGCAAAGTAACCTAGGCAACTATTACCATAATTCAAATGTCAGGTGTGATCTACTGCAAAGCTATTGGGAAACCAGTGTCTTACAAAACTGTGACATTCAAAGTCAAGGGCAACTAGAGTTGCTCTCGAAGACCTGACTTGTGTTGGTTATGAAGGTATATCTGGGGCCAGTTTGTGGGATGAAGATTTTCTTCCATTACAGTCTCCCCGTGTATCTTCGTTTACCCCATCATCTTGAGGAGTTTGGTATCTGCATGAAGTCGTTTTCATGACTATTACAAATGCATCTCTTTTGCACAGCCCATCTAGTCAAGGGGCTTCCGGCCTTTAAACAATCTGGCACACTCTGAATTCAAGAATGAGGACAGAAGAGAACACACCATGTTTTTAATGAATAACAGGTCAAGAGGCCAGACCAGAGTTCATTTGCCTTTTTGTGGTCACTATCTCAATCCCAGCTGCTGCTACAACTACCAAGTCCTTTAGGTTCATCTTGTATTTTGTCTGAGCCAGCTGTGTCCCAAAGCATCTACCTCTCATGGGAGTACAGTGTTGTACAGTCTGGAATGTGTATGCTGGATGTGTTTATGCCCTTGGGGCATGCTGCTTCTTGAGGTCGGTGAGCCAGTCAGGAGAGCTAGGGTTGTGTCCTAACATGCACCCTGAAATGATGTCTGTTGTAGGTCTGGTTTGACTTGGTTCAGTTTGGTTTGGTTGAGTACAGTTTAAACAGGTCTAATCAAGTAATTGAACCTGACCTGAAATTCCAAGCCCTCCTGCCTCAGTTTCCCTGGTGCCAGTATTCTACGCAGGCCACAGTGTTCAGCTCTACCTGTGTATTTATAAGCCTGACTTTATATCTTTAACTCCTAATCTAGCACCTTCAGATTCATTCTAGTTCCCACTTTGGTACCTTTTCAAAGAAAAGCTAACCTCTTATTATTCACAGTGTAGTTGTGATTGGTTTGGTGTGTGTATTTGCATGCGTGCAAAGGTGCTTGCACATGTGCCACTGTGTGCATGCAGAGGTCAATCATACCTTAGGTGGGAGTCAGTTCTCATTCCATCAGATGGGTCAAGGATCAAGCTTGGCATGGCAGCAAGTACCTTTACTCACTGAGCCATTTTGCTGACTTCATTGCCTATTTTTAAACAGGTCCCTAGGAATCAAAGTGAGTATTTTAAGTAATATAAAATTCTGACTACCAGCCATAACTTTCACCATAAAGACAGGTAAAGTAGAAACCTGTTGTCTTTTATTTTCTCAGCGGGACTGACCTCATGTTTCCCAGACTGTCTTTTAACTTCTGTGAATGATGCATAGCCTATTAACAGTTTTCTTCATTTTTTTTTTTTTAAGACATCATCATTATGCTCTAATTTGTGCTTTGTGTTTTTGCAACTTGTATTTTGTCTTAGATAAAATTGGAAGCCAGGCTTGATGGAGTATGCCTTTAATCCCAACAATTACGGGGTGAGGGCAGGAGAATCAGAATTCAGAGTCATTCTCCATTCAAAGTCAACCCGAACTACACGAAACCTTGTCTCAAAACAACTACAAAATCATACCCTTTGAATTTGAGTGTATGTTTGCAAATGACCTGAAACTAGTTCATCCTGTGTAGTCCTAAACTCTTCACTATGACGGTTGGAAATTACTCAGTTCTGTTTGTTCTTTGCAACCAGGGATTTCAAGGGATTTATTATTAAGATGTGGAATTGGCTGAAGAATAAAGACGATGAGGAGATCAAAAACAAATGTTAAGGTTTTAAAGTTTTGTTAATCTTTTAAACCATCTAGAAGTAATTAAAACATTTTTTTTTTAAGTCCTTGAAATTGGCCCAGGAAGAAATAGTTCCTTAGCCACTGCCTTGTAAAGGGGATTTTACTTTCAAAAAGAATGTGTTTCCTTTTGTAAAAAACTTTAAAACTTTTATTCTGTAACCTTTATATAGTGTGTTCCCAATATTGTCACACATTGTGTTAGTTACTTTTCTTGTTGCCATGGCCAAATACTGGACAAGAAGCAACATGAAGGAAGGGTGTATTTTGGCTCTTATTTTGAGGGTACCAACTGTCATGGGGAAGGTATAGAGGCTGCTTGCTTAAGAAGCAGAGAGCAAAGGATGCTAGTACTCATCTGGCTTTTCATTTTCATCTAAATATTTAGTTGGGTATTGTTTTGCTTGTTGGTTTTTAATCTAATATGATACCGCCAACAATTCTATCTTAATATTTCAGTCAATTTTTAATTTATTTATAGTTGCTGCCACTATCATCTTAACTGCCTTTATTTGGTGTTCATTTCCTTTTCCCTACCCTTAAGGAGATTGCTTTCTGTGGGTAATTTTCTTCTACACATTCCACTTTTAGGTTTCTTCTCTGGGGGAGGCTTGACGGTGGCTACAACTGGATTTCCTACTTTTGACCTCCATAACTGAGATAGTAAGTTCGCAGAGTTTTAAGCTCTAAGAATGTTAATGGGTTCTCAGGGAACATGCAATGGGTGATGGGTTTATTCTTATAAGTAGATGATTCAGTGAGTTTATGTCTCTGAATTTTTCATCTAAAAAAAAAAATAAAACTTACTCAGTGTTTGAAATTCTGAGACCAACAGTATGTGATCCACTGGTGTAGAGAAACTTACACACAGATTACTAACATACATACAAAGGAGCTCTGAAAGTGTTATGCAACTGGGAATGCCCAGATAGGAGTATTTGTCATAAACAAGAAACATGAAAATGATAGTAGACTGATTCTGACTATACAGGACAGGGTGGGATGATGTTGAAAACAGAAAAGAAGCTGACAAAAAAATCATACTGAATACAAACACACACATACACACACAGAAAGCTCCTTGGTTTGGGACTTCTGGCTTCATGTCCGTGGTCAACAGGTGGAGGTTGGTTGTTATGGTGGTCTCTGGGACTTGACATCAAGCATACTGGCTTGGCAAAGCTATGCACTGCACCATAGAATGACTTGACCTAGCCACACCTCTGTCACTTTTTTAGGTGGTTATAAGTCTTTGAGTTATTTGTCCACCTTGTTTAAACCTCCCATCCAAGGAGTGGTTCTGTTGTGGCTTGTGAATTGTTTGTTAACAGCAATATCTGTTGCTGGAGTTCTGTCCCCACAGTGAAAAGTTGACTCCCTTTTCAACTTTAATATTCTTCTGGAGGAAGGGTAAGGAAGGGAGTGTGAGTGTTCCACTGTGTTGGCCTCTGTGACTGTTCTTTCCCAGCATTTTGAAGTTGTGAATCCATTGTGCTTTTAGCCTCTAATGTTGCTGATGTCTGTCATTCTTTGTTTTGTTGGGGTGATTATTTTGTTCTCATTTCATTTTAAGCTTTCCCTGCCTTGGGCATTTTGCAGTTGTGTTTTCATATGACCAGGGTTGGTTTTGTTCATTTCTCCTGCTTGTCACCTCTGGGTTCTACCTTTAGTTTTAGACAGCACCACTCATCTCTGCTGATTTCCTCGCTCTCTTTATTCTATGTCTGACATTCCTGCTAGAAGACACGTTGCTGGATTTCTACCTTAGCTTTTCTCATGTCTTCCACTTCCATCTGTGTACTTGACTGTGACTCTCTTTAGTCATTCTTTCTTTCATAAATTGCTTCTCCTATCTGGACTACTGTCTGACACATTTAGTTCCTAAATGTCATTGCTTTTGTTTTTATTTCTAGTAATTCTGCTCCCTCCTCAATTTACCTGTTTTCTCAGCTTCTGAGCATCTCATTTTAACACCTCACTGCATGTCCTCTCCCCATCCCCAACCAGGTTCTGTTAATCCCATGCTCACTTTGATAGGAGACAGGAGGATGATAGAATCTTTCTTATGTTGGTTATGCACTTTCCTCACTGTATTCAGTTAGTGTTTTCCCAGGTTTGAAAAAATGTTCTGTGTTCACAGAGATTTGGGAGTGTACATACAGATCCATCAGGACCTAGGCATTCCCAGAAAGAAGGTTTGTGTTAGGTTTGTTGGTTGGTTTGGTTTGATTTGGTTTGGTTTGGTTTTTGAGAGAGGATCTCAAGTTGCTGAGTCTTACAGAAACTTGATATATAGCCAAGGATGAGCTTCAAGTCTTGCCTCTCTACCTCTTGAGTGCTGAGATTGCAGGCCAGGTTTATATAGTGCTAGAGATTGACTTCAAGGCTTCCAAATGCTAGGTACCACCAGAATCACGTTTACAAAATGTTTGCATTTTGGACATCCTATATCAAGAAAATTTTGGAGTCTATCAAAGTGCAGGCTCGTAGTTCTATTTTGTCATGGGAGCATTTTGGGTTTTGACACAGTCTGGAGTAAAATGGGCAGACAGCTTCAGTCCCTACTGTTTTTTGCTAGAATGCTAAGGTTTCCTTGGCTTCCTTTACTGAGTCTCTTTCCTGGCATGGTGTGTGCATTTTAGCTCCAGCTTCTTGTCAAACAGGAACTCAGGGAGATTCCTCTTGTAAATACTATTTGCTTCTCCTCTGGCTCTGTTGGTGAGGCTGTTAAAATTTCTGACTTTTGAGTTTTTTCATTTCTATAATTTAAGACTTTCTTTCAAGATCAGTTACATGATTAAACTTGTTTGTGTGTTTATCCAGGTTCTGTATGCCTGCTTATCTTTAATTCCCATTTCCAACTGTGCTGATGGTTACTACTATTGAAGTCAGTAAGACATTTACTTTCTCATATATTAGAGCTGATTCAAGGCCATTCTTACACTTACCCTGATACTCTCGTTAGAATTTAGTCCTATTTTGTGAACATAAAAGTGTAAAAGTGACCTTGGGTACATCCATGGCATTGGATTCTGAATGTGAACATTATCTTTCCCTTGCCACAACAGAAAACAAAGTTGTTTGGAGCAACCCACATCGAGGCCAGTATTTGGAAATGAAAACCCTTTGAGACACAGCCTGTCTGCATTTTGTGGTCACAGATGTAGGCCCAGCTCAACTAGACCTTTCTGCCAGGTCCAGGGTAAGAGAGTGAGGGGGAGAATTTGTATAATTCTTTTCCTTTTCATTTGCTAGGAAAACTCACTCATGGCTATTTTTAGGTACCAAGTATACTTATCTTTATTTTTACCTACGTGTGAAGATAAAAATGTCTTAAGACATTAGTATTGTAAAGCAACTAAAAGGAGAGGCATATTTTAGCTATAACACAAACTGTTTAATACACTGACCCCCCCAATACATCCATTCAGTGCATAAGTAAATATATGTGTCTTAATTTTTATCCTAGATATAGATAGGTGCTATTTCACATAGATGGCGTGATAAAGTGTGCTGTTGGGTTGAGTCAACGATTACAGACAGTGCATTTGCTGGGACTCTCATGTTGTTCAGGGGTTATGAATTCATAATGGCAAGGCTGCTTTTAGTCATATAAAGTGTCAGCTGTCTAGAAAATTTAGATGCATCAGATGGGAACACACTTTAAATAATGGTGACCACATTTGTTTTGCTTGCTAGTTGCCTAGCAACCCATAGGGCAGGGCTTTGACAGCATTGCAGTCATGGAGAAGGTATGGTCAATTACCCTGATTATCGAATAGCTGAAAAATAGTTTGGCCCTGGTTGGTAAGAAACAGATCTGTTTGAAAATAGCTCACAGCTCATAGGCTCATTTTTACTACATTGAATTCTTTCAACCTGCTTCAAAAATATACAATAGTGTATTGCGTTAAAGGATTAAGTGTTAATTCTGCATGTGTTCGTGTTCTCTTGAATAAGCATTAAAGCATGTCTTTTCTAGAAGCTTAAACTTCTGGGTAACATTAACTAATTAGAATAAACAAACTAATGGAAAGAAATGATGAGCTGAATGCATTGCAAAAACTAAGGTAGCTAATGGATAAAGTATCAGAAAACGAACACGACACCATTGCCTCCTTGTCTATTAGCTGTGTGACCTTGAAATCTCAATGTCATGTCCATGAGAATATGAGTTTTATGAAGTATAAATAATATAGCTAAGCAGAACATCTGGTACACAGTATCTTTTAAGTGAGTACTGGTGGAAAAGTAGAACATTCAATATTTTAGATGCTAGTTTTTGTTTTTGTTTGCTTTTAACCTTTAAATGGGCTTTACATTTACAATGAGCTTATTTTATATTTGGAAAACCAGAAAATTCTTACTTTCTATAGTTTAGACTATCAAACTGAAGAATACAGCTGGTATTTGAAGCAAGCAATTGATTTGCCTTCTTTGAAAAATGAACTAGGGAGATGGTAGGAGGAAATAACAGAATTAGAAAAGCTTCATTCTTAATTTTGAATCATGACAGTCAAGGCCAGGAGATGACATCAAGATTCTGCAACATCTGCTAAAAATGTCTCTTGAAACAGCATAACCTGGTATGGGAAATGATCTAAAAATTTCAAGGCCTTTCATTTGAAGGGTCTTAATTGTGTTTTCTTTCAGAGGCAGAGAACTGATTTCTAGTCTACATGTAAGGGGAAACCGGCCACATTTTCAGTGTTATGAGCAGATTCCTAATGCCTAAAGGGAGTTGCGTTCTGTCTTCTACTGCCTGTGGGAAGGGTGTTGCTAAGAAACAGGATTCCTGATCCATTCTGAGGAAAGCAGCTTGTCATTTATCAGAACACAGACAATGAAATGCAGCAAAGGCAGTGTGTTTTCAAAAACTAAAGGCTGTTGGTGGTCAGGGACGCTCTTGTTGGTTAGGTCTAGTTCACCTGGCTGTAAGTCTGTTTGCTGGCTCCTGAAGCACATACAGCGTGCAAACATCCTTCAGTGGTTGGCAGATCCAAGGGAAAAAGCTATAGAGTTTGAAGGCTGGAAAGAGATGCCAGCTGTGAGTGTTTCTATGCAAGCACTGGGCCAAGCCCTTTAATAGCCATATCTTAAGAATTGTCCACCATAACCTGTGAAGTAGATATGTTATCTCCCCTTTCAGATGGAGGGAATAAGTTCATCAGAAACGTAACCAAAGTTACAAGGCTAGAAATGCCACACTGATTAACTTCAAGCCTGTATTTTCTGGGACCAAATGCAGAGTGTTTAACATTTCACTCTCCAGGCATCCATCTTCACTGACAGAGGCCAGACAAGAGCCAAGTCAGCCCACCACTGCCAAGAGGTGAGGCACATTCTGAAACATTCAGACACAGGCCCAGAATGCCTCTATTTCTGGCTCTTTATTTTCTGGATAGGAGTTTCTTCATTTTCCTTTTCTGTCTTAGATTTAAAGGGACTCTATACCCAGTTGAATACGCATCTTGCTAAAGATCTGTAAGGCACTGAAAGCAGGGGTGTGTAGTCAGACACCCTGGTGGGGACTGCCTGCAAAGAGCTGGGTCTCCAGAGTTCCTGCTTTGTTGCTATTTTACCCCTTGCTTCCTGCCTTTCATGCTCAACACTAACCACTCTCTCCATTATCATCACTGCCTTCATAAACAGCTTGTGGGGATCAACGTTGTATTCAGAAGTAGTAAGACTCATTTTTTTCAATGGGAATTAATTGAGAAGGTATTGTGTGATAGGCAGCATTGCAGGCAATGAAGACTCAGCAGCAATTAAGACAGACTCTGTTCTGATGGAGCTTGTTCTCCCCTGGAAGAGAGACACAAGACACTTTTAGCCTGGTTCTCTGTACTCGGTTTCATATACAGTGGAGAGGGATGGAGAATGAGTAGGAATGGGTTTGTAGATGATGAATCACCAAAGGCTGTCTAGGGGACTTGCCACTTAAACTGAGACCTGAAGGAGGTAGGAAGAAGCAAGCTATGCAGCCTTGTGTAGGCTGGGAGTGGGCAGCAGAAGCAGTAGAAGGGCCCTGAGGTAGGCTTCACTATGCTGATTCAGGAATGGGAAGAACATAGCTTAAGAGGGGGAAAGATTTGTAGGCATTGTCAGGCTTTGCTGGCCAGGTAGAAGAGTGGATTTCACCCTGGGTGTGCCAGGAAGCCTGACTTGAAAGTGGCATGCCCCGTGTTACCAAAAGATAAGTCTGGCCACAGGCTAAGGAACACATTGCTATGAATGTAAGCTGGGGAAGCTCAGGAGATGCTCTTCCTATGCTCCATACAGAAGATGAAGCAGATGGAGGTTAGGGATGCTGGAAAGAATGCTGGGAAGTGCAAGGGTGTTGGCTGGTGCTTAGCAGGAATTCCTAAAGGCTGCCTAGAGGGTTGAATGTGAACAGGGAGGAGAGGAGGAATCAGATGCTAGACAGGTCACTTTCTTTTTTAAAGATGTGTTTTATTTTATGTGTGTGGGCATTTGGCTGCATGTATATCTGTGTACCACTTGCCAGAGGATACCAGGGAGAGCATTGAATCCCCTGGAACTGGAGTGACAGTTGTGAGCTGCCATATGGGTGCTGAGAACTGAACCTAAGTTCTGTGCAAGAGCAGCCAGTGCTCTTAACCACGAGCCATCTCTCTTACCCCAGATGTCATTTTATTAATATAAAATGTGGCTCTCTGTCGGCAGTGTATAACCAAACCAGGATTGCTAAAAGCTGAAGAATTAAAATGTTTCATTCAAATTATTTTAATGTTGTCTCAAGAAAAACAAAAAGCAGATATCGTGGTGAAAGACAAAGGAAGCTTAGATAGATGAGCTCTGTGTGTGATTGTTCATTCACTTGGCACACAGAAGTCACCCTCATAGTACATTGGGTCTGTTAGAGATTTGGGGTGGGGGAGGGGGCTTTCAGGCATCATGGGCGGACTGTGTTGCTCCTGACATGACAGCAGTGCTGACAGCGATGTCTGATGGCTATCCAAAGGCATAGAGGCTAACTAAGTGTGAGAGTACAACTGAAAGTATGGGCTGATGATGCAAAAGGATCCACTACAAAATAACCATACAGCATGCGCACTGAGAAACTGCTGCACAGGAAAAGGGGGCAGAACTCTCAACTGCAGTAGCAGTCTGACTCCTATTCCTAAATCGAGCTGTTATATTAACGTAGTCAATTCTGTGTTAAATAAATAGTTACATACCATCAGTGTTGTGAGATTAATATATGATATATAGTGAAGACGGAAACTACATTCCCAACAAGTCACCTGATAAAGAAGATGGGCACCCATCCCCCACCCCAACCACCACCCAGGACTATCTGCTTTCATTCTGTGACAAGAGCTTCCTGCTTTTTCTGGGAGATAGTGGCTCTAGTGGCAGTTGGGTTGTCTTGCCCACAGTGAAGCAATCAGATGTACAATTGTTGGGACTCCAATCTGAATTTGACATCAACATTAGTAAATGTTGGGTCAATGCACCCAAAACCTGTCAAGGACCATTTTAGAAGACTACAGTCCGTTTCCCTACCTCAGCTGTCAGAGCAGCCTGGTCCCGGTGAATCCTAGTTCTTCAGCTGTTTCTCAGCAAGTTGTCAGTGACTGCACTCTCCTAATAACTCTTGCCTCCCTTCCCCCCCTCCCCCAGGGAATTAGCAGAGGTTCATTTCTGTTGCTTACAAATTATCTCGTTTTCATTAAAACTCTGCTCTTAATAAAAACTGTGTTTAAGCAGAAGGATGTGAGAATGGCCTTCTGTGCTCTGAGTATCTAATTCCAGCTGTGACTTCAGGGTGATTGTGCCAGGCATCTGTGTGTTTACAAATGGGTCGCACATCAGTTCTGGTGACGGTCACAGAGGGAGTTTCTCTGGTGTAGCTGCTCATTTAAAGCAATGGTGCTCTCATGCTCCAAGCTGCCTTTATATAGGGTTCTTAAAGCAACAGCTCTTTGTCTCATCCAGGTCCACATTCACCTTGCATGTCTTTTTTGACTTTGCGTTCACTCGTGGCTCAGTGTCGTTCTGTCTCTTTTAAGAGACTCTGTAATACTCTAGATTGGGCTTACAAGCACATTGAGGGGAATAGGCCATGAAGACATGGCTGTTTGGCAGGCGTGAATAGGGTCTGTCCTAGCATCCAGCCTGTGGGGAAAGAGGAGGGTTTATTCTGAAAGGTGGGAGAAGGAACTGTTCTTTTGTCGATTTTTTCAAATATGTTCCTCTGCAAGGTAGACCCGTTACTGCCATGATGCTACCATGGTTGAAATGAAGGATCTACATACAATTTAAAGAAGACAGTCACAAGAAGTAGACAGAAAATAATGCCACCAAAGCCAAGAGCAGCTTAACTTGTAAATGACATGAAAGACAGGAGGAGTAGGAAGATAATTTACTTATGCAACCTAGTTCATGCAGAAAGGGATGTTGGGGAGGCAGTGTGTACTTAACACATAAGCAAGGTATTAGTAAAGTGTGAGCAGTGTTCTATATAAAATGTAATGTGTCGGGCAAGATGGCTGAGACAGCATTGAGTTGTGATTGAAAGACATCTCAGCCACTTGTCTCAAACTTTTTAAATGACAGACGGATCCATGCTACCCTGAGCAAGACCTTTACCAAGCATTTCCACTGTCAGCCTCTTCCCTGCACCCCTTGCCGTCAAGTTTTAACTGATTGTGGCTGATGATTTAGTCCTCATTTCCGCTTGATCTGGCAGCTTTCAAAACAGTATATTCTCCATTCATTGTGCCTTCATGCTGTCAGTGTGCATGGTCAATTCAGGCCAAGACCTCACAGGCACTCCAGGAAACCTGTGTCTCTTTGTCCTTGCTAACTGGGCTAACCAGGAATGAGGCAGCAGCTTCCTTTGGCACTGACTGGAGGCCTCTTGTCTTCTGCAGGTGGGTGAAAGGTCCAGACCCAGAAAACTAGTGATAGAATTCTATCAGAAGGAAGTCTCGTTCAAGCCAATAAGCATCATGAATAAATCAAAGCAACATTTGAGGATGGAAGGGAAAGGATTAAACACATAGACTGTGTAGTTAGAAAAGCCTCTCAGAGGAGGTGACATTGAAACTGAGCATGACCTTGGTTGGATTTAAGGCTCACTCCATGAGATAGAGCCCATACCTGACATTGCAGAAGTGCCCAAGAACCTGAGACCAGATAAGCCATAGATCCTAGGGGAAAAACATATTAGTATTAGTTATCTAAAGAACACAGCAATGAATGACTCTTAATGAAATGCTGCTGTACCCCTAGATGGGCACACTACCCAACCCTCATCACAAAAGCTGCTTTTTAAATCGATGGTAATTGACACAGAGACCCGCAACAGGACAGTGTGCTGATGGGAGAGACTCTGGAGCCCTCAGCCCTGAATGGGATGTCTTTATCATACCTGTCCCCCCAAGACTCCATGATCTGTGCACAGAAGGAGGTGGAAATATTCTAAAAGCCAGAGGTGGCAAGTTGATGACTCCAGGGAGAGTATCTTCCAGACACAAGAGGGCTGGTGCATATATGAACCCACAGAGACTGACAGTACACACAGACAAAGTGCCAGTAGGGAGGAGGGAAGGTGGACATGAAGTCCCACCCCTAGCTGAGGAGCCATCCCCAATTGATTGCTGTGTGGAAAGGGAAAGTCGGTGTTCTCCAATGGAATCATACTCCAGGGCAACCCCATGCCCAGGCATAGTTGGCTAACACAAAACAGACTATATTTTGTTTGTGTACTTTCTGTTTGGCACTTTTTGTTTCTGCTTTCTCTTTGAGAGAGAGAAAATGAAGCAGGGTAGGTAGGGAGGTGGGAGGGACCTGGGGGGCGTTGGAGGAGGGAAAAGATTATGATCACATGGTATTATATGGAAATTGGTTTTAAAGAAATTTGTTTAAAGAAACTGAGACATGAATGCTGTGTAAGAGATTTGAGGACAGAATGGATCCTGTAGCGGGTACAACAAGGGTGAAGGCCTCGAAGCTTGGCTTGGAGCTAGCAGAGTGTACTGTCAGAGAGAAGCAGGTTCCATGTTGTAACATTGGGACCCTGGAAGAAGTTCTGAACTAGAAGAGAAACCTTCAAGTGTGCTGAGCATAGAAGTTACATGGTTAGGGATCATTGTCTTCTTTTGTTTATTCTGTCTACCACAGGTGCCTCTAAACAGGCTTAACCCATTAAAGAGACCTCTCACAACTTCTGGTGTGATCATAACACTCTCACATGCATGTGAACCTAACAAAGGTGGCAAAATGGCACCTTTGTAGCTAGAAAACCTAGGACCCTAAAAGGACCTGGAAGGCTGGCTGGACCACAGTCTATGTATACTATTCATCCTCTGCTTAGATTCTTCTAGTTCACTGTTTTCTATAATTTAAAAAATTAAATCATTGTAGTTCTCAGGAGGTGGAGATGGGAGGATCAGGAGTTCAAGGCCACTCTCCCTACATAGTGAATTCAAGGCTATATGAGACCCTATCTCAAAAAAAAAAAAAAAAAAAAAAAAAAAAGAGAGAGAGAGAGAGAGAGAGACAGATAATTTCTCCTCATTCTTTCTGCTATAAAGTAAAAGTGAGTCCCCACTGATGATTTATCTCAGTGGTAGAGTGCTTGCCTATCATGTTCAAGGCCCTAGTACCACACCACATACCAAGTAATAGATTCTGGAGCACTCTACGATTTGGGACAGCCCTATATGCCTAAAGGGTACAAATATGTCCCTTGGCAGTTGGGTCAGGATGGATTTAAATGTTCATCAGAAACCACTTAGATAAGGAAGACTTGCTACATGATCTCCCAGGTTGTTTCCAAATAATACTAGAAGCCTCCTGAGCCTATCACCTGGCTTCTGTCAGAGCCTTGAGGATTACCAGCCCATGCATGTCTGCAACTAACTTCAGATGCATTCCTCTCCTGCCCTTCATTTAGGTCAGTAGACATAAATAGATATGAGGAGAGATGGCTGTGGCCCAGTTCCAAATACCTGTGCAAATATCAGCTTCATTCTGCCCTGCGATACTTAATTTGGAATGCCCACACATATTGGTTCTAATCCCATCATCCCTCAGTGACACATCCCTTTTTACTCTTAACTACTAAATAGCTTTGTTTTGATACTAACATTTTTATGAAATTGTGATTAAGTTACAACAAGATGTTCATGAACAAGACTGCTTAAAGATGAGTTTCTGAATACAGATTACATTTTGGAGGTTGTCACAGATAGCGTCTTTACACAACACTATAGTTGAGGCTTTAAAAAGTCTTTAATTGGTGGCTGAAAGTAGTGGCTTAATCCCAGTACTTGGGAGACAGAGATAGGTAGATCTCTGAGTTTGAGGCTAGTCTGATCAATATAATGAGATCTAGGCCAGTCAGAACTACATGGGGATAACCTGTCTTTAAAATGAAACTAAAGCTTTGATTAGAAATTGACCATGAGTCTAGGAAAGGATAAACATTAATCCAATAAAATATGTTTTGTGTAGGACTTGCTCCAACCTCTTGAGAGCCTTGCTTTTTACTTTTATAAGTGAAACACTTAACAGAGGTAGTTTAGGGGCCGAGTCTATCACTTAGAACACCTCTGGTCATCCTGGGATCTCTTGTCTTATCCTGCTACTGTAGAGCAAACATTTGTGTGCCCCATCCATTCCTAAAATTCGTAATTTGAAACCTGGTCCTAGTGGGATGGTAATAGGTGGGGCTTTGATTGAGTGATGAGGGTAGCCCATTATGAATGGCATTAGTTCCCTTATGAAACAGACCCAGAGAGCTCCTCTGTCCTACCTATGAGGGCACAGTGAGAAGACTTTAGTCTATGAACTAAGTCATGGGCCCTCAGTACTTAACATTTATCAGTGCCTCCGGCCTCAAGAACCCATGAGAAATATATTTTGGTTGCTCAGGCTGTCTGATCTATGATGTTTTTGTTAGCAGAGACAATGGACTAAGACATTTGATGTTGCAAATGCTTGAGCATAACATTTTTTTGTTCTGATTTGTCTTATTAGAAAATTCAATGGCCATGTCTTTTTAGTGCATATTTAGTCATGAAGAGAACTGGTTACATAAACATACACAGATGATATGTTTGGTCATTTGGATTATATTAAGAAATTGAGGACAAAGTTTTACTCAGATTTTCAGTGAACAGCCACTGTATACATGTGTGTTTTCCTTCTCTGCAACACAGTGAACTTCCTCCAACTTTCCTCACTTCCATGTTCCCCTTCCAGAAAACAAAACTTCACATGTACATGGTAGCCACATTTCTTTCTTCAGAGGACGAACACTTTCTTTTCTTAACTATTTCCAAGAATCCTTGGGCTTTTTGGAGTATCATCACTTGTTACTAAATATTGTTCATATTGTTGCCCACTCAGTGGTCATCACGAGAAAGAAATAATTTGATATAAATAAATAGACTCATATGTTTTAAAAAAAACTATCCTGCACTTAATAAACTACAAATATACAATGAAGGGGCAATAGATGAAGTCTACCTATATATGGGTATATAATTTGGAAGTAAGTTGTTTCCCTTTTAAAGGGGATTATCATAGGTATAGACACATGCATCTGTGTGTGTGTGTGTGTGTGTGTGTGTGTGTGTGTGTGTGTGTAGAATGAGTGCCATTTCAGTCCTATTAAATAGACATGATCACTGTTGAAATTCTGGTGTGCTTCCTCACTCTCTGATGGAGGAAACTTCATAACCAGGCACTCTCTGAATAAGGCAGATATTCTGGTAAAATTGTGTTATTAGCTTTTATCTCACAGGAATGACACTTAATGGGCAAGTGGATGGGGTTTAAAAGAGAATCTTTGGATTTTGGAGCAAGTGGCCACATTGACATTCCTCAGATTTTCAAGGTACATGTGTAGCCCTTCATCTCTTAAAAGTGACCTTGGCTATCCCCTATTGAACTTTGGGTTAAAGAATATGTCTGCAAGTGGACAAAATAATGACTTTTCAGTTATTGGAATGATGGACTGCTTCTTGTTTGTGTCTTACCATGTGCCTGGATCAGGAAGGTTTTCTGAACTGCATTAAGTATTGCACTTTCTTACTTCTCTGCTTTCATGAATGGACTGCAAATGTGTGATGCATTTGTTTAACTCTGTGAAGCTGTGTTACTTTGCCTGTATGAAACACCTGATTGGTCTAGTAAAGAACTGAACAGCCAGTAGCAAGGGAGGAGAGAGAAATAGGTTGGGGCTGGCAGGCAGAGAGAATAAGTAGGAGAAATCTTGGCTTAAGAGATGAGAAAAGAGGGAGGAGCAAGGAGAGGAGGAGGAGAGGATGCCAGGTCCAGCCACCTGGCCATGCAGCCAGCCATGGAGTAAGAGGGAAAGAAAGACACATAGAATAAAGAAAGGTAAAAAGCCCAGAGGCAAAGCGTAGGTAAAGATAAATGGGATAATTTAAGTTAGAAAAGCTGGCTAGAAACAAGCCAAGCTAAGGCCGGGCATTCATAGGAATACATTTTCGTGTATTTATTTGGGAACTAGGTAGTGGGCCCCCAAAGAGTAAAAAGGACAAAGGAAAAAACAACTTCAGCCTGGTCTACATGGAGTTCTAGGTCAGCCAAGGCTACATAGTGAGATTCTATCTTAGAACAGCAATATGTAAAATACAAGAAGGACACACTTTCTGTGTGGGGGAAGGGTGGTCTGTACATTAAATCAACATTACAAATAAACCTCAGTAAAGACTTTTATTTTTCCTTTGATGGCCCTTGGTTAAACTTCATAGAACTCCCTGGAGACCCATGGTCGGGAAGTGGCCAACAGACTAGCTCACAGGACCAGTCCTGTGGCTACACAGCCATGCTCACTCATGTACCTGTTGCCTGTGATGGCTTCCTTGCTGCCACACTGACCTCTCAGTAGCTCTGGCAGTCATCGTGTGACCCTCAAGGCTAGGCTATCTGCCAGCTATTATGTATAGGAGCCCTTCTAGAAGAGTCTAAAATGTTTAGAGATCCATTGTTTTGTACACTCCCAGAAATCATTAGTCACACATTTAGTGAATCCTTGTTATATAGCAAGCTCTCTTCTGGATGGTGGGAAATACAGCATTGACTTAGAAAAACATTTTCCTCAGCACTGACACAAATAAATGAACATGTGTGTCTCACACAGCACGAAATCCACATGGGTGCTGCATTGATGAGAAGCCCGGGTTAACTACTCCTGGTTGCGTGTTTAGGGTGGATACTAAGGGGTCGTTACCAGCTACCTATTGCTCCCCGTGCTGAATGGGTTTGATGGTGGCAGTACCTGTTTTAGAAATTATGCTTAAGTACCTATGCCAGGAGCCACTGCCAATACTGTGTGGAGCAGTAAAAGAAGACACAGAATGAACACAGAATGTGGCAACAGGTTCCTCCAAGTGAAAGTTTTTAACTTGAAATCAATAGGAAGACTAGAAAGCTACAAAACTAAATTTTAGTTGTAGGCTGTAGAGTTTTTACAGCACCATAACATAAACATAAGCCTAAGGGAACAACATGATGTCCACTAAGGTTACAGGAGATTTTTTTTTTTTTTTTTAATAGCTGGGAGCAACCCATGGTTTTGTGTATTTTATTTGCTTCGTATAAGTCACTGTGTTGGGGATGGAGAAATACTCTGATTAGATTGGGAAGTTTTTAAAGAAGTTAAAGTCAATGCTGAATCAGCAGAGAGGAATGTGGGCATGGTTCTATTCTTATAGGATAATGGCCTCACTACGGACAATTTTGTTTATTTTTGTTTCATTCCTCATTTAAACATGAGGGCGTGCTTTCCTCCATTCTATTTTAGAAAACCCATGACATAAAATAAACCACTGTGTAGACTTGTCATCTACTCCAGTTTACATCTCTGGCCATGGGTGGGGGTGGGGCGGGACTATAAGCAAAAATACTAAGTATGAACTTTAGCACCAGTATAATTTTGTGGCTTTTTAGGAAAAGAGAGAGAGAGAAAAAAATCAACTTGCCTGAGTCATTATGAATACTAAAATGCTGCAACATTTGGAACAGATTTTGAAAAGTGGACTCCAGATCCGTTTTCAGACAGTAGAGATACCTGATGTTTTGCTTGTTTTTAGACAATAAGCTCCATGTTGTAAAAGATGGCAGAGTTCTCACAGTCCCTGGGGGAGCAAAGCTAATTCCTGGTTTGTGGGAGCATGTTTGTATTGCAATGATCTTAATTTACCCATAAATAAATTATTCTCTTCCAAGGCCCATATAAATATAGTTTTAATTGCATGCCAACTGTTACACCCAGAATTAGACAGCTCTGGTCCTTCTCTGCCAAGGGGAAGAGGTGTTCTGGAATATTCGAGTTGACATTTTTGTGGCTTTGGGGACACTTTGGGAGAGAGAGGAGGCAGACTTGTTTTAGATGAGTTTGTGGAAAGAGACCTTGCTTCTAGGTCAGACAGAATCCATGTCCAAATGTTTCCTAACAAGCCCAGTAACGATGCCAACCTTTTTATCTTTGCTTTTCCTTTGAACCCCCATGGTCCATTTGCACAAATGAAGCCACGGAGTGAGTCAGAGATTGCCCTCCTGGCTTCTTCCTGTGCTCAGTCTTCCTTAATTAGCAGAAACAGACCTCGTTTAGAAAAGATGTTTGTGCCCTGATGACGAAGTGCCTTCAAATAGTTGCCCTCTAAAGGAAAATGTAGGGCAGTCTTACAAATTAACTCGAGCACCAGGGTATATAGGCCAGGTGTGGAATTAGGTTGGCCCCAATAGAAGTGAGGTTAGGAGCCAGACAGGGATTTGAACACCCTGTCAGCACTCCCCCACCATTTCATCCCAACACAGCAACTGAGGGCTGGAGGCAGGAGCTTCCCGCTTTCATACTGGGAAGACAGAGAATAAGGATATGTGCCTCACTGATTTGCCTTTTAGATGTGGGATGCCTTTTAGAAAGTGGGTAGCAAACACAGTTGCTGCCCTTTCTCCAGTTCCTGGCAAGTGAAACCCATACTTTCAGCTCTGCTTTTCTCCTGTCCTGTTTTTCTTCTGTGGAATGATGAAGGCTGATGTACCAGGGTAGGTTTCTTGTGAGGCAAGAGGATAACACCGAACTCAAAACATAGTGATTTTTCTTAACAAGCAATTGCTAGAAAGCACTGGGTATCGAGTGTGGTGATAGATAGACATCAGGCATTCATGTCTAACTTTCTGAAAACATTCTTTATGCCCTGAGCTAAGCACCAGGTGGCTTTTAATCCTCATTTTATATTTTAAACAATTTTAAAAGCTGGTCTATTAAGAGGATTATTCAAGCAGTCTTGAAGGATTTCCTGTTTTCTTCAAACACCGGTTAAAATGCAGGTGCTTGGAGCTAGGAATGTCGCTCAATGGTTGAGTATGTACTTACCATGTAGAAGGCTCTGGATTTAATCCTTGCCACCAAAATAAACAAAGCATTTACTTAGACAAATCCAGAATGCTGACTACTTGCAATTCTTAATCTTGCCATTATAGTAATGTTCGGTTAATAGAATAATAATTTGAATTCTCCTTTGGGAGCACGTAGATTTTCATTTCTCTTTAATCAGCCCTTGTTCACGTTTACTGTGCCTTGAATTTTCTTTTTTTTTTTCCTGGTAGATCTGTTCTTCCGTGTTTCTGGGCATATAGAAGAAAATTTCACAAAATTGACCAAAGCTGCTTCTTATGTCTTGCCCAGTGTCACTGTATCAAAAAGTGTTATGATACTATTTTCTCTCTTGGTCACTTTAAATATCCTAACTCCCTGGTCAGTTATATCTCAGAGTCAGAAAGAGGTGGAATGAACTCGAAGCCTTAGAAATAGCAAGTTCTTGAGCTGATTCCAGACATGGTGGGTTCAGCCATGCAGTACTTCATTGGTAGGTCTAGCTATGCAATACTGCAGTGGTAGGTTTAGCCATGTAGGACAGCAACGGCGGAATCAGCATACAGTTCTGCTGTGGGTTTGCAGCAATGGGTTTATCTTTCTGTACATGTAGCTCTTTTATAGCTTCCCAGGGCACACCTATATGCTTGTTTCCCTCATGTTCACAGTTGCTCTTTCAGAAGGAATTGCAGCAAAGAAAGGTGTCAAGTATCCCTCCAACCAGCAGGCCCTGTCGCCTTTGATCCATTTGTCCACATAATCTTTCCCTGAGAACACATACGCACGCGCACACACGCACACATGTCTGGATGCATGTGTAACTCCTCTTTGACACATGTGGTTCATCAGTGTTCATGCACCCGCTTGTCCCACTCTATAGTGCAGTCTTGGTCATTGTTGTAAGTCAGTGCATCAGGCTGCTTTTTCTAAAAGCTAGTTTTCTTCCTTTGCTTGTTGCACATGAGTGTGATTTTTCACTCAATGTGTTTTCAATATTGTTAATTAATTATGCATAATCAGGGAAATTATTTTCATATGTGAAATAATATATTCAATATATTCACGCTTTTCTTGCCTTCTTCCCCACTCATTCTGATCACTTTCTTCCTAAACAGCTTCTCTTCCATTTTCATGTTTTTTTTTTTTTTTTTGCGGGGGGGGGGAATGGGAGTCCAGTTTTATTTCAGTATCTTAGAGGATCATGGGTGGAGGCATGCTTATAAGCCTACCAGTGTCTATAATAGTGGAGAAAGTGACTTCCCCCTTGTCAACCACTACCAATGTATAAATCCTTAAAGAGGTATAAGATATAGACAGATACAATTTCTCAGTGCTTGAATCTCTTTTTAATGAATAGAAACAAAACAAACCCAGAATTATAGATCGAATATTTCTCCTAGGTTCAAAATCTCAACCCCTAGAGTCTAAATCTCTGGAAATAGGGCTAATACAGAAGGAATTATTATAAAATGGGGCAGTAAGGATGGGGCCCAGATCCATTTTGTGTTAGTATCCTTTAAGATCAGACACTGAAAAACTCCCCTTAGTCACAAAACTTACACATCAAGTAAAGACTCAGCTAGGAAGAAAGCACTCATCAGAAATGGAATCAGCTAGCACATTGACATTTTTGTTTTTATTATTATTATTATTGTTGTTGTTGTTGTTGTTGTTGTTTCCAGAACTGTCTCTGGGATGTTGTTATAGCAACTGATTGGACTATGACAGGTGAATTCCATGGTGTTCCAAATTCCTTCTCTGTTGCATCCCTCCCTTTTTTGGGTTTTGACACATAAACAAAACAAAAAGGAGGAAGAGGGAAGGAGGAGAAGGAAGAGGAAAGAAAGGGGAAACGGATGTTGTCTGGAGATTTGTTTTCTTTTGAGCATGTTTGGCAGAAACTATGTTTCCAGGCCTAGTATAAATAAACACCAAATTAAGGTCAGACAGTCTCAATAGTTGTTGCTTTAAAGTTAGGAAGATATCTGATCTGAAGACCTTGGCAGATTCTTTTTTTAGTTCTGTTTCATGGACCCAGGAAAGAAAACAAAAGCCAGGATGAAGCAGTGTCTATCCTAGAACCAAGTAAGAGGGGTTGGGCTTTAATAGGTCTCATGTTGATCAATGACTTCACCTTTGTCCACCCAGAACACATGCCCACCCCTTTAGATGATATTCTGGGTGCTGGGATCCTAGAGTTCCCTGCCCATGTGGCCCCAGCTTTTTGAGAGTGATCAAACCACCACCGTTTGCATTTGGGGCCCTCAGGTGGGCATTTGTTGTAGAGGAGCTGTAGTGAGCAGAGAGGACCCATGGGGGATTCTCAGCAGTGCTCAGGATGCTCTTTTTAGTTTGAGACAGGATTAGGACTAGGCTGAGTTGAGTAAATGTCAATAGCTCAATATTGTCTCTAATAAGTGCTTTTCAATATTCTATAATTATTTAGCTTTGCTGGTTCAGTCCCAGTCCCCATGGGCTGTGTTAAAAATTAAAAAGAAAAACACCTGCACATTTAGCACCATTCTATAATAGAAATATGAAGCATTCTTAAGAGATGATTAATAGTGGTGCATAAAAGATTTCTGGGAAAAACAGATCATAGAGATTAAGGTAAGGAGTGACCGACAGGAAAAGTTCCTGCCAAAAGAACCAAGGAAAAGCTTGGGCAGTAAGAGACCTATCACAGTCTGGATCAGAAGACCCAGTAAGTGCAACATCTTAGAATACAGGTTAGGTTTGGTCTTCAGAATCTTGTGTTTGGAGCCTCTCATCCTTGGACGGAATGGTGGGAACTTTGATGCTACTGAATAGACTTGTGGCTGTCCAGGGATGGACCATGACTTGTTCCCAGTTTTTGCTGTTGGTCTAGTAGTGACCTTTGAAGTGAGTAAGAAGTGTAAGAGAGCTCCTGCGTCTGTGTGATGAAAACAGGAAGCCATCAACAGTCTTTGACCTTGACTCACAATTTACCCTCAGGCTCCGAATTAGCTTGTTTATTCTTCATAATTTAATGAGCTACTGCTCCATTTTGCAGGTGAAAAAACTAAAGTGCAAGGTGATTTATTAACTTTCCTGAGATGTTGTAACTCCTGTGGAAGAGTCAGAATCCTGTTGTCTCTACAGCAGTTCTGGTGTCTTCCCTTATTCTATCAGAATATGCTCTCACATGATGGGAAAGGCTCTGCTGAGGCAGCATCTGCAGACCTCTGCCATCTGCACAGCATAGATGAGCAGAGATGGCGCCTATCTACTGAGCACTTACTGTTTGTGGCTTGGTTTTGTTCTCAAGCATTCTTTAGATGGCCTTTTTCTGTGTGGAAATGAAGGCTTTGAGTAAATCATCTGCAGAGCTTTCATAGTTATGGGCAGAGCCACAGATTCAGTTTGATGCTTTGTGACTCCATAGGTTCTTAAAAATTTTATTTGTGTGTGTGAGATTGTGTGATACACGTGCTAACAGCTCACTCATGGAATCCAGAAGACAGTCAAGGGAAGTCAGATCTCTCATTCTGCCATTTGGGTTCCAGGGATTGGACCCAGATTATCAGGCCTGGCAGCAAGCACCCTTACCTCTGAGCTATCTGACTGGTCCCATAGACTCTTAAGAACACCACTATATTAGTTATCTTTTGCATTGTGGTGACAAAATACTTGCAAGAGTAGCTAGAGGGAAGATGAGCTTATTTTGACCCATAGTTAGAAGGGACAATCTGTCACCAAGAGAAAGGCATGACAATAGCATCAAGTGAATGATCACATTGCATCTACAGTCAGGAAGCCGAGAGTGATGCATGCTGGTTCTTTACTGTCTCTCTCCTTTTTGTTCCATCTGAGACTGAAGCATATACTAATTGGGATGAAACAGAAAAGATGAGCATGGCACCTATGCAAAGATGACACACAAATTCATGGTGCAGTCCACTTTTTTAAAGGGGTGATCACTTCCTTCCCATTTCCCACCAGTGGTGACGGCTGTATAGGTTATCAGGATGTGGCCATCTTGCTTCCTTGGGGAACCACCCCAGTTGGGAAACAGCAACATGAGGAGAGTGAAGATAGAAAAGAGGATAGATCCTTGATGACATCTTTGGTTGTTGTAATTATTATTGCTGGTTTGTTTGTTTGTTTTTGAGCCAGGTTCTCACTTTGTAGCGCTGGCTGGCCAGGAACTTTCTATTTAGACCAGGTCAGCCTTGAAGTCACTGAGATCCACTTGCCTCAAACTCCCAAGTGCTGGGCTTAATGGCATGCTCCACAGTGCCCAACTTGGTGACAGTTTTGGAACAACACATTATGTACTCTGAAGGCTCTTGTCTTAGGGATTCTAACAGCATCTCTGCTTCATGTGTCAGCCATTTCTGCTTGTCCTATGTGCCTGACAGGGCATAACTACACCAATTAGTACCATCAGTCTGCCATCACATCATTAGTACTTGATGACTGTCCACTTGTTCCAGACAGTGTTGAGCTTATTTGTGCATTATGTAATTCAGTCCTCACTACAGCCTATGTGTTTTTTCTTTTATTATTTCTGTTTTATACACAATGAAATTACAGCCCAATGGAGTTAATCTGTCGAAGGAGTCACAATGGGAAGTCACTGAACATCTGAAGTCCCAGACACTTAACTTTGTTTGCTTTTTGTTGTTTTTATTATTGATTCTTACAGTCCAACAGATGCTTCCATGTCTTTGTTTTGTTGATGAGAAACTTGCAGATTAAAGAGGTTAAGGTGTGCCCTGCAGTTGGTCAGTGGAGGGCACACACTGAGGCCTTTCTGGTTGCAGACCTGTGGCTCTTCTCAGACTGATGCCCCTACTTGCTGTCAGCTTTTACGTTAGCGCTTTCTTCTCCACCCCTTCCCTGTGCTGTTCCTCTCCTCCAGGCTTTGCTCTCTTCTTGTTGACTACTAATGCTCATGTATATTCACAAGATCCATAACCACCTCTGTATCACCTAGAAATAAGAATTGTGCTGGATAGTTTTATGTTAACTTGACACAGGCTAGAGTCATTAGAGAGGAGGGAACCTCAATTGAGAAAATGCTTCTTTAAGATGGAGCTGTACCCAAGGCTGTAGGGTATTTTATTAATTAGTGATTGATGGGGGAGGGACCAGTCCACTGAGGGTGGGGCCACCCCTGGGCTGCTGGTCCTGGGCTCTATAAGAAAGCAGACTGAGCAAACCATGAGGATCAAGCCAGTGAGCAGCATCCCTCCATGGCCTTTGCATCTGCTCCTATCACTTCCTTCAATGATGAACAGTGGTGTGGAAGTGTAAGCCAAATAAACCCTTTCCTCCCCAAGGTGTGTTGGTCATGGTGCTTCATCAGCACAATAGTAACCCTAACTAGAACAGGTATCCTGGCTTGACTCCTGCCTTTTGGCAATTTTAAACCTGTGATGAAAAGATGCAGACCTGAGCTGTGGCAGCCACCAAACAGGGAAACTCACACAATTCCTTTCCAGCTTGTTTCTGTCTACTGTGCCAAGCACTGACTGGAATGCTTCCCTGCATACAGCTCTTGGGCTGATACAGCTCAAACACTGCTCTTGTGTATAAATCAGATGGGGTGGGGAGAAGAAGGGGGCACCTCTACGTATTTAAGCCAAGGCAGAATTGAATATTGACAACATTTTGTTAGATTTTTAAATTTTATTTTCTATGTTTGAGTGTTTTGCCTGCATGTATGTCTGGGCATAACATGGGTGCCTGATGCCTACAGAGTTCAGAAGAGATTGTTCAGTTCCCTGGAATTAGAGTGACAGATAGCCTTGAGTTACCATATTTGTGCTGGGAATAGGCCATCTGGGAAAGGGTTCTTAACTGCTGAGCCATCTCTCCAGCCCCAGAATACTGAAGATGTAAATACACTGTCTACAAATCAGATCCATATGGGGAAAAGAAAGATGGAAAGACACATTGCTAACTTCAGTGATAGGGAGTGGGTCTAGAGCAGTGGTTCTCAACCTTCCTAATGCTGTAGCCCTTTAATACAGTTCCTCATGTTGTGGTGACCCCCAACCATAAAATATTTTCATTGCTACTTCATAACTGTAATTGTGCTACTGTTATGTAATCACAATGTAAATATCTGTTTTCTGATGGTCTTAGGTGACTCCTGTGAAAGGGTCATTTGACCCTCTGAAAGGGCTCTCAACCCACAGATTGAGAACCACTGATCTAGAGACTCAAATTCCTTTGCTGCCTCCTCTCCTGTAGGCTTCTTTCACTCGGGACCTTTGAGTTTTCTTCTGCCATGATCTCCCTTTCCTGTCTTCACACAGATCTGAGTGGATGACCTTCTTTTCCAGGTTTCAGTCTAAATCCTGCGCATTTCCCAGGAAGCATGAAGCCTTTTGAAATCCACCTGTTCACATAAGGCTCTTTCCCTAAAGTTAGTTGAGGCTCTTTTTCCTAAAGTTAGTTCCTCATTTAGGAGGTATGATGACTCAACTCCAACATGAACAATTGTGAAAACTGTTTCTACCCCTTCCCTAAACCCTTTAGGCTATGGTCTACTGACTGGACTTTGTAGCCACTGGCTCTTGAGGTGTCCTTGTTCATATTTTACTAGTCATTGTTACACAAGAAGATGGCACACCCTGGTGGAGGACAGCTAATGTTTTGTCTCACCTCCATCCTTCCTTCTTTCCCCTGGAGATATCACCTCAAATCGTTGAGTAGCTGGAGAAGGGCTTCCTACTAAACTTGACCATCAGTGTATTTCATCTCTCAAGTCATGTGATTTGCTGGAAAGTACTTATTCTGAGTATACCTTAAGCAAGTTCCAACATGAATCTACCTGGAACTGATGGGGCTTCAAAGAAGAAAGGGGAGGGGACCCAAATGGGAAAGAAAGAAAAAGTAGACTGCTGTTTGCAGAAGACATGGGTGTATCTCTGGAAAACTAACTGGAAATACGCCACCAAAACACAGGCCTAAACAAATTCAGCAATACTGGAAGGAACGTAATCAACATACAAGAGTCAGTGTCCTTTTATGAACTAAAACAGAACTCTCCACAAAAGGCACAAACGAAAAGTGCTATTTTAGTAACATTGGAAAAAAGAGAAAAACAAAACTAACAACAACAAAAATCCTGAGGATTGCATTCAACCAAGGAGGTAAACAGTCTGTAAACCCACACTATACAACTGTGATGAAATGAAACTCAAGACACAAATGGATAGTATAGCACATTCATGGATTGAGACAGTTGTTATTATTGAAATGCCCACATAGCTCATCACAATCTAGATAATTAGTGTGATCCCTATAACATTTCAGTATTTTCCACAGAAATAGGAAATAATCCTAAAATTCATATAAAACGCAAAAGACCCTGGATATCTAAGACAAACTTGATTAAAAAGAAGAAAGTTAAAGATCCTCTATGAAGCTATAGCAATCAAAGCAGCATGGCACAGCATGAAATTACACACATAGATCAATGGAGGAGAATAGAGAGCTGGGAATAAATTTGTGAGTTTACCATCAGCTGATCTTTAACAAAAGTGGCAAAGGTGTCAGTGACTATACATAAAGAAAGGATAGTCTGGGGTGGGGTGGGGGGGTGGAGAGATGGCTTAGCAGTTAACATGCACTGTTCTTGCAGAGGACTCAACGCTGGGTGGTTCACAGTAGCCTGTAACTTTAACTCCTGAATTTTCAGCCACCTCTGGCCTCCTCTGAAGGTACTGTACCCATGTGCACATAACCCCACCCAGACAAACACATAGAATTAAAGATTAAAAAAAAAAGGAGAAAAGGTAGTCTTATAAGTGGTCTTAAGACATCCATCTTGTGTGCAGAAGTCAACTTGAATGGATTAAATGTGTCTCTAAAATGTGAGGTTGGAAACTGTAAAATTATTAAAATATATAGGGGTAAGTGTCCTTGGCAATGATTGGCCTGGACAGTATTTTATGAGCATGACTTAAAAACAAGAGAAAAAGTAGAAATAGACTATATTTAACTTAAAATCTAAAGGCATTGCAAGCTGGTTGCAGTAGTGGACACCTGAAAGGGTCATGAGTTCAAGGGTCACGGAGCAAGAATCCAGCTCAACAAAAATTAAAAAAGAAATCATAAAATGCTAAGTATGTGATGTGGTGAGTTGATTAGTCTGACTTAGTAACTTAACATGTATATACATCAAAACATTCCATGCCATAATGCATACTTTTTTTAAAAAAAAATTTGCCAATTATACTATAATGAAGCTGTAGGGGGCAAAATGCTCTCCTTTTCTGGAGAGAAAATGTGTCTATATTTTCTCTAATTTTCTTGGGGAGGCAGAAGTCTACCAGTGTTCTGAAAACAGAGCCAAAATAAGTGAAATTCGATGAGCATTTAGCAAGAGAGAAGTGGATTTAGTTGTAACATCATTTGATCTGAATTATGGATCCAGCTATTCACTCTTGAAACGTTCATTTCCTGTAGACAATACATTTTTCTTTGCTTTTTCACTTATAGCGGGAGTCCTATCAACCAGAAACCAAAGCCTTAACAAGCAAAGTTCCCCAATCACTGTATTCTTTTTTTAATTAAAAAAATTATTTTTATTTTATGTACATTGGTATATGTCTGTGTGAGGGCGTCAGATCTTGGAGTTATAGACAGTTGTGAGGTGCCACGTAAGTGCTGGGAATTTAATCTGTGTCCTCTGAAGAGCAATCAGTGTTCTCAACCACTGAGCCATCTGGCCAGCCCCAATCACTTGTATTATGAGACCTGTGCTATGAGCTCATGCCTATTAAGGAAATAATGCTTGCCACCCAATAGCAATGGATGTTTCAGCTCCTTGGTACAGGAGGGTGAAGAGCCCAGCTTGTGACCTCGACAGCTTAGGCATTGCTTTGGATCCAACTGTTTTTGGTCCCTTCTGAGTGGACTGAGGGCATTTAGAACTTGTGACTATGCAGGAGGCTATTACAAGGTTGCATGTTTTCAGATAATAAAAGTTTATGATGAACATCTAACTTTGTGGCTGTGCCATGGGCTTTTGAATGGATGTGTGTACTCTATACTAGAGTGTTTAGGAGAAGTGAGAGACAAGCAAGGAAGAACACATTAAGAGAATTAAGCAATTGCTAACCAGAGGATGTAGCAACTTCAAAAAGTGGAAGCAGTACTTCTGGACATGACTCCTCCTCCTCTTCTCCCTCCCCCCCTTTCTCATTATTGTTTTGAATTTTGTTCTTATTTTGAGACATAATCTATAGTGACCTAGGCTGGCCTCACACTGGCTATGTATCTGAGGATGATATTGAACTCCTAATTCTGCCTTCAGCTCCCAAGTGGTGGGCCTTACAGGCATGTGGCACCATGCCTGGCCGAACTGCTGTCTGTGTTCTGCTCCCCTTCTTTTTGCTCTAGATTGAGTTGTCAATCTGTATAGCAGTCACTCCTGGCTGAACCCCTGGTTTGGCAGGAATTGGCCATCCATGTTGCCTGGAAGCCTCCTGCCTGTTTACTCTGGGAGGACATCCTGTGGCTCCAGCCTTATTAGACTTGACCTAGTGACCCAGAACATAGACCTGCACCTTCTATCTTTATTTGATCACCAGACCTTGCCATAAGAGATGAGATGGGATGAGGTTGAGGCTGCCTAGGGGTGCTAGTGCTGGTGGGTGACACAGGCTGGGGAAGCTCAAGGAGACATACTTTTCATTTGCTTTAACTGAAGGATGCAGGACAAAAATGAGTCAATTGTCAGCTGACCCTTGCTCTGCTAAGGCTCCAACCTTCAGTGAAATCCAAATCCCTCCTCTTCCCCTCTAAGCTCCCACCCTGGTTATGATCACACCATTGAACGTTTCTTGTGACTTCCTTAAACCACAACTGGGGCTTTGTGTGATGTGATGTTTTCAAGGGTCTGATGCACTCTGCCATGCTGTTCTCTAGGAGGGAAAAGCGATAGGAAGGACTTCTGAACTTCTCTGTTCGTTGTCTCTCGGGCCTGAAAACTGATACATTCCTTCAGTGTAAATGCCACCTCTTGAGAGGATAGTCTGTTAGTGGAAGATGTATGTAAAGTTCCAAGAAAGGTAATAATGCCCATAGGTTTCTCTTTAAACCAGATTCTTTCTGTTGCTGGGATAAACACCATGACCAGAAGCCATTTAGAGGCGGAAGGGTATATTTTAGCTTATGCTTCCAGGTGTCCTGTCCATTATTGAGGAAAGTTGGGGTAGGAACTCCAGGCAGGTGCTTAGCTAGATTTCTTACACAGTCCAGGCCCACAGGCCTATGGATGGGTCCTATCACATCAACCATTAATGGTCTCTCACATAAGTGATCATGGGACAATCAGTTGAGACTCTTCTCACATGATTCTAGGTTATGTCAAGTTGGTGACAAAATCTATCCAATGCAGGGTCTAGGGTGGAGGTGCCCCTGCAATAATGGAAAAGAGGGTAAATTTGCTTATTGCCACTAAATCATACACCTAACAATGGTGAGAACTGTTAAATGTTTTAATGCAGTGTGTTTTCCCACATTTTCTTAATGTTCAAGGAAAAAAAAAACTTTTAAAGGAACATTATCATCACTGTGTGGAGAGTTGGGGAGGGTGGGAGAATAGATTTCAGATGGCGCTTCATGTACCTCAGTTTTAACACACACGAACGGGCCCTCCTCCCACCAAGGTGTTGGGGCTCAAGACAGGTAAATAATTATTTTAAGGGATGTTACGTTACAGTTCTTTGGCTGTTGAAGCTCAATGATCCATGTTTATCTCCGAGGCATGATTTTACAAATCTCCTATTATCAAATCACCTCTCCCACACAGTGGTATAAAATCCAGGGTCCCGGGTTGTCCAGGATGGGGACGGGCGTGGCCAAGGCGGTTGTGACGCGGATACTTGGGGTCGCGAACCGTCGCCCGCTCCTGTCCCCATGGCGTCCGCCTCCCGCGCCCCGGAGAAGCTCCGGCAGATCCTGGTCCTCAACCCGCCCAAGGTCCTCAAGTTCAAAGGCCCCTTCACCTCTGTAGTCACCAGGCGTCTTAAATTGCGCAACCCGTCAGAGAGGAAAGTGTGCTTCAAGGTGAAGAGCACCAGCCCTTGCTGCTACTGCGTACGTCCCAGCAGCGGCGTCGTCGAGCCAGGCTGCACAGTGACTGTGGCCGCCATGCTGCAGCCCTTCTGCTATGACCCCAGCCAGGAAGTCAAGCACAAGTTCATGGTGCAGACAGTGTTTGCTCCCTCGGACACTTCGGATCTGGGGGCCGTGTGGAAGGAGGCAAACCCAAGTGAACTCATGGATTCGAAATTGAGGTGTGTGTTTGAAATACCTGAAGAAAGTGACAAGCAGGATGAAGGCTTGAGGCTGAGAAAGGCAGCCAGTCGCAACAAGCCTTGGCTTGCCTCTTCCATGTCCTTGAATCAGAGTCACACTCCGCCTCTTCCTGTTGTTCTGCTTGTGATTGGAGCAGTTTTCATTGGCTTCTTTCTGGGGAAATTCATCTTGTAGAATGAGGCAGGCACCGCAGTATTACCCCTTCCCCACAATTTGGACCAGAAAAAACATCTTTTTACCCACCATCTCATTGGAAGTATGACCTGCGGTGACCAACTTTATGTGTGTGTATAGTGTCACATAGGCTTCACATCTGATGATCTCTTGTGGTTGGAGGATGCAATTAAAAAAAAAAAAAAAAAAAGACACAACAAAATCAACCAACCAACCAACCAACCAACTGTTGGGCTACTGGACATTACATATTATCAGATCATTGCAAGTGAGTTGCGCATCCTGTGCATGGTAAAATGCAACAAGAATTGTTCTTTTGGTTTTAATAAGAGTTCAAGAATGGTTCAGCCTTGTAAATGTTTATTTTGCAAGTCCCTTTAGGTTTTACCTGTTGTGTTACTTCTTGAGATACAGTTTATTGAGATTTGCTCACCCGCTCGTTCAGGATGTGCCAAGAGGTGTTAAGTGGGGGAAATGGTATCTCTTATCACATACGCTAACAGTGCAAAATACCCCTATTCCTTCTAGGTAATTGTAGCCTGAGTTTTTCACCTTTACAAATCTACCCTGTGATATTTAACATTTTTTTTTTTAACCTGTTAATGGATTCTTTTCTTGGCACCTTGCGGTGTCTGTTGAGTCACTGGTGTGGTTAGAAGAAAAGTCCACTCTGGGAATTTTGAAATTAATATTGCGTGATTTTTCTCTTGCAATGAAGCACTTCCATATATTTCACTATTTGTAATTTAAGTCCCATTTATTGAAGAAAGAAATTGATAGGCTTTCAAGCTGTTCCGGTAGTCTAGACAACGGTAATTGATTTATTTTCCAGAAATATAAAATGATCATTGGAGAAGAGTACTGTATTGCAGTAGTTTGTGTATGTGTCATGCAGCTGTCTAGGGTCTAAGTTATTCCATTCCTGCCATTTTTTTCTTTCAATGTCTTCTCAAGGAAGACTTATTTGTCTAGATTATGAAGTACTTATTAACCAGCTTAATACTTCTATTACTTTGAAATGTATTTCATAATCACAATTAAAAATGGGGTATTTTTCTTTTTTTAACATTCAAAATGAGTTTCCATTATGGAAATTTAAAATCATTGAGCAAAGCCTGGGAATTTCCTTTGTGAAAAAGGACTTTTTCTTTGCAAGTTAAACTGTTAACGTTAATCATGTAAATCATGTATATTAAACAATATAAATGCTCACTCTGGGTTCTGATATTTTCTTGCACTTGGCCTTATGTCTTAATTTATTTTATCCACACTAAGAAAATTTTGGAATATGAGAAAATATATCACATTTTAAACTCACACTGGCCTAATGCTAGTGAATTTTTTCCCCCTTGAATTTAGATGTTGGTTTTGTAGAAGATGTTTTGTACCAGAGGGAGATTGGCTCTTGGGTTTTGATGTCGTACAACAAAATATGCCAGGCCAGATCTGTGAGTGCATTTTATGTAAGGGTGAAATGTTGCCAAGTATTTTGGTTGTCTTTTCATTTCAAATGTGTTGAGTTGGTCAGATTGTATGTGTTGTTAGTGTACTCTGTGGTATCTTTGGAACTTCTTGATTGTGTGTGAAAGTCCCTGAACACTACATGCCAAGGGCAGGCTCTTATTGTTGCTCTGTGCCAGATGTTACTGTTGCCTCCCTCCCCAATGATTGGAAAGGAAGATTAAAACAGTCTACATTCTCCATCCTGTAAGAACTGATTCTGTACTGATGGTCAGCATTCCCAGTGATAAGTATTGTTTGGTATTTTGTTTCTTTTAAGGAAAAATATTTAAACTTTCAAAAATGTAGAAAAGAGATCCCTTAGAATTCATCTTGTTTAGCCCTTTTATTTTATAGCCAGGTTCTGCGGGAGTAGGGGAGGTGGAATCTAAGTCCCTATGAGAGTAGAAGAGACTTTCCTGTGTTTTTATAGGAAGGGAGAGACAGAACTGAAAATAGAAATTTTATCTCCTGGTCTTCTTGTTTGCTCTTGTAATTTCATAGAAAAAAAATTCTGATTTGATAAATGGCTGAAATAATTAACAATACTTTTTATGAGGTGCGATTTTATTTATTTATTTATTTATTTATTTATTTATTTTCTGGGCATAGTAGTACTTGGCTGAAATTCTAACAATTGAAAAATAGAGGCAGGAGGGTCAGGAGTTCAAGATCATCCTCAACTACATTAGTGAATTCGAGATCAGCCTGAGTTGCTTGAGACCTTAGGGAGAGGGAGAAAAAGTGGGAGAGGAAGATTGGGGTGGGGGGAATCATATAGCCTAAGACTACACCAGGTTGATGTGTATATTTTGATGGTTAGTCTAGCTATATTTCTCATATTGATAATTGTCAAGTGCTGTTAAAATATGTTGTGTTTTAAGGTAGACAATTTATAAAATATGAAAAAATAAATAAGACATTGTAGTTGGTTGTTTTACTCTTTGACTCTTTCGGGGCCCTCCACCCAATTCCCAAATAATCACATGAAGGTTGGCTTGTTTCTAGCCAGTTTTTCTTAAATTATTCCATTTACCTTTTGCCTCTGAGCTTATCTTTCTCTATTTCTGTATGCCTTTCTTTACTTCTTACTCTGTAGCTGGCTGTGCAGCTAGGTAGCTGGCCCCTGGCACCCTCTCATCTTTCTCCCTTTCTCGATTCTCCATCTTTTCTTCTTTTTCTCCCTCTATTTATTCTCTGCCTGGCAGCCCCACCTAGCCTTTCTCCTGCCTAGCTATTGGCCTTTCAGATCTTTATTAGACCAGTCAGGTGTTTTGGGCAGGCAAAGTAGCACAGCTTCACAGAGTTAAACAAAAGCAAAGTAAAACAATGTAACACATCTTTGTATTATTAAACAAATACTCCACAGTATAAAGAATCTTAAATTAATATTCCACAACAGCATAGCTTCTGATTGTCCTATGTGCAGGGGTATCAGTTCCTAGTTCTTGGCTTATTTGTTGTTGCAGTCTAATTAGGGAAGCTAAATTTAGGGAGGGATACCTAAGAGCTTAGAGGTGGGGGTACTTTTGTTTCCCCTAATGAATGACCTTCTCCCCTCTCCCCTCTTTGCCTTGATTGTCACAAGCACTGGGCTAGTTTGGGAGACAACTGCAGTGACTGTAGTTCAGGCTTTATAATTCATTGCTCTCCAGGATTGTCAGTTTACAGCTTTATTAAGACAGGGTTCCCACAATTCTCGTTTATTGCAGGAAACGTGCATGGGTTGCAGTTTTCCTCAGAGACCAGCAGTGTTTTTCTGGATACTCTTTAGACTGCCTGCTGAGACCACAGCAAGGATACAAGTTTAGATTTGGGGACTGTTATTTTAAGACTGGCATTGATCAACCAAGGAGCGGACAGCACAGGCAGAAAAGATGTTGAAATGACAGGAAACGATTTAGAGTACAAGGAAGAGGAGAGGTTTAGCTTAGACAGTGGAAGCCCGGTTGATGTCTTTAAATGTTTAAACATCTGTCATGTGATTGGGTAAGAGCTCTTGTTTGAATTTTTCTAATGCCTAGACCAAGGCCAATAGGAAGAAGTTATAGAATGGCAGACTCCAAGACCATACATCAAGTTATGAGAAGTGATTTCCCTGGAAACAGAGTCCTCGATCACTCACATACCTAACCCAAGATGTGTTTATGCTAGAGCACAGTAGAAGTCCCTGAATTAAGGAGAACATTAACCCCACAGATTGCCTTTTGAAAAAATAAGAAATAGAAGTAACCTTAGCAATTATTATTGGAGTTTAGGAAACCGAGGTCCTGAGTAGTAATTTGATTTCTCTGATTCCCACTAATTTTGCAGAGGGGTCGATGGAGCCCACATTGCTAATCCATGTTCAATCATTCATGTTCCACCACACAGGCTGTACTCTCTAATAGCTCATGTGTGGTTCAACTTTTTTGACATTTTCCTCCCCCAAGGGCATCAGTCGAGTTAATGGGGAAAGGAAGAAAACTGAGCTGGAATGGTTCACTCCCTGCAAACCATTTACGGGAAACCAGTGCCATTTAGACTCTCCCTTTCCACCAATCGAATGAATCTTTTCATTGCAGAAAGAGGCACATCTTTCACTGATTGACATCAGCTGAGCGTTAATCTGTTCTCTACATAAGCTCCGACTTCATCTGATGGCCATCTCGGCTGAATATTGGTACATGGGTTAGAAACTCACTTCTGCATTGAGTCAGATGGGGAAAGGATTGATGAAAGTAGCAGAGCCACTCAGGAGAATCAAAACAAAACAAAAAATAAACAAACAACCCCCCCCAAAACCCTTCAGACATATTCTGAGATCGGCTGACTAAAAGACGTATTTGGCTCAAAAGGATGGACTGCTTGTGGGTTGATTGTAGACTTGGAGACCCTTGGGAGTCAGCGCTACATGTAGTCTGAAGCTGTCTTTACTGACACATCCTTCCTTGGTGCCAGCTAGATAGATTGGTCACTGAAGGGCCATTTGTGAAGTAGGAGCACCTCCATCACTATCCTTTCTAATTCCTCCAGGTGCGCTTCATGAACAAGAGTACCAGGATTTAAAATTCAAAGAAGCTTGGATCTAACTCTTAGGTTGGGAAGGTTGCTCAGTGGTGGAGAGAGCACTTGCTTAAGACCCCATAGGTTCGATCCCTACATAAAAAGACTTATTATTGCACCCAGTAAATTTTATTAAGAAGCCTAAATGGTAGAAGTAATCAAGTGCAATTATAATGGGGGAATTTTTTGTCACTATTTTTTTTTGTAAACTATGGTTTCTCCTCTGAAATTTCTCTCTCTCTCTCTCTCTAAAAAGAAGCTAACTTTTTTGTTGGTATCTAAAGTACTGTGTTTTATTATGGCATTTTTCATTCATGAAATATTTGTAAAGCCCAATTAAGCAATATTAAGGTTGATTGATTGGTCATAAGATTATAATGCTGTCTCTTACTGCTTCTTTTTCCTCTCCCTTCTCCTTTGCCATGTTTTCCCTGTCCTCAATTCCTCCCAGATCCCCCATCTCCCCACCAACTCAAGTCTACATCCTTTTTTTCTCTCATTGGAAAACAGGCATCTAAAAATGAATATGTAATATAAAAATAATAAAATCAAACAAAACAGAATAGGACAAAACAAAATGGGGGAAAAGAGTCAAAGAAAACGCCCAAGAAACACATATAGATGTAGAGACGCACAGAAATCCCACTACAACACAAAATTGGAAACCATAATCCATAAGCAAAAGACCTATAAAGTTATAATGGCTGGTTTTATGTATCAACGTGACACAACCTAGAGTCATCAGAGGAAGGAGCCTCAGTTGAGGAAATGCCTTGATAAGATCTGGGTGTATGGCATTTTCTCAATTAGTGACCAATTGGGGAGGGTCCAGCCCATGGTGGGTGATGCCATCCGTGGGCTGCTGGTCTTGGGTTCAATAAGAAGGTGGGTTGAACAAGCCAGGAGAAGCAAGCCAGGTAAGTAGCTCCCCTCCATGGCCTCTGCATCAGCTTCTGCCTCCAGATCCTACCTTGTTTGAGTTCCTGTCCTGATCTTTCAGTGATGAACAGCAATGCTGAAGTGTAAGCCAAATAAACCCTTCCTCTCCAACTTCCCTTTTGGTCATGGTGTTTTGTCGAAGCAATAGAAACCCTAACTAAGACAAAGATTAAAAAAAAATGTACAGACAAAGCCTTATGAGAAAACAATTCCCCCAAAATACCATTGCAAAATACCATTGAGTTGATTTTGTGTTGGCCATCTACTGCTGGACCATGGGCCTGCCCTTAAGTCTGGTTTGTATACACAGTGAGACTCCATTGGAGAAACTAATTTTTCCTTTGGGAGTGGTTATCAATTGGAGATCGCTTCTGGATTAGGGATGGGGCTTGTTTCTACTCTCCCTCTCAGCTGTGACTTAGACCTGGGAAGGCCCTGTGCATGCTGCCAGTCTCTGAGATCATATGTGGGCCAGTCCTGTTGTGTCTAACAGGCCTTGTTCTTTGGTGTCTTCCATCCACTTTGCTCTTAATAACAAACTCCTTAAAAGGTACAGGGTTCCAGAGGGTTCAGTAGCTTAAGGAGCTAATTTAAATTGGGAGGGACATGATATAGTACCCTAAGACCTTAGAGATAACAGTAGACAGCATGTATAAGATCAAAGCAGTTTCTTCCCGAAGTAGGAACAGCATGAATCAAAGTCTTGAGGCATTTTCTTTATATTTCAAGAAACTCAAAGTAGGCCTTGTTCTGAGCTAGGGGAAAGGAGAGAAATGTTAGGATGTGACCAAAACCATGACAGAATGGAGATAGAAAGGAAAGGTTTATTTTGGCTCATGGCTCTAGAGAGATCTCAAAGAATGATTGGGAGGAAGGAGGCTGCTCTATTGGGCAGCAAGAGTATGTGGCAGATAGATGCACAGTGAGTTCCAGACCAGCCTAGGCAGCCACATCTCAAACCAAACCAACTAAACAAGTAAAAAGCCCTAACCAAACTAAGCAAAACAAAATTAACCCCTGGTTTCCAGGGAAAGATTGCATTTGGTAAGCAAGAGAAGGATAGGATTAGATTAGCCTAAATCATGGTGGCTGCCATAGGTTTTGGTATGGTAAAGATAGAAAGGCCAATTTTAATGTCTACGGTGGAATTAAAGAACAAAACGACATTTTAATTAGTGCGAATTTTGTTCAGCTAACCCAGATTTTTGGTTTCTTACGCTTGAATGTTGAAGACACTGTAATTTGCTTTCCAGGAACTTTCTTCCATACTGTTGTTCATGTTCCCCCAGTGTCAGCATCAACCCACTCACGTGTCACTCAGCCTGCTCCTTACTCCACAGCTGCTGGTTTTCCAAGATCTGCTGAGCCCGGCTGGGTTCTGTGCCCTGATGTCCTTCCTTCCCCTAACTACTTCCTCTGGTGCCTCCAGTGAGGTAGTCTGAAAGGAGGAAGTCACGGATCGAGCACCTGTCCGAGGGGGAGGGGAAGCCTATGAGGGAAGGCAGCTTGAGTAGGAGGCCAGGGCCCCAAACAAACTTTACTGACTTCTTTTAATTTTGCCACAGCCTTTTCCCATTTTAGTCACCTCTGATTAGAAAAGGTAATGCTGTAGGGAAATGCCTTTCATTTCCCATTCTCGTGTCCCATTAGTAGGAGTGACGGGCTCAAGGCCCCTTAAGTAGAAGTAACTACCTCCCAGCTTGGCTTTAAAAATGGTGGCCATGGCAGCAGGAGAAGCCACTCAGCACTTAAATGATGCCCAAGACTCTCCAAGGAATGATGAGTGCAGGGATGTACCGTGAAAGCCTAGCATCCCTGAAGATAGCTACCTGAGGCCTTCTCGGATCTCATGTATGTGATAGACTCCTGGTCTTAAGCACTGCGTTCTTGAGAGCAAACAGGTAAAGTTTCCTGGTAGAAATGGCACATAAAAGAATTAACCTATCAACTCCATTTCTTTTGTGGAATTAGAGAAAAAAGTAACTGCTGAGGCTTTCTCCATAGTTACTCTTTTTTTCTTTCTTTGGTTTATTGAGACAAGGTTTTTCTGTGTAACAGCCCTGGCTGTCCTGAAACTTCCTCTGCAGACCAGGCTAGCCTCGAACTCACAGAGATCTGCCTGCCTCTACCTCCCGAGAACTTGGATTAAAGGCGTGCACCACAGCTGCCCCACTTTCTCCATGGTTTTATTGGGCAGTAAGCACTTCCACTGTACTTTGTTGTAATGGGCTATCATTTGAGCATTTCTTAAAGATTTATACACTTCTGATGCAAATTATGGTATAATTTTTTTTTTTATTTGGGTAAGCATGACAATACAAGCTTATAATCCCAGCATTCAGGATGCTTTTGAGTTTGATGCAGAAGGATCACAAATTTGAGCGCAGCCTCTGTTACATAGTGAAAGCCTGTCAAAAATAAATCAAAACACCCCTAAGTTGCAACAGGCTTTCAATTATAGTTTTTGTTTTCCCCCATTTTGGGTTCTTGGGCACAAAGTTCCTAAAACCTTTGAACTTCCCCAATGACAGGAATCCATGTTGATGTTCATAGTGAGTCCCTTTCACTCAGGTTATTGTAGTTACAGTATGAGACAAAAGAGACACACTCATTATCTCAGCCTTATGAACACTTCAAACTCTATTTGTGGCAAGGACAGAGGAGCCATGATGGTATTTTACTGCCTTTACTGTGCAAAGCTCAGGCCAGAACTCTCACAGTTCATCTTTATGACCGTCCTTCGAGGCAGGGTGTGAGTGGTCATGACACCTGTGTATGGTGGTTTCCAGACATCCTGGTTTGGAAAGGTTGTTCAATAAATAAAAACTTCCTGTTGTTACCGTGTCACAAGTTTAGTGACCAGGATAAATGGTATCTACAGTTCTCGGTTTTCATCAGCTGTCACACTGGGCCTTGAAATGGACAGCAAACAATGTTCTACCTGGGCTTAACTATCTAAGGTGGATCCTTGGATATGGCATTTGAACCAAGAGTTCCATGGCTAGAAAACTCTGGCATATTCTGGGTCAGAGTTAATCAGGGTCTTGGCCAAGGTCACCCAGCAAATCTGCAGCTGACCTGAAGTGGGGTGTGTGACTAGATCTATACAATGAAGTCTTCAGGGGCCTGATGTTTACTACTAGTCACCCCAAAATGGGGATGGGGCAGTGGGCATGCAGGGTGTAGATGTGTAGCTGTGCTAATGCTGTGGAGTAGAATGGAAGAGAGAATCCAGGAAGGCTCTGTCAGTGTGCCCTGGAAAGTGCTGCCCATTGTGCTGATGTTTGAAATCTTTCCATTATTAACTTGTTGGAAAAATGGCCCATTCATCAAGCCTGGATCTCAGCCCAGGAGTTTTGCTTCTGTATCCCATTGCCTCAGGGCCCAAGGGGGGCTCCTCTATAGGACTGCCATCTCGAAACATGCAGTTCCCATGTTTGGAACCATGGTGGTTCCCCTTCTAGACTGATGAAAAAAACCTCACCTCGTCTCATAATTAGATAAGCAAAATTCCCCTAGTAAGTTCCTCTCATTTTAACAAGAGCCCTAGACTCTTTGGGAGTAGTAAGAGTTCTGACCCGACCGACCCCATCGGCTTCAGCTGCCACCACCTCTCCTTCCAAATGCCCCCTTGCTCTTGAAGGCTTCCCTCCACTTACAGCCACTTTGTGTCTCTTGTCCTCTGCCTCCCTGTCTCCTCAACAACTGGGTTCTGGGCCTGTCTGATCCTGGGATCACCTGAGATTGCTCGGAGACAAGGCCAGTGGTTAAGTGGATGCCTCCACAGTTTTTACCTTTTTAATAAATAATCAGGCACCTGTTATCTGCTCCATCAAGCTGACTACAGTCCATTTTTAAAATAAGAATTAGTGACATATGCTTTTCTTGACCCCAAGCACTTCTCATCTCTTTTTATTACTCTATATTCTTTCTTTCCCCCTGTTTTTCAGACAGGCTCTCTCCATGCAGCCTGGCCTGACCTTGAACCCATAACCTGCCTGCTTCAGTCTCCCGAGCACACCACCATACTTCATCCCATTTATATTTTTCTCTTTTTTAAATTATTTGTGTGTGATAGTTTTAATCCCAAGGTCATTGATGACATTATGGTAAATCAGGAAAATTTAACATGAAATTAAGAATGTACGACATAAGTTTACTATTATGTCGTGTTAAATTATGTCCTCTAATCCATAATCTAGTGGCATAAACAAATTTGAAAATGGACAAAAATATTGCTTCATTTACAGTAGTTGCATTGCTTTTTCTTTTTTCTTCTCTTCCTTTTTTAAAATTTATTTTTTTACCAACCACAGTTCCTCTTCCCTCCTGCCACTGTCATCCCCCACCTTCCCCCAACCTGTCCCCATCCCCCTCCACTCCTCAGAAAGGGTAAGGTCTCCCATGGGGAGTCAACAAAACCCATTTGTATTTCCACGGGCTGGATTAGCAAGAACTCTTCCTCATTTACAGGTGTAGAATCTGGTCACTGTCACACAGGATCATATAATATATTTTATATATATATATAATATAATATATTATATGATCCTGTGTGCCCTTACCAAGCCACATGCTTCTGGGGGAATCCGGCCCACAAACAGACCACAGCTCCCTTTGAGGCACATAAAGTGTGAACAGCAACTTTGCAAATAAAGGAAGCTGAATTTCAGAGAGAACATTTACCTGGGTAGAACAACCAGGCAATGACTGTCACCAGGGCAGTACCCCTCCAGGTATCAGAGTGGGTTTAACTTTACAGGCCAACGGTGACAGCATCCACATGAAGATTCTGAGGTCTGGAGAGTTGAAGGGAGCGATGCAGAAATAAGAGAAGCTAGAATTAGAACTGAGGTCTGCCTAAATTAGCAAATGGAATGCTGCTTATAGCTCCAGCCACAAGGGGAAAGTAGGAGTGTCTCACACCCTTAGGGTATCTGTATGCCACCCTGGCTGCCACAGCAGTTTGTAAATCTGGCATAAACGAGTGCCCACTGTCTAGAAAACTTACTCATAGCACACAGGGCCCTTGGGCAGCCTGGATATAACTGGTGATATCTTGTGCAGAGTCTGGCTATGGTGTGGGGAAATGCTCAGACAGCAGCATTGGCAGTTATAGTTTAAATACAGGAATAGGAAGTGGATGGGGCTGTACAGGGAGCCCACAGTGAGCGAACCCAGTGAAACTGCATACCCGAGCCTTGTTTACAACTCTCATCTGCACCATCCTGATTTGGTTTGGTGACCTTTGCGGACAAATGGGAATGCAAAAAGTGTGTCCTCTCTTATCTTATTTGCATGGCTTCCATACAAATAGCACAAGTTTGCTTAGCAGACAGGTTTTGATATACTTCTTCAGCAACCAAGCATCAACCTTCTGAGCCAGGCATGGAGGATTAAAAGCAGCCCTCTGAAAGTAGAGGTAGGAGGATCAAGAATCATCCTTGGCTACATAGAAAATTTGAGGCCACCCTGAGTTCCTGACTTGACTTCCCAGGAATGATTGACTGTAACTTGGAAGCATAAGCCAAATAAAACCCTTTCTCCTCTAAGTTGCATGTGGGGATATTTTATCACAGTAACACAAATGAAACTAGAATGGTTTGCTCACATTGATCCTCTTTTAATATGTGGGGCTGCTGCTGTTGAGGGTAAATAGAGCACTGTAAATTTTTCTAAGGACTTAGTAGCTCATATGTCCAAATGGCATGTGGCAACCAGTGTCCCAGGAGAAGCTAGACTTTAACATCACATGGATTCCCAATCAATAGAGGACAGGAAGTGACTAAAGGGGATAGTATTGATCTTATCCCAATACAACTGGATTGAATTGTTATAGTTCCACACATGATACCATATAAGAATGAATGAGTTGATTGGTAAATGTACCAATACTACTTTCAGCCTCTTGCTCTCTGACTATTGTTGGATCCTGTAAAGTTGGGTCAGTTCCTTGATGGTGGGGATGAGAATTCTCTGAAAACAAATGGATGTTTTCATCAATTCTATACAAGGAAACCATGAAGTTTATCTAAGCTGGAACTGTCTGGAGTGTGGAAGGGGAGATACTCAATGTTTACTAATAATACACTGGCACACAGAGTACACCACACCAGGACAGTGGCCTCTCTCGGGGCACTCAGAAGTGAGGGAAAGGAAAATTCTGCCTCCATGATCACTGAAGCAAGAGACTCCAGGAGTACTTATGTGTCACCATGGTGGCAATTTGGTCACAGGAGAGGGAAAAGATATGAGGGATCCCGAGACTGGAGCTGGTGTGAGCATCTGCTAAACGCTGTTTCCTGAAGTTCAATTCTGTCTTACCATCTCTGACTCTTTACAGATTCTGAAAATATGGTTAAAATTGGACATTTGTTGTGGGTGGACAGTGAAGGGAAAGGTTGAGCAAGACATTGAAGAGTCCAAGCCACTTGCTTCCTGGAAGTCTGTAGGACAACAGCAACACCAGGGAACTGGGGAAGCTAAACAGAGATCAAGGGCAAGGAGCAGTCTGTCACCATCAGCATGTGGCTAGTGCTGGCTTTGCACACCTTCTTACCTCCCAAAGTCAGCTCTGCTCCTTCCTGTCTGAGTGAGCTAGATAGGACATTTACTTGCAACCCATAGGAAAGTGTACATCTCTACTGCCGCCCATTTCCCTCGGGTTCTTACTTGGAGGAGATATGTCTGTGGGCAGGGTCTGAACTCCAAGCTCCCCTTGCTCTCAGCAGCAAACACCTCCAGAAAGGCTTCCCTCCCCAACTCTGAACTGTCCTTGCTGTCATTCTCTCTCCTTCCCTCTGCTAACAGCACTTGGAAGTTGTCACTCCCCTGGTAAGAAGCAAGGACCCAAAATTGCTTACAAAAGAGACAGTGAGACAGTCAGATAAAGAGGTCCATGCTTATAATCCTAACATTGGCAAGGTGGAGGCAGGAGGATCATGTAGCTCAGGTTCAAGGCCAACCTGAGTTACATGAGACCTTGTGTCAAGATAAAAAGATAAATAATGCAGGGAGATAGGAATGACCCCTGCAAGGCTATTAGACCCAGATGCTACCATACACCCCAAAGTTTCAAACACCCAAGGGCTTGGCCATTTAAGATTTATCTCAGGTAGTCGGAGAACTCTGCGTCTGTTTAGTAAAGCCAGGTCCACACACAGACAATTCTAAAAAGGTATAGTATGTTTAAAAAAAAGGTATAGCATGTAAAAAAAAAAAAGGTTAGATGCTGAAAAAGGAAACAAATGGGTATAGACAGTCAAAGAAAAAAATAGTGTAAAAATAATGAAGTCTGAATAAAGTAATATTTTTTAAAAATCATATAAATATGAGAAAATACACAGGGTGTCTGGGTCCTGTATGATACTTTGTTGACTTTAAAAATTTTTTAATGCTCATGTATAAAAAGCAATAGCTGCTGAGAAGCATTGGATTATGAAAGGGATGACTAATTAACTAGCCTATATACTTTAGAAATGTCGGCTTCAAAATGGAAGTCAGAAAATAAGTTGTGGTGGGGGAGAGGTTATGCTTTTGTTTCCACTGATACCAAAAATTATGGATTCCTTCAAAGTTAGTAGAGATCAGAGTTGATCAAGGAGACCTTCTGAGGATGTTAGCTACAGACATGAGGGAAAATGCCAAAAAAGATTACAGGACAGGTGATGTATATGCTGATCCCACTGCACAGGAACAGCTCTGAGATTGGATGAGACATAATAAATCTTGTTGGCTACAGTGTCCTCACAACAATTTGGTTATGCAGTACAAACAGACTTATAAAATTGACAGATGCCTTTTACCTGCTCAAACATAAAACAAAAATCATCTTTAGCTGACTTGTGCACACTGCACATTCCATACTTGTGTTAATGTAGATATGTATGTTACCTTTAAAAGTTTGTGTGTTTTCAGAAAAAAAGGCCAGACACCAATAAAGACAAGTAACCCAGGTGATTCAGCTCCTCAGAATGTCTCTGTTGCATTTTCCTCAAAATTCTGCATCCAGAATAACCTTAAAACTGCTAGTTGAGATAATGCAGCTTCACAGACTACTCCAGACAGATTTCAGATAAGCTACACTTAGCTATCACATGCAAAGTTAACAAAACAATAATACAGCTGGCTCTCTCAGGACTTGACCATTATTCCAATTTTCTTAGGGTCCCCCAAAGATGATGTCTTCCCCCAGACAACAGGAAGCAGTCTGGAGGACACGACACCCACATTCCCAAGAGGTAGGGTGGGTAGGTTTTGGTCATTCAGTAGATTACTGATGTTTGTGGTCATTTAGGGGAGGGTTGGTTACAAGTTGTTATTGGTAGTGGTCAAAGAGAAAAGCTAAACAAAGGAGATTAGGTTCAGGTATCTCTTTTCTGAAGGGAAAAGTGGGGGATATAGTATAGATATGAAGGGATAAAAGGGTGGATTGCTGAGTCTACTTTTGAACAACCACTAGTCTCAAATATTTTACATTGGTATGGATTTTTGTATATTGATACAAATTTAAGGTTGTTTTTGCTATTCTGTATATACATTTCTACTCTACCTAATTAATGTAAAGTTCTAGTCCTTGAAAGCTATTTAGGCTATTAAAGAAATACAGGTTAGTAGTTAATCATCTACAATAATCAAACTTGTGGTCATGTTAGGTATGTTTTCAAGGTTAAACAGGTATATTTTAGGTAAGTGGTCTTCAAACACTTCAGAGATCTACAAAATATGGCATTTAAAATGTTTAATAACATAAGACAGTGAGACACGTCTGTTCCCTGGCAATACCAGGATGATGGGCATCAAAGAACTTCCATATGGAGTTTACTTTCATTGCGGGATTATCACTGAAGCATAGTGTTTTTCAATGGAGCATTTAATTTGTTTACATTTAATGTAATGATTGTTCGTGTGTGTTAAAATATGACTTTGTACTTATTGTTGGAACCCAGCGGTCTGCTGACTCAGTTACGCATGTGCAGGGGACTCAGTTACGCATGTGCAAGTTTCCCTTTTAAAGCAAGTGCACCAAGCACACCTCTCTCTCTCTCTCCCTTCCTTGCTCTCTTCCCCACTTCTCTCTTTTTCTCCCTCTCATCTCTTGCTCCCCTCCCTCTCTTGCTCTGCTCCCCTCTCTTTCCTCTCTTGCCTTGCTCTCCCCCCCTTCTCTCCTCCTTACCAATAAACTCCACTTGGGTGCTGAGTCTCGTGTTTGTGTTTCTTAGGCAGTAGCTGCATCAAAAGAATAACACTTATCATGTTAGCTTTCTATTGTTTCTATTAATGATTGATTTTACTGTATAGAACATTTTTTCTTCTCCATTAGTTTGGAAGGTAAATATTTTGTTTCTGTCTCTTGGCCATTATCCTAGAAATTATGGTATAATCCATGACTTATCTAATGTTAATTAATACCTGCACATTCCCCTGACAATATAAATACTTTAATACTAATAACAACACCCAAATTTCAGGCTATCATTTCTTAATTTACATTCTATGTATATAAATTGTCCTAAGGTATAATTTCCAGCTTACTTGTTCTTTCTTTTACATTTTCCCTTAATGTTTCCTTCTACTTGTGACCATTTGCCTTGTGTCTGGGTTTAGGGTGTTTAGTGAAGATCTGCCGAAGACAAACTCTTGAACTTTTTACTTGTCCAATAATGATAATATTTTATGTTGCCCTCATTCTTGGTTATTGAATTTTTTTACTGATTATAGAATTTTAAGTAGACATGTTCCTTTCAGACTTTCGTACCTTTCCCTGGCTTCATAAAACCCTCTTTCACATTTATGGATTTGATTGATTGATTGTGCTGGGAGTGTGTGTCAGTGTGTGTGTAGAAGTCAGAGGACAACTTGCTGGAGTCAGTTCTTTCATGTGTGTTCAGGGTCACCACACTAGGTGACCACACTTGTCCATTAAGCCATTCTGGCTATTATTTTTTAGTTGAGAGGTCAGTTGGCATTCTGTCACATCTTCTAAATTAATCTTTTTCCTCTAGCTTAAAGTTTCTCCTTTTCTTACAAGTCAATTTGTTAATTTCCCTACATTTATTTTGCTAGGGGTTAACTGGATTCCTGAATTTGTAGGTGCAGATGGTGGCATACACCTATAATCTTAGCACTTGGAACTTGAGGCAGAGAGATGCCAAGTTCTAGGTAAGCATGGGTTATGTAGCAAGACTGTTTAAAACATATGTAGAGAAAACAGCATTTTTCATTTATTGCTTAAAAGACCATATTCCTCTCTACTTCCCTCCTGTGACTAATTGGGTACATATGTCTGCAAGATGTAACATTATGTTGTGTTGACAAACTGGCTTGTGAAGAAGACAACTGCTTTTGTAAATAAATCTTTGAACATAGGTTGCTACCTATAATCTTTTTGTTTTATTTCTTGAGCTACATGGAAAAACTGAATTGTTAACAGTGGAAAGAGTATGAATAGAAAGGGCTTTGTGATTAAAAAAAAAAAAAACCAGCAGCTCTTGCACTTCAGGAAAAGTTCTACCAATCCATACTCTTGCTTCTTTTCCTTTCTCTCTCTCTCTCTTTTCTTCCTTTTTTTCTCTTTCTTTCTCTCTCTCTCCTCCTTCCCTCACCCCCTCTCCCATCCTCTCTTTTTGTAGTCAGTTGTGGAATATTAATTTATGAAGTGTTACATTTGTTTATGCCGTGGAACATTTGTTCTAATGATGCAAAGACATGTTGCATATGTTTGATTAAATTAACCTGGGGTGAGGAGGCCGAGTCAGCAACTAGCTGACAGGGAGTGGTAGGGAGAAACCACTTGGTTTCTTAAGTGGGGGCTGAGCAGAAACACACCTGGCTTTTTTGGGGAGACATGAACTAGAAGAAGAGGTTAGCCACTTGCTCTTCAGCCTCTCTGAACAAGCAGAATTTCACCTCAACCTTTGAGGCCTGAGTTCTGTAGAGGGATAGAGATCTAGATACATTTCCCTTTAGTGGCTGTGATAGAACTGGTGCCTCTGGCCCTGGCCAGTGTGGCCAAACTGCTACTGGTATCTTCAGAGTTACTACTACAGTTGCTTAAGTCGCTGAATTTAATGAAAACAACAGTAGTCTTTCTGAATATTATCTCCTGAGTTATATCACAGTCTGCTGTAATTTTTAGCTACATCTGTTCTATCAATTAAAAAAATTTTTTGGGCGGGGGTTAAACCCAGGCCCTTGTGAATGTTAGGGAAGTCCTCTACCACTTAGTAGATTTTATTTATTCATAAATTTCTTAATTGTGACTATTGAATGTTGTAGTTTAGACTCTCCATACTGGTCCTTTCAAATCAATCTCTTTGTGCAGATTAGGGGTTCTCTGTTACCCCTTTGGGAGTTGAACCACCCTTTCACAAGAGTCATGTATCATGTGTCCTGAATATCAAATATTTACATTATGATTCAGAACGAAATTCAGAATAAAATTACAATTGTGAAGTAGTAATGAAAATGGTTTTATGGTTGGGGTCACACCATTGTGAGGAGCTGTATTAAAGAGTTGTGACATTAGAAAGGTTGAGAACCACTGGTGTAGACCCTTCCTTCCTGATGATTGTTTAGGGTTTTAATTTCATCTTTGAACACAGAAAATTCTGTATTCTATGTTCTGAATTTCTGAATTCAGGAAATGGCTAAATTCTGTACCCAACATTTTCACTATCTGAACATTTTTTTTTCTCCCTGGGGTCTCACTATGTTGCCCAGGTTGCCCTTGAACATTCAGGTCTCACCATATAACACAGGCTGCCTGTGGACAGTTGAACAGTGCTGGGATTATAGGCCCTGGACACCACACCTGTGGTAGAATATTATTTTTATTTTATTTTTACCATTATTTTATTGAGCTATGCATTCTTCCTACCCCCTTTCCCTCCTCCCCTCTCCCCTTCCACCATCCCCCTGCCTCCCAGGCTCCTAATTTAGTCAGAAGACCTTGTCTTTTTCTTCTTCCTAGGCTGATCTATGTATGTCTCTCTTAGGGTCCTCTAGGTTCTCTGTTGCTAATGGCCAGTAGTTTGATTGTCCTTTGCTTTATGTCTAATATCCACTTATGGGTGAGCACATATTATATTTCTTTCTGGGTTTGGGTTACCTCACTCAGGATGGCTTTTTCTAGTTCTATCCATTTGCCTGCAGATTTCAAGATGTCATTGTTTTTTGTTTTTTAATAACTGAGTACTACTCCATTGTGTAAATGTACCATGTTTTCCTTATCCATTCTTTGGCTGGTGGGCATCTAGGTTGCTTCCAGGTTCTGCTGCTGTGAACATAAATGAGCAAATGTCCTTGTAGTGTGAATGTGAATCTTTTGGTATTGCTGGGTCTTGAGGTAGATTGATTCCCAATTGGTAGACTATTATTTTAAGCTGTGTGACTTTTGTTTATGCTGCATTTGTTTAACTCTGTGAAACTGTGTTACTGTGCCAGTCTAAAACACCTAATAAAGAGCTGGATGGCCAATAGCAAGGCAGGAGAAAGCATAGGCGGAGCTGGCAGGCAGAGAGGCAGGGAGGAGGAGAAGGAGAAATGAAGAGGGGGATCAACAAGAGAACAAGGAGAGGAGGGTGCCGGGGCCCAGCCACCCAGGGACCCAGCCAGCCAGAGTCAGAACGGAAGTAAGAAATACAGAAGAGGAAAATAAAAGCCCAGGTGAAAAAGGTAGCCGGGATTATTGAAGGTAAGAAAAGCTGGCTAGAAACAAGCTAAGCTAAGGCGGGGCATTCATAACTAAGAATAAGCCCCCCTGTGTGGTTTATTTGGGATCTGGGTGGCAGGCCCCTCAAAAAGCCAAGAGAGTAAAAAACATTTCACACACCACACACTTGACATGATCTGAAGTTACATGGGTTTGTTTTTTGTCTTAGTGGTCACTCACAAGGACCTCGTTCTGCTTGAGGTTTATTTGTAGAAATCGCCTGAGGTGGTTTTGACTGAAAACATCTGCCTGCACAGAGCATGCTCTGATACTGTGGGACCACCTTCACGAAGTGTCTGAGTGGGATCCCCTGAACTGTTCACCTGAGGACACTTGTTTCCAGTTCACTTTCCCTCACAGCAGTAGTTCCTGGGCCTGTCTTCTCACTGATGTCCATCTACTGATGTCCCTGCCCCACTGCCAGTGACTGTGATTTGACCCTGCAGTGTGGCCTGGTTTAGGGAATTTTACAGTTCTCCAAGGGTTCTAGCACATGGACAGGCTTCAGATGGCCTGTTGAGGAGCAAAGCCCCTGGTACCTCAACTTCATGTTGTAGGGTTGTAGACTTGAACGTCTTTTTTCTATCCTGCACTATTGGTCCCCTCTGGATGCTTCCCCTATTTTTGGCATTAATCTTTTTCATGCCAGAGATTTCCCCTGGGGAACCTTGGCCCTATGACCATGTTTAAGAGTGAGTCTTTAGAATATGGTTCTGAGGCCAGAAACGTATAGATGGACTATGAGTGTGTAGATCACTAGTGTGTTGATTCCATTTAGTGGTGGCTGAGCTGGGTCATGGATATAAATCCACGAGGCTGGAAGCCTTTCCTTTGGAATAATTAGTTTGTCAGAAAAAAATCTGCCAGGTGGGGTGGTGCATGCCTTTAATCCTGGGAGATAGAAGCAGGAGGATCTCTGGGAGTTCAAGACTAACCTAGTCTATACCATGAATGAGGGCTACACCGTAAGACCATGTCTCAAATAAGACAAAGCAAACAAGCAAAAGCTTCTGGCATTCTTTATATCCTGTTAGCATGCAGAAGCCAACTTAAGGAAGCTGACCACTGGGCTGGTTATTTTGTTGTTGTTGTTGTTGTTCACATGACACAAGCCAAGGTCATCTGGGAATAGGGTAACCTAAGTTGAGAAAATTTCTCCATCAGATTGGCCTGGATACAGGCCTGTCATTTTCTTTTGAGACTGATGGGGCCCAGCCTGTTGTGTGTGGTTCCATTTCTGGGCAAGTGGTCTTGACATAAACATATATCACGCTGAGCTGAGCAAACCATTAAGCAAGCTGTTTCAGTTCCTGCCTCCAGGTTCCAGCCCAATTCATTTCCTAACTTCCCTTCAGGACAGACTGTCATCTGGATGTGTGAGCCAACCAAATAAACTGTTTCTTCCCACAAGATGCTTATGGCCATGGTGTTTGATTGCAGCCAGAGAAAGCAAACTGACCTTGTAGCTAGCTCAACTGTTTTCTTTTGTAAACTTCATGTACCATTCTTGGGTTGCCACCATGTAAGTAACCTTGAATCTGAGCTGCTCCCTATCAAACTGTCAGGAGAGTGATTCTTTAATCTCTAGTCTAACTGCACATCCTGCATCCGAATACCTCCAGCCACACCTGTTGCTCGCTGCTTCCCTTGACCCAGCCTTTCTAAGAACTCGCTGACTCCAATCTGGAGAAGCCCAGAATTTGCTCAGTGCTTTCTTTACCTGGTTATTTTCCCTCCACGGTGATTCTCTCTGTGTGACTCAGATTGCTACCTCCTTTGCCCTGCCAATCACTCACCTTCCCTCCATCCAGTCCTGTCTTCCAAATTTGTGTTGACTTCTCTTGTCAGTCTGTCTTCTTCATTCACTTTGTCTTTTGTGAATCTCTGGTTTCTTTCTTTCTTTCTTTTTTTTTTTTTTTTTTGTTATTATAGTTGATTTTCTTTTAAATGGGGCCTTTGGTGAGAAAAGAGACAAAACCCGCTGCCTTAAAATGTACCCACACTCACTTTAGATTTGTCCAGTACAAACAGTTCTCTTGTTGTTTTGCTAAGATTGCTTTAGATTTGTAGGTTAATTGAAGAGTTGTCAGTTCAGTGATTACTGTCTGTTCTGACTCAAGGGTGTGGGAAATCATTTCTTTTGATGACCGTGACCTTCCAGTTTTTGCCACTTCTTCACGTTAGACTTGTCACTGAAATAGTCCTCTGCTGCTAAGTCAAAGAGACATAATCTGAATGGAAATTTGTTAGCTTGAAGATGGTCTCTAAGGGATTAGCCCAGGTCACAGTGAGAAAGGGAAGAGAGAAACGTTTGACAGAGGATTAAGAATCTGGAAGATTTGGAAATGCCACTGCTCTTATGGAGAGAGGTCCAGAAGGAGAGTATAGAAAGAACAGACGGGGCACACTACCTGTTATTGTTGTTACATTTTCACTTTATTTCTGGTCTCCTAACATTTCAGAATAAGGAAACCCACGTGCATTTTCCTTACACATATACCATAATCCACCTTATGCCAAAATCTGAAAGATTTAAGACAGGAAGTTACATTAATAATGCCCTGCCTTGCTGGGTGGTAGTGGTGCACACTTTTAATCCCAGCATTCCGGAGGCAGAGGCAGGAGGATCTCTGTGAGTTCAAGGCCACCCTGGTCTATAAAGTGAATTCCAGGACAGCCAGGGTTGTTACAAAGAGAAACCCTTGTCCTGTAAAAACAAAAACCAAATAAAACAATTCCCTGCCTCCCCACCTCATTGTAGACAGATTAAAATTAGCAAGAATATAGCCAGCAAGTGAGAGAGCCAGACGCTGTAGCTTAGAAGAGGCTTCAACAGTCATGAGCACCCAGAAGAGGGTCCATGGAACCGTGTCATCCCATGTACGCTGTCACTGGCCACCATCATGGGATCTCCAGTTCACAGCAGGTGACATGACTATCTTCAAGCTGTTTTGATGTCTTCAGACTTCCCTGCTCTGTATTTTAGAGAAGCACCACCTGTCTCCCCTGACTCTTTGGAAAGCCCTGAAGGTTCCTCTGCTGCAGAAGGTGGGGCACGGCTAGTGTGATCTTGAGGTCTCCAGCACAGTGGGATGGAGGAGGAGGGAGAACCTGTTGCCTTTGAGGTTACTTCAATTCCAGTCTCATATTTTGTTACTTTGTCTTCAAAAGGTACGAGAAACAAAAATAATTAATAAATATGGTGCCATTTCAAGGTAGCGCTCCTGGTGGAGTATGAGGCAAATCGGATAGTGTATAGCTGGCAGGTGTGTGGGCATTCCTGCGTTTGTGCCACGGAGGTTTCATTTGCTTCAGAGGAACACCTCAAAACCACCTGATGGGCAGTCTGGTGCCAGGAGTGATGGTGTATGCCTGTAATCTAATGGGGGCGGGGACAGGGGTTCAAATGTCTGTGTCATCCACACACTGAGTTTGAAGCCAGCTTCAGCAACATAAGACCCTAACTCAAAAAAAACAAACAAACAAACAAACAAAAAACAAAACAAAACCAAAAACAAACAAAAACCCAAAAAATCCTTCATTTTTTAAATCTCTCTCTCTCTGTTGTGTATCAAGCTCACACACATATGAGGTCAGAAGACAATTTGTTCTTCCCTTCCACTATGTAGGTCCTGGGATCTTGGTTTATCAGGCTTAACAACAAGTGCCTGGATCTGCTGAACCCCCTGATTAAAATAGTTTTTAAGGGCAGCCTGGCAGGTGTGAAAAGAAGAATGCCACTTGATGTTGAGCGTTTTCATAACTGAAAATCTGGCTGCCCGCCTTGCCACTCTTCCATGGCCCTGGTTTACTGCCATCCTCTAGGCCTCTGGCTGCTCACAAAGTATGAGGACTGGGGGCAGGAACCTCTCTGTTCATTCAGTGTCCTCGGGAAGGCAATTGGAGTCTTCCTCCTCTGCATCCTGCCTGGTGGCTCATCTTGTAACAATGGTACTGACCTTGCCTATGAGACAGACGTACTGTGTGAGGATGTACTCAAGCTTATGTGGAAGTGCTTAGAGAGAAATCCTGAGGTTCTGAATTAACACTGAACTCAAATTCCAAGATGATTTCCATTTCCTGCCATCACGAGCAGTCTCTACTTTTTGGTGGTGGGTGGTTATTGACTGTCTCTCCTGCCACCTCTGTCCTCTCCTACTTTGTGCTGCAGAGAGAACCCAGGCCTTTCCTATGTAAGGCAAGGGCTCTTGCACTGGGTTACAGCCCCAGCCTAAGCCTTTTGTATACTAAGATCTTGGCACAGCATCCTTGATTTAGTTCTCATGATGATCTGGTGTTAGTCCCACATGATGGCGAAAAAAGGGACTCAGATTGGTTAGCAAGTCACTGAAGTTCACAGTGCAGATGAATAAGAGAGCTGGAATCTGACCCCAGGAAATTTCTGTCTTCCCCAAGCTAAGGTGTTTGGTCATATTGTCATCTCTCAAGTCTGTTTTGCCAAACTCTTCTGTCATTGAATGGGCTTAGCATTGAGCTGGAATTCTATGCTTCTTTTCTGACATAAGTAAAAGGCAATTCTGAGGTTGTGCCTCTAAGAGTCTCGGCACCCAGTAACCCAGACAGGTGGCACTGATGTTAGTGATTAAGTAGTAAGGTCAGGAGAACTGTATGGGATTGTGAATACTGCCAATTTTTGATGGCATTTCAAACGGTCAGTCTAATGTTTGCTGAGCCCCTACTTATTTGGGTCCAAGATTGGTTCCTGGAATTTTACAGTAATACTTCAAAGTATTTTTACCTCCATTTTTTTCCCCACCAGGAAACAGATGATTCAGCAGCTGAAAATCAGACACCAGCTGATGTGGTAGAGCCAAGTTCATATCCCAGATGGGGGTCCCTTTCTACTGCAGGGCTCTGAAGGCTGAGTTCAGGAGCTAAGCTGACATCCAGTAGGTGAGGAGGCAGGGCTACATCAAGTGGCAGACTGAAGTTACATCAATTTTGACAGGAAGCATGAGTCAAACGGGGAAATGATATGACCTCTAGAAGACACTCACGTCTGATGCAGAGTGATAACCAGCTTGAGAAAACTGACTCATACCTAGTGACTCTCATTTAGTCTTGTCACAACCACCAGGGTCTGCCAACTTGATGAGTGTGTTTACTGCGGCTTTCAGGAGAAGGGGCAGTGAATTGCCTAATTGGAGAGTGCTGGAGGGTAGCCAGCAGAACCAGATGAAGGATAGCTGGAAAGGTTGGAGAGAACTGGGATCCTGTTGAGGCAAATGCAACAAGGGAGCCTAGGGATGGTGTGGGGGAGAGCCTGCTGGGACTTGTTGGTGACATCATCAGGAAAGAGCAGTAACTGAGGCCTTTCTGGTTTCCACTGCCCTCTGGACACCCAGGGCCCAAGGACCCAGTGGAACCACTTGGAAGCCTTTTGGGATGACTACATCCTGATAGCTGTGGACTCTGGTCTGGAAAGGGAGGAAGGAGTGTTAATGGGCAAGGACACCCTGAGATGTGTTCTGCTGAGGAATATTCAGGGATAGATATAGGGATAGTTGAGGTGGTTCAAAAGCCTTCATTTTAATGCTCTGATTTTTCTCTGTGGGAAGCTCCCTCACTTCAGTTGGCTCCTTTCCATCTAGACAGAATCATATTCTGCTGCAAGCCTTTGTTTGTCATTAGTATTTTAAAGCGTTGGGTAACTGGTGCATTCCTCTGATCTGCTGGCTCTCCAAGCCTCTAGGCATTTGAGATTAGTTTTTAATGACCAGACCAAAACTATTAACAGAAATCAGGAGTCAATGTTGTTGTTGTTCAACAGATTAAAAAAAAAAAAAGACTAATTCTCTTCTGAGACTCCTACCAGACATTGGAGAGTAAATAGGTGTAAAACTGTGTTCTGTGATCTTACAATCGAGCTGGGGGTGATGTGACATACATACAAGCAAAGGATATTGTTTCACTGAGGAAGCACACATTGGCAATAGGTTAGTGAGGTCCAGGACTCTGGAGAGAGTGGGTGTGAATTGATCACCAAAGGAGTATTCAGGGATGGCAGGAAGGGAGAGGAAAGCATCGTAGACAGAGTTGTATGGAAACTAGGCACAATTGTTTATAGGCTGAACAGATCTTGTTGGGGGGTTTGTAAATACCCCTTCTTTTCTCCATCCACATGACCCCCTAAGTAATCACGGATTATTTTATATGTGTATGCTGATGATTCCTGGACTCAGAACTCTAGAGGAGACTTTTATTCTGTGTCTTTCTTGGTTTTCTGCCTCCTCATTTGTCCTGGTCTCCCACCTCCCCTGTCATTTTCCCTCTTGGTAGATGGTACCTTGGTTCATTCAGGAGATCAAGCTGTAATCCTGACTCTAATGCATCAATGGGAGATATCAGCCTTCCACAAAAATAATCTCAGATCTGTCCAAGTTTCATTGATTCCTGTTACTGCTATACTGGTTCAAGGCTTCAAACTCTGTTCTTCCATCACAGCCCTGAATCAATGCAGTTCCCTCCTCTAATCCTGTCACTAGCCTGAAGTCAGAATGTCATTGACATGCTATCAGATCACTCCTATGCTTAAAATCCTTGGGTGGCTGCTCAGGTTCTGAGCATGGAATCTCAACTCCTTACCATACCTCATGTAGTCTTGCTTTGTGGGTACCTATCATCTATGTAATCTTCCTTCCTTCCTTCCTTCCTTCCTTCCTTCCTTCCTTCCTTTCTTTCTTTCTTCCTTTCTTTTCTTACTTTCTTCTCCCCTTCTTCTGCTCTTCCTCCTCCTCCTCTTTTTTTTTTTTTCTTTTTGGGACAGGGTTTCTTTGTATAGTTCTGGCTGTCCTGGGACTCATTCTGTATACCAGGCTGGCCTTTGAACTCAGAGATATCTACCTGCCTCTGCCTCCCAAGTGCTGGAATTAAAGGTATGTGTCATCACTGCCCAGCTTCTATGTAATTTCTTATGTTAGCTACATCTCCACTATTCTTTGGGAAGAATTACCCCAACACACACACACACACACACACACACACACACACACACACACACACACACGCATGTTGAGTGGGTTGATCTCACCCCTTCCCTGTTTTGGAGGTTAGTTAGTAACTTGGGCATGAACAATCAGAATATTCTTTCTCTGTATCACACTACCTGCCTGAGAGATGAACACATACTAAGTTGATTGCCTAGAACTCTAGCTGAGGTCTTTTGTTCTAACACCTAGGGTAGATAGCTCAGTCAAGAAAGCACACTACTATTGCAGGAGACCTGAGGTTGCCAGCATCCATACCACCTACCTATAACTCCTGTTGAAGGGGAATCTGACAGTCTTTTCTGGCCTCCATGAACACCTCTACTCATGTTCATGCGTGTGCGCGCACACACACACACACTTAAACATAAAGAAATAGTCATCAAGACAATGTTATATCCATGAGTATCCACCATCCCCATAGACTCCAGGGCCAGGCCTGGGTTTCAGAAGGATTCAGCAGAGGCTGGGCTAAAGCAGAATCAGCAAGTAGAAGGTGTATCTTCACGCAGGAGGACTCTCCTCAAGATCTTTTTTCTTACAAAGCTGATCCAGGGGGATGGACAGACAGTTCTGCATTTAGAGCACTGAATGCTCTCACAGAAGGACCCAGATTTGGTTCTTATCGCCCACATGGTGGCTCACAACCTCCTGTGACTCCACCCCAGGGGATCCAACAACCCCTCCTGGCCTCCATGGGTACTGCATGATGGGAGATGTCATTCTATAAATATGTTTCTCTTATTGGTTGATGAATAAAGCATTGCTGGCCTGTAGGGAGGTGAGATAGGTGTGACTAGGAGACAAGGAGGATTCTGGGAGATGTAGTAGAGAGGAGTCAAAATGTAGGACACAAGAGGAGTAAGAGGTCCAGACCCTCTCTCTTTAAGATAAGACCACATGGGAACACTTAGATTGATAGAAATGAGTTAATAGCTAAGACAGAGCTAGCCAATAAGAAATGCTAGTAATCTACCAACAATTTCACAATGAATACAGTGCCTCTGCATGATATTTGGGGCTGATGCAGCTGTGGGACCAGGCTGGCTGGCAGAAAATTGCTCGCACGGGTTGCACATAAACTCACGTGGACACATATACACACAAGGCTAATCCACTTATCCTGTGTTTGCTTTGTGAGAAGGTATACTGTTGCCCAGGCTGGTGATTCTCCTTTATTGCCCTTCCTCTTCTTCAGTGAGTCGGGCCTTGCCTCCTTCCTGCAGGCAGTGGCCTTTACAGCCCTTCCCCACACACAACCCTGGCAGGTCCTCTTCTGTACACACACATCACTGCCTTTCACCAGAGTGGCTCTTCCCTGGTTGAAATGACCCAGTCATGTCTCTTCTCACTACTCAGCCCCTAGAGAACCTACCATTTTCAAAGTCAAGCAGAAGTATTAACCTTTCTGAGATCTAGGTTTTTTTCATCTATGAAGTGGAGGTAATAAAGAGCTGTGGAAATGGTGCTGTAAGAATTAACTAAGATAGGTTATAGTGAATTCTATTGCTATGCTCGTGCTTGCATCTTCTCTTCCATCAAAAAGTCAAAATGAATGTTCCAGCTCAGTGTGCATGGGTATGTGTGATAAGAGGAAGAATGTATCTCAAGAGAATATACAGCAAGAACACATACACTACTAACCAATGGCTGGGCACCTGGGACATGGGGCAAGAAGATCAGAAGTTCAAGGCCACTCAGCTACACAGAAAGTTTGGGGCAGCCTGTGCTACATGAAAACCTGTCTGAAAAGACCAAAACAAAATTTTAAAATAAAAAATAAATAACAATAACAAAATGCTTTATTAAAGTGGTGCAATAATGCAGAGAGACATGGCAAAGCTGGCAAGGGATGTAACAACTCCCTTGTCCTACAAGGGACCTACAAGCAGTTGGTTCATTGATTGAAGAAGCATTGATTGATAAAGCAGAGAGGGGCTGGGGTTTGCAGTGTCAGAGTGGGAGGAGCCTACTAAAAGGAAGGAATGGGAGGAGGGTTCAGGTAGATGTCTCCATACTCAGCCCTACCTTTTTGAAAATGTGAACATGAACGATATTCCCGTCAGGAGATGAAATTTCACTGGTTTGGGGGGGGTCTGTGGTCGAAATAATCTGTTCTCTTCCTTTCTTTCCTGTTTTCTTTCTTGTAGGAGAATGGGAGGTGGCTTCACTGAGAAGCCCACACATCTGCAGACATTTTCTTTGTAAAACAGTTCTCTATGACAACCATTGCATGTGTTCTGGGGTAGGAGACAGCTGAGTAAGGAATTCATCAAACCCTTTTGTGCCTATTCTCATCATCTGAAAAGGGATCTTTATACAGAACACTCTTAAATGAGCAGTGAATGAATATTCATAGATAGATTTTTTCCCCACTGACAAGCCAGAAGGACGCCACTCTCAGAGCTGTTTGTTACTTCCTGGGAGAGTGCCTGGCTTTGGCCTTTGTGCTTTATTCCAGAGTGACATGAATCAGCCTCTAATGCTGTAGAAACAGAATGTCCCGTGTCTGTGATAAACTTGTCAAAGTCCAAAAAGTGTTGGAGAAGGAGTGTGAGGGTTTCTCAAGTCCAGCTTGTCTGCAGTGTGCGGAAGAGGCTGGCATGCGCACCACCACAAGCCACCAGATCCTCCTCTCTGGCCTATGTGACTTGGTTTCTCATTACCGACTTTACTCTTTCTCTTGCTAGAACCGAACTGTCTAGCATTCTGGCTAGACAATGTCTTTCAACACCAGCGACTCCCATGTGGAGTTGTGGAACCCACTGCACGCTGCCAGGGTGTGTGGTTGTTTGTCATCGGTAGAGAACAGCATGGATGAGATCAATGACAGGCAGGCTTGACTTTTCAATAGGTACTTTGTATATCACTTGTGTTTCTGAACCGTGTTCAGGATTAAATTCTTCAATTCAATCCAGTCAGCTTGCCCTGCCAGCCAGCCAGGATGTACTGACATTTCTACAGCAGGAGCTTCCAAGCAATACATGCATTTGACTAGGATTCAGTGCTCATGCAGAAGAACCATTCTCACCCTGGATGGAGATATGAAGAACAGGGACTTCCCGGAGGCTAGACAGGGCAGGGCGATTGCTTAGCAGATGGAGAAACAGCCCAATGTTCTTTGCCATGGCTGTTGGAGTCTGTGGAAATCAGGATCTCTTCCTTTGGAGTGTATGTGAATTCTTAGGACATCACTGCATGCTCTGCTTGCCCTGGTCCCATGGAATTGAGAGATGTCACTGTAACAATCAGTTCACACTCTACCTCTGGACTTGAGCTCACCTGGCATGAGGCCTGGAGTGACCTGGCTTCTAGGAGTAAAGTCTTGGCACCACCTTCTCCACTTCATTATGGAGATGTGGAGCCCTTCCCATTCAGCAGCTCAGGCTTTGTTCAGAAGAGGTTGAGCTGCTTCCAGCACCTCACAGCCTTTCCATTTCCCAGCTATGTCTCCCTTTGATATTTATATAGTCAGTTCAAGAAACATTCAGCGTTTTTTTTTGTTTGTTTGCTTGTTTGTTTGCTTTATTTCATGGGACTAAAAATGAGCTCTGCCTCCACCAGCCAAGCTGACAGGAAGTCCAGGTTGTCAGTTTCCCATGATCCACTCCACTTCAATGCTAGAATGATGATTTTTACAATTTCCCTAGAGCTGTGCTTTTCAATCTTCCTAATGCAGTGACCCTTTGAAACCGTTCCTCATGTTGTGGTGACCCCCAACCATAAAATTATTTTTGTTGTTACTTCATAACTTTAATTTTGCTACTGTTATGAATCATAATGTAGATGCTAGTGTTTTCTGGTGGTGCTAGGTGACCCCTTTGAAGAGGTCATTGGACCCCAAGGGGTCTAGATCTACAGGTTGAGAACAATTGCCCTAGAGCAATGAGAATATATATATATATATATATATATATATATATATATATATATATATGCATTGATTTTTCTTTCCTTCAGAGCAAAGATAGGTTACCATTTTACAGTCCAGGCCACCTCCAAACTGGCTGCATTTGCTAGGGATTTGGAAACATGCCTTAGGAGACCCCATGACCATGTTTATTCTAAGGACAAATAGGCACTCAGAAACTTCTAGACCTGGCAACAGAAGCAGGACATACAGTTCTAGGTTGTCACCAGCAACAGACTGGAGAGTTCTTTCTAGAACTCTACTCAGATGAAGCTAGGATCCTTGACTTAAAACACTGTAGACATGAATTTCAGCGTAAGTACAAGCGATGCATACTTGATTTGGGGGGCATTTCATAAACATATGCCATTATAAAGCAAATGATTTTAATATGTTCAAGCATGGGCATTAATAGAAAGATATTTGGCAAAAGGTTAGTACTTACTCAAATGTAGGTAAGGGACTCTCAAGAGAACCCATTTAAGGCCAATAGATATAAATACAATATAATTTTGGTGGCTTCTGAAGCTATATTGTTACAAGGGATGAAGTCGATGTGGTTTGGTATACTTATTCTTATCCAAGACATTTCCTTTTGGGAAATAAGACCATAATGATTTCTGGTATGCGTTTTACAAGCTTCTAGATCGATAGGATCAAGAGGATCAAAAGGTAAAAGAAATCCTTATTGCAGTATGTACACCTAAGTCACCAGGAAGTCAAGTTACATTCTGACTATAAACATCATTTATAATCTCATCTGTGAGAGTATCAGGAAGTTACAGGCTTACAGATGAGGAAGGAATAAGGTTAAAGTCAAAGGACACATATGACTTTAGATTTAAGCATGGATCCTTGGTATCTTAACATGCATGCCTGAAATATCTCCGTAAAAAAGAATACTGGGGCTGGGGAGGTGACTCAGTGGGTAGAGACATTGCTGCTACACCTGTGATCTGAGTTGGAGCCATAGGACTCATTTACTGGAAGATGAGAACCTACCCCTGCATGTTGTCCTCTGCCTTCAACTCCTGTGATGTGGCATACACCCCGGTGCACACACACACACAAAAATTTGAATAAAAATATACTGAATATATAGTGTATATGTCTAGCATTTTTTTTTGTTTTGTTTTTGATAAGCTGTGTCCAAATTGTTCCCTTTCAGATAGGCAAGAGAGATGTCACCCAGATCCCCAGCTGAGGAACTTCTCTTCCTTCCCTTTGGTTTCCTCTGGCCTTCTATCAAGCATGCCAAAAGTCAGTTTCCTGAGAAACGTGATTTCATTTGGCTAGTCTTTTTTTTTTTTTTTTTTTTTTTTTTTTTTTTTTACTGTATTTCCTTGTTTTCTCTCTTTACCTGAGTGAAAGGAACTCTGAATTGAAAGTCTAGGCTGTTACCCAAACCGAAGCGTGGCAGGTCTGCGATTGATTCCGTCAGTATGTGGGCCTCAGAGCCTTGTCTGTGCTGAAGGGGTATTAACACCTTCCTTTTATCTATCTGGAAGAATGTTGTGAAAAGAAATAAGCTGGAATTTCACAACTGTTTTCTTCTCTCTGCCTTCCCACCAGTCGCTGTTTCCACGATGTCATAAAGCCCCTGAAAAATGCCATGTGTAAAAATACTCAAGTTCATGTTTAAGGAACGCATTGTTCCCAAGGGAAAGGGCCTAAAACATACATTGATGAACCCTACTGAGAATACACACACACACACACACAGAGTGATGCCGTGGAGAAGAATGCTATTATAGGTCATCAAACACCTGTGCCCATGGGTGTGGAGAGGAGTCCTTGGGAGTATCTCAAAGGCATGCTCTTAGTGTGGGTGTTGAAAGTTGAGGCGCCAGACCCACAGAAACAAGACACATGGCCAGTGCAAGGGCACAAATTGAGTTGGGGCCCCACAATGGTTAATCAACTGTCACCTTGATTACGTTTCTAATCACCATAGAAACAAACCTCTGGACACATTTGTGAGGGGGTTTAGATTAGGCTAATTGCAGTGGGGAGAGCCACTCCATGGCCTGGGGGCCCAGTCCACCTTCTCAGAAGGAAAAATGGAGCTGAGCAGCAGCATTCTTTCTCGCTGTTTCCTGAATGTGCATGCAAGGTGACCAGCTGTTTCACGTTCTTGCTGCCCATGGACTATAAATTCAAATTCTAAGTGAAAAGAAACCCTTAGGTATTTTGTTGCAACAAGAAAAGCAAGGGAGGCTGTAACAACTACTTTCAGGGTTGAAGAAAATAATGCTTTCCTGGATGATCAAAACCATCCTGGAGCAGCTGCTGGCCCTTAGCACAGAACAACATGCCTGGGCTTGTAGGGTTTGAGAGGCCTGGGGAGGTGGGAAGGAAAAATATCAGAACCAGGGCTTCCCAGCTAAGAGTGGAACTCTCAGAAGGGATTGGGGGGTCCTCAGTGCTGAGCAACTCCCTCAGGGAAGCTAATAGGTCTGCCCATTATTGTCATTCCTATCCCAGGTAGCTGTGTAGGAGCAGGTATTTTTGTCTGGGTCTGTCTGAGCTTATCCATTCTCCATTTCCAGTGTCGTTTACCTCAAATGCATAGCCCCCTGGGGATGGACCTCAGTGTGTGCCCACGTTCACACTAGGCAGAGACACAGAACTGGGTGTGAGCTGCCTGTGGGTCGTGCAGGAGGTAGAGGCACACGTGAATGAAATAATTGGCCTTTAGGGTTTTGTTGTTGTGTTTTGTTTTGTTGTCTTTTGAGACAAGGTTTCTCTGTATAGCTTGTCCTGGAACTCCCTTTGTAGACCAGGCTGGCCTCAAACTCACAGAGATCTGCCTGCCTCTGCCTCCGAGTACTAGGTTTAAAGGTGTTCGCTATCACTGCCTTGACCTTTAGTTTTTGTGATAACCACTGTACAGCGTGTGGCTCATCCTCATCAATATATGTGTGCCTGAGGAGAAAGTATGATAGTATTATATAAATTTCTAGTCACAAACAGACAATGAAGATAGTTTTGAGCAGAAAAGCTTTGGCTTGCCTAGGGGTTGTGGCTCCTTACAAGGTGAGAGCATCCTACTTCTTCTTAATATTAAAAACAATACGGGAAGCCTACTCTTTGTCCTAGCTACCTTTCCAAGAGGAAACTTGGGGGAGGAAGTAGTTCATTTCACTGACAGCTCACAGTCCATCATCAAGGGAAGTCATGGTAGGAACCTGGGAGCAGGAACTGAAGTAGAAGATGTGGAGGAATGATTCTTGTTGGTTTGCTCTCATGGCTTGCTTAAGCTTGTTTCTTATACCACCCAGTACCACCAGGCAACATCCACAGTGGCCTGTACACTCCCCACACCAGTCCTTAATAAGGAAATGTCCCATAGATGTGCCCACAGGTCACTCTGATAGAAGTATTTCATCAGTTGAGTTTCCTTTTCCCAGGTTACTGTAGTTTGTGTCTGAAGGTTAGTGACTCAAAGGCCTCAGCTGAAGTAGGAACTTTGGGCAGGAAAGTTGACTTGGCTGATGACACCCTTAGAAGCTTCTGATAAGGAGATACACATACAAAACAAACCCGCTGGCTTCTTCCATCCCCAATATCTCCCCTTTCCATCCTATAAAACCCCAAGACCCTATGCCACATGTCCATAGTCTCCATTTGTCACTTGTGCAGCCTGAAATAAATCTTTCTTTCTTTCTTCCTTCCTTCATTCCTTTTCTTTCTTCTTCCTTCCCCCCTCCCCCCCTTTTTTTTAACAGTTCTGCTTCTGGGGATGCCTGTCTGCTTTTATGTCCACCTGACCTCCATCAATCCCCATGTGACAATGTCAAGTTGAGAAGACAAATAACCAGCACATGCCTGATGCATCTACCTTGTCCCCCCCAACATGCTAGAAGGAAAGCATAGTCACATGTTAATGTATGTTCAGCTACACCCTCTAAAGATTTCACTCAAATATGACCGACTGAAGAACAAATCCATTTACAGCAAAACCTGAGGAATTTGCTGACACATTAGTTGGATCTGTTTCTCCTGAAGAATGGCTCCATTTTATTTCATGCCTTGGTTCAGAACCAGCTGAGCAATTTACACTTCATATTCCTCACTGACGATTCTGTGCTACAGGGCCAAGGTGAGTTCATTCATAAGCCATGTTCTCTTGTGGAAAGTGAGTGGTTCCCTTCATCACCTGGGAAGACTCCAGGAACTTTGTTGTTTTTATCTGAGGAACCTTTAGAACCAGAAGTGCTGCATTCCCCAGTTTCCTTATCTTAGGGCCTTTGCACTGTGCAAAAGGGTGGCTGCTGTTCTGAGTATATCCTATCCCTACATACCCTTGAGGCAAGCTGCCAACACTTGCTTTCAGGAATGCAGCTCCTGAAGAGCTTCTCTAAGAAGAGTGATGAAGAAAGTTTGTTTTTGTTTAGGGTCTTGACTTGCTTGCCCTTTTAGGGAAGGAATGAGGTTGTAGATAGAATTGGTCTAGGCTTTCCTCATCCACCTGGGGGACAGAGATCAGCCCTTGGGGAGGAGAAATGCTCCTTAGCGTGTCATTGTATGAGCCCAGACAGCCAAGGGAAGTGGTGGTCCTCACAGGCTTAGGTTGGAGATTCTAAGCTCCAGTGACTGGAAGGACCAGTGGGCTCATTTAAATGGTGTGGGGAGGACTGGTGGCCAGTCAGAGAAACTGTCTAAGAAGATCTTTAAAGCGCATACATTAGCTTTCTGTCACAGCCACAGACATTCAATCACCTGAGTGGAAGAAAGGTTTGTTCTGCCCACAGTTTGAGAGGTTTCTGTCTGCAGTTGCTTGGCCATGCTGTTTCTGGCCTATGTTAGCTCAGGTTGGAGAATGGAGCCGCATAGACTTCAGTGGTAGCCAGAAAGCAAAGAGAGAAAAAGAGGACAAAGGAGGGCCCCCAACCCCTCAAGAGCATACTCAACTTGGGTCATGTCTAATCATTCAAAGGGCAAAGTAGAAGGACATTCCTTCAAGACAGCACTCTAGGAACTCTGCTTGAGTTTCTAGTCTGTAGAACCTGCAGACACAAGACTCAAAGATCAGTGCTTACCTGACATGCTCCCTGCCAGGCTCTGCCAATGCCCTACAGAGTTTCAAATTGCTAGTTCTCATAATGACAGAACCCAAATTCCTTAAAAGTCTCCCTTCTTCTTGCATTTGTATGTGTATCTGTATGTATGCATAGGAACTATATCCATGTCTTCATCTATCCTCCTGCTTTCTGTTTCTTTGAAGACCCTATCTATGTTCAAGCAACCCATGCACATAGGAGGCTTTCATAGATGTGAGACCATAAGGCAAAACTGAGTGGGTGAATCAGGAGTGTGGAAACAAGAACAAACTAGGTTCTTCTAAAAGGAGTGACTGATATTCAACCCTCTGTAAGTGTTGTCCTGAGAGAGGGGAATCTGGTTTATCAGAACATATGACATTGCATCAAAAGAAGGCCAAACCCAGTTACTAAGGGGAAATCACTATAGGCAAGCATCCTAGTTGGGTTGCTGTTGCTAAGATGAGCACCATTACCAAAACAGCTAGGAAAGGGAAGGTTTTATTTCATCTTTCAGCTCCCAGGTGGGGAAGACAGGGCAGGGTATTCAAGGGAAGAACCTACAGGTAGGAAGTGAAGCAAAGTTCACAGAGGACCACTGCTTACTGGTTTGCCCCTCACGCCTGCTTAGCCACCTTTCTGGTACAACCCAGGACCACCTGCCCTGGTGTGGAACCACCCACAGCGGGCTGGGTCCTCTCACATTAAGAAAATGCTCTATAGGCCAGTCTGATGGAAGCATCTTCCTAATTGAGAGTCCTTTTTTCAAGTTGACAAAACCCCTGTCCCCACAAAACCCAAAAAACTCAGCAGGCAAAAGGGCTTTGCAGAAGACAGGGGTTTTAAGCATCATCCAAGGCGTCCAGTCTTCAGCAATGTGTAGGGAAGACTGGATTTGATGCCATAGAAAATGGGCACAGGACCTCTTTACACCCAAGGACCATCTTTCAGAGAGAGGGAAAAATAGCTCATGAGTTTGAATCTGAAAAGAAAAATAGTTTTAATTATTCTTATTTTGGTTCTTCAAGAGGCCTTTGTTTTTATTTCATCACAATATTTCCGTGTTTAAACACTAAGGTGAAAGGGGAAAGGAAGAAGTTCCAATTTTTTGTTGACTTCATTTATGCCACCCTTTTGAATCCTGTCAGATACATTTTTAGAAGTTGGGAACTGAATGGAGCTTTATGAAGACAAGGTAACTTCCTGAACCTTCTACTCAGGCTAATTCTGTCTTGCTACTTTCAAAGGGCTCACAAGCCAAGGCAAGGAGGAACAAATAACAAAGGTGAAAAGAAAGCCTTGTTATGTAGGAGGCAGGCTTGCACAGAACGTGTGATTTAGGTGGCAGGAGGTATGGGTGTGAATCATGGAATTGTATGGCATCACCCCAACCACCGGCAGAAAGGTTTCAGTGAAACAGACCAACCTATCATTGGAAGTGACATAACTGCTGGTTAATTATTGAACCACAGAGAGCACAACTGATTTTGACTCTTTTTTTCTTTTCCCTTTCAAAAACAGCTAATTTCTGAGGATATATTTTCCCCAGCTTTGGCTGTGCATTCAATGTTACAGAAAATTTGGTGATTCATGTAATTGAGCAAAAAAAAATCTATGTTATTATGTAAGAGGATGGAAATGATTAAACTATCACTTGGGTGCCTCTCATTTCTGAGTTCATTATGCAAGATGTAATAGACACTGAGGTTTTCATTCTCTTAGAAGTGAAAGTTATCTTTTGGTTGAAATGGCTTTAGGTAAATCATTTGGATTAAGAATTCAGCACCAAAATGACAATGCCCTAATCCTGGAAGCTTTCTCTGGTGGATGCCAAGCACCAGATGGTACTAGGGCAAGTGTGGTACTGTGGCAGACTCTTTGAACTGCAGGGCCACCCTGAGTGCAGTCGGGGGATCTGGAGGGGGGGTGTCTGTCCTCTGAGGGTTCTTTCCAGATCCCATTCAGTTTTCTGTCCTAGACAGTCGTGGAATGAGATAGAATAGTGTTCTCACCATGCCTGGATATTCCCAGGGAAATTTAAAGCGTGCATGGATATTTGAAGCCCAAAACCAAAATTCCTGGGTAAAGTGTTGGGGCTGTGGCTTAGAAGTTAGAGTTAGTTCTAACATGCAGCCAAGGTGGTGTTGGGGGGTCACTATTCTCTTGGAGAACTGAATAAGTCATGAGTTACAGAATGCCAGAGCTTGAAGAGGTGACCTTATTGATAAGGCAATTGATATTCAGGGACAAAGATCTGTTCCAAATGGCATTATTGGCTCAATGGCAGAATTGTGACCAGAACCCATCCTGATGTTGCTCTACTTTTGCCTAGTGTTGTTGTCATCATTGTTTTGTTTTTAATGATACTCTACCACACAGACTTTGATTGATCAACTAGCAAGAAATTAAGAGACTTCAAAGGGCTTGTGAGAGTTGTCCAAATATTGTAGAATCAACTTCCTACTTGCTGTATATAGGACCAGCCATATTGCCGTCATCCAAACTGTTGTGGTTGTTAAGCATCTAGATTTAGACTGAGTCAGAGCTTTGTCTGAAGTTACAATGCTTTCCAACATAAGCAGGCATCCACGAGACTCACTGAAAACCTGTGTAAGTGTCCTGCCCTTTTGGAGTTTCTTTGTCTTCAGTCCATACACCACCATGGTATTGCCTTTATTGGGAAGAAGCCAGAAGCAGTCCCCAGTCAACAAGTTGGAAGGGTGGCTATTAGGGAGGAGGACCTCTGCAACTGCTTTGAGCATAAAGATGCATAGAATGGGAGCTGCCTTCCATCAGCATCTAAAACACCACAGTTGACTTCCCTTGCTTGCCTGGCATCTTTTCAGAAGTCAGCCTTTCTCATTCCCAGCTTGTATGCATGTGGGCATTTCTACACCAGACTTAAGACTGGAAACAGTTGTTGGCTGCATCCCAGAATTAAATAGTAGGGCCCTATTGTTGAAGAGGTTGCATGATTTGACTGCTAGTCTTGGATAAACAAAGCAAGAACCTGGCCCAATGTGTCCCTTCCCTGTGTGATAGCTCTTATAATGTCAGAAATGGCTACTAAGGTTTCTGGGGGAGATTAATCCCAAAACTCCTACTTACCTTCGAATCCTGCATGCCTTCCAATGGAAGTAGCAAGCAAAATGTGCCAGTCAGTGCAATCGTGGCTCAAGTAATTATGGACAGAACCATACTTCTGATATAATTTAAGGCCAGCTCTGCAGGGGAAAGTCATATCTCATAGGGGAAATTTAGACAAAAACCTGTGGTCACAGAAATCATAAGCTCCAATGGAGGAGCAGCTGCTATTGACTGGTTGGTCAACTGATGGACTAGCCAACGTGCTCCCCGCATTGGTGTTCGTACTGCAGTCCATGCCCATTTGGATTTTTTTTTTCCATTTTCTGTTTTTCAACCATTTCCTCATCATTGTTTGAGTAGGGGAAATGCCTCCAAGAATTGCCAATTGTGAAGTTCCAGAGACAGAGTTATAATAAAAGGACACAAGGGATCAGTGTGTCTTTTGAAAGAGAACAATCAGATTGTCACCCACCCCAAGGCTTAGGAACTTTTGCAGGAGAGGCAGGCAGTGGTGGAAAGAATATGAGGCTGAGGAAGAGGTGGAATTGTACACCCACTAAGCCAAACAACAGCCATCTTGAGGTGTTCAGCTGTGTTTGCTTGTAAACGGCCATTGTAGGTGAGCTTGTGAACTGTGGGGTGGGGCTTGTCATGATATTCTCACCTGAATGTGCAGTCACTGCCTACCACCTGTTGTTTGAAATTCTGCCTTAATTGCATAGGCGAGGGGAGAGGCTAGAGTATATAAGCTGGGGAAGACTAGAGGAGGTGTGTTCAGTGTATGTGGCTATGGGGAAGCCCTCATCCCTGCTGGGTGAAGGCTTTCCAGGTGTGGCCTTTTTGCTGTAGACGGCCCCTCACCTATGCTCTGTAAGGAGGTCCAGTAGGCTCACTGGCTCCCTCAGCAGTGGCCCTCAACCTTCCTAATGCTGTGACCCTTTAATATATTTCCTCGTGTTGTGGTGACCCCCAATCATAAAATTATTTTTTTTATGTTATGAATTGTAATAGGAATTTTTTTTAAAGACAGAGGGCTGTCAAAGGGGTTGTAATTCACAGGTTGAGAACCATTGCCCTAGAATAAATTTTGGTGGGATCCTACCTCTGTATCTTGAAGGGTCCTTAGGAAGACCGGTAGACATTGCTCATGTCTCCCCTTTGGAAGGAATGCTATTAACAAGGCCCTAAGAATTCCTGCTAGTGGAAGAAGAGACCTCATTCTGTGGATGATTCAGAACTCTAGTATCCAGAGGTTAGAGATGAATTTAAAAAAAAAAGGCACATTACTGTGGGCTATCATGAGAGTCACTGGATCAAGCCTTGCCTGAAATTTCCTGGATCTTTCTGAAGACTCTGGGTTTCCAGTTACATGACACATAATCTCAAATCCCACTTTCCCCCTTTGGCTGGTTTGAGTTGGATGTTTTTGCTCTCCAAAGGAGTCCCAGGACTTGGAACTTTGTCTTAGCCAATGTGGTGCTTGGGAAATGTTCCCATTCAAGATATTCAGACATATTGAGGTTCAGTGTAAACACCTCTAACATGAATGCTGATAAATCGGATAAGTTGGCAGTATTACCAGCCCCTTTGAGGGAAATGTGATTTCAGGAGCTAGGAGAGAAATTACTGGTTGTTGCTATATAGATTAACTTGGTTTTCGCTGATAGCGTCTTGTTTTGATCACGTTAACCAATAACCTCACCAGGCTGCCTTCTGCTCAGGACAATTGCTTCTACACCTGTCTGAATGCTGCACAGAGAGTCCAGTTTGTTTTTAATCTTACCAGGGATAGATTTGGGAGGTATCTTAATATGTGCTTGTGACTTTACTAGCTTTACCTTTTGTGCATAATTCTATATTGTAAATGGTCTGTAGTCGTGGATGTGTCATTGTTGAGATTAGTGAAAAGGCAAACATGGCCCATGCTTAGGACACCAGAAAACATGTAAACATTTAAAAATATTTTGGATGCTTTCAAAGATATCAAATCACCAATGTTTCCATCATATCAGAACTCAACAGAGTTGAGTGCGGTTTTTATATGGTATCCCCATGAGAGATTGGTTCCAGTTTTATAATCCAGGATACCAAAATCTAAGCTGTTCAAATCCCTTAGATAAAATGGCACAGTGTTTGTATGTAACTGACAGAGGTTTCCTGAATACTTTAAGTGATTTTCTAAATTGCTTTATATGTGTCATGTAAGTAGTTACATTATTATGTCTGCAAAGTATTCTGCCTTGTCAGTAATGTCAAGGAAAGTGTGTATGTCTGGCTTTTATGTTTTGATTTGTGATTTTTGAGATGGGGTCTTGCGATGTAGCTGGCCTTGGGCACCCTGGCCTGTAACTCACTATGTAAATCAAGGATGACCTAAGACTTAGACCATTTCTTCTACCCATATCTCCAGAGTGCTGTGACAACAGGTAAATACCGCCACATCTGGCTTAACTGATATACTTCAACAACAGCAACAGCTTTGCTCTATGGATGGCTAAATACAGAAACAGACTCCAAGGAGAACTACCAAGGTCCCGCTTGCTCATTTGTGATTCAGAGTTGTTCTGAATCTTTATTATGATCTAGTGGAGAATGAAAAATCCATCATCATGATGTAGACACAAAAAGTCTAACATCTCTAAATGCCAAGTAGCATAAAAGCAAGGACTGAAGAAGAAAAACATACTGTAGACTTGGGGGATAAAACCCAAGTAAAAAGGAACAGAGGCTCTTTAAGCATCAGGGTAGAGAACATTCTGGAAGTGTTCAAAAAAAAGTTTATATGGTTTTATGTAGAAAGGGAAGTCTTAATTCCTTTGTAAACACTTTGAGATTTCAAGGAGTCCTTGGCTCTCTCATTTATTGAAAACACCCAATTGCTCCATGAGTTGGCCACAAGTGTACCTCGGTAAATTATTTATGTGACATGTCACTGTAGCTGCAGGTTTCTATCCAGACACAGCTGTATAAACAAAGACTATTAACCTATTGGCTGGATTTAGCAGACACTTCAGACTGTTTAAATCCACTGACATTTTGAAAGTCTGAGTCTCTAGATTCTTTACAGATCAACTATTGAATATGACGGGGCCGTTTCTAAATAGCCCTGGAAACAATGTGTGTGTCCTGAGAATAGCCATAGAAGACACAAAGCCTGGTGTTTTATTTCCACTCAGAAGCACAGAGAAAACATTCAGAAGGGCCTAAGAAGAGGAGCTAGGGATGGCTCAGGAGTTAGGCGGGGTCCAGACAGACTTCAGGTACTGATTGATGCAAGCGCTTGTATTTTTCCAGTGAGAGCATGTGGCTAGCAGTAGTAAATAATTTATTTGCTAACTATGAAAGACATTTTTTTCCCCTCCCATCCTGTGTTCTTTCAAAGATAAAGCTTTTAGGTAGGTGTTTTTGGTTGGCCTGTCCCCACTCTGAGTTGTTATTTACCAGTAGATCCAGGAAGCATCACTGAGTACCATAGACAATGTGGCAAAGGAAAGATGAGGCCAATGATTGGGGGAGTACCACCCAAATAGTCATCTGGATCAGACTTTTGGAAACATTTGAGGAAATGGGGCACTTACCTGCCATTCTCTTCACTAGTGGAGGAGTGCTTCAGGGGCTTTGAATCCTGGAGAATCCCCCAGGCTGAGAGGGAGAAAGGCAATGGATATCGCATAAGAAGCTGTCAGTTGGCAAGGAAGAATCTGCTTCGTTCAAGTGAATAGGATAAGGATGTACAGTTGGGGCATCAACAAAGTCAGGTTACTAAAATGGTCATTGTTATATAGCTGAAAACACAGCTTTGTCGTGATGTATTTATTATACCACTTCAGCAGTAAGAGTGTCTGTTTGACACGTTTTTCCCCAGAAAAGGACTTTAGTGAATGGATTTGAGCCAGCTGTACCATGCAATAATATTACTATGAAATATGAACACTAATGTAATAAAATCACAGTTAAATTTCCACAGAACCTCTGTGACATGAAACATTCTGAAGTCATTGCAATTGTGTGTTAAGGATTTCTCACAACTCAGGAAAAGGCTAAGTAAAATGTTAAGTGATAAAAACATCCGTTTATAAACTACAGTTACAATTATATGAGAAAATATTTTTTGCATAGAAGAAAAAGACTGAGAAGAAATATTCCAAGGGGATGGTGCTACCCACTGTAGAAGGGGAGGCTGTTGGTAACATGGATAACTGTTGATAATTTCATTTCTTAGGTGTTCTACATTAAATGTGTATCTTTAAAAAAAAGTTTATTGAATAAGTGCATGCATTTGGGTTTCTCTCTGTGATCAGATTGAAATTTGCAGAATAAGTTTCAAGTTTACAGATGTGTGCTCCCCTCTGTGTACATCACGAAGAGCAACTTCCCTGTAGACAGGCTTTTGCTTGCGGATTTGAACACAGGGTGCCAGCCATTACTCATTGCTGTCCTTGCTTCTGGTTCCCCCAGGCAACCTTGCAATATTTCTGTGCTCAGTTCAAAATTAGCTCAGCTCATGGGTCTGCTTCTGGGAAAGTTTTCCAGATCACCAGGGCAGATGACAGAACTGGATCTGCCCATCAAGATGCCTGCAAAAATCTTAGAGAGGCCATGGCCCACTCCTTGGTTTGGAGGAGACCACCAAGGAGGTAGCCCCTGGAGGAGGTGTGTGTTCTTTGGGGCCAACATAAGGGCTACATTCTGTTCACTGTGTCTTCAACTTCTGTCTTTAGTCAGCAGTCACACAGGTGAAGGTAACCAGACAATGGGGCATTCTTATCCCCACCTGAGACTCAGGATGGGGCAGGGAACACTAGGAGAGTTAAAATAAAAGGGTATTTTGTCCCACTGCATGCCTGAAACCCAAGCATCGGGGCAGTGGGATCAGGATTTCCAGGTCATCCTTAGCTACATGGAAACTTTGAGGGATAGCCTCAGCTACCTGAGATCTCATGTGAAACAAACACAAAAGTGCCAAATAAACAACAAAAAAGTAATATCCTTAAGGGGAATGTACTCAGAAGGAAGATAATATAAGGCACTTGTGAGGGCTGACACCACACAAGGAAGACAGGAACAGAACCCTCTCTCACTGTTAAACACATAGAGGCTGAAGGTAGTGAACATCCCAGGAAGTCTCAGTGATTTGTAGTGTTTGGGAAGGAATTTCTTAGAAAAGGCAATGTCTTCAGTAATGAGTCAAGTTCAAAGTCATGAAACCCAACTAACTTAGTAGTGTGTAGTATCTTGGGTCATGAAAAATGCAAGCAGCCACAACTCTGATCATGTCTCTGCCTAATATTCTGTGTTTCATCATTTGAACATCACTTGGAACATTCCTGGTCCATAAAATGTGACCTGCCATCGGAGGGATGTTATGCTCAACTGATGGGAACATCCTGGGTAAACTGGGTTGATGATCCCAAACACTTTTAAGACTGTGCGACAAATAACAGACACAGGTACCAATGGATTCTTGTAATACAAAATATTAGTGACAGAGTATGCCCCAAATGGCGTTCATTTGGCACCAGAAAATCAACTCAAAGGGAACCTTCCTGGGGTGTGATAGATACAAACTGTATATACAGAGGGACAATCAGTTGATAAGCAGTAACTTAGTTCCTCCAGTGGAACTCCACACTAAGCTAACCTTAGCAGAGTTCAGAATGCAGAGAGAACAACCTTACAGATTTTTTTGAGACAGGGTTTTGAGACAGCTTTGGAGCCTGTCTTGGAACTCACTTTGTAGACCAGGCTGGCCTGAAACTCTCACAGATCTACCTGCCTCTGCCTCCACATGCTAGAATTGAAGGTGTGAGCCACCAGTGCTCAGAGAACAAACTTGCTTTTTTTTTTTTTTTTTTTTTTTTTTTTTTTTTTTTTAATGTTGGACTTTGTGACAGTCAACTTGGGCCACCCTTGAACACTTCAATAAGATAAATACCTTTCTCTCTCTCTCTCTCTCTCTCTCTTTCTCTCTCTCTCTCTCTCTTTCTCTGTTTTTCCAACTCTTTGGGACTGGGGCAGCTTTGCTTAAGGAATTGGAAAAGGTCAGGTTTGACATCAAGAGGGCCTATGCTGTGGTTTTTATATAGCAGTGTGCCATTTGACACCAGAGTGGAAACCACCTGCCAAAAGACCGTATAACAAACGTGGAAGAGAAAAAACAATAAGCAAACAATAAAAATGAGGCCACAGGGAAACAGTAATAGGATTTCCATGAGGTGATATTTGCAGCCTTTGTGCCAATATTGACCCACTAAGTATGAGACTGAAAAGCAAACCTGGTTTGCATTTGAGCCAACTGTGCAAAGTGTTGGGAGTCTCCCTTAGGGAGTTTTTCAGGAGCCCTGGGATTCGGCCTAAAAGGCCCCTCTGTTATACCCAACCTGTAGCCTCCAATTGCAGATTCTCCCACACCCCATCTATATTCATCTCTGCTGGCTCACTGCAGCTTTTCCTTCCAGTGGCTTGAGAAACAGAGTCAAAATCAACTGCAAGTGGTGACATCTGGCCTTATGACACGGGGCTGCTGTGTTTGCTTCCCTCCCTTTCTGTTTGCTCTGGGAGAACTTCATCCCAAGTTCCCTCTCTTCTTGGGAGGGTTGACTGACCAGGGCCTTCTGCTGCAGGGAAGAACAAATCAACTAGTTGACCAATCAACCTACTTTGGGCATAATAGGACCAAAAGCTATTACAAAAGATCTAAAAAAAGGACAAGGTTTGAGAAGGGGTAAGGATGTTTGGGAGGTAGCCATTAATAAAGAGGGCATCCTCTTTACTAAGAGGGGGGCATGGATATCCAAAGCAGAGAATATGCCCTCATTTGGTTCAGAAAAGCCCAAGAAAGCTGAAACATCCTCACAGGAAGGGGTCGCATGATGATCTTGAGAACATGGATGGGGGCCTGTGTTTGGAGTTCTCAGTTCCAGTAGTAATTACCTTTTAACCCTCTTCAACTCCCCACCCATGTATGTGCATGTGTGACTCCCTATGCATTTTTAAAGACTTCACATCTGAGTGACGTTCTTATCACAAAGCCACTAGACACACTTCAGGTTTTGTGTATGATTTGGTTGACCAGAAGCCGAAGTGGGTCTAGGCCAAAGTCTTCTGATTTCCTTCACAAGTCTCTTCCACCTTAGGCTGAGGATGTTTCTTGAGTTTCTAATCTTCTAAAGACTGGGGATTTTAAGAAAAAGAAAACAAATGTACACGCTAAAAATTACCCAGAAGGCATTAGAAAGAGCCAATGTGACCGAGGAAACCAGAACCCTGAACTTCATCAGTTTTATGATGGTTGTCCCTCTGCTGGCATCATTACCATCTGTACCGGCCACCCTGTGAGTGAGGAAAAGAGCTGAGTTCCTCCTACACCAGGGACAACTCTCTGTCCCTTTGGGCTCTTCTCCAGCCTCCCATACCATTTATTCTGTTCTAAATATGAATGTCCCTCACAGTTCACATGTTGAACACTTGGTCCCTAGAGGGTAATGATTGGGAAGTTTATGGAACCTTTAGGAGGTAGAATGTCCCTGGAGGAAATGGACTGAGGCCAGGCCTTGAGCCTTTCTAGCCAGGACACACTTCCTGTCTGTTTTCTGCTTCCTAACTGCAGCCATAATGTGAGCAGCTGCTGCAGGCACCTGCACCCATGGTTTTCCTGCCATGGTGCACTGTCTGCCTTCCTGACCGGTAAGGCAAAGCAGACCCCCCTCACTTCAGAGGCTTCTTGCCAGCTGTCTGATCACAGCAACGGGAAAGGTGACAAATGCACCTTGTAAATCTAGAGTGGCTCTGAAAGGTCACCTACCCACAAAATTGGTCTCTTCTGGTGGTTCCTTAACAAATTTGGTAATCCTCCTATCTACATCTATTTTTAAAGTTGTTAAGAATCTTCCAGTTGTCCATAAAACTGGGAGGTAGGAGGACGAGGGGGCCTCACATCACCGATGCCATTGGCACTATTTATTTGTTGGGTTTTTCTTTTTGTTGTTGTTGTTGTCTGTCTGTTTGTTTTTTTACAGTAACCTTCTTACTACTTGATTCTGTAGCATAAAGTAGAATTGTTTTAACATCACACTTGAGATCTTTTTTCTCTTTTCTCCATATAGTCATCCTTATCTTTCTATGTTATTTTATTGACTTTTTTTTTAACATTCCAATCCCAGTGCCCTCTCCCTCCACTCCTTCCCCACAACCCTCCACTCCCTCCCACCTCCCATCTGTTCCTTGGAGAGGGTAAGGCTTCCCCTAGCAAGTCAACTAAGTCTGTCCTATCACCTCACTGAGGCAGGACCAAGCCCCACCCCTACCCCTGTGTCTGGGCTGAGCAACGTATCTCTCCACAGAGAATGGGCTCTGCAAAGTCAGTTTGTATATTAGAGTTAGCTCTTGGTCCCACTGCCAGTGGCTTCATATACTACCCAAGCTGCACCATTGTCGCCTGTGATTAGGGAGTCTAGTTCAGTCTATGCAGGTTCCTTATTTGTCAGACCAGATCTCTCACTGGCTTGGGTCAGCTGATTCTGTGGGTTTCCCTGTCACGGTTTTGATTCCTTTGTTCATATTATCGTTCTTCTCTCACTTCGTTTGCACACAGGAGTTCACCATCTTAAGAGGAGACTGTAACGAGTCTTTCTCTGCTCTGCCAGCCAGCTATCAAATGAAAGTGTGGCAGGTACTTAGGCTTATTTATAACTAGCGGTTATAACTTAATTAACCCAAATCTTCTTATGTACGTTTTTGTTTTTTAACGTGGCTTGGTTACCTTTATTTGTAATGTCCATGCTGCTTGCCCTGCGTCTCCTGGCATCGTTCTTCTTCCTAGCATCCTCTGTGCCTGGAAATCCTGCCTAGCTATTGGCCATTCAGCTTTTTATTAAACCAATCAGAGTGGCACATCTTCACAGTGTACAAAAAGATTATTCCACAACGAGACTGATTTGCTCTCTTGAGGATGCTCAAGTCTCTATCTGAGGTGTCAAAAGCTCTACTCACTCTCACAACTCAGAGGCTGGTCCACACACATGGCCTGCAGTCTCTGAATCTCCTCAGTGGGAAGGTGATGAGGCCTTTGCTACAGAAAATGCTCGGATGTGATTTCTGCAAGATGGAGCCTCAGGCATTTCACTAAGACATGCAAAAACCATGCTGCAGATTCTCTAGAAAACTCCAGAAGAATTGTGAAGTTTGTGAGCCAGGTGTTCTGCCACCCATACATTTGATGTCATGTGACAAAGAATCGATATGTCTATTGCAAGAGAGAGGTCATAGGGTCATAGGGTGTCTCACAGTGTAGTGCTTTAGGGATCAAACATGGCTGACATTGTCTGACCTTTGCCTTGGGCATAGTGAACAAAGAAGCAGCAAGAACTTGCAATAGAGAAAGGCAACACATTTGTTTTGAAGTCACAATCTAGCTTCCCCCTTATAATAACAACTGACACTCCAGCATTTAGAAGAGGGTTAAAAGTCCAAGAAATAGTCCTGAGCTAAGCTTGTGCAGTCAGAAGACTTGGAGTCCAGACCCTTTGGTCCCTGGCTAAGCAGTCTGGAGACTTTGTTCCAGTCTCTCCTTCTCTCTGCTGAGATGGACAAATGTAGGCAAAGCAAAGGTGAGCAGCTTATTTCTCAGCCTTTCCAGCCTGCTTGTTCAAGGATTTTCCTCTGAGACTCCTGGAAGCCTTTACATAATTGCCTGGGCTGAGAGTCCATTTAGGGTAAGCAGAGGGCCTCAGCTGCGATCTGGTCACCATCATTTTAGAACTGGCTGAGCTGGGTGGGAACAGTATGTTCAGACAGAGCCAGGAGAATTCATCACTGGGAAGTTACAGGCCTTAGTCTGGGGCTGCTCTCCAGCTTGGCCACTGACAGAGAAAACTGGCTTTTGGTCAGAACCCTGGTGTAATGAAAAGGCATGCCGGAGGGAGACCTAAACCCAAGGGCAGTCCTGCAATGCCGGGAAACTGCCAGACTTGTGGTTGGTCACTCACCTCTCTGGGATGCTGTCCCTATGTGGGTGTGAAGTGAAGGTAGTAGGGTTAACTCTACTTCTCTGAAATATGTGCCAAGGATGAAATATATTTGGAAGCAAAACTGTAAAGTGACAACGAAACAGGCCTGTGATCAACTCTGACAGTTGTGTCTGTGCCTGTCCAGGACCTAGGATAAAAGCAAGGGCTGGAGAACTTTAGCACGAGATAAAGGCAGAGAGAATGTGGGCATCCAGGTGATGTTAAGATGAATGGATGGATGGGGAGATTAAGTATAAGACAAGAGAACCAGTAGACTCGGGGGACGGGGAGCCTCCTGCCTTCACAAGCCTCGGGTCTGTTCATACTTCTGGTCCTCAAGATGGTACCACCTCCCACTTCCAAAGGATGATTTTTCTACTGGAAATGTCTGTTGATTCTCTCCCCTCTCCCTATCTACCTACCTTCTGCTTTCCCACTGCATGGGTGGTGGTGGGTTGTTTATGTGTGTGTCAGGGATTATGGGAGTATTTGTGTTTATCCTTGTATAGATCAGAGTTCATCATTGCTATCTTGATTGTGTGTGTGTGTGTCCATGCACGCACATGTAGGCAATACAGTCTTTAACTGAACCTGGAGCTCACTGATCATCAGACCCCTAGGATCTACATGTCTTCTGCTAGGTTCTGGGATTATAGTCATGTGCATCCATGCCCAGCTTTTATGTGAGTTCTAGTTATCTAAACCTAGGTCCTCATGCTTGCTCAGCTCTGTACACACTGAACCATCTTCCTAGCTTCTCTGTTGTATATTTCTTTTAAGTAGAAAACTCACTGCTATGGGACCACAGGAACCAATGGCTGATGTTCTACTCTGAGCCTCTCTGATCTGGTGAGATACTGGATGAGCTCTAGTGCCCTGCAGGGGAAGCAGAGGCCTTTAACTGTTCAAGAATGGGCTGAGCACTCTAACTGGGAATAATTCAGCTGATGGGATAATGACAGACACAGGCACTATTATGGAGCACTGTGCACTTGCCGGACGCTGAGCTGAGTGTTGCGTGCATGTTTGCTACTTAACCTTTTTGTCTGCCTGTGAGCCTGTTGCACTGTTACTTTACACCAAAATCAAGAAGAAATTCGGAGCTGTGGTGGAACTTCAGCCGCCCAATCTTTCCCCAAGGCAGAGAGACTTTGAACTCAGTTTGTTTGGACTCTGGATACTGCTCTAATCCCTGCATTTTTATCTCTTTGGTACAATGATTTTGATCAAGTCAGGCCCAAGTGCTCTGGACTTTTTCAGGATTACAAAGTCCTTATGAATCATGCCAGACATGGGCATAGAAGGAATAAGGCTACAATAAGAAATTCTCCCAAAGCACCTGACTTGCTCTTTGTCAAATCTAGGATGAAAAGTAAATGAGATGAAGGGAGGGAGGGAGAGGGAACTGGGATTGACAAGTAAAATTAAAAAAAAAAATTCCTACAGCTTCTGAGAATAGAAACCATATGAATATGTATTTCTTTATGCCCCTATAATGAACTATATTGGTTGTCAAATAAAATACTAATGTGCATTCCTGGAAAAAAAAAGAAAAGTAAATAAGATGGGTGCTCAAGTTCATCTAGCAATGTGATAGAATTGCAAGCATGAGGGCCAGAGTTTGAGTCACGGACCCCACATAAAACGCCAAGGCATGCTAGCACACACTTGGGATCCTAGATGAAAACAGTACAGCCAGATGATCTAGCCTAACTGAGGAGCTCCAGGCCAATGGCATCAATAGTGTACTTGAAGCTTACACCCAAGGCTATCCCTTTGTGCTCTACATAAGGGTTCACACACAATCAGGCACACATATGTACATGCAACAATTTCTTCTGAGTTGGGACTTTCTACCCTGAGGTGAGATTTGTTAAAATTAGGGACATTTTAATTTGAAACATTCCATTCTGGAGGGTCCATTAAAACTCAGGCAGATCCTAACTCACAAATCTCAGGAAGACCCTGGAATTTTCCAGATTCACAGGACTGCTCCCTCCTGGAGGTTATGTGAACAGCAGTGACTTTGGAAGGAAGGAGCAAGTTGTATAGAGTTCATGGTGACAGCTTTGGTGATTCTGAGCTCAGGCTGGGTGGACTTCTCAGGGATGTAGCCGCCAGTGCTGTTGGCAAACCCATCCACATGTTTCTGTGAGTAACCCCTCACCCACACTTCTCTAAGTAATGCCAGTAAGCTTTTTGGTTCACCAAGTTGGACTTTGGTGGAATGGTTAGCCTGCTCTGTCTTCCATTTCCTATAGGAGGTAAATATAAGTTCGTGTTGACCCCAGCTATATAATTTTTGTATTGCTACTTCATAACTGTAATTTTGCTACTGTAACTGTAATTATAATGTAACTACCTGATATGCAGGATGTCTGATATGTGACCCCCCCCCCAAGAAGTCAAAACCTACAGGTTGAGAGCTGCCCTAGCCCTGAGCACTGTTTCCCAGTCAGTAGAGCTCATTCTATGACAAAGGTCTCAGGTACTCTGTCCCTGAAGCTTTGTTAGGAAAATTGGCACATAAAGAAACTTTATTCCCCCGTCCAAATTTTACTGTGTTTATATGTACAAGAAAATTAAACTCTCTAGATTCTAGAAGTCTAGAATTCTCTAGAGTCTCTAGTTCTGGTGTCCAGAAGTTTTGACCCAGGCTGATTGACCAAGTCCATTTGTACAGAGACTTCATTCTCACCTTTGAGGTTTTTCCTCTGCAGGCTGTGGTACCTACAGGGACACCCCCAACAAACGGAAGGTGCATTTTCATGTGTAGAGGAACATCTATACGTACAATTGCTTAGTGACCAAACTTTCCCAAAGCAGTTGATGCTGTCTGCCCCCTTATTGTCAGTCTACCTCAAGATCCAGCAATTCCACTCTTAGGCATATACCCAAAGGATGCACATTCATACAACAAGGGCATCTGTTCAACTATGTTCATTGCAGCATTATTTGCAGTAGCCAGAACCTGGAAGCAACCTAAATGCCCCCCCTTAAAAGGCCTCACCCTCCCTGGGGAGTGGATGTGGGTGGGGTGGGGGATCAGTGGGGGGCATGGGAGGATGGGGGGGTATGTAAAACAAGATTGTTCCTAATTTAAAAAAATGTGTTAAAAAAAAAAGCATGGAGCTGGATATGTTCTTTGGGGAAAATATTTCATCAGATCACCGAAGTTCTCAGTGACATCTATAGTTACAGGAAATGGCACTTTTGATCTCAGGTGTGTGAACACTCTCTTTTCATGGCTATAAGGATGAGGAAGGGTCTGGAGGAACAGAACTACATGCTCCACACTACATCAGGGTTGTTAATACACTGGGCCTCTCTGAGAAGAGTTCTCTGAACTGTGTAGAAGTGTGTTCTTCCATTACTCTGGTCCCTTCCTTCCTGTATCCATGTGAGACCTGTCTATTAGATGCTCATGCAAACATCCTTTAACCAGTTACATTACAGTAGTCCTTAGTTCCTTTAAGGTCTTCTCTGGTTCAAAGAGTTTGTGCCTAAGTAACTGATGTCCAAGTGGTCCATGGTGCAAGCTACTTTTCAAAATGACTCCTTATCCTAAGTTTTCAGCTACAGTTCCTTCATAGCAACCAGACTGCAATAAAAATAAGGGATTGAATCACCTGCTCTGAACCACCCTTGTGGAGCTCATTGCCAACAGGGATGGGAAGATGTTAAGGCCATTATGAGTCCTGTGCCTTCTGCTGCATGCTGCTCTTCATATATAAGGTCTTATGTAAGCCTGGGGCACTCCACAGCTTGCCCCTCCCTGCAGGGCATTTTACAGTCCACAGGATGAGCCACAAGTCTATTTCTGGAAGGCAGAAAGTTCAAGCAAGGGGTAGCCACTGGGAACATATTCATTTAGTCCATGGAAGAAAGCAGACACAGATTCCTATGGAGAAGACTGTGCAGGAGAGCTAGGAACTTTGGACCTAGCACCAGGGATCAAAGAGAGTGAGCTAGATAGAAATGTAACCAGATTCCCACTGTCTGCCTTTGGCTGCTGCACAGATCAAAACCTTGGAGTTTAAAAGTGTAATTTATCTAGTAAGCTTGATGAATAACCTAAACTTATATTTGGGTACATGCTCTATATAGGAAATTCTATCATTTAACACCTAGAGGAGTTTATTAGGTCAGAAATCAAGTACTCCAGGAGCATGGCCACTGTGCATGAATTAATCTTATTTGCATATACTGATCTCATTTGCATGTACTGATCTGATTTGCTGTCTCACTGGGTAGTTAGTGTGGTATAACTGAATATAGAGGCAGTGGGAGTGGTGTAACTGAATATAGACATTTAAGGATGAGTGGTCTGAACTCCTGTGTCTTTAAGTGGTGATGATGATAGAGTATGTGTGGACAGCAGAGCGAGTGGGGTCAGTTGGAAATGACAGATCTGAAACTGGGTATTTCAGCTGGTAAGAAAGCATCAAGCTTCAAACCTAGTGATCTAAGGTAAAAAAACAAACAAAGACAAAACCCAAAAAACAACAGCAGCCAAGGCAGACTGGAAACAGACCCTCAGGTCATGAACAGGAACCAGATCAGGAATGGACTCTCCTACATGTGTGTGGAGTTGCAGAACATACACCAGAAACCTTCCTGAGAGACACATCCTGAGACATTCCTGACGTCCCAATATTGACAGAGAGAATGTGAGTGCTGGTTTCCAGGCCAAGATTGTTCCTGTTTGTGCAGTGGGCAGGGGATACAGTCACTTAAACGCTCTGCCTGACCCATTGACGTCTGCTGTCTGTTCAGGTGAACACTGACCATTTCTGATACTCGCAACTGGGAATTTCCTTCCGAGATAGTGTTTAAACAGCACAAGAAAGCAAATGCCACAAAGTCCTTGTCATTCACCAGCCCCCTCCATCCCTAATTAGGTTGAAGATTTAATGGCAGGTGGAGGATCGATGGGTGACTGTGATGCCCGTTGAGACAGTGAACTGGCCTAGAAAAAAGATGTTGGTGGGTTGTGCAGGGCCAGAGTATAGATGCAGAAGAAGGGGTAGGTTTGGGTTCAAGTCAAACCACTGGTTGCAAATTTAAAGGCATGTAGGTTTTTTGTTGTGTGGTTTAAATTTTTCATAATAGTTATTTTAGTTGTAAGGAAACAACAGATGGTGTTTCAAACCTGTAAATGTGTTTATGAGAGGGACAGCTTTCAGTTGCAATGTGAGGACATGTCCTGTGTGTATAGTTTGATGCCGCCAGTGTTGTCCAAAGACCAAAGGGAGGCAGAGACGTTCAGGAGCCCAGTTCACTGCCTACCAACTGGTGACAGCACAACCTCTTGTAGCAGTGTGACCAGGTGAAATGTCAGCTTTCTGAGAAGGGTGAAGACAGAAGTCACTGCATCCTAGCTGAATGTAGTTGATTTAAAAAGTAATTACGAAGAGTCAGGCACATTTGTGAAGCTCCATGTACCAACCTGATGGGAAACTGGGAGAAGTCAACCATGTTGTTATAGGGCACCCTTATTACATGGTGCTTTCAATTCTTGATGGCTGCAGCCACGCCAGGCTGCACCCACAATGGGTTTTATTCGAATCCTTTCTCAAGTAGACTTGGGGCGTTAAGGCTATCTTTTTGTAGGATAACCGAACGGCCATGGCTCTAAAAGAATCTGTCCTTTCAAGATGTGGACCGGAATAATAATAAAAAACAATGAAATGAAATGCAGGGAAATGAAAAAGTATTAGTAGACACAAGATTGACTCTAAGGGTGATGAGATTAAAGGGCTCTTTGCATAGGTAGTGTGTGTGCGTGGGTGCGTGTTAACTGCTGGTTCCACATCTCAAGAATGTTTGAGTCACACATCTGCTTGTCTAGGTTAATTTTCATATTACATGAGAATAAAGGCTTACAGTTATGAACATAACAGAAAACGGAAACAGTCATGAGTTTTGGAGGAGATTTTATGTTGATTTGTATATTATTTATGTATTAAATGTATATATCCTGTCCTGTTCTTTCTGCTACAAATCAGAAGGAAGCCACATTGATTGGGGAATTTATCTGGAAGAGTAATGGTGTGGGGAAAGCTGTTTACTTTCTTGGTAGCAGAGACTTCCTTCATAGGTTTTTTTTTTTTTTTTTTTTTTTTTTTTTTGCTTTTCAGAGACTACATTTCCCAGACTCACTTATGAAGAAGGGTCCCAGTGTTTCTTCTGATCACTGATGCATCTCGACTGTCTACCTCTGGACTCATTATACCAAACAAGAAATGTCATTAAGCCCAAATTGCCTTATGTTTGTCATTATATACAAATCATTTATTAGTATCGATCAGGTAACTGATGGTTCATTCTTTTGGGGTTTGTCTGTGTATAACAGAGTCTCTCTCTGTATCCTATGCTGGATGCAGATTTAGAGGCAGGCTAGACAGAGCTACTAACTCACCAATCCCAGAGTTAAGACTTCATTCTACAGATACCCACACAAGAGATATTATCACTATAATATGTAATACTATAAACAACCCAGGTAGCTACCTGAACTCACACAGATTAGCTATTTAGATGGATAAAAGGCAGCCATTCAGGGAATGAACCCTGCATGTGTTGCCATGGAAGAGCCCCACTTCCTATACACACAGCATGCTGTGTGTGTGTGTGGGGGGTTCTACGTTCAACCAAATGCAGATTTGAAATCTTAAGAATAAAATTGTGTCAGTACCAAACATGTACAGACTGTCACCATTCCCTCAAGCAGTTAGTCTAACAACTATTTGCACAGTGCATGTTTGGCTATATGTGCATAAACATAGATGATGACAGTAAATGAGAGGTGGGCATAGATCACAGGAAAATACCATGCCATTTTAAACAAGGAACTTAGCATTGGAGACTTTGGTGTCTGGCATTAAGCCCCTGTGGGTAATGAGAGGTGACTGCAGTACACACACACACACACACACACACACACACACACACACACACACTCACTTTTCTTTTGCATGTCAAAGGAAACAGCACTGTTAGAGATAGAGAAAATCTAGAATCTGGTGTAATGCATATGAAATATTTGCCCAAGTCAAGTTGGCAGATTCATGGATTGGGCACTCTGCCTCTCTTCGTTTCACACACACACACACACACACACACACACACACACACACACACACGTTCAATTTATTTCTCTGTCTTCCTCTATACTGGAAATATTTCTAGTAACACAGCTTTCTGCACGGTCTAATTGCATGAATTAATAGCACAAAGAATCCGTATTTGTTGCAGTTTCTTTAACTATCTTAAGGCACAGTCTGAATTCCATTCTAGGGACTTTAAATAGTTACAATAAAGGTATTGTTGGCCCCCCTCCAGCCCTCACTCCCTGTCTGCCCCTCTTTCCTTCCTCCTGCCTCTGCCCTCCACCTTCTCCCTATAAAAACATCATGTTAGGACTTTAAGACCCTCGTCTTCCATGCAAAGGATCAGGAGAGTGTCTTCTGGGAAGTGCCACACCAGCTAAGGAGTCTCTCTGCCAGCCCTGAGCTGGATGCTGTATATCTGTCAGAACACGGTGTCCTGGGAACACTTAGTAGCCTTCAGGTACTTGCAGCCAGGTTGCTTGTGTCATGCAGATGAATGAGGCCATGTGCTCTGACAGGGGCTGGCATATGATCAGGGGTTTGTTTACTGGAGCTTCATATGAAGGAAAAGGTTTATTCTGACTTGTCCTGTAACACAGAGCTGCCTTAGGAAGCAGGACGGAGCCACAGTGGGAAGGCTGCAGTATGCCAGCCTGTGCCACGAGCAGATGGCAGAAGGGGTTCTGTGAACTCACAAGAGAAGCTCAATTGGCCTTTAATTTTAGAACAGCCATTTCCATGAGAGGCAGCCTCTGTTCGTATTTTAATGATAAATCCTAAACTCTGGCAAGCTGTGATCCAGAAAAGATACTATTAGATGACACAGGAGAATTCCTGTCCACACAGTGGTACATTCTAAGCTGCTCCATGGTAGATGCTCACACAGATTAATGAGTACCAATCAGTATCAGGGATGGATTCTCACAGAGATTAATGTGAGCTAATCAAGTCTAAAACATGAAGGGAAATGTAAGTGGGAAAACATGGGGATTTGTTTTGAGACCAGGTGTATTTCATATGAAATATTTGCCCAAGTCAAGTTGGCAGATTCATGGATTGGGCACTCTGCCTCTCTTCATTTCAAGCTTGCTGTTTGTAATGGCATTTTCACCCTCAATCAGGCATTCTATTTGAGGAGGCAAAGATGCCACCAAGGGATGGGAGTTCTGCTCTTGTGAATGACCTGGATTCAGTCCCAGCACCCATACCAGGCAGCTTACAGCCACCTGTAACTCCAGTTCTCTGAGGTCTGACACTTTCTTCTGGCCCCCATAGGCACCAGGCACATATACAGTACATATACTTACAGGTATTCACATTAAAATGAATATTTTTAAAAGATGGCTAACAATCATTTTATCTACCAGTTCACCATCCCCAGACACCTCAATCCCAGGGATGCCTTTCATTGATCTAACAAAGAGCCCGTGCCCATAACAGCCTCAGTGACTGTTTAGGCCTGGACCGATATCTAGGCCTGGAGCCAGAGTCACTTCAGACAGGGGGTACCAAAGAAAATTAAAATGTCTTCATGGGCAGGGAGATGGTTAGCAGAGAACAAAATATCCACTGTTTCAGGGAAGACTTCATAGTTCAATGTCTTTTTTCCAGAAATAAATGAAAGCAAGAAGTGTGTGTGTGTGGGGGGGGATTACATACTATCAATACACTACATGATCCTTCTTTGATATGCGAGAGACTCAAGATTTACTCTAGTTTTTGAGTGTCTTGGGATTATTGCATGTGCTTGACTGGCAAAAGGATTTGAACTAGACTACATATATTCATATTCTCCAGGCTTGAGTATCAATTCAAGTTTTTTTCAGGGCTTTTGAATTCCTCTCTTGGGTGGTGAAGGAGGCAGCCCAAGTCTTTTTGTTCCAGTTTTGCTCTTTATACAGATGGATAAGCAGAAACTTTCATTGCAGCCAGCTATGCAAAGCTTGGTCAGCGCTTAGGCCCCAGGCCACAGCTCCTATGGGTAGACAGACTGAGCTTCAAAGAACATCGGTGCTGTTACAGGAACAAGCTGAGCTGTGTGATGTGAAATCTTAGCAAGGCTGAGAAACACTGTCATTCAGAGGAAGAAAAGAGGCCATAGTGACTTTTAAAATTCATGTTAGATGCTGGATCCAAATGTAAGTTACCTGAGCAGATGGACAGTCCCCACGAATGGCAGCCTGCCCATGCCCTCCTCCTCACTGCCTGCTGGAACCCTATGAGGCCGTTAGCTCACCCCAGAAACTGGTGACTGCTAGTTCGTACTGATGAAATACCCTACAACTCTTATTACAGACCCATTTTTAAAGTAAACATTACTAAGGAGGAGGTGGCATAGTGTGAAAATAGAGATCACTTATTACTGGAATTACTTTCCAGGGGGAGACATAAACAATCTCTCTACCCCTCCTCCCAAGGTTCCAATGACAAAGTGGGGTACAGTTCTACCATACTTCACCCAGGGTAACCAGTGAGCTTATTAGGCTTATTTACAGAGCAATGGGTGATGGGCTATGGGCAGCAGCACAGGTGACCTTAAAGCAGCCACTCTGGAAGAACAGTGATGATGGCTTCCCCATGGCTATGTAGAGGGAACTCCCTCCCTTCGTCCTTCATCCTTCCCTGCTATAAACACTAGCACCTCCCAGAGACATTGAGGCCACATGCAATTAGAGCAGAACTGCATACAACTGGTTGGCAGGGGTGGCTAGATACTCAGAAGAGGGCTCTGTGACATTCTATGACCCCGTCTTCCAAGAAGGATCATCAGCAGTTAGCAAGCCACACACACTGTGGGAGTAGGCCCAGCTGGATTCCTGAGGATGGCCTCAGTCTGACCTGGAGGACCAGACTGTCCTATTTAACAGCATCCTAATGGCCTCAGTCCTACCTGGAGGACCATCCTATTTAACAGCATCCTAGAGATAAGAAAAGCTTAGGGGAGGCCCACTTCTAAAAAACTGACTGAGAAGAACCCGGCAGGTACAGTGCCAGTTAGGGTTCTTGTCAGAGATGCATTACCATCTTCTGCAATCTGGATGTTGTCACACAGCACTGGATCATGACTGCTGAGTTTTGCTTAGAAAGGTTCAAAGTTTGGACCACATAAATCTCCCCTCTTTTCAACTCAAGATATATACAAAGAGGAACCAAACATCTGAAAATGCCCGCCTGTGAGAAGACTCCCAGGAGATCATCCACACTTTCTTACTGACTACAATGCCAAGAAAGAAACAGCAATCCTGCATGACAGAACTTGCCAGTGGGCTGAGGATCACAAGGAAAGAGGTGTGTGGAATACATCTGCACCTAAGGCACTAGTTGTTCCAAACCAGCCACAAACAGGACATAGCAGATACACTGTACATTTGCTTGACCTATGGAGTTTAAATTTGAAACGGTCTGTTTTGCATTTTAAAATGACTGGGTCTTCCTGAGAAAGTGAGACAGACATTGTAGCTATTTGAGTGGGAGCACAATGACAGCATGGAGACCAGAGTTCAGGTACAAGGAGGCTTTTCAGGCTTCCAGAATATGTATGAGTCTAGTTCCTGAAAGTTCCATCTGGAGCAACAGTGGGCCTACTCACTTGGTGCTCATAATAAATGGCCAGCCTCAAGCAGACTCACGGGACAGAATTCCTTCCACAAGTTCATATAAATAGCCCAGAGGCCTCTCAGCACCCTCTGTAGCTAGCTGTCCAGGCTCTGTGAGTTTCGTTTCAGGTCTTAGTGTTTCACATGTGTGAGCTTCACAGACACTGCAGCTCAGAACCATGCCAGACGTTAAGGGTCTGTGCTGTGCCCGTGGAGGGATCCAAAGGGGGCCCTTTGCAGCTCCGATTCCAGAACTTTTATGGGGCTTTTAGAGTGAGCCTTCCCTTCTCCCACGTCTCTCCTGTACCCACCCATACATGATGCATCTGTGCCAATGTGAGTGGGTTTCAGGCTTTAGTGCATGAGCTGGTTATCTTATGTTATTTATTTACTTATTTATCATCTATCTATCTATCTATCTATCTATCTATCTATCTATCTATCTATCTATCTATCTGTCAACTTGACACAAGTTAAGAGTCCTCCAGAAAGAGGGAAGCTGAATTGAGAAAATGTCTCCATAAGGTTGGCCCGTCTGTGGCAACTTTTTAAAAAGTAATGATTGATGTAGGAGGGCTCAACCCCCTGTGGGTGGTGCCAGCCCTGGCAGGTGATCCTGGATTATATTACAAAGCAAGATGAGCAAACCAGTAAGCAGCAACCCTTCAAGGCCTCTGCCTCAGTTCCTGCCCCGACTTTCCTAGATGACAGCTGACAAGCTGTGAGCTGAAATAAACCCCTTCCTTCCCCGAGTTGCTTTTGGACATGGTGTTTATCACAGCAATAGAACGCAAGCTAGGACACTGCCAAATGGGCTCCCACTAAAACAGTGGGTGAGCATTAACCTCACAAAGAATAGGTCGTGTGTGTGGGGATTTGCCTGTGTCTCATGATGTCACCTGGAACTACCAAACACCTTTAATGAAGCCTTCACCCCTGACTGTTGCAGGAGTCCTGCTCATGTGTCTGCTTGCAAGGTTCTTTCCACCCACAGCAGCTGGGCATAGCTGACTATACCAGAGAAGACATCAAGCTATAAATGACTTGACTTTTAATTTTGCACCCACACTTTCGCTCAAATGGATAACCTGAATGTAAGGGAGATGTTCTAATATTTGTAAATCTTTGCTTGCTTTGCCACTCCCCAGTCTTGATGACCATGTTCATTAGATCTGTTTATCCATGGCAACACGGAAATGGATCTTACGTTGGACACTGGGACATTTGAGTGTTTCAAGGATCTTGCCTGGGGGAGTGGGTGTGTGGCATGCTTTAAAGTCTCAGTGGAGTCTTTGCTCTCTGTGTGTGTGTGTGTGTGTGTGTGTGTGTGTGTGTATGTGTGTGTGTCAGAGTCATGTGCTGTCTAAAATGGATGGTGAGTGTGGACAAGGCAGGCCAAACACAATAGCAATTCATTAAGTTCATTGCCAGGGAGACTGTGACCCCTTAGTCCAAAGATTCAGTAAAGCTCTGTTCGGTCACTGTTAAAATGACGAGTTAGACTAAGTATGTGAGCCTGCTGAGTTGGCTTAGCTCAGAGGTGTTTTTTTCTCAGATATACCTGTATCTGGCATTGTTGGGAGAGTGGGAGTGAGTGGATTGCACCAGAGTCTGAACAGTAAGCAAGCAGTCACATCCTTGATAAACTGTGCCAACATGTGGATTCCTAAGCAAGCACCAGCTCAACCAGATGCAGTTCAAGATGGGGTGAAGCACATTTGGGATTTTTATCCTTTCAGAGCATGTGTTTAGGGGCAATGCACACTTGCTTAAGTGTGTTTCCATGACATTCACATGGGCACTTATGAAATAGTTGGCGCTGGCTAGAGGACTAATGGCTAAATTCTGAATCTACTATTCAGCTTTGAGTCATTGAAGAGGGATCACATGACCCCCAGAAAATGCATGTGATGTATGTGCATAAGTTATCACAGCCCGGAAGGGATGAGCAAGCTGAGTGACCAACCCTCCCAAGAAGTAGTGTGTGCACAAGAGGATGTGGTTGGCTATGAGAATTACAAAGAGAATTACAAAGTTGCAGCACAGCAAAAACATAACAGCCTCTAAGGATGACATGTGGTAATAGAGGGTCTTTGGAGATCACACACACACACACACACACACACACACACACACACACACACACACACACACACCACATGAGCACATCCACTTGTGTAAGTGGTTCTTATCAAGGAGAAATAAAAATACTGAATCAGGCCTAGAACTTTTTCTCTGAATGTTGATGTGTTCCCTTTTCTCCTAATGTCTGTCAATTCTCTTGCCAGTATTTTCTAACTTTGTTTATTTTCTTAGTTCTAAATGTTTTCTTCTAATGTATGCCACCCCCATACCCCATGTCCTGCCAAAATACCACTTTCCCATCTCCTACCCTGAGAGTCGTTCTAGTTAACATTCCTTGCTCTTTGTCTCCTCCACTCTGACTCTGAATAACGGAGCCACAGTCTGGTGGGCCTCCAGCATCCTCCACTGGCTTGGTGGGTGTTAGGGACTGGCTGTGACTCCTCCATCATAAAAAAAGACCAGATGTTGAATTCTAATCTCCAGCAGATTTGAGATTAGAAAGGTCAGGTCTGTCATCAGAGTAGCATCTCCTTGGATAGGTTAGTACCCTTGAAAGCACAGAGCACTGAACAGCCTGACTTTCTCTACTGTGTAAGAACGCAAGGAGGAGTTTGAAGTCTATAGCTCAGAACTGGGCCCTCAGCAACATCCCATCACACTGTCACCCTGCTCTGTTGTTTAAGAGCCACACGATCTTCATACTTTTTGTAGCAGACCAAACTGGCTAAAATAGTCTATGGGTAAGTCTCCAAAGCCTGTGTCCGGGTGGCCTGGTACCTTTTTCACCAACCTTGCATACTGACCACCTACAAATAATCCAAGTCTCTTTCTAGTACTTGATCACCTCTACCAATTATCAATATAGTTTTCAGGTGTCCAGACCTTGGAACTTTTTCAGTGTTGCTGTGTATAATAACCAAGTCCCTCTTCCTCAACCCCAGCCTTCCTTCCTTCCTTACAATGTTGACTCTCTACCTGTGCTTCATCCTAACACAATATCCATTTGGCCTGAAAGCCTACTGTTTTCTTACCACTTGCTGGAGAAAGGGCCACTGTAAGGTTGGAAGAGGCTAAACGATCTACTACCAAAAGTGCACAAGAACTTCACAAGACAATGACATAGGCCCCTGGCTGGAGGCATCACAGACAATAAATACATCTCAGTGCTACAGATGAACACATTCCCCTTTCAATTTATAGATCTTTGTGTAAGTGACTAATGCCAATGTAAGCTGGATCATGTGTAGAGCTGTGCTTAAAGTTAATTCATCTTCAGAATCCATTTAGGTGGTCTTCTCTTGATTTTTACTCAGAACAAAACAAAATGTGTTTCAAACTAGAAAATGTAAAATAGAATTAACCCTCTGTAATCCTAATGAACCTCTATGGATTTGAGCAAATGAGGTTCAAAAATATGTCACAAATCAATAATGCTTACACATGCACATACTTCCCTCAAACAAGCACTTACACTGTACTGGGTAATCCAAAGATAATTAAATGTATGTAAATGCTACACCATTTTATATAAGGTGTTTAAACATCATGATTTGTCTCTCTGAGAGGGCTCCTAGAGCCAACCCCCTATGGATACCCAGGGATGTTTGTACATTGTTCTTTTATTACGGGTTGGTTTCATAACCTACACACTGGAAAATGAGCATCATTCGCTGACAATAAATACAACAGAGATGTCAGGGAATTCTACACATCAGAGCAAGGCCTGGCCACATAGAAAAAAGCTATTTATTCTAGAAAGCTTTGGAAAATCTGTAACTAGAGTGGTATTTGATGAGCAACACAGATATAATGGAATGTTAATTATCCATGGTGGTGACTAATGATGAAATAATGATAAGCAATCCATCGCTTTAATATGTGTGTGTGGGAGAGAACTGTGAGGAAGAGGCCGGAGGCTTTGGTGATAAAATTTCCAGCTGGTGAGACTGCCAGGTGGTCCCAAGCCTTTGTTAACCTCCCTGAGGTCATTAGTCACCTCTTTTTAGTGGTTCACACACACACACACACACACACACACACACACACACACACACACACACACACGCTGAGGAACTTTCCAAACGAACCAACCACAGCAATGTGTGCAGATCCTCATTTTTAAAAACTCAATCAAAATATTCATCTTATGTCAGTGCGTGTCTAAAAGTTGATCAAATGATTCCACAGTGCAACTGGGGCTGAGCGCCACAGTCTGGGAATTTAGCTACTTGACAGTTTGATGGACAAGGGACCCTCATTCAGTGTCACAATGGTGGGCTGAGGATATTGCAAGGACCCCCATTAGTGATCCTAAGTAAGAAATGTTGTCTTCAGTGAGTCAGAAACTGGGATAAATGCTATGTACAGAGCGTAGATGCACCTGATCCAAAGACAGGACATGGCATCTAAAATTTGCACAGAATAGTGTCACTGAAATGGTGAAAGGTGACAAGACTGTTGCATCCCTTACACAGGGATGTGTCAGTATGCAGATCCTTAGGGGTACTGCTGTAAGAGTGTCAGCTTGCAGGTCCTTGGGGTGCTGCTGTAAGAGTATAACATGCAGTACCCCCGAGAGTACTGCAAGACAAGCAGGCAGCTCATCCTTCTGCCCTGGGACCAAACAGTGACAAAATTCCACCATCTAGATAGGAATTGTGGATGGAGAGCCCAAATTAGATAGGCATGGCCGTATGTTATGTGACTGGCTATATAGCCACAGGATACCAGAGCTTTCCTAACAGCTAGCCAGAGCATAAACAAAGCAGAGATTTTCTCAAGCATTCAATAGCCCCGGACAGAGAGGAGAATCTACTGAGCATCTCAACTTTAGGGAAGATGGCAGGCAAGATGACCACACATGCCAGGACAACCAACACTGGGGAGGTGACACCAGAGATAGGAGATAAGAAGACCAGCAAAGCAGTAATTAAGATAGCAGGAAGGACCAGCAAATATCTTATCAGATAAAGTGCTTGCTGTGAGGGCAGGAGGAACTGAGTTCATCCCTGCCACCCACAGAAAGGTAGAAGAAGAGAACCGAGAGAACCAACCCTGCAAAATTATAAAATTGTCTTCTGCCTTACACGCATGCATGTACGCGCGCGCGCATGCGCGTGCACGCACACACACACACACACACACACACACACACACACACACACACAAGATTTTTGTTTTTTAAACTTCAAAGGGCAGGACTGGGTGGTGGTGGCTCATGCCATTAATCCCAGCACTTGGGAGGCAGAGGCAGGCAGATATATGTGAGTCTACAGAGTGAGTTCCAGGACAGGCTCCAAAGCTACAGAAAACTTGTCTCAAAAAAACTAAAAAACAAAACAAAATAAAAGACCTAAACTAAAACTTACAAAACTTCAAAGGACAGTTAATCTCTCTCTCTCTCTCTCTCTCTCTCTCTCTCTCTCTCTCTCTCTCTCTCTCTCTAATGTTAGTTTGAAGGGACTGGAGAGGCGGCTCAGTGGTTAAGAGGGGCTTGCTGCTCACCCAGTAGAGTCAAGTTCAGTTCCCAGCACCCACAGCAGGACAGCTCAGGGGACCCAATGCCCTCTTCAGGTATCCACATGTTCCTGTAGACACACATACATTAAAAAATAATAAATAACAAAATGCAAAATAAACATAAATCTTAAAAATATATGCACACCAGGGCTGGGAAAAATAACTCCAGACCAGGGATATAGCTCAGTGGGTGGAGTGCTTGCCTAGAATGTGCAAAGCCCTGGTTTCTATCCTCAGCACTCCATAAAACTGCCAGAAAATTAATTAATTAATTAATGGATGGGAAAAAGGAAGAGATGTCTGGTCAAATTCAGCACACTTTGAGAGTTTCTTGCCTTTGGGATAAATTGAAACATGATCAGGTATCAACTTCTTTGATCCAGAATAAATAACTTCTCCCTGAGCAAACCCAACTACTCCCTGGTTCTTTTAACCTTTTCATTCTGCATGTATCTACTGATTATGACTGCTAGTCACCTCCAGTTGATCTTTCCCTAGGCCTAAAGTATGTATTTCTGTTTCCAAAGACAAAGTAGCCCACTGATTTTTGTTTTGTTTTGTATTTTAAGAAGTATATTTTGTTACTTATCAAGACAAAAGTGTTAGGATCAGACAGTTAAGTGGATAGTTGATGTTAAACAACATATTTCTCCTTCAGTTTTGAAGACAGAGTCTTAGACTGGAGCCCAGGCTAGCCCTGACTGAACTCATAATATAGTTCATATTGTCACTGCCCTTAAGGCAATTCTCCTTATGAAGCCTCCAGGAGTAACGTACACACAGTTTAAGATAGAATGTTCTTACTTATTCATTGATAGTTTTATACATAAAAAGTATCTCTATCATATGCACCTCCAGACCCCTTCTCATTCCTTCTAGACACCCCTAAAATATCCACTTCCCTCTTCCTGTTGTCTCCTTTCCTTCTTTCCTCTTCCCTTCCTCTCCCTCCCTCCTTTCCCCCTCCCTTCCTCTCCCTCCCTCCTTTCCCCCTCCCTTCCTCTCTCCCTCTCTCCTCCCCCTCCCTCCCTCTCTCTCTCCCTCCTTCCCTCTATCCCTTCCTCCTCCTTCCTCTCCACTCTCCATCCCTCACTCCCTCTCTCCCTCCCTCCTTCCTTCCCTCCCTCTTCCCACCCTCCCTCCCTACTTTCTTTCTTTCTTTCTGCCCTGTCAGTCTGACTAATGTAATGGTGACTGATCATGTCGGCTTGTTCTTGTACAGGCAACCTACCATAGCTGCACTTAGTTCATGGGTGCAATGGACATTCTTTTTTTGCCATTTAAAAAAAAAACTGATTAATTCTATTTTACATTCCAGCCACAATTCTCCCTCTCACACCTCTTCCTGCCACCTCACTTCCTCCCACCACCCCCAGCCCACCTCCAGTTTGCTCCTCCTTCTCTCTCCCTCTTTTTCTCATGCAAGGTAAGGGTCTACTACATGCTAGGCATTATTCTACCTCTGAGACTCAGCCACTTGTTTTAAATGAAACAGGACCGTTCATTCTTTACCTTTCATGTGATGCAGAGAGGGGCGGTATCTGGATAACAACCTCTGGTTTGTCATCCCTGGCTGAGTGAGTCTCTCCAGGCAGCTCATTAGGCCCCAGTTTTGTGGTTTAGAAAGCTTTAATTCAAATTTGTGGACCAGTTGATGACTATGTGACTCCTCCCAGCATTTGGCCTTAGTTAACGGTCTTAAAGGACAAGTTCAGCTGATGTCCTAGGGAATGTGCTGGAGGAGACACATACCAGCCTTTCCTCCAGGAGAGGTCTCAGCTCCTGGAGGGTGAGCATAGTCCTGACACAACCTGGAATGAAGTGTCGTTCCTCAGTGAGTTTTGCCTCAATTTTGATCTCTTGTAAAAATGTCTGTATCCTTAAGCTAATTGCCTCGGAACATCTGGTTGAATTCCCAGTGACTTTTTCCCCCCTTGAAGTGAGGCAATATCAGACACAACAGCTCCCAGATAACTCCACACAACCATGCTTAACCCTTGTAGTGACAACAGCAGAACTCACCTGATTCAGGGCTCCATGCAGCATCCACTGTGAGGGCCAAGGGCCTGTAAGATGCTATTAGTAGTTGGAAAAGGCATTTACAAACATGTCCTGCTGGAGGACAAGTTTGAGAACTGAATGACTGAACTGAGGAACTCCTCCCCTACGAAGCAGTACATAAGATCAAAATGTGGGTAAATATGAAAAGAAAATTTGATAAAATATACATATTCAAAAGTTCCACCATTCACAAGTAGAAAAATGGACAGAATGATATTTAAAGAAACATTTAAAAATGAACAAGAGTTTCTCAGAAATAAGGGAAGGTTTACGTCTTCATGAATAGAGAAACACATCAATGGAAAGAATGCAGAGTACATATTGAAAGGTTTCTGTCCCCTGATATTAAGTCTCTCTGTGAATGCAATAAATCAGATCAGGCTGAATTAATAAGTCCAGGTTTAACCTGAGGTAAGCATTCCTGGGTAGTTCAGTGAAAGAGAAACCATGAGGAGAAACCACAAGGAGGGGGCTTTTAAATGCCCTCTGGGAGTGGAGCTGCTAATGGTGGCCTTTCTCAGGGATGGAGTCTGAAATGGGAGGAGCAGGGCTGAGCTTCTCAACACACATTGGCAAAGGTACGAGATTTGGGTACAGGAGGATTTTCTCAATCCCACCAGTCAGCTCTGTCCTGTCAGCCTGCTCCCAAATAACCACAAAGAAACTTGTTACTAATTCTTACTGTAATTAAATGCTTGTTAGCTTGTTGCTAACTAGCTCTTACATTTAAAATGAACCCATATTTTTTATCTATGTTCTACCACGTGGCAGTACCTTTTTTCCCCCCCAGCATGGCATGTTTATCTCCTTTCTCTGTGTGTGACTGGCCACACCCTATGACCCTGACCTCCTCTTCCAGTCTGGGTCTCCCATCCAACTTCCTCCTGCCGAGCTATTGACCAGTCAGCTCTTTATTAACAATGAGAGCAACACATCTTCACAGTGTACAAAAGGGTTATCCCACAGCAAATGGTCCTCTTACACTTACCCATGGAGTGTATCCCAGGTAGCTAGTCTGGTAAGCAATTTGGAAGTGAGTATTAATTTTCCAGATTGTCAATTTGGGTGGCTGGCACAAGATAACTTAGTAGATCAAAGTGCCTGATGCCAAGCCTGAGACTCTGAGCTCAGTCCCAGGACTCACATGGTGGAGACAGAGACAGAGAGAGAGAGAGAGAGAGAGGTCTCTCAACTTATCTTCTGAATCCCACTTGCACATAGTGGCGTGTGTGTGTGTGTGTGTGTGTGTGTGTGTGTGTGTGTGTGTATGCTCACATATGCATGCACACAAAATAAACAAATAATAAACTATAGTTTAAAAATTATTGGTATCCCCCTCAAATACTCTCACACAATAAAATGGAGGAATGAATAGGATGTTCATCGATGTCTTATTTATATCAGCAAAATGTGGCTAAAAATCTAAACATTCACTAATAAACTAGCTAAATGAATATGAGCTCTACTGTAAAATTGTATATAGCAGCTTTAGTCACTTCTTAATGTATTGCTACAAAAAGATTTCTAGGAAATTGTAAGTAGAAGACTGCAGAAAATTATATATGGAAATAAATGTCAAATGTATCTATGAGGCAAGCTAGAAGCCAATGGCAGCTTTCCACAGCAGAAAGACATGAGTGAACTTTTGTATTTCTGAGTTGGTCCTGTCTGCAAGGATAAGAGACAGGAGGAGCAATCAGGAAGCCAGTTCAACAGACTACCAGAGAGTTGAGAATGTTCTCCAATTGTGAATGAGTTCAAGCATCTTTGTTTATGGATCATTTGCATATATAATTTTGTGGGGAAGGCCATGCTGAGATTGGAACCCTGGGCCTCACGTATTCGAGCCATGCACTGACCCACTCAGCTATACCACCAGCACTCCGTGAAGTTTCTAGTTTTCATTCCATTAGGCTTTATTTTTTTGTGTTGGGTTTTGAACTCAGACTCTTGCATGAGCACTGGACCATTAAGCCACATGCCCAGGTCCCATTAGTTGTTTTTTTCTTTACAGCCTTTAAATAGCAAATCAATTTCCCCCAGTTTACCTTCCAAATTTTTTAACACAGTATTTAATCTCGCATGTAATTTTTTTGTGTTTTTGTTTTGTTGTTTTTGAGACAGGGTTTCTCTGTATTGCTTTGGAGCCTGTCCTGGAACTCACTCTGTAGACCAGGCTAGCCTCGAACTCACAGAGATCCACCTGCCTCTGTCTCCGTAGTGCTGGGATTAAAGGTGTGCCCATGCAGTATTTTTAAGCAGACAACTCTTTTTTTCCCATGTAATTTTTCTTTTATTAACATTTTCAATTGGCACACAAAATAATGGTTTCCAGTATGCTATTCTGTACATGTTTCATTGTACTTGCTCATATTTATCTACCACCCCCCACCCCCAGCCCAGGTCTCCTAGCTATTCTCAAATAAGCCTCTTCAAGCAGATTTCCACCGAACAGTTGGTCAGGGAAACAGCTGCAGGAGCCATGAAAGGAATCCTCAGCTCTGCTGTGAGCGGTCCAATTGCACTGGCTTGATATAGTGTAGGCCTTGTGTCATATGGTGACAAACCTATTTAGGGGCTACTGAGCCACCACCACGCATCCCTTCATTCCCAAACCATTCTCAGGGCCACCTCATTTCTAAAAATGATCTGTAAAAATAATGTGGTGGGTTGCCACCATTCTAAAGCAAGCAAGGAAGCTATTTCCAGGGTGGAGATGTTGAGAGTAGAAGCCTGATCTCTGCATTTATATTTTGTGGGGGCAGAACAGAAATGCTGCTCTGATTTTTCAGACTTTCAAAGATTGTTTCTACAATTTTGAATCTTTAAATTAGTTATGTAGTCTCTCCTGTTGTTCTCAGGAGTTACACCGAATGCATAGATTCAGTAGATATTGGCCCATATCCTCCAGCAAAGGAAGAAAAGGGTGTTATAATATATTTGAAATAGTATTTTGTGCAAACCAATTTCTTTGCATTATAAAGAAGTCCCATGTTACTGTCTTTTAGAATAACTAATTATATACACAAAAGGTGATCTCACCATGGCCTTTCTAACCCCCTGGAATGAATTTAGACCTAGTATATTTAGTCTTTAACTGAGGTGTCTAATTTAGTACCAGACTCTGATCCCAGAATATCTCAGAGAATCCCAGATAGAGTGTCTGGGAAGAATTGGTAGCATTTGCTTGGCTCCAGGTCTGAGTGGGAGAGAGAGAGAGAGAAAGAAAGAGCATATTCTGGTACAGCTCATGGCAGACACATATCTGACTGGAAAACCAGTGAGTCACTCTAGATCCTGAGGCCACCCCTCTCTCTAGTCTTCTCTTCCAGACCCAAGCCAGACTTGTGCAGTTCGTTCTTAATGGTGTTCATTCTTAATGGTCAGATGTGATTGTAGAAACTTCTTAGATCCATCCTTCACACTAATAGGAACCTAACAACATGCAGATGAAACAGCAGACATGCCCCTGGATAAGGCTTGTTTTCTGTATTAATCCCTCACAGTGGTAGCTTCCACGTGAATTTCTTGTTCACCTCTCAAGGCAGAGACAGAAAAACAGGAAATCTGAGGTGATGAGCAGGGGGAGACCACAGGAATACACTTCACAATTCCTCATTCACCGAGTCCAGCAAACTTTAATTGGGCATTTACTTTTGGAACTAGTAGTGCTACACTCAGAGGCCCCTCCTCCCACGAAGCTTGCAAGCTAAGGCCTATCCATGACTGCAACCTTCCAGAGGGTCGCTGTGACAGTTGACTCTCTGGGGATCCTGGAATGATTTTTAAGTCTCTGGGAGAGACTATCACCATCTCCACCCTGTGTTTGACTGATGTGTTTCATTTAACATGTTTAAATTATGAAAACCATCAAAAGATACATAAAACTGGAGAGATGGCAAGATAAGCTCTGTATCATCTATGTTCAACAATGATCGATATTTTGCCATCTTGTTCTAGATACCTCATTTTCTGCAGGAATATAAGGAGTAGCACTTTCTGGGTTTTGTTTACCTATTTATTTTTAGACAGGGTCTTACTATGTACCCTTGGCTGTCCTAGAATTCACTAGGTAGAACAGGCTGGTCTTGAACTCACAAAGACTCCCCTGTATCTGCTTCTTATGTCCTGGTATTAAAGTAGTACAAAACTATGTCTGGCAATAAAACATTTTTTCAAAAATGTTTGGTAGCATATACCTTTAGTTTGAACACACGGGAGGCACAGAGGCAGGCAGATCTCAGTGAGTTTGAGGCCAGCATGGTCTACAAGAACTAGTTCCAAGACAGCCAGGGCTACACAGAGAAACCCTGTCTCAAAGCCCCCTCCCTAAAATATGAATAGCCCTTCATATGACTTTCATTGAGGCTTTAACAGAGCCTGTTTGATCTGCTCTGGCGACATTTAGTATTGAGAAGAGAGCCATGCTACTGGATACTGCTTACTAATGCTGCCCAGGACGCATGTATATTAAAAGAGTTTTGTTTTTTTTTTGTGGCTGGAGAGATGGCTCTCTCTGGCTTTCTAAAGGACCTGAGTTTGGTTCCCAGCACCCACACTATGTGGCTTGTGGACATCTGTAACTCCAACTCAAGAAGATCTGATACCCTCCTCTGGCCTCAGCAGAACTAAAAATGGTAAGAATAAGTATGTGCAACTCAGGTTGTCCTGGGGGGGTCCTGTGTGTTTTCATTTGCTTCCCCTATCAACTCTAATCCCCTAACCTGCTCTAATGCATGCCAGAGTCACCACAACAAAGAACTCTGCCCCATAGTGAACAGTGTAGGAAACGAGAAACACGGCTGGAAACACAGGTTCTTGTATGATTTCCTGAGGAAAGCAAAGAAAAGTACAGCTGTGAAAATTTTCAATTTCATCAGACTTTTGCCATTTTGGCTTAAAACCTGCAGTCTCTGCCCAGTTGATCCATGCATGATACTGATTGTAAGACAAGCCCTGTTTTCAGCAAACAAATCCAAAGTGTTCATGCATGAGAATTCTCGAAGGTTCCCCTATATCTCTTCACTGTGATGATAATTTAACACATACCACCTGCTGTCTGGTCACATTACTTGGAGAGACTATTGCATACATGAACACGCTTATCCAGAAATACTTGTTGAAGCTGTCATTGGACAAACTGCTTTGAGTGAAGAAGAGAAAGAGAAAGTAGATTAAAGGGAGGTCAGTAACATTAAAAACAGAACTACCATGTAGCCAGCTATTTAATCCTAGGTAAATACTTAGAGAGAACGCCCTACCCTACCATGGATATATTGTACCTCCATATTTATTGCTGTCTATTCACTACAGCAAAGAACCAAATTCATCTTAGATGTCTACCAACAGATGAATGAATAATTAAAATTTTATATATATATATATATATATATATATATATATATTTACCTCTAAAAATCACAAAACTTTCAGGGAAAATGGATGAATTTAGAGTATATAATATTAAACAAGGACACATAATCTCAGAAAGAAAAAAGTTGCATGTTACCCTTCACATGCATAATCAAACCAGCTACATATGTAAACAAATGCACACATGGGTACAGTGTAACATATAGAAAAGAGAGCAAGAAAAGCTAACTATCAGAGCATGGGGAAATACTGAATGCAGGCAATGAACATGAATTATGAAAGAGGATATAAAACTAATTGATTTTTCTAGCTTTAACTCTGTTATAGATTTTTTTTTCATTTTTGGTGGTGGATAAGTGTATTAAAACACATTTGACAGTGTAAAATTCAATATGAAGCCCTACAGCTTCAGAATGTAGATGTTTATTGAGATGTATAGACTTTGGGTCTAGTTCATTTCAGTGTGTGATGTTTCTCACTTCTGATTTTTTGTAATAAAGTTAATTAAAAAAAAAGGAGTAAAGAACATGGGTCCCAAGAGATGTCTGGAGTTTCAGGGGTTAATAGGTGGGAAAGAAATTCTGGATCCTAATTTGCAGTTTGGCTCCTGGCACCCACCCAAGTCAGATGCCTCATCTAATTCTTATCACTCCTTTTCTAAGACAAGAGTAATCATTTTTCAACATATAGGTTTACTAAATTATGAGCTTGGATAGAGAGTGGGGATGGGTTGTGATGCTGGCAACTTCTGGGGTCCAGGAAGACACAGCCTTTCTAAATAGGAAGCACCAGCTATTGGCATGTGGATGCTGAACAGGGTAGGAGGAAATACTTAGTGGTAACCACTGCTGCTGAGTACACAATTATAAACCCACCTCTAAATTCGTTTTGTTTCTGTAGTTGTCTACCATCACCAGCCATATCATATTGCCTCTCTGGCTGAAGTAGGAACTCTTTTTAATAATGTAATAGAAATGAAATAATTATCCTCTGATATGTTTACTCAAGAAAATGTTCTCTGAGTAGATCTGGAAAAAGTTGAGATTTATGACTGTTCATTGAAAGCCAAGTGTGGTAGTGCATGCCTTTAATTCCAGCACTTAGGAGGCAGAGGCGGGTGGATCTCAGTGAATTCAAAGCTCTGGTCCCAGGCTTCATAGTGAGACCCTGTCTCAAAGAAAAGAAAAATACCCTTCATGACAGCATTAGTGAATCGGCCATCTCAGACTCCTGCTTCCCATGAATATGTTACACATGTATTGCTGGTGCCTTCCATGACAGTCTAAAGAGCATTCAGAGACACTAACCTTGATATGGTACAGCAAGATGGGGAAATAGGCTGCTAGCTGCTTTGTCATTCTTGAGAAGCTGGAGGGTACCCTCCCAGTGCTGGCTCATCTGAGATTACAAAATCAGCTGCCAAATCTTCAGCCACATCTGTATCTTGCAGCTTTCCTTTAGCTCAGTAGTTCTCAACCTTCCTAATGCTGTGACCCTTTAATACAGTTCCTACTTCATAATTGTAATTTCGCTATTGTTATGAATTGTCATGTAAATATTTTTTGGAGATAGACGCTTGGCTTTAGCAATTTCTGAGCTATATAGGAAGCTAGATCCTGAGTTGCTATTTGCATGCCACAATAAAGGGAACAAAAGGCCTGTGCTCAGTATGCTGTCACTTAATAACCTGCTCACAAGGGTCCCTCTGACTCACTCAGGGAGGATCCAATTATACCTGTGACCTCTGTTCAGAGGGCACCGAATTTTGTCACCCATTTTTGAAAACTCTCTATTAAAAGTAGCTGAGAATAAGAACATATTTTTGTGGTTGAAGAGTTAGTTTCAGTTTTCTGAAAAGTTGACCTACACAGTATACTCTCTCCGCCACAGGCCAGCAGGTGGGGTTGTGCAGTGCTGTAATCCTCAAGGGCACAGGAGGTCTGGCTGCTGTCATTTTTGAACCAAGGGGTTCTTGATGACATATGGTTGTTTCAAACAAACTTTTAAACTGGAATAATGCTAGGATTGAAGAAAATTTGCTGAAGCAGAATGGAGAGTTTTCATATACCTCTTCTACACTGTTTCCTCTAGTCTTTGCTTTTTGTATAAACCAAGGTACATTGTTGTTGACTTTAGACTGTGTCTGGATCTTACAAGCTTTTCCACTATTGTCCTTTCTGTTGCAGGTTCAAATCCAGTATGAGTGTTACATTATATGTAGTTGTCTTGTCTCTTTAGCCTCCTCTGGTCTGGGGCAATTTCTCTATTTGTCCTTTAAACTTTGACCTTAACATCTTATGGAGTACTGCTCAGGGACTTAGCTTATCCCTGATATATTTGTCTTGTTGATCACACGGTTGACTAGGGTTGCATGTTTTTGAAAGAATAGTGCTAGCTTCAAAGTGTCCTACCTGCCAGATAACATTAAGGGACAATGATGCTAAACATCACTCCTGCCGATGCTCAGAGCCAGTGCTTAGGCAAGGTGGTCCTTGAAGGTTTCTCTGCTGTCCAGAGAGCTTTTCATTCTCCTCCTCTGATCTTCAGAGCTAAATCATTAAGTCCAGCTGCCTTTAGAAGGAGTGACTAGGCTAGGTGCTATCTCCTCCAATGGAGAGCATCTACAGTACTACTGAGACTTCATGGGTAAGAAAAAGCTTACAGTTCCATTTTAAGTTTAATAAAATGTTGTAAACAAATATAATAACCCCTGAGATTAATAATATGTGAACATTTTTTTTCAAAAAATGTTTCTGGTCTTTACTTTAAATCTTAAAACATCATTAGAAATGTAGTTGGGGTCTCCCTTTCTCTTCTAACATCTAACTCTCACGGTTCCTTTTCTATAGGTAAGAATAACTGTGTTCTAACACTTAGTATTGTTATCTACCTATCTGTCAAAGGAGTTTAACATCTGTATTCTTTGTTTTGCATCTGGATTGTTTTATTCAATTTAATATATTCTGAGATCTATCCAGGTTGAAACATAACTATAAGAAGGAATTATAATATTACTTGTGAACTGCCTCCGATCACTTTATAAGCTAGATTGTTTGAGCGGAAGTTTCTATAGATTCCTTAGATTCATTCATTATCGTTGTTGTTAGTTTTTTGAAACAAGATCTCCTGTAGTCCAGGCTGGGTACAAATTCATTCTGTAGCGGAGGCTGGTCTTGAACTCCTGATCCTCCTGCCTCTGCTTCAAGAATGCTAGAATACTACAAAGCTTAAGCCTACCCATGGGAGTTCTTCCAAGATTCAGTGGTGAGGTGAGAATGGCTTGCTTGTTCTGAAAAGCTGGACTAGGGGTGGGTCTGCAGCAAAGGGGGGAAAGAGAAACTAATTAGGCCGGGTGTTGGTGGTGCACACCTTTAGTCCCAGTATTCAGGAGGCAGAGGCAGGTTGATCTCTGTGAGTTCGAGGCCAGCCTGGTCTACAGAGCTAGTTCCAGGACAGGCTCCAAAGCAATACAGAGAAACCTTGTCAGTAGGCTCCCACATTCTCTCTCAGTGGCGGTCACTCTTGTTATCTGTTCTCTCCTAAACACCTCCAATATACGTCCTCTGGCTCCCACACCCTCCTGAAGGTCAAAGATCAGAAAAAGTGCTCACTGATGAATGAGGAGCTGGGATAGCAGCATTTCATGGCCAAGCTCTGAATGCGTCTTACGATTCAATCCCAGAACACCCCAAACATATACATCATTTTCCCCACGGCAGGTTTCCTCCTACATCCACGTTCTTAGTTCACAAAGAGGGAAAGTCAGGACCAGCCTTAACTCATGCCTTTTCCTCTGCTTGCTAAGCCATGTTCCAAGCCCCTTTATTCTGATTGCTTATCTTAAGACCGTGTTTCTCTTTAGCTCCATGCCACGCCTTCATCCCAGGAGCATTAACTCACGCCCCGTAGCACATCTTTGCCAAGCTGCTTGTGCCAGGCTTGCCCCTTTGGAGCTACTTTCTGTTTTTCAGATTAGAGAAACTGAGCTATCTTACTTTCTAGTTCTACCTTCCCCACAGCTTGAGCACAAAAACTGAGCTCCTTTCAGGATTGACTATGTATCTGAAACGTGTGCTTTTGTCTAGTCATTTCTCCCTTGTCTCAAATTCTGCTTACCACTCACAGTGAGGTCTTTGTGTGTTCCCAAATATTCTGTTTACCACTGCCAAGGCCTTTCCATACCCTCTTCTTTCTGCTTTGAAAAGGTCCTCAGTCGGGGCTAACCAACTTTCAATTTCCAGCTTAAAGGTTTCTTCTTTAAAAATATTTGTATGTGAGAGTATATGGTGAGTGAGAGAGAGAGAGAGAGAGAGAGAGAGAGAGAGAGAGAGAGAGAGAGAGAGAGAGATGTGACTGCATGTCTATGTGCAGGCATTTCTCTGTGTGTGAGTGTAGACGTGTGTGAGTGGTCAGAGGACAATTTTGAGCATTGGCCCCCACCTTCTACCTTGTTTGAAACAGTCTCTTTACTGTCTTTCCACTACACAGGCCAGGCTCTGTGGTCCACACCCTATCCCACCCAATACAAACAAACAAACAAAGTATATCCAGAGCTAATTAAATTAGTGTTGGTGCCCAGGAGTGAAAAGGTGATTTTTAAAATTAATTTATTTATTTGTTTTACATATCGATCCCAGTTCCCTCTCCCTCCCTTCCTCCCTCCCTCTTTCCTACCCTTCCATGCCCCCCAGCCACTCTCCCATCCCATTCCCCCCACACTCCACAGGGAGGGTGATGCCTTCCAGGAGGGGTCAACAAATTCTGTCAAGTCATTTGGAGTAGGGACTACGCCCTCCCTCCTGCCTCTAGGTTAAGGGATTTTGAAGTTCTTTGCTTAACTGGAGAGCAAACTGAGTCAGCCGGTAATAGCTAGCTTGCCATGAAAGCCTGGCAAACCTGGGCTCAATTCCAGAACCCACCTTGATAGAAGAGAACTAAGTCCCGAAAGTTATTGTTTGACTCCCCAATGTGTGCCATAGCATGTGCAAGTCTGCATTTGTGCACATACACCATGCACACATATACACACAGATGAATAAATGTGAGTGATTTGAATTGAGGTTCTCTGTGTGATGTAACCATTCCTTACTGTTTCTCTGCTCACTTACCTCACTAGTACTTGCAAGTAAACTACTGGTTTTGACACATTGTCGCACTAAGAGCTACACGTACATTTTAATTTTGATCAAGGGTTTTCTACCTTCTCGAAAGAGAAAAGTGGCTGTTAATTTCCAAGCAAAAATATTTTCATTTTCCAGTATTTTCTAAATAATTTTGAGTGTGGATGGAGGCAAACAGTACAGTAACTTCATTAAGTCAAGTGGTCTTTATCCAGCAAATAGAAGCAGAAGAACCATTAATATTGGTAGTGACAGACAAGGAGCCATCCTGAAGTTCTTCACAGAACCCCAGGGTGGCACAGTTGAGGGAAAGGTCTCACTGACCTCTGCCATGTGAGTTCTGCATGGTTTTGAAGGCTCATGGGAAAGAGAATTCCACCACCTTTCTGGCAAACTCTCCAAGGTATTAGAAGTCCTGATTAGGGGAACATGAGTGTATTGATTTTTTTTTTTCACTTAAAGTCTTCATTACTGCAGGTAAAACCCAATTCAGTCTGGCTTTTTGCAGTGTGGAAAAATCACAAAGCTTAGAAAGGTTAAATTACTTGCTCATGATTACTCTGCAACAGATAGCTACATGATTGAACCATGGCCTGATTCTACAGCAACTCTTCTTTTTTTTTTTCCCCCTGTTTTGTCCAGTTAATGAAATTAATTGTTCAGTAAGCAAGGGAATTGGGCTTCCTTGCCAGCTTGGATTAAAATGCACAGTCTTGGCCACAAACTCTTACTGCTGCTGGTACGGAGCAGTGTCGGCAAGCAGCTCAGCTGCCTCTGGAAACAGGAGACTGCCACGCCTCATAGCCTGGTGTGCTTCATGAGCAAGCCGGGAATGTCTTTGGCTGAGCACCCGAGGCCTTTGGGAAAGTTTTACATTTCTACCCACCCAACTCTGACCCTAGAAATGTAGAAACGACTTCTTTGGGCCATGTCTAGGGACTCAGCCTGTAAATTGATGTAATGAGTCCCACTTCAGATTTCCAGTGAGGATCAGTGCTGTTTTACTCACAGGTAGAGTGGGAGGGGCAGACCGGTAGAAAGAGAGCTCTCCCAGCAAAGGGAATAACAGAGTGAAGAGATAGTTTATATGATGGGAGAAAATCTATGACAGCTATTCATGTGACTGGAGATTAATATCTATAATGTATAAAGAACTCAAAACAAATGCAAAACAACAAATAATCTAACTAATAAGAGCAAATGAAGTGAAGAGACACAGCTGGAAAGAATTACAAACAGCCACTATACATGAAAATGTTTATTAAATTTTATGTATTTGGGATGTGTGTGTGCTCATTTACCAATTGTGAGAACCGAAGTCAGAGTGTACTTTTAGAATAACTTGCATGAATCGGCTTTCTCCCTTCACCGTGTGGAATTCAAAGAATGAACTCTTATGATCAGGGCTGGCAGCAGATGCCATTACTCCTCGAGCCATACCTCCAGCTCAATGTTCAATGTCTCTAGCCATTACAGAAATGCAAAACAAAGCCTCACTGAGATTTCATCTCATTGTACTCAAAGTAGCTACCACAAAAAGACCAGAGGTGTTGGTGAGGATGCAGGGAAATGAAGAACCCTTCCTTACACACCAATAATGAGAACTCAATTAGTGTGGCCACAATGGGAATCAGAATGGAAGGTCCTCAGAACTGGAATAGAACTGCAGTATGATTCAGCTATCCCAATTTTGGGTGTATATTTGACAGAATTAAAGTCAGCATACAATACTCTCATACTCACCAGTCTTGTGGCACTTGTCACAAAATTCTGAGTTACAGAATCATCCCCAATGCCCATCAACAGATAAATGGCTGAAGAAAATGTGGAGTTCTTAGAAAGGGAGTCTTTACTTATCCATAAAGAAGAATAAATCCATGCTGTTTGCAGGAAAACGGGGGGAGTTGAAGGTCACCATGTTAAATGAAAGGAATCAAACTCAGGAAAACAAGAATCATTATGTTCTCTTGTATGTGGCATCTAGAGGAGGAAAAAAGCCCATAGATATAGGACTATTGGGGGAAATGAAGAGCATCAGAGGAAAGGTAGAGGAGGAACAAGAGACAGGAATGAGGGGGCAAGTATAATTAAAATATGCTATGTGCATGTATGCAAAAGTCCCAATTAAACCTACTTTATACATTAATAAGCTTAGGTTTGAACATTATTTTGCTTGATCTCTTCCTGTCTGTCTGTCTACCTGTTTGTCTGCCTGCCTGCCTGCCTGCTTGCCTGCCTCTCTCTCTCTTCCTCTCTCTCTTCCTCTCTCTCTCCCTCTCTCTCGTGTGTGTGTGTGTGTGTGTGTGTGTGTGTCTAGTAGTGCAAACTATCTTCAAATTTTTCAGATAACCAAGTATGACCTTGAACTCCTGATCACCCTGCCTCCACCTCCTTAGTGTCACCACACATGGCTATGAACACACCTTTTAATTGTTATTGTCATTGTTGGTCAATGGCATTAAACAAAACGTTTAAACATAACCACCACCAATTATGGTGATTAGATGCTCTGCAGTCATGCTCTGGACTGGCTAATGACTCAGCCAAATGAGAAGAAAAGATGGTGGCTTCAGTAGCTGCTGTTAAAACAAATCCACATTTCCACAGGTACCTACCTAGGCACCCCGGGAATTTTATATGTTCTCTTTAGCTTTTCCCTGATTTCTATCCACTATTTTTTGAAATTATAATGTTTTCTACTAAAAAAGTACTATATTTAATTATTGTTCCCAAAGAGTTACTTTGAAGCCCTCTCATTTATAGTCTATAGTTCTGAAATTTCTTTTTAACAGTAGCTTACTGATTACTCATCTTCACATTTTTTTCTTTTATTATTGTGTGTGTGGTATGCGTGTGAGTGGTGCACAGGCTTCAGTATGCTTGTGGAGCTCAGAGGACAGCTCTCTCTATTTGATCCACCCTTATGTAGTCTCTGGGGATCAAACCCAGGCCTTCAGGTTTTGTTGCAAACACTTTTAAGCACTGAGCTGTCTCAATGGTCCCACACTCTTCAGAATTTTACAGTGATTATTTATTTTATCCTCTTTCTTGTGCTATTTTATATTTATTTAGTCTTTAATTTTGCACTTACGTTTCTTGCATAGCATACCTGATTTTGCATTTAAATGCTTAACTATCTGAATGCTCAAAATGCACAAATTTGCTCTCTTCTGAAAACATCTAAAAATGTAAGTCTTAAAGGCCAGTCTACACTTTACTAGATTCTAAAGTTACAATTACAGGAACAGGATGTTTTATTTTTAAATGTACAATAAATAATGCTTGGAAACATGTTGCAGTATCATGAGCTGACGTCTGACCTTGTACAGTTCATTAATTACCAGCTACAGTTTTTACAGGAGCATTAGACACTTGCACAATCATTCCCTGGGGGACCACATGCAGATCTGTGGGATGAGTCAGCAGGACACATACCTGTATCCTCTGTGGTGACATTATATTACCACAAATGCAGCGGCAAACATCCTCTGGAACATATGGGCACTTGCCCACATGCCACAGCTTCCCCTTGGAGACTTTCATCTTGAAGACCACATTTAATGTTCATTTTGATCAGACTGTATCTCAAAAAAAGAGGGATGTAAGCATGTCATGGAAATACACTAGCCTGACCATCCCTACATCTCTCTACCTTACCAACAACCCTCCATTCATGAATATATTACACATATAAGCACATATTCATACACATCTATGCATATGCTAGAGCCAGCTGGAGCAGACTGGGTTAGAAGTGAAGGAGTGTTTCTCTCAAGGCTAGTGAATGTCAGGCCACTATCATTCGTGCAGGAATCTTCCTCTGAGCAAAAACTGTCATGGTGAATGGCCTTGGATTCATGCTATCATGTGGACTTCATTGAGAGGTCAAGACCCCATTCAGGAAGATTTCATAGGATTTGCTCACAGGACCTTCTAAGTTCACTGCTCGCTCATACATGCTAATTACATACGCCTGCCCAGGGCCAGCTGCACTCACGGAGGGCTCTGAGCATTTGCACAATGAGTCAACATATTAATGTCCTTCTCTGAGGCAGGTAAAAACTCCAGCTACAGCTGCTGCTGGCAGGATATCCACAATGGCTGACAATCTCAAGCATCTTGCATGGGAAAACAAAAGGTGTCGAGGCATCAGATGCTTTCCAAAAGTTACAGGGGCTGCTTAAACTGATACTGAGTTAACAATAATTTTGCTTTGAGGCGTGAAGGAGAAATGGGTCTCATTTCTGAAGTTGGCCCATGACTCAGGAAACCAGCAGGGCACTAGATCAAAGAAACATGGCTTCAGTCTGCAGGTGGAAACAGCTGCTTGGTGCCAAGTACCCACAGAGGTCACAACACCAGCAAAGGGATTTATGTCAAGACCTGGGCTGGGGTCCAGGGTGGCTTTTCTAGGAAATGGCTATAGAGCCAGTGACTTAGAAACAGGTGACAAAGCCAAGCTCTGTCCAGTGTTGTAGAACAATCTTTTTGTACACTGTGAAGATGTGTTGCTCTAAGAGAGACTGCTAGAATTGTACACTTAAAATTTATTTTTATTAATTTTAGTTATATGCAGCTATGTGTCTGGTGGGGGTATGTGCACGTGAGTGCAGTTGCCAACAGAGGCCAGGGGTATCCGATCCCCCTGAGCTGGAGTTACCAATGGTTGTGAGTCACCGGATGTGGGTGCTAGGAACTGAACTCCGGTCTTCTGGAAATGCATCACGTGATTCTAAACAGTGAGCCATCTCTATAGCCCCCAGGGCCCCCGCCCCCACTTTTGCATCTTCAGGACATAGTCCATTAAATGGTGTACTATGTGGGGACTTTCAAACTATTGATTCACAAACTTTGTTCACTTGACTTTATTCTGTATGGCACATAGCTTGTTAAGTAATTTTTTGAGCTGATTTAAAAGTAGGATTCCAATTATACTTGTACAGAATTTTTTTTATCCCTTCTCTCCATCTATTCAACACTATTGAATTGGCTATCTGCCTTGGAAATTGAAGGACATGAGAATTGAAAGTGTTGATTCTTAGGCTTTAAAAATTAAGCAGGTTAGCCACACACTTGTTCTTGTAGAATCAGCCCTGGAAATAATGATACACTACTTCCTCAGATAGCTTTCGTATACAGTAGAGTGCCCTCAGAGCTTGTGGTATAGAACAACAGCTATTTATGTGTCAGACCACTGTGTGGGTCAGTAATTCAGAAGGGCCAGTCTCAGTTGCGGGTTTGCTGGATTGCTGGGAACTGTGCTGACCTCTGCCTGATTGGTGGGTTGTTGCTTTTCATGGCCTTTGTGCTGTCACTTAGGCTCTTCCATGTCATGCCTACATAGTCACTCCAAGGCCAAACTTGGAACTGGCATCACACCAAACTGGCACATTCTACTGACCAAGACACAGGGTTCTTGGCTAGCCTAGTTATTGATGGGAATCTATTTGAGTCACATCTATAAAGACACAGAGACAGAGTGTCAGTCATTTTTAAAAATCTGTCACACCTCTAACGAAGAGCAGGTGGCAATAAATGACTATCACACATTCCTTATTTGAAGAATTAGTACACGGTCATTCCTTCTAACATTACTGCCACAAACACAGGAGATACTGAAAAAACTTTCAGTTTAGTCTGCCATCCTAGGTTCTTTACAATAAATGAATATCCCTTCCTTAGATATGATAGTGTTCACATGGCCATAGATCCTTACTGTAGGCTGGATTCTCTAGGTAGACTGAAGTAGACATTATGAAGAACAGTCATCAGGGTTCATCGGTGAGGTCAAGTCCCATGGAGAGACAGAGGAGGAGCTGAGTGACCCTGCAGGTCCGTGGCCTCAGTGAACCTGAGGGAGCTGTGAGGCATCAAAGGCTTGTCAGGGTTGTTAGGGATTGGGAAGTATGGTGTCAGGATTGTTGGAGATGGGGAGGTGTGGCTAAGCCTTCATAGTGAACACTTCCTTTACAGTGGACTGGATTGTAGGCCTCCTCTGCCTCGGACCAAGTGGTTTTCTGCAGCTGAGCTGTAAATAGTCCGATAGAGGTGGAGATGTGGACAGCAGTGCCAAGGCCACAGGGCCTTCCTTCGAGAGCCATCAGAGATGGGATTATGGAAAGAGTGGTCACACACAACTGACAGTCTGTAGGAAAAGTTACAAGACACACAGAGTGCCATTTACCGACTCTGTTGTTTTCCTCAGAGGGTTTCAGAAACTTTCACGAGAGGTCTGACTCACGGCCCCTTTACCTTCATGTGGATCTGAAAAATAAGTAATGTGCTCACTGGGGAAGTAATTCATTTCTCATTCAAATCTGCTTTCATGCTTCCTCTGGCTGCCGCCCTTCCTTCCACAGGAGCACATGCTTCTACCATCCGTCCTCTGGCCAACCATTTACCTCATCGGCCCTGGGATTATTGGAATGTGCTGCCCTGCCTGGTTTGAAAATATATCTTCTGTAGACTCCCGTTTGCAAAAGCAAAAATGGGAGAACGTGAATCAACTCTCAGAGAATGTTGCATTTTTTAAAACAGCAGCAGTTGTTTCTCATGCCCAAGGGCAGGTGCTGGGGGGCAAAGGTGAGAGTGAATCACTTAATGAGAGGTGGAGTTCAGCTCCCAGGCCCGGGAGTCAGGGCAGGGGGTTGGCAAGCAGAGTAAGGCGTCCAAGAGGTGTGGGACTCTCCAGTGGCCGGCAGCAGTGATTGACTGACAGGGCTGACAAGGCACAAGGCGGAGGGGGAGCAGTTTCTAAATATAAGAAAACTTGACGTCTTTGAGGAAATCTCAGCAGGTTCTACGATAAACTTGACTTTTGTTCACCCCAGAACAAGACTTCACTGGAGTTTGGTTTGTTCTTGTTGGCCTCTTGCCCCCAATAGTCTGCTGCAGGAAGGGGCACTGCTAAATTTGCAAACTAAGTCTACAGATGCTTATTTTCAAAGAGTGGGCTTAAGTGTGTGCCTAATGCTGCCCAGAGGAAGAGATGTCTCTCTGTGGCAGTTTTATTTGTTAATGCATTCACTGGCTCGGCCACCTCTTACCTGCGTGTGTGATAAGGAGTTGGTGTGTCTTGATTAATCACTGGGTCTTATTGAGCCATGATCACCAGGTTACTGATTCCAGAGAACCGGAATGCCATGGGCTGTATTGACAACCATGATATTAGAACTAGTTTGTCCTTTCTTTGGGGATTAGAAGCACTCTTTCTTGTCATTTTTCACCACTGGGCCTGGCACATGCCTGGTGTTGGGTATATATGGCCTATTGTGAGTCTGGACTTTGTTACTGTTTTCTGGAGGAAGAAAATGCCTATATCTCTTGTGATTTGAGTATTCTTCAAGTAATGGGGGTTGCCCTTTGGACTAGCCTCCGGTATATGCATGTTATCCTCATGACATGTGAAGACTGAGCTATGGGAAGAACTCTACAGGAGGCAATACCTGCTGACTGCAGACCCCCTTGCCATTTCTCTGAGCCTACAACTGGGCTGTGGTCTGCCTGCACTTCATTCTGGTTCTGATTGCCCAATAATGAAGGCAGCCTGCAGGTTCTCCTGGACTTCTCAAGAGAAGAGCCAAATATATTTTAACTTAGCAGTTCATGGCTGTATACAAACGTGGCTCGTGTGTTCCAATGTCCTTTGTATCCAAACATTTTGTTGACTGCTTATTCCTGTTTAAAAGTAGGGGCCACACTACTTGGTGACAACTGATGACAATTGACTCTAATACAGTGTCAAGTCTGCAGCCTCACACAAATATGTCCCAGTTGGCTACCAGAAAGTCAATCAGCCACTATGCAATCCAGATACCAAAGCTCTTCAGAGAATGTAATCAGACAAGGGTAATTGGCATATCTACCATCTCACACATAGCTCATTTCTCAGTGTAAGACCTAGTTCACAAGCTTTACCTTCCTAAATAATTGCTGAATAGAGGTACAAAAGCAGCTTCTATATGCAATCCTTAAATTATGTTTTTTTTTTTTTTTTTTAGGAAAGGAAGATACAAGGCTTGTCCTATTTGCTATTATTGCTTGACATTTCCAAAGGTTATTATCAAAAGATTCATGTTGCAACTGAAAACCACAGGCTCTTAGGACAAAGGCCTCTCCTGCCCTGAACTGGATGAGTCCCTGGTGAACTAAAGTAATTAACCAAGCTGTCCCTTTAGGATTACAGGACAGCACTAGATACCACCACCCCTACTTTCTTTCTTTCCTGACAGGCAGGATTAACCTCCTGGCTGCCAATTTACCTGAAGTCCCAGCTTGGATGGTTTTCGTGGATCTTGTTGTATTTTCTCAAACACCAACTGGGCTCTAAATCTTCTATGTTACAGATAGGGAAACCAGGACAGAAGAAAAGATATGATTGCCCAAAGTTAGGTAGCTAGTTGGTGGATGAAGCCATGCAGTGCTGCACTCTAAATACTGTGTCATTCTGTGGCTCTGAAGAATATACTCTGTCCAATAGGGCAATGTGTACACTCTGTAGTTCATGGGCAAGTGTTAGTGAAGTACAGAGGACAGAGTTAATTTGGCTGCTATGTTGGGCAGATCAACATACCCGACTATAAGTTATAGCATCTATGTTACATCTTCTAGAAAGAGCACACTGTGCACTACCTAACAGACCCCACCCTCTCTCCCATCCTGACAAACAGGAAGGATGATGAACTTTGTGTAGATGTTTCTTTAACATAGGAGAAATCACCTCTTAACAGTTCCTATAAGTTAGAAAAAAACAAAGAGGTGAGCAGATGCACAATTGAAAGGTTGGTAGATTAACCAGGCTGTGGTGGTTGCATGCCTTTAATCCCAGCACTCAGGAGGCAGAGGCAGGCACACTATGGCCTATGGGATGAAGATGGATGCTCCAACGTTACAAAGGAACTTTGGGGTTGTCCTTCTGTGTATATGTTTCTCTATTGGTTGATGAATAAAATACTGTGGCCAATAGAGGCAGGGAGATAGGTGGGACTAGGAGATGAGGAGAATTCTGGAAAACATAGGCAGACACTGTTGCCATGTAGCTACCAAAGGAGTTAGAGGTCCAGATTGTTCTCTGGTAAGCCAAGACCACATGGAAATACATAGATTTATAGAAATGGGTTAATAATTAAGACAGAGCTAGCCAATAAGAAGCCCTAGCCAATGGCCAACAGCTTTCTAACAAAACAAAAGAAAACAAGAAAAGAAAAGAAAAAAGGAAGGTTGGCAAATTCATTTTCATCTTTACAGTTCAGCAAACTGTACTGGTTCTCATCACTGTGAGAGAAACTGCAGTCACAGCTATAACCCGGCTTTCCACATGTATTCCAGTTGTCTTCTGGTTTTAGTTACTCACATTGTAACATTTGCATGGTCAGGGTTTACAGGATTCAAAGTCTATTCAGTATGATAATTCCCACAGTTGTGAATCCCACAGTTAAACAGATCTCCAGACCTTGTACCCTCATCACTTTTTAATTCATGTAAATTTCTGAATTAGTGCAAATATCATCAGTAGATACTTAGCATTTTGTGATTTTTGTTAGAGTGAAATGGTAAAATGGATTCTGAGAACTTGGACTTGGCAGGTATAGGATGTAAACATTTGAAAGTCCCATAAATATTGATATATCAGCCTTTAAAAGGCTGGATTAATTTATGCATTCACCCAACAGCTCATGACAATATGGTTATTTTTGTGTCCTCACCAACTCTGGTTATTTTCTTTTCTGTGTTTGTTTGTTTTGTTTTGTTTTTGCTTATTTGAAGAGTTGAAAAGAGCACTAGGACTCAGGGAGTAAAAGCATTTGCTGCCAAGCTGGGCCGCCAACCACCAAAGACAGAAACCACGCAGTGGAAGGAGAGAACTGATTCCAACAACTTGTCCCTTGACCTACACACACACACACACACACACACACACACACACACACACTGAGACAGGTAGATAGATGACAGATAAGTAAATAAATAACTGAGCAAAAAAGAGAGAAAGTCATTTTATCCAGAATTCTAGCCAGAGATAATGACTGATAATTTTTATGTATTTCTATCACATTTTGATGCTATCCAAGCATGAAGTGTACACACTTATGTTTAATACAAACAGCGTGTGCTATACAACCCTTTTCACCTTGCTTCTCTCTCCATCATGCTCCTATATGAAGACACAAAAGCTGTGTAATCTGTAGGAATTTCTCTATACAGATGTTCCAGTATTTACTTGACGTTCCAGGGCAGTGAGTTGGCCCAAACTTTAACTTCAGGCAATGCCTACATCTTCACACAGCTGTTCAAATGTGCCTATGTGGCAGATTCCAAGTGGTGAGCTTTCTGGTGGCAAGCACACATTGCCACAAGGGTTGAAGTTGCTAGGAACAGTCTTGGAGGTCACATCTGGGTCAGCCCCTTAGCACCCATCCTCAGAGCCTTGGCAAATTCATGCCTATCAAACTTCAGGAATGTTGCCAGTCTAGAATGAGGCCTATGCTCTCCAAATGTTATCTGTTTAATTTTAATGTACACTTGTTTTACTATGGGTAACAACTGATAAGCTTTCCCCCATCTTTTTCACTGAACTCATCATGTCTTCTACCTATGTTCCCATTAGCTTTTCAGTAACCATCTCTTTTTGATTGGTAAACATGTTTGCTTAGTGAGTATATTTGCCTCAACCATCTGCTTTGATATTATTAGTTTCCATTTGTAGTTTGTCTTTGGTCTTTCTTTGAAGTGTTTTTTTTTTTTTTTAACACAAAGACTATTTGTTTCTAACTTTTATACAGACAGACGTGCCAACAGCTCCCAGCTCTAGAGTCTGTGGCTTCCTTAGAGAGGTCTTTATTCCAACACTGAAATTAAAAATCATTTCGTATTCTGAGCATTTTTCCTGGTTTTGTTCTTACATTTAAATCTCAGACTCACCTGCTTCTTATTTTGGGATAAAGCAGGCATCTGGCTTTTTTCACTGTTACAACTGTTAGCTTTTAAAGTATTGAATACACATCATGCCCATGTTGCCTAGTCATGGCCTTTTCAAGGAAATAACTGTGTTTACTGGAGGAGGATTCCTCGGACCAGCACAGACTGTGCAGGTAGGCCACTGTGGCTACCTCTCAGCCCCTGTGGGGCCTTCTGTCTACTTGCTGTAAACTGGGGTGTTAAAATTCCCTGCAGCAGCCACGATGGTGATGCATGCCTTTAATACCAGCACTTGGGAGGCAGAGGCAGGTGATCTCTGTGAGTTCAAGGCCAGCCTCATCTAAAAAGTGAGTTTCAGGGCAGCCAGGATTGTTACACAGAGAAACCCTATCCAAAAAAAAAAAAAAAAATCCCTGCAGGTTGTTTAGATAATACATAGAACCTAGCATAGGTGCTGGCTTCTGAGTCCCTTTCTCCTTGTGTCCAGTCAATCTCTTACCTCCACACCTGTGGTGTAGGCCCAATGTCTGCAAATACTAAAAACTTAAAATGTTCCCATCGTGGTTGTACCGCCGAAGTCATGTCTGCAGTCTGACACCTAATGTACAGGCCACCCAAAGAGACTCATGCAGATGAACGCCTTGCCAGGGTTCTTCTGGCTACAAGTAGAGTGACAGAAGAGAATGCAGTCACCAGCACAGTTACAACAGGATTGCTTGACTCAGGGGACTTTCTGTTGTCACAACACTGTTACCTAGTTAGCACTTACCATATTTAAACTTCCCCAGTGACACTCAATTGGAGAAAAGTTATATTCCCCTTTCCAGCATATATCTACTGTAAATAGCTTCTTGGTTCAGCATGGGACTTTGTGTCCATGTCATTGTCTCTGGGTTGGGCTTATTTTATTTGTCATATTTAGATTGAGAAATTTTATCGAGACACCATGAATATGTATCGTGGCAAGGAATATATAATGACAGGAGCCACATCAGGATACTATGTTTGCCCATTGGCTAGAGTGATGATGCTCACCAGATTTTTAGGTGGATGTGAATGGCTCTATAGACATGTGTGAGTGTGTATGTGTTTGTGTGTGTGTGTGTGTGTATGTGTTTATATGTGTGTATGTATGTGTTTGTGTGTGTGTGTGAGTATGTGTGTGTATGTGTGAGTATGTGTGTGTACAACATTAATTGGACTCTGGCTTATGGGAGAAAAAGTAGGAAAAAGAGGAGGAAAAGGAGGAAGAGAAGGGGATGAAGAAGGAGAGGATGATGAGGAGGAGATAAAGGTGAGAGGGGAAGTATTGAAGGAAGTGGAGGGAAGGGTTTAGATTGGATATGATCGAGATTCATTGTATAAACGTATGAAATTGACAAAGAGCAAATTGAAAGTATTCTAAGAATAACACCCTCTTTTAAGTTCCCCTTTGGTTTTGGCTTTTGTAGCACCATGGAATAGACCTTTGGCTCTTTGTCTTCTACAGAGTCCTGTCCTTTCACCCAGCCCTTCCTGGCGCTGCTCTCCTCTTCATCATCTCTTAGCCATGCTATGATACACTGAGAGCCAAGTGGAAGTGTTAGCCCTTATAGATTCAATGGCACTCTCTTTCAAAAGTCAGAACAGCCTATTAGAACATTTTTCCCTTGAGAAAAAGAAATCTAAATATCCTAAACATCTCAGGTACTGGATAATAGCAGCTGTCATTGGTAGGGCTCTGTCTCTTACTTTTGTTCTGTGCTGCGGTCCAGCCCTGTGTCCTCAGAGGCTCATGAGGGGGCAGATTGAAAGCCACATGTGTGTCATGGTTGGTGTAAGCAGTGCTGTAGAGAATGCTGAGGTCTTTTTATCTCCCAGAGGTACTAGGACAAAGACCTGAGTCACCTGGAAACAATTTTGGTTATTTCTAGATAGGCTTAGATAGCAACTGGGAGGGAAAAAATAATCAGGAAAAAATACGAAGTCAATTTTTTTCATGGAAGTCAAGTCCAGTTTCCCCAGTGAGAGGGGTACTGGTAAAGCCACCAGTGACTGCCAGGCTGCAGTCTCTGTGAGGAGCCTGATGACCCCATGCAACTCTGAAGGCAGGATCAGCAGGTCTTTGTCAGCTGAAATACAGCTGTCACACAATCCAAGGCCCAGCAGGTTTCCAAGGAAGTCACTCAGCACTTGTCCCTCAAGGGTGATACTCAAGGGACCTCCTCAAGAGGAGGTCTGGGATCACCCAAGAAGCCACTTGTTAACACCACCACCACCACAACCACATCACCCTCATCGTGGCCAACAAAGGCAAAACGTTAATAAAAGACAGTTGTCCAGATGGAAAACCAGGAGGAAATTAGAGTCAAGAGGCTTGCATGAAGATCAGACCCTCCACTCATCAAGAGCATGGGCCCCATCACCTGCCAGCAGGCAGAGTAGGTTCAGGACAGGGTATTAGTACTGCCTGAAGCCCGAGCCTACCCTTCCATTGCTGTAAGTAGAGTCTTGGCCTCCTTCTCTCCTGTCCCTTCCAAAGGTGAAGTGGCCCCTTAGGCCTTGAGTAAATGGAGAGCTGATGTCAGTGAGGGGGCCAAAGAAAAGCCAAAGCCACCTGGATTTTCAGGGACTTGGAGGAGAAGGGGAGCCCCCCCAGTCATGGATGAAGAGGAGTAAACCTTTAGCATTCTTAGTGACTAGACTCATTCTTTTGCAAACCAAAAGAGTAAATCTGCGTTCAGGGGAAAGTCAGACCTCCAACCTCCAGGGAAGAGGTTAAGGAGGTGGCCGCAAGTTTTAAGACTAATATGTTCCTTCTGCTCCAGCCCCCAGCCCTGTCCTCTTTCCCGTCATCACTCAAGGCTAAGGCCAGCTCTGATGAATGGGAAAGCGGGGGCTCTTGGAAGGAAAAACAAAATGGTGAGGCCATTAGCCAGGAAAGAAATCTGGGAGACCATACCCAGACTCCAGACGCAAAATCTCCTTTGTTCCATCCAAAGTGTTGAGGCTTCCCTTTCTTTATTTCTGTACTTGCAGATCCTCTACTGTCCTGAAAGATAGTAGTTTTCTCCTTGAGACAAGCCTCCTACACGTCACTCTCCTCCAGGCAGCCATCACCCACTCATCTGGAGGAGGCTATTTTTATGCTTGCACAAAACTGCTATCCTTTAATGTATGGAGTGCAGATAGAAAGAAAAACAAAATACAGCATCCAGTCTCCAGCCTTGGTGATAAGGGTAGAGAAATGACTGTGGGGTATATATAACTAGCAGTCATGATGAGGTACACAGAGAAGGAGAGGACAGACCTGAAGCCCCCATGGATAAGATGTGTTCCTTTAATTCAGAATTCGGTCTTGTCATGTTCCCACACATTTCATCCTATCTTCTAGAAATAACTGGTGAGCAACATTTGGAAAGTAGAATAAACAAATGCAGTACCTCTTTAATGAGCCATAAATGTTGCCTTTGCATTGAGTTACAGTCAGGGCAGTCTCTGGAGACTGCTTTATGAAAACAAAGTAAAGGAGAGAGCATTAAAAACACACTTTCATTGACAAGGAAATTGTAGATTTTCCAGTATATGCTGGGAAATAGGCAACATTGTCCCTAAATATAAGACAATGTGGTCCTAAGATTCTTGTACATTTATGGCATGGAGAAAGTAGAATTATCCTGAGAATGAAGTGGACAGACAGTATTAATCACTACTGTTGTCGTGAACACCATGAGCTTAAATGTCTACCCTCAGTGACACTGCCCATCATCTTGGAACATTCAAAGCAGTACCTAGTGCAAGTTCAGAATGAGCTAGAAAGTTACCTTCTAAAACAGGAGCTCTCCATCCCCAAACACTCCCACTGCCCTGCGATGATTGACACCAACTCCCCCTCATTTCACTTAGCTAAGGCAAGGCTGGCAGAAGTGAGGAAACAGTATGTGATTCAGCCTGTCTAGCTATCTGGGATGCAACGGCCCAGCCTGAGCAGTCACCAGTAATGAACACATGAGACAAAGGTTTGTGGGAAACTACAGAAGGAACCAAAACAGTTACCAGGTCTGGCTCTTTTCATTGAACCTAGCCCCTCCCTTGGAGACTCTAGGCAGGTACCTGAACTCATCCAGGAACTCAACACCTCCAAGATCAGAACAGCCAGCTATGGGACTCTTGATATATGTGCTAGCTATTAGGCCTTCTTGCCAAAAACAAACAACCAAACAGACAGACAAACAAGCAAACAAAAAACATGTTCAACTTTAGTTTAGTCAATCCCGAGGTCCAGCTTGCAGTTCATAGGAAATATACTGGCAAGGCACAGTTTAGTTTCTACAGAAAGCACAGTCAAACCCAGATAGATGTTAGAGGGCTTTGGGCTTTGGCTTTGCAACAATGCATTATCATTGTGTGCGTGTGCATGTGTATGTGTGTGTGTGCGCGCGTGCGTGTGTGTGTGAGTGTGCGTGTGTGTGCGTGTGTGTCTGTGTGTGTGTCTGTGTGTGTGTAAGGGAAGACGAAGAAAGATCTGCTCTACATTGAAAGACAGTATTAACACAGACCACACATGATCAATGTGCAGAGAGTAAGAGACTTGTGACACCCAGCCCTAAATAGGACATCCATATTACTTCCCTTTTAGGCTCACAGTTTGCATGGAAGAAGTGGCGGAAGGACTGTGAGAGGCGATGTGGGACAATGCTCTTGTTCACTGTCAAGATTTGTCATTCGTATTGATTAGTAAGATGCTGATTGGCCAGTAGCCCGGCAGGAAGTATGGGTGGGGCTACCAGACTAGGAGAATGCTGGGAAGAGGAAAGGCAGAGACACAGATGCCAGCCAGATGCAGAGGAAGCAGGATGAGAAGGCCTTACTGAGAAAGGTACCAAGCCACATGACTAAACATAGATAAGAATTATGGCTTAATTTAAGTTGTAAGAATTAGTTAGGAATAAGCCTGAGTAATAGGCCAAGTAGTTTATAATTAATATAAATTTCTGTGTGTGTGTGTGTGTGTGTGTGTGTGTGTGTGTGTGTGTATGTTTGGGGGGGGGGAGACTGAATATCTGCAGGACCAGGCAGGACAGAAACTTCCATCTACACAGAGGCGGTGGATGGCTTCAAGGAAACTGTCCACAGCATGGCAGGTGCACACATGAACTCACAGTGATTATCATAACATGCAAAAAAAAATAATAAAAACAAAATCTGTGCAGGCTCAAGCCAGACCAAATCCAAGCATGGAGGAGTGGAGGTGGACAGGAAGTCCCACCCCTGGGTGAGGGCCATTGCATTTGATTGCTGTGAGGCGAGGAAAAGTCAGTTTTCTTTAATGTTGTGACTCCTGGTATATTGATCACACTCCAGCGCAGGCTGCATACCCAGAGGTAGCCTAACACAAACCAGACTCAATGGGTGAGACAGAAAGGGGGGGGGGATAATCAAAGAACGTCAAGTTGGGTGGATAGAGGGGCAGAACTAGGTGAGGATCTAGAAGGCGATTGGGAGGGAAAGAATTTGATTAAAATGCATGGTGAAAATTCTCAAAGAATTAATAAAAAGCACTATTTAATGAAAAAAAAAAACCCAAAAGGAAATATTCTGACCACATGTAGACACTGATTGTTGCAGATGAGTCAGCAAGGAACATGAGCAGAGTTTGTTAATGATAGCACAGAGGTGGTCAGCATTGCTGGTTATGAGATTTGACATGACAGTGATATAAAAACAGAAAAGGAAGAAACAAAGCTCAGGGAGGTGGAAAAATGAAAATAGAAAGGAAGGAAAAACTTTTTTTTTTTTTAATTCATGCGTGGAGGTTTGCAGGGTTAGATAAGATGCCTGAGATTTGCTTCAGTAATATTTCATAAACAAAAACATGGCAGTTAAAGCAAGAATTCTGTCCAGATGTTTAATAAGTAGTTGGTGTTTTGTTTTATGTTGTGGCCCTGGGGAATCAAACTGAACACTTCATAAATACTAGGATGTACTCTATTGGGAAACTATATCCCCAGCCTTATAGAAGATTGCTACTGGCTATTTTATACTCATGCATAATACATTGAGAACCAGTAAAACAAATATGCTCTGAGAAATACACACATACACAGACGTGCACATATGTACATACACACACACACATACACACACACACAGACACACACACACACAGAGAGAGAGAGAGAGAGAGAGAGAGAGAGAGAGAGAGAGAGAGAGAGAAACGAAGAGGTGGGCCTATTACCACTCACTTAAGACAAGCAGAGTGTCCTTCTGTGTAACAGAAAATAATCATTTCCTTCTATATTTCAAAACAATCACACCTAAAGAACTTTAGGACAGGCTGTTCACACAGGGTGAAATAAGGTTTTTGAAAAACATGCTTTCTTTGAAAATCCACTAATTTTGATGAGGGTTGAAGACTGTTGACCTCAGTGAGGGAGGTCCCACCAGAGCAATGGTAGAAATGCAAATTCCCTAAATCTACCCTAGAGTTATAGAAACACAAGACTCTTAGGGCCAACAATCGTGTTCTAGGAGGCTCTGTAGCCGAGTCTCACATGGTGAAAGCCACTCTTCAACGCACAGGCAAGTTCAGTTAAGAGGACATATCAATTCTGCAGGCCCCTGAGTGCACCTTAGTTCCATGCTGAAGGAATACAGAGTGAGTAGTCTTGTTTGCTGACGACAGGTTTGCACAGTGGTAATGCCTCCCCGTGATCATGTTTCTTGGCTTGGTTGGAAAGTATGGTTAGCAGTTGTCCTTTACTACAGACCTGGCTAGAAATTGATGTTTAAATAAATTAATGTTTAAATATAATGTTTAATGTAAGGGGTTTAAATCTGCTTGCCGACCTGTGTCCTTTTAGCATGGAACCCTCTCATTCACACAGCCAAATGCAGTCGCTGACCTGCCTGGCTGAGCAGGGAACAGCATCCCCTGAGAGTCACCTGTTTAAGTGTTAGCTGGAGAGTATTTGGGTGAGTCCTTTGGTCTTAAGAGATTGGATTTAATCCATTTCTTGGTAGGCCCCCACTAAGGCATTTTTATTTGTTTGACTAATTGGTCTGGCATATTTTGAGATCAGAGGCAATACAATTAGCAGAACCCTGCACTTACAAGGGAAAACTGTTCTCTCCTGGTCTGAGTGAAAAGTGGGAAATTTTGATCTGCAAGAAAAATACCATATTCTGGAAAGAAATCAGAACTTCCCTTTGAAAATGAAATTCTTCTAAAATAATTAACTGATCACTGACTACTAAGTGGACAAGGAAAGAAGAAAGTCAGAGCAGACAATTCCACAGACATATGTGGCAACTCTAAATGATCTGAGAGGGGCCCCTGGAAGGTGATGGGATCAAGTCTCTGCTCTGGAGAAGAACCAGATCAGACCAGCCTTTACCCCTAGAGACTTATGCCTATGTTTGTATCTGTTTACAAAGTTGGAGTTCTAAATTTTTCCACGTGGAACTTGGTTCCTTAGTAAGTAACATTCCACAAGAAAAGAGTGGAAAGAGTGTTGATCTTGCAGCCTGACGTCGAACCCAATTTGATACTTTCTTTTGTTTGACCTGAGTTAGCCTTCTTAGTCTCTGAGCTTCCATGTCATTTCCAAAACAAAGCTAACACCCAGATAACTCCCAGATTGCAAAGGCTGTATGAAATTATAGATAGATAAACTTCTGTTTATGTACACATTACCTGGCATATATTGAATACTCAGTAAATATCAAAATAATGCTAACATAACACGGAAATCATATTTGGCTTCACTAGTCTGCTAATGTGCAAACTCCATGATAACAGTAGGCTTTCACAAGGGCAACCCCGTTCTTGGTATCAGTTACTTTTTCCTGTAATAAACACCATAACAGGAGGCTTCTTATGGGATAATGAGTTTATTTGGACTTATGGTTTCAGAGGGAGAGTCCATAGTGGTGGTGAGGGCATTGGCAGTAAGTGGCAGGCCTGGTGTCAGAAGAAGGAGGCTAAGAGGCCACATCTCAGGCTGCATGTACAGGGAACAGGGAAAGCAAGTGGGGTGAGGCTAAAAACTCTGAGAGCCTCCCACACTAGTGACGCACTTCCTCCAGCGAGGCCCCGCATCACAAAAGATCCGCATCTGCTTCCACACAGTACCACAAACTGGGGACCAAGTGTTGAAGCATGGGAGCCTTTGGGAGACATTGCTCACTCAAACCACCATAGCCTTCAAGGATGATCACGATGGACACAAGGAATATGACACTGCCTAGCTGGCCACCTATCACCCACCTATTTTACTCTCTGCTCAGTACGACTCACTTCTTAGTCCTGAAAGTGTTTACCACATGGTTTCCCCTAAAACATGACATCATTTGCTCTTTCTACCCCAACTCACCACCCTCTATATTTTCTTCCTTCCCTTCCATCAAGATGCATTCACTTTTTAAGTTTATTTTAGTATTTCTTTCCATTCCAAATTTAATTTGCCCTTACTGTGTGAATGTTTTTTACTGTGACTATTAATATTTGTATTATGTCCTACTTACAAATCTTCCAAGGTTTTAAGATGCAGTGCCTTGTTTCTTGCCCATAAGCCCTATTAATTTGAATATGGATGACAAATTTAATGTTAATTTTTTCAGAAAGCTGTATTTATGGCAAAGGGATTGCTATAATATAGAGATTACACAATATGAAACAAATAACCCTCTCTTTATGTGCATATGGTTGCATAAACTTATGGTAAGGTGTCAGTCTCTGGTGACAGTGACAGAAGTTTTAGCTCCTGGGCTTTATCACTCTGTCTTTGGAGGAATCACTCATCCCTTATGGAGTTGATGAGGACAATGAGTACTCCTGAAGGTGAAGTCCAAAATATTGACAGTTTACTTCTCTAGCCTCCCTTGTAGCCAGGAGGGAAGCCTGTGCTGCCAGTTCTGCCCATCAGAGGTACCAATGGAATATTGTAAGTCAGTGATGCCAAAACCAAGAGACTTGGAGTGCCCTGTCATCCAGGAGGATCTGGGGGTCATAACTTTTGAGTGTTTTTTCTTGCTTGTCCACAGATCGATTTTTCAGGCCTCATAATGATTCATGAACTATTCTCTGTCCTTCCAAAAGCTTTTCTCCTCTCGGCCACAAATGGCCTCAATTGTTTTGTTGTCAAGAACCCTGATTAATATGGGACATGCTATTATATGAAATCCAATATTTTAAAAACACCTACCACATCCACTATACTGTAAGGGGCAGTTAGCTTGGTAAATTATCTGTCTGTTCCAAGTGTCCATTACAGCATCTAACAAATCCTCCCCAAGTCTTAGTGGCTGTGATCAATAATTGATTATATTTCATTGTCTTAAGGTGGGTCCTGCTGTGTGGCTTCCTCTTTGGATTTCACAGAAGTATAGACAGGTGGTATTTGTTTCTGGCATCATCTGGAGCCTAGCCTGGGCAGATCATTCCCAGGAAATTTCTTCAGCCACGTGTCTAGTTCCTTTTCCTCTCCCTGCCTACAAAGTATCTCACCCTTTTCTTACCACTGGAGATGCCTCACAGTTGACACACAAGACACCTGGATTTCCACAGACACAGTACTCCTGGTCCTGACACAACCCAGTATTCTGTCCACATACTTTTGGTAAAAAATCAGCCATGAAGCCTGCCTGGGCTCAAAGGGGTAGGCTAGAAAACAGATTTTAGTTCTTGAAATGGGAGTGTCATGGTCACATAGCCACTGCCACAGAGAGTTCTGTAGCCATCTTCTGGAAATGCAGCCTTTCTCTCGAATGGATAGGTGACATTCAGGGAATTTTAGAGAAAACATGCACTAACATGAGTTTTTAGCAGCGCAGTGACCATCCTTTGGCAACCACAGGACACCATCAGTTTAAGTCTCCCGTGGCCTGGCTGGTAAAAGTCGCTACTAAAGTCTCAAGGGAGCTCCTCCCTCTGCTCTTACATTGAGTCCTAATCTCCATTTTTCAGGAGTCTGGGAACCCAAAGAGTTTTAGAGCCTGAGAGGACAGTCACTGGTTCTCTCTCTTAGTCATTGGTTTGGGTTTTTCCTGTGACTTTGGAAAGTCAATCAAGCGAAGAAGTTGGTAGACAGTCGCCTAGCCAGCCATACTTCAGGAGCTGGGCATGGTGTGCACACCTTTAATCCCAGCTCTCTGGACACAGAGGCAGGCAGATCTCTGTGACTTTGAGGCCAGCCTGGTCTACACAGTGAGTTCCAGGACAGCAAGAGCTACGTAGTGAGACCCTGTCTCAAAAACAAATGAACAGAATGAGCAAACTAAGGAGATAAAGACAGTATCTTTAATAATATATATACTGTTGGATAATAATAAATATACTGTTGGACTTCAGTAGGTTCCCAGTGATGTGGAACACTAAGGGAGGGCTGTCTAGGAAGAAGGATAGTACTTCATTTTGGTTAGAAACCAAGATGTCTGAACATGGCTTGACTGAACATAGTGGCTCCCCAAATAATAAATGTTTCATTGACGTTCCCATCAGGTCCTTTCTTTGGCTTTACTATTGAGGTGTGAGAAAATGTAACTTTGCATCTGACAGCTAGTATCTGAGTGTTGAAGACTGCCTTTACTTTTGTTAAGATTCATTTTTGCTTTTATTTATATTTATGTGCGGGTGCATGTGCGCATGTGCTTGTGTGCTTGTGTGTGAGGGTGCCAGTGAAGGTCAGAGGAGGCCATTGAATCCCCTGGAGCTGGAGTTACAGGTGTCTCTTGTAATGAGTACAGGGAACTGTACTCCTGCCATCTGCAACAGCATCAATGCGCTTAACTGCTGGATCATCTCTCCAGCCTCGAAACCGCTTATTTCATTATTCTGACTTATTGTGTTAAGGCTCTTGGACCCTCTATAGCAGGTACTGACAGCGATGCTTTGACCGACTGCCCCAGCTAGTCTGGATGGAGCTTCTATCTTATTCAATCTATTCACACTGGTGTCTCTCCAAGTTGGAGCAGAAGGTGTCCCATCCTAAAACCTGAGGGGCTGGTGTCTCATGTGGTTTTTGTCTGCTGGCCCCCACTGCCATAAGGTTAACTCACTTTGGTTAATAGTGTGTTGTGTTAGCAAAGGGTGCTTAGTTCAGTTGTTACTGCCTGCATCTGTCAAGGCAGGGCTCCTACGAAATCTTTATGATCTTAATACTCAAGAGCAGTTCCCTTTTCACAGAATCCCATTGTCTTCTCCCAGCACACAGGCACATTCTCTGTGTGACTGCCGTTGGCATTAATTAGTTCTTCCATAGCTTTAAATGGTAAAAATCCCAAATCCGATCGGTTTAAGACAAGTAGCAAATTTATGGGCTCAGAAAGCTGAAAGGCCCTGAGGCTGGGCTGGCTTCCAGACTGGATAGATTTAGTAGCTTAAACTGTTGTTAGCACTCAATTGCTCTCCTCTGTTTGCTGCAGACTGTTTGGTTTCTATCCTTAGGAACGTCCAGGCTGGCCCTTCTCCGAGGCGGTAGTTGAGCTCAGTAGGGAATTGCAGCTTCTGAAGCACTGTCAACTGTCTGATTAGATCTCTAAACCAATCACTATAGACAGAGGAACACATAGTACATTGAATAGCTGAGGCCTGAATGCTACCTTCTGTCTAGGACCAAGGGAAGACTCTTCTAGCAGAATGATTCTGCTGTGAGGGACAGGAGCTGTGTGATTGCAACAATTACCCGTGCTATTGTTATCACGGTAAGAATTGTTTTTAAACTACCATAATCTATGTTCTTTCATTTAATCCCTGTATACTTGGCACATGGCAACTGCATAATACATGTGGGAGCAGTGGGATTTTTCCTGGCGATAAACATTAGTTCTGTCTTGTAAACTGCCAGCCAGCCAGGGTTGCCAAGAGTCAAGTGCTTAAAAGGAAGGGCACACTACTCCCTTAAGCATAAATATTGCATCCTGCCTTTGAGCAGTTCTTCAAGCCTTTATTATCCTGTTGTTTTGATCGCCTAGGCAGCATCTGCACGTGCTATAACATGCAGTACACTTTATATTTCTGTACAAGTGGATGAGTCCCCAGGAGGATATGTCAGCCTCACTTCACTTGCAGCCAGTTGGAATGCTTCCAAAGTGCCCTTTGAGATGCTGTGAAATCCACCTCCCCTCCACGCTGGTTCCTCACTGTCTAAGCAGGAGACTCTTATGCCTCTGGGGGTTGGGTGAGGGCAGAGGAGATAAGCCAGAGGGAGAAGGCACAAAGCAGGCCTCTGGCTTCCTTGGTGCAGAGGTAATGTATTTTCCTTAGCATCTTCCCATTCCTATGACTCACCTTTTTAAACTTCTAAATAAGGAAAAATATCCAAGGTCATTTATTGAATACATGCACAGACAATTATACAAATGGCCATTTTGTCCAAAGACATTGCTAAAAATGGCAGATACCATTCTGGGCACTTAGAGCCGTGTTAAGTCATAACTAGTATTGTTGCAAATGTATAGAGCAGACTTCAGTCATTGCATGCATTCTCAGGAAATAATTCTCACATAGTCTCAGTTGAGAAAGGCTGAGTTGCATTGATGGGGGTTGTCCTTTTGTATATATGTTTCTCTTATTGGTTGATTAGTACAACACTGATTGGATAGTATCTAGACAGGAAGTATAGACAGGGCTATCAGACAAGGAGAATTCTGGGGAGAGGATGTGGAGAGTGAGGTACCAAGCAGATGCTATATAGCTACTGGGAAGACAGGACTCTGGGCAGTCTCTGGTAAGATGAGGCCATGTAGAAATACATAAATTAATAGTTATGAGTTACCAATTAAGAGAGAGCTAGCCAGTAAGAAGCCTAAGCCATTGGCCAAACAGTTTATAATTAATATAAGCCTCAGTGTGTTTATTTGGGACCAAAAGGCTGTAGGACCAGTCTGGACAGAAACTGTGTCTTAATTGCATCATGATCTTGTCTGCTGTAGTAAAGAAGTTAATGATTTATCTGGAAATGTACACATACAAATGTACATACTATGTTCAGAGAATATAGAACACCTACCAGGAATGCACCTACACAAATGTATACATTATGGAATACATAGTATCTAGGTATATGTCAATGTATAAAATCATACATATGATGTCCAACATCTTCTATATCTTTCAATGTATGTGTGTGTACATGAGACATGTATATAATTGTCTACGTATATGTATTTTAACTTAGAAAGAGTGAGCAGTTGTCCTTTCTAATATGAAGGGCAGAATCCCTTTGCTCAGTACCCAGGCTTCTCCCTTGCTGCTGAAGGAGGGCTGCCTGAGCCTATTGTGAGAAGGATGGCAATGGTGGCATGATCAGCTTCAGCCCCCAGCCCTGCCCCTTCTTAGGGCTCAGGTGACAGGCAAGGGCAGGTGCTTTCCCTTAGGAAGCACCTTTGGGTGCTGTTGCAGGGCATAGGTATGAGATGACTTGGAGACTTTGACTTAACAATGTTCTCTGGGGGCTGAAGAGATGGCTCAGCACATAAGAGTGCATCCTGCTCTTGCAGACAGAGGACCCAAGTTTGGCTTCCAACACCCACATCAGCTTCTGTAACTCCAGTTGCATAGATTCTGAGACCCTCTTGCCTACACACACAGTGGCAGAGGGCCTGCCTAGCATGCATGAAACCCTGGCATCAAACCCCAGCAACACACGCAGGCACACACACACACACACACACACACACACACCAGTCACAGAGCTGGGAAGCAACCCACAGCTTGATTCTATAATGCATTGAGAAAAAGTGATCTATTACGCCAGTTAATATCTGTGCATTTTCCTTCTCCTCTCTCCACTGCCTGCTCCCCAGAGGTAATTTAGCAAAATCCAGCTCTGAGAAAATGTAATCAATCAGGGCTATACTCTGAGATTTTTCTCTGGGAAGGCAGTACGGCGAGCAATTTTTCAAAGATGATTTTTTCATTAGAAAGAAGATGGGAAGTTGGGAATCAAGTGGGAACAGACTAACTGGTGAGGATGTACATCACAACTGCTAAAGCAAACAATGAGTCACTGAGTTTTTACTGCTTTCCCCTGCGGAAGATGCTCATGGACTTTGCTGCATTTTGTGTTTGTGAACTGCAGATAGGTTTAGAAATATTATTTCAATAAACAGTGGATTTGCTTTATCCTTGTTTCCAGTCCTAAGGTCTGGCCTCCAGGCTCAGCTTGGGGATGGATTTTATTAATAAAAGCTGTCCAAATAGTCTACAGTTAAAATATTTGCTCAATTCCTCTCTTTCCTTTTAAATTAAAAGTAAAGTGATCTATTTCATCACACAGGCCTGCACGTCCAAGGAGAAGATAAAATTTATCTTTTGTTCTTCGGTTCTAATATGAAATATTTGCTTTCTCATGAAATGAACTCAGACGGTAATTTAAAATTAACATCTCCAGACATATAGGAAAGAGTTTCTTCCCCTACCCTTGGATCTTTCTTCTCCATCCTTAACTTTTTATTGGAAAAAAATACAGCAAAAAAGCAAAAGAAAAAAATATAAGAAAAACAGAACTTCATGAAATACGTCAAATTTTCCTTGACTAGATTGCTGCTGGTGAGAAACATGTGTGTGCAAGACTGAACCTTAATTCCTATACTGATTCAGTTAGCCTGGATCAAATTTACGTGGCATCGGTTACATGACACAGGCAGGCAAAGGTTTGGAGAACCATTGTGCATCAGAAGTTCAAATGGCCACAGGACCCAGGCTAGTGTCATGAGTGTGTCCATATGACCAAGACAATCTAGTGACTGGGTCAGCAGGCAAATGCCTGCCTTGTTTAGAGTTTCCATTGGCTATTTTGAAAACTAGCAAAGCCTGCTGTGGGTTTCTACTTAACTTTCTGAAGCTGTGAAGAGAAAGTCAGCTCTTAGGGGAAACAGAGTAGGAATTCAATGCTAAGAGAAAAGATGTTGTAAACCGAGGAAATGTGGAAACGCAAGCAGGATGAGATGGTGGGGGGGTGGCGTGTGGAGAGGCAAGTCTCCCCAGATGTGTGTAGCACAGATGCAGCTCCTCATTAAGCTGTGCTTCTCCGGGGTACCACGGCTCTAAAATGGCCCTGCCTGTCCCAATGCCTCTCTGCTCCAAAACTAGAAAACATTAATCTTGGCTTTCTTTTTTTTTTTCTTAGATCTCAGGGAAAGATTGAGAATTTGTGGCAACTCAGTCATGTACAAAACTGGGATTGCATGGCTTCTTTTGAAAAGGGAAGGTCAGGCTGCAAAACTAGGTCCAAATGTGAGAATTTATTTTGGATGAGCAAGTACAGGTAGGTTTCTACCCAGTTTAAGATTGCCACATGCCACTCCGTAAACCATGCTTCAAAACTACGGTTGTGCCACATTTAAAAAATGTCTCCCAAGCCAACTGTTGCTCCTGGCAATCACCTCTCTGGATGGAAAGTATAGTGTGGTCTGATTTAGATCTGTTTGTAGCAGATCCCAGTGAGAGATTGTCAGTAGTGAAGGAACCGGAACCCAGGACTCCATGTAAGCAAGTCTGTCAGGCGTTTTCTTGATTGATGATTGATATAGGAGGGCCCAGCTCACTGTGGGCAGTGCCATCACTGGGCAGGTGGTCCTGGATAGTATAAGGAAAAAGCCCAGCTAAGGGGAAAAAAATCATTAAGCAACACTCCTCCATGGTCTCTACATCAGTTCTGCTTCCAGGTTCCCACCTTGAGTTTCTGTTCTAACTTCCCTGGATTGTGTGTTATAAAATTACACAAACCCATTCCTTCCCAAGTTGCTTTCAATAATGGTATTTTATCACAGCAACAGAAATCACAACTAGGACGTCACTGTAGCTCTTGGAGGATGCTGGGATCCCAACAAGGCCTTGGCAGGAATGGTGGGTCTCATAGCAGGAGCTGTGACTCTGGTCTTTCAGAGCTGGAACAGTGGGAACCCATGCGCGTGCCCTTGCTAGGGGCAGGGTCTGTTCCTGGAAGTCTTGCTTCCATCCCTGGCCAGTGCTGGGTCTGACCTTGAGTCTTTAGGCTTCTTCCTCCCATGAGAGTGGGAACATCTGGGAGCTGGCCCCTGGCCAGTGCCATAGCCTGCAGGAGCTGGAATCCCAAGGAAACTAAGACGCTGACTGACCTTTTCCTTCTCTTTCGCCAACAAGCAACCCAATACCCCCTGTCTGCCCAGGACCTGGGGAAACAGGCGCTCTGACTGGATGCATGTGCATATAACCGAGGTGTGAAATTAGACAAATCAGGAGAGAGTTGTCAAAAGAGAAAGCCACCAAACCCCAAGGGTGTTCTCAGTCAATTCCGCAGCCCTATCCCTTTTCTCCACTCCCTGGGAGGGGATTCCTGAAGTTTTGGCCATTGCCATGCTGGCCAGGTGTTTGAATTTGCTTTTGGCTGTTGGCTGTCAAGAACTTCATTCCAGATTGCCCAGACTGAAGCCCCGGTTTCTACCTGGAGCTGTTTAATCTTTGCTATAGACTTTCAAACGCAGTGTGCTGCATTAGCAGCTCTTAGGTGCATTCTGGTGTGTGTGTGTGTGTGTGTGTGTGTGTGTGTGTGTGTGTGTGTGTGCACGTGCTGTCAGAAGGCCCTCAGCTCTCCTTATCACATTCCTTGTCTAGTCAGCTGTGACCATGGACTGTCAGACAGCAGCATGCTCCTGGCTGCAGAGGCTGGGTGTTTTGTGGTTTCTGCTTGAAGAGCTGATGGCTTTTGTACCCAAGGTTCTCTGTCATGGCTGCTGCTACAGATCTTAGATAACCAGAGCCTTTCTAGTGCTTTGGTCAGCTAGGATCGCCACTAGGGCCTGGCTTGACCACTACAGTTATGAGGCAGGACCTTCTGTGGTGACTAGGTCATAAGGACAAAATCCTTATTATTGGACAAATGCCCCTTATTACCCCCCACTTCAGCATGGGGCTGAAAAAGTGGCTGTATCCAGGTGGTGCAGGCAAAACATTCACACACATAAATAAAAATTAATCTCAAAACAGATTTTTAAAAACTAGCCGGAACATTCCTTCCCTGCTTCTGTGAAGGGATTGTGAAACAGCATATGTGTAGGAAGTAGCTCCTGCCACACAGAAAGTTGCCAGTGCCTTCGGTTTTAGATTTCCCAGACCCAAGAGCTATGAAAAACCATCTTCTGTTGTTTGTTGTTTGTAAGCCACACATTTTGCTTTAAAAAAAAAAAAGCCAAGTGAAATACAATTGCAGGTGGGTTTATGTTTCTCACTTGGAGCATTTTACTAATACCTGTGTTGCTGTATGACTTACCATCTGTGTGATGTGGGGTTACATCCCGGGCTCACCTATATGTAGGCATGATGAGTAGTCATTTCCCATGCTCCACTCACACCGAAATGCTCCTAATAATTGGGCAGCGCTGACTGGAACATCAGAGGAGTGACCCAGCACAATTCACACAAGCATTCTCCCTCTCTTTCTCGGCTGCAACATTGCCTTCTCATCTTAGATTAAATGTACATTTGAAAGAATACAGAGAAATTAGCGTCCACACTTGGCTTCATGGAACCTAGCATGTGGCCGCGGGGGTTTTAAGTCAAGCAGAAGCCCTCACTGCCCCTGCTGCATGGGGAAGTTTCATGGTACTTTCTTCCTTAAAATAAATGCTGACACATGCCTTGTAGGGTTTATGTGAAGAGAAAACACTAAAGAGCACGGCCAGCATGTCCGATGTTGTTTGCAAATAGGAAGTAGCTGATAGACTGGTTTAGGGAGCTCGGATAGTCTTGGTGACTAGCCTCCTGCACATGCAGGAGGCCAAAATGCTGGAGGGTTCCAGCCATTAAGCGCCAGCACAAGGTCTCTCTGAACAATGCGTCTGTCTATCTCCTGGGCTCTGTACAGCTGTACATCTCATTCCCAGCTGTGGGACATGCCTCCTGATGCAATTGTCTGAGTAGAGAGATGGACACTCACCCTGGTTCTTTGTATAACCATAACTCTCCATCTCATTAACATCTCAACAAAGAGATGCAATATTTAAATACATTTCCCAGTTAGCCCTGTACCCAGCACATGTCACACAGCCGTTAACTCTGCCTCCTTCCCATCCCTTTTGTATTAACGTAGAACACAGGTTTGGTCCAAGTGATTGTTAAGTGTCACTTGGGAGGAGGGGGCTGTTTCAACAAAGTTTAAGTCAGGAAGCTTGTTCTTAGGATTCCCAAGGTCAGCAAGATGGCTCAACTAGTAAAGGCACTTGCCATCAGGCCCACAGGCCTGACCTTCATATGCCCAGGGTGGTGCATGAGCCACTCCATTCCCCTTCCTCGCCATACACAGATACACACAAAATAAGCAAAACTGTAATAAAGATTTTTAAAGGAAATGGAGGGTTCCCAAGCTCCACACACAAGTTTCCAAGTAACTTAACCTGGGGTTGTGTCCAGTAGTCTGCATGCTTAAGTAACTCTCCATGAAGTTTCCTGATGGTGAGCTCACAGTGACAGCTCTTTCAGAAATGCTGTCGTAAAGGCACCAGAGGCCTTTGGCACCAGTTATCTAATATTACTTATTTCTGTTCCTTGTTTATCTTTTTATATGACAAAAATTTCTTTTGTCACGTAAAAAAACGAGATAGAGGGCAGTGTGTGTGTGTGTGTGTGTGTGTGTGTGTGTGTGTGTGTGTGTAGGTGAGGAGAACAGCAACACTCCTTCATCTGGGAATTCTTGCTTAGGTACCAGCTATGTGCAGAACAGACTCAGCCAATAAAAGAGGCTCCCTGGCGATTAGGAGATTCTTGTATGATTTGAGGGAAGGGGAGGAACTTTCTGACTCAAAGTTCCCAGAAATAAAGAAAATCAAAAGCTTGCCAAAAATAGTGATTAAGACATTTTTTTTTACCAAATCAAACAATAAAAAACAAAAACAAACAAATAAACCCCTAAAAATCCCAAAACCAAACAACAACAATGACCTATGATGTTGTCTATGAGATTTTAGTTACCAAAAGTGGTCCTTAATCTGTTTTCAGGAATGAAACTTGACATTCCGGTTCTAATTATGGTGACTACAGTATCAGCACCTCTTGGACTAGAGCAGAGAAACCTCCTATGCAGATGAAGTTGATAACTCTTTGTTCTCTTCACGGGCTCATATTCCACACGGAAGTAAGTGCCTGGTGATGGATGTTCAGAAACCACTCAACCTTTTCTGCCAAGCTTGCCCACATATCTAATTTCTGGTTCCTTTGTCCAAAGCCATCAACTGAAAGTGATAGATTTCAGAAAGCTATGGTCATTGACGTCCTCAAGATGCACATCGCTGTGTCTCAGAAAGCAGCCAGTTCGGGAGAGCTCAGTAATGGTCCCTCATTAACTGACACCTTATAGGTGTTTGTCATGGAGTTGCGCTCTCCATCAGGCATAGGCCTCCCAATGAATGGGCTACCGCATCCTGGTCCCACCAGCTATTGCCAAGAAATGAAGTACTTCTCCACCAGATCTTTTGTGTTCTTAGGGGAAGTTCCCTGTTCATTATGCAAATCCATGAACATCCCTGGAATAGGCTCAGCAACAGACGTTGCCATGCTTTAGGATGGTGGGGCAGAAATAGCTTTGGAAGGCTGAATGCTCATATATCTCATAATATTGAGAGCGTTGGAATGGAGCTCTGAATCAGGTTCCAACTGTTGTACCATTTATTGAAGAAGAGAACAGTAGCCTTCTTTAACTCATGCGTCTCTCTCAGAGGTTTAATGAGTCTAATTTGCTCCTATTTTAAGCTCGGTTTCAAACAAGCGTGTGCAATTAACCTGACTCTGTTTAAAGGTGGAGGAAATCACTGAATCTGATAAGAAGGAAACTTTCAGGACATAAGACTGAACAGTGTAGTTCTTTCTAAAGTTTGCTTTTGAGAGAAGTGATCCAAAAGCCTGGTCTCTCTCCAGAGCATCCTAGCTGGAAGATGAGCATGGGTACAGGGATATGGAAAGGGAGGCTTCCTGAACCAGGGCAATAGCAGGTATACAGTTAGAGAGGGGAGACACTGGCCTTCTAGATGATGCCGTGTAGACAGTTCTGCACTCTCCTGGATCCCCTGAGGTGACACAGCTTATGGCAATCCCACCACTGCAGACTGTTTATGTGAGATGTTGATTGACAGTGTCCTACAGTATTTTTAAATGAAGAAAGCAGTTTACCAATCCGTTTTAACCTGTGAAACACCTGTGTCTGTGCATGCCTCTTCTCCTTCCTCTTTTGGAGACATCCATGCCTGGTTATCTGTCCATGACTCGTTCATTATTCAGAGGTCACACTCCAAACCCTTCTCACTGAAGTCGCCTGCACATCCAACTCTCTACCCTCTTTACCCGAAACAAGCAAAGGAGAGTAGGAAAACCCAGACAGCTGTGGTGGTTACTCTGAGACACATTATGATTCCCATGTAGCTTGGTAAGAAGCACTGGCTCTGGAAAACCCAGATGCGAAGCAGGTGATGTTTGAGGAGTGTTTATCCTCACATCAGGCCTCCATCTGCCATGTCCGTTTCACTGAGGGCTAAGTGGAAGAGGAAAGAGTAACTTACTCAAGGTCTCAGTGGCAAGCCAGGACTGGAATTCAAGCCTAAAGTATAAGTCTACGTCTGTAGCCACTGCCAATCCAGATTAACTGAGAGCATGTCCTGGACTCCTTCCTCCTAACCCTACGTGGACCATGTGCCATGAGGAAAAGTGAGGAAGAAAGCAACGCTGTTTGTGGTGCTGGCAGGCAGGCAGGCAGGCGAGCGAGCCTTCAGGCCATTACTCTGTGAGAGGCCTCAGAAGCTTGACTCTGTGTCACAAGAGTCCCCTTTGACCTAGGCTCTGGGAAATCACTCTCATTCTGTCCTACGAGGACATGCTCCTAAGTGGGGGCGGAAGTTTTGTTTTTCTTGTAGGTATAGAGACCTCCATCCTGTGCTCAGTGAGAAGGGCCACATTACCTTCTACCCTGACTCTGGGAACCTAAATGCAGAGGTGAGCCAGAGCCTCTCCTCTGATTGGCCAGGGTGCCTTCTGGGTTGTGATGAGTGTTGAGATGGAGAGAGTCTCCTGTTCTCAAGAGTTGGCAGTGTTACACAACACACTGACAGCAGACACTCCTCCAAGGGCTGTTCATATGGCTCCTGAATGCTCACCCAGTCATACACACTGTTGTTAGAGTTGCTATTGCTGTGCGGAGAAAACACAACCAAGAAAATTCATAAAAGAAAGCATTTAACTGTGGGCTTGCTTACTGTCTCTGAGCATTGCTTCATGATCACCATGTTGGGGAGCAAGGTGGCAGGCAGGCTTGCAGGGTGTTAGGGCAGTACCTGGGGATTCATATCTGTTTCAAAAGTTGCAAGCAGAGGAGAGCAGAGCAAAGAGAGGGAGTGAGGGAAAGAGGGAGGGGGACGAAGACAGAGAGACAGAGACAGAGAGACTGGACCTAGCATGGAATTATGAAACCTCAAAGCCCACCTCCAGTGACACACTTCCTCTAACAAAGCCACACCTCCTAATCCTTCCTAAACAGTTCATCCACTGGGAACTAACATCGAAATATAATGAGCCTATGGGGGCCATTTTCATTCACTCTCTTTCTGTAGACCACTTGCTGTGGATTTCTGAATTTCTAGGATAAACATGTATTGGATTTTAAAAAACAGAACATTTTTACAGGAAAACAAACATGGAATTTCCACTTCCAGGAAGATGGAATGGATACATTTCTTCTTATTCTACTCATGAACTAAAGCTAAAATGCCTGGACATCACATAAGAAAACAAAAATAAGAACACTAGGGGAGGAGAGAGAAGGGAGCCATGCTGTCTGGGGAACAATTTGGTATTGAAATTCCTGAATTTTCTTTATACCTCGTTTGTTCCAGACTTGGAACTATTGAAGCCAGACATCCTCAGGAACTTAGGGGTGCAGACACAAAGATTCTGAACATAAACGTGCTCTCTAGCAAAGGACAAGGCCAGCACACAACTGTGCCATTCCAGGCAAACTCCATGGAAGAACTGTTTCCCCTTTCAGCAAATGCTGAGCAGAGAGATTGTACTTCCACCTTTAAATGCTTTAATAGGTAAGTGCCCAAAAGGAAGCCAGTACATCATCTTTACCAGGCAGGAATGAGCCTTTCCATTCAGCCTTAATTAAGGCTTGTGGGAAGCTTCCATGTCACTCCCACTTCCATGGAGCTCATGTTGGCCATCCACTGGTTGGTGCAAATTCAGCCCTTGTGCCATCATCCAAGAGTAGTAAGGACAATTCCTTCACCTGGGTGAGCCGTTGGTGAGATACCAGGTGGGGGGGGGGGAGAGATCTAGCGGGAACCCATAACTTCCTCCTTTACCCAGCAGTAACAAGGAACACCTGCAGATCTCAAGGCTCAGTGGAGAACTGGATAACCCACCCAGCAATAACAGCGTGGCACACACTCCTCCCACTGCTGTCGTTGTTGAGGAATGCCAGATAAAAGAGAGGGAGGGCTAATGGGAAACATTCCCAATGGCCCAGTCTGTGTTCAACCAGGAAAACTTTAAATTCAGTTTTTTAAAAGCTAACTCTGGAACAATGGAGATGGTTTTTGAGTGAGCTAAGAACAGTTTGAGTTATCCACAGCAAGACTGCTTCAAAAGGCAATCACAGTTTTGCTTGAGACAAATAAAAAAACTTAGCCTCCAGAAACAAATATTTGTATTTTAAGATGACAAATGGAAATTTTAGAACCAACAGCTAAAAGTTGAGCTTTAAATTCCACTAAGTGGCTTCAACAGCAGAATGGAGAGAAAGGAGGAAAGAATCCATCGACCAGAAAGAAAAACAATGGAAATTAGCAAGTTTGAAAGAAGAAAAGAGACTTAAAAATTGAAAAACTCTTGATTTTTATAAATTATACTTGAGGATTGAAGCAAAAAAATATGTATGTTATTACCCTAAATGTATATGGGAAAATATTTGTAATAATTATATTCACAGAGGAAGAGTATAAGGTGTCTATATACCACTTAACCTGGTAAAGCAATAGCATTCTTAGACTGAAAAATAACTGCTAATACCAAAAGCAACCACTAAAAACTTGTACAAGAGTACACACAAGAATGTTATACATACATTAAAATGTTGTTTAGATATTGAAAAATGATCAAATAACTATGGGCAGAAAAATAAATGAAAAATAAACAAATCATAGGAAACAAAAATTCAGAAAACAGAAAACAACATATAAAATGGTAGCTATGCTTCAACATATCAACAGTTTCATTAAATGTCAACAGCCTAAATACATTAATTAAAAGAGATTGACCAAGACCTATAATTTAGGAGGGCAATGAGAGCCTGGAATACATAGCAAGATCCTGTCTTGGAAATAAATGAATAAATTGGCAGAATAGATAAAAACATGACCCAACTATTCATCATCTATAAAGAGCTTATCCCATGTTTAACAATAAAGAAAAAGGACAAATTATTGAAAATGGGCTATCATTTAAAGATTAATCCAAACAAGGTAAAAAAAAAAAAAAAAAAAAAAACCATGTTAGTATCAGGTAAAGTAGACTTTAAAACAAAGAAAATTATTGGAAACAGAAAGTACACTAAGAAAGTGAGTAAGTTCTAAATGGCTACACCAAACCTGCAGAGTTGAAAAATATATGAAGCAGAATAATAAGAGATGAGAGAGACAAAGAAAAACTCAGAACTACTGTGGAAACCTTGTCATCCATTTTGAACATCTGATAAAACAGATGAAACAGAAAACCAGAGATGATATAGCTCCTTGAATGAATAGGATTAGACAGAATCCTCTAACAGCAGCAGAATGTTTAATTTAGTTAAAATATATCCTGGGTCTTACAGCAGACTTCAAGAAATTTAAAACAATTGAAACAACAATGCAGAATGTTCATGGTAGCATTAAAGTGGAAACTGACATGGAAGAGAATACGGATAAAAAGCCTCCAAACATTCAGAAACTGAGCAATAGACAAGCAATCTTGAAAACAAATAACCCATGGCTCAAAGAGGAAGTTTCAAAAGTAACTCTCTCTCTCTGTGTTTCTCTGTCTCTCTGTCTCTCTGTCTCTCTGTCTCTCTGTCTCTCCCTCTGTGTGTGTGTGTGTGTGTGTGTGTGTGTGTGTGTGTGTGTGTGTGTGTGTTTCTCAAGTCAGGCACAGTGGCATGCACATTCACCTGTAGCCCCAGCAATTTGAACCCAGGAAGTAAGAGACCAGTCTGGGCAGAACTAGAACTATTCCAGGAATTAGAGACTAGCCTATCACAAGACTAACAAGTCAGAAGAAGGAAGGAAAGAAAGAAGGAAGGAAGGGAGGGAGGGAGGGAGGGAGGGAAGGAGGGAGAGAGGGAGGAGAAAAATAAAAAAGAAAGAAGAAAAGAAAAAGAAAAAAGGGGAGGAAAAAATCCAGAAAACTGAAGGGATTTGAAGAGAAGCGTGTATGTTCAGTCTAACATCTTGTTCTTATCTCTTTCAGCTTGATGACTCAGAAGATTTTGAAGAAAAACTTGCTAAGAATCTTTATAGGACACTCTAGGAAATGGTCCTCTTCAGGGATCCCTGACCCTGATGTTCACCATAGTGCCCTGTGCAACATCATCTGTGATGCTGTCTCTTCTCTTCAATGCCTCCGGCTGTGGGTCAGGAACCAGATAGCACAGATATTTTTATACCATTGTAATGGATTAATGGCTCAAAATCAAATCCTGGCACAATGTCAAAGACTCACATCAGAGACACAAAGGTGAAAGCTCCCTTCCTTGAAATATAGAGCTTTAGGTTTTGGGTTTTTTTTTTTTTTGGTTTTGTTTTGTTTTTTTTTATGTTTTTTAATGTTGAATATATTCACCATATTCTTTTAACCTAAGAATCCAAAATAAGACCCACATGCTGTCAAAGCATGAAAGCCTCCAAAGAACAGAGAAGAAATTTGGAAGCAATGAAATCTATTTTTTTATTTTGCCTGTTTTAAAAAGTGGTGGATGTCTTTGTGTTCCTTATCAGATTCTCAGAGGTGAGCACATACTCATGTTTTCTGTTTCAAGTTCTGAGAGTCAGTTCAGGCAAATGCTTTCTCCCCATCTGCTTTGGGCTTTTGCTCTGACTACAATTAACCTGCTTTGGTCAGGAAGCAAGGTCTCTGCCTCAAAGCCCACACCAGAGGCTGCATCTCAGTGACATTGTGATCCCAGAGCATTAACTTTCATTTATGTCCTTTGCTCCCTTCCCTACTGGGGAACAATTTGCTTCTTCCGCGATGTTTTTTTGTTTGTTTGTTTGTTTGTTTGTTTTGTTTTGTTTTTTTCAGCTGTTCAAATCTTTTACATTCTTTGTTTCAACTCCCATGTGAACAATCAACAACAGTTTGAACTTTAAGCCATTAAAACATACCTGTGATGGGAGATATCTTTATGTAAATATGTTTCTCTTATTGGTTAATGAATAAAGCACTGTTGCCCAATAGGAAAGCAAGATAGGCAGGACTAGGAGACAAGGAGGAGAGAGGAAGGAGTAGGGAGGAGATTCAAGATAGAGGATAGAGAGAGTAGAATGCTGGGCCCTCTCTCAGGTAAGATGATACCACATGGAAATACTTAGATTAATAAAAACGAGTTAATATTTAAGACAGAGCTAGCCAATAAGAAATTGTCTCTGTGTGTTGTTTGGGGCTGGCGTGGCTCAGGGACCAGCCAGGCTGGCAGAAAACCTACTCTTAACATACCTGTGTTTTGGGTGAGCACAGTGCTGCATCTTTGTAACCCAAAGTTCAGGAAGATGAGGCATGAGTATTTTGACTTCTAGGCCAGCTTGGGCTACAGCATGAGATCCTTTCTCACAAAACCAAAGGCTGGGAGCCCAAAAGATGACTTAGTTAATAGCACTTGCTGCTCTTGCAGAGGTTCCCAGCGCCCACATCAGGCAGTTCACAACCACCTGTAACTCCAGTTCTATGGAATCTGACATCCTCCCTTACCTCCAAGGGCTCCTACACACACACACACACACACACACACACACACACACACACACACACACACACACACACACACACTGCAATACATATACTCAGTTATGCACATGTAAAATAAAATACTTTTTAAAATCCACAAGACCCAGATAACCACAGCTGCTGTGAGACCATAATGGCCCTAGCCATGCCACAGCCTTTCACAACACTCCTCCCCATCCCCCTGCTCTAGCATTCATTCTTTCCCATGTCCCCTGGCCTGTGGCGAAGAGGGTTACACATACCCCCTTCAGGGCTGTAGCACTCTTGTTTCTTCATGCACAAGCCGCTTGTCTCCCAGCTGGCCAGTGAATGTTGGGAAGGCATTCCGTTTCTCATCCCAAATTGTCTAACTCCCACAGCATCCACAACAGTGTCTAGCACACAGTGAGTTCTCAAGTTATAAATGTTGCCACTATGGATTCTTTCCCTCTGACACATTGAAAATGTGTCACCCTCTGTCCTCATTTCTATTTGCTTGTGATGTAAAGAAAGCTCGCTGCACTTTAAAGCACTTGAAAAAAGGGAGTTTCTGTGATCTGATCTTTTTATCTTTCTGTATACAGATGTAAAGGAAAAGAGGGCGCAGAAACCAAGCCCTTCTGTGGTTTTTCAGATCTGCTTTCGATACTCCAGGAAGAGCCCACATCCCCTGCTCTTAAGCTATAAAATGATGGAAGGCTCTGTTGGTTTCAGATTACATCTTTTATTTATGGAAGGAGGAGAAACACAGTATGGATACCGGGGATGGCAGGGAATGGAGACCATTTTGCTCTTATAAAACAAAGGGATGAACATCTGTAAGGCTCGACCACACAATGCATGATTGGTCGGGGGAAGAGTATGCAAAGACAGGCTCACACTCACTGTCTTTGATCGTTGGGTTGATTCTAAGCTTACATGGCTTCCTGGCATGGCTATTAAAACAGTCAAGGTTTTAGAGAAAGAAAACAACAGTGCACATTTCTCACATATGCACACTGTTACAGAATTTCTGTCATCCCCCCCCCCCCCCCGCCTGCTTCTTAGTTCTTCACAGTTCCCTACATTTCTTTCCCTTCCTTTCCATTCTTGAAATAACTGCAGGGGCATATAGAGGAAAACAGAAGCAAAAAACCCAAAACCTTAGGCAAATAGTATGACTTCTTTAATGGCTAAAGACATCACCAGCCAGCTCACAGGTGTCCCCATTATCCCTGAGACTCCGAGCATCCAAAGGGCTGCAACGTAATGGAATGATGGATGTGACAGTTACTCAAGGGTATTGGTGCTGAAGTAAGATGTGCTGTTGGTTCATTTCTCCAATATAAATCCTATGAGTGGGCATTTTTATAGATAAAGGAATCAGGTGTCATAAAATTGTCACCACAGGGTACAGAGCAGCTCCTGTGCAGCCCTTGGAGCCACCTGTGGGTAGACCTTCAACTCTGCACTGTGTAGCAGGCTGTTGGAGGCCAGTTTCATGACCTCTGTCACAGGGTCTTCACCTGTGACTTCCGGGTTGTAACAAACAGGCTGTCCAGATGACTGAATAAGTTAACATTCATCAGCTATGCAGAACACACATCAGTATGCTACAGGCCAAATCAGTCTCGCCTGCTACCGTTCTGGGAAACAATCCTATTGCAACTTGTTCTCTGTGTGTTCCTTGTAACTGCTTTCTTTCTATAGTAGCAAACCTGCATCCTTGTGACAGAGACCTTATGGCCCACAGCAGCCAAAACATTTACTCTCTGATCTTTGGCAGGAAACATCTGCCAGCACCTGATTACATGAGGGCTTGGACAGACCTAATCTAAACTTACTGACTAACTGACTAAAGCAGGGACTCTCAACCTTTGGGTGATGACCCCCCTCTGGGGGGGGTCATACAATCTTTTCACAGGGGTTAAATATCAGATATCCTGCATATCAGCTATTTACGTTATGATTCATAACAGTAGCAAAATTACAGTTATGAAGTAGCAGCAAAATTCATTTAAAGGTTAGGGGTCACCACAACATGAAGAACCATATCAAAGGGTGACAGAATTAGGAAGGTTGAGAATCACTGGGCTACACAATAACTGCTGACTATTGTTACTATTAATCTTAAGGTTCACCTTGACATCGTGAAGAACAGATATTCCTATTCCTTAATACAGTTCACACTTAATAGTCTATCCTTGAGCTGTAATTCTGAAGCCTCTGACTTGAAAACATGACAAATAAGATGATGTCGTATGCTAATCTGGATTTGCAAGTGAAAATAAAAGTGATAGTTCTCCCACTGACTTAGGGAGATAAATCCATGGTGGCTCAAATCATTGGAATAAAATGGATCTGTTCCCTGCACAGCATGGGAAGTGATCTTTGACAACACAAATCAGATCGTGTTCTTCAGCAAAAATGCACAAATCCCAAGTTCTATGGTCCTGCTCTGTCTACACCATTGACCTCAAATCTTCCAATTCTCTCCCTCCCTCAGTGTTCACCCACAGAAGGCATCTTTTGTGCCCTGATTGTGCACCTGTCCTAGGACTCTGTACTTCCTTTCTTCTCTTCCTGGAACAGCATGTCCCCAGGGCTGATTCCTGCTCTAGGCTGGATTTCAGACCACAAGGCATGCCCCCAGCTGGGCTTTGCTCAAGGTCACACCTTCCATATTTTATTTTATTTATGGCCTCAGAACAAATGAAAAAAAATCTTGTGTATTCATTTGCTTGGTTTATAATTGTCTGTTTTGTCCATTACCCGTGTATAACTTTTGTGAGGGGCTGAAATTTCTAACCAGACATAATAGGTAGCTAATGAGCAGTTGCTCAAAGAATGAATGAACCATCGAGATTTTTACTAAAAAGAAACTGTTGCTTGAAAGTTTGAGGAAGAAAATAGTAAATCTTTTGGGGAACATCAACTTAGGTTAAGGGGAGTGTGGTGTGTAGCTAGGGTTCACTAAGGTGGTAGGTGAGGACAGAAGTGTTGAAGAGGAACTTTCTAAATCCAGGGCACATGGACCTAATGTAACACCACTTAGACTGCCTACTGGAAAGCCTGTACAGGTGCATGTTAATTAGAAATAACAGTCTTCCTCAGTAATTTTCACAAACAGCCCTAAGGACAGCAGACAAGAAGAATCCCCATCAGCACTGAGGTTACCTAAAGCCTGGGGACAGTTATTCTCCTTGGCATCTCAAAAGTCATAGTCACCTCCAGAGGCCAACTGATCAATTGATAGTTCAAGGCCAGCTTGGTTATGTAGTGTGACCCTGTCTCAACAAACCAAACAAAGACACAAGGAAGTCAACGCCTCTTTCGGAAAACATCATAAACTACTCTGAACTTTTGACTCATTCTTTGAAACATATGAAAAGTTACTAACACACAAAAGCCCAATAAGGAAAATAGCCCTATATCTCTCCAATAGCCTCACAAACCTCAAAATACAGTTGCTAATTGCCCTCAGGATAACCTAGACCAGAAGTTCTGTGGGCTGGAGAGATGGCCCAGTGAGAAAGTACTTGCCTAGTATGTTTGAAGCCTTGTGTTTAATTCCCTACATTGCAATTCAGGAAAAACAAAACAAAACAAAACAAAACAAAAAAAACAAACAAAAAACAAGAGATAAGTATAATTAAAATTTCCTTTCGCATTGGGAATAAAATAAATATCCCACAACAGAATCACAAATCTAACAAGTGAGTGAGAGCAATAGCGACAGAAGACATAGGCAGGAGTCTTCAAGATTCTTGCCTAGGACATAACATATCTAGTTATTGGGTAACCACATATACCTATTATTCTTGAAATAGGGTTATATAGACAAAACACATACACTTCATGCTTCTGAAAGGTATTATGTTGGCTCTTAAAACAGAGGAGAACTAACTGAGTTTTGAGGAAAACTGCGTATGATACGAAACTGGCTCTGCCAGGTGCAGCTTCCTCCTTTAAGCCTTACAAATGACCTGAGCAGACAATCAGAACAGAAAAATCAGTGGAAAAAGCAAGTTAAGAGACTTACCAAAGGCTTGTCCAGTCAGCAGGCCAATTGTGTATGTGTGTGTGTGTTTGTGTGGGGGATCTTGGCTTAGGGAGGACACTCACCCACTTCACTAAGACCTCTTCCAGTTGAGAAATGTCATTTAAACTTGAATGTGACTCAAGAGGGTGTTATGGTCCATTTGGCTGTTTCCCTAGAGGAAAGTGGCTTGCTTTGGACACACTCCAGGGATGGGAAGTGTTCATTTTGACTGTGCACACCAAAGACATTCAGCCTTAGTGACGTCAGGGGAAATGGAGCATCACCACTGTGGAACGCTCCCTTCACCAGAGGGAAAAACATCTTTATGAATTCACTTAATTCGCTAATGAATTAAAAATAAAGTTGGAACAATCAAACGAATGAAGTTACTTTCCGCCAATCTCACCCTCACATCCTTTTCATCCTTTCTTCCTAGTGGTAACCAGTGCTCAGATACCATTCTCATAGATATGGCTATGTCTATGCAAATATTTTATCTAAGTATTTGAATTTTTCAAATGCAATGCATCCACCTGTTTATGACCCACCTGTTTTCTCTGTTCTAAGGATATGGCCACATTAATACATATAGTTTTTAAGTGCTGTGTAGTATTTCATTGTATGAGTGTTTCCTTGGAATGAACAATGCAATAATTGATTTTCATGTGTATGTTCTTTTATGTTAGTTTTTTCCCCTGTGGTAGGTTTCTGGTTGATACAGCAGGTATCCCCTGACATTTAGGTAGTTTAACAAAACCCATTACTTATTTATGTAAAGTCTGGATAAATAAAGGGTAGGAAAGCCATCAGAAAGCCAGGCCAAAGGACCTGCCTATTAAATCAGCCTGTGTGCCAATATCTAGCAAGAAAACCAACCTTTTATTATCTCTAGGTCAGAAGTTATTCCTACTTGTCTACACTGATAAAACTCAGGACACTGAAATGCAATCCCAGAAAGAATATTAACCCTCACTGGCCTCATCCACAAAGCTACTCTACCTGTGGAAGGGACAGATTTTGATGGGCATCTGACTGTCTCTGCCACTCCCCTAAAACTGGCATTGGCAGTTCTCTCAAAGAAGAGCTGTTTGCTGCTGAGATTTTTGTTGTTGGGGCTCTTCCCTGCACTGTGGATGGTGATACAGGTGGGATGGGCTTGGTAGCAGCAGAAATACTAGACTCACTCCTAGAGTCTGCTTGTCATCCTATCTGTGCTCAGTGGAAGAAACACTGTGGGCTGCTCATTGCTGGTTGATGGGGTTGAGCCAGGGACAACACAGAGGCTTCCATTCACTGTCACTTTCCAGACACTGAGAGACCTTAGTGGCCTCAAATGCATATCAAGTAACCTTGTTAGTGTCAACTTCAAAGAAATAGATTAGAACAGGCTTGCTCAGCCATATGTCATGCCAACAGAAATGCCAAGGGCAGGTTTATGAGGCCATCTTTACTTATGAGGCCTCTACTTTACTAAGCTACCTTCAGAGACTCATGTCACCTGGTTGCTTAACCCTGACTGAAAATGAGAAAGAATTAAAACAAACCATATACAAATTGATTTCAGGTAAGCATCAGCACCAAGGGGAGGAAAAGGGCTGGGGAAAGATTTTTGGATCTTTTTGATAATAGGCTTTAAGAGCACAGGCAGTATGGCACACACCTTTAATCTCAGCACTTGGGAGGCAGACACAGGCAGATCTCTGTGAGTTCGAGGTCAGCCTGGTCTACAGGGAAATTTCTAGGACAGCCTGAACTACACAGAGAACCCTGTCTCTCAAAATAATAATAATAACAACAACAACCAAAACAATGACAACAATAGCAAAAACCAAAAACAAAACAACAAAACAAAAAACAGGCTTTAAAATAAAGGTGGAGTGCTAACAAAGCTAAAATACTCACTTTAAGCAAAGTACCTATCAGTCACATCAATGGAACTTCCTATAGAAAGTTAATGATGTTTGGATAATATCATGGATTACTATATTTTATACCTCCATAATTACTTGATAGTTGACAATTATATGAGATCAATGAAAGGTATAGTAAGGACAGCTGAGATATTATCAGCTTTCCTATTATGGTTATATAATATACACCCACCAAAAAGAATATCCTTGTGTGGTAGAATATTATTTTCAGGTGTGTGACTTTTGTTTACGCTGCATTTGTTTAACTCTGTGAAGCTGTGTTACTTTGCCTATCTAAAACACCTGATGCTCTAATAAAGAGCTGAACCACCAATAGCAAGGCAGGAGCAAGGATAGGCAGGGATGGCAGGCAGAGAATATAAATTGAAGACAGGAGGAAGAGGAGGGTCAAGGAGAGAAAAAGGAGAGGAGGATGTCAGGGTCAGCCACCCGGCCATCCAGTCACACAGCAATCCACAGAGTAAGATTTACAGAAGTAAGAGAAAGATAAAAGCCCGGAGGGAAAAGATAGATAGGTTAATTTAAGATTAAAAAAAAAAAAGTTGGCTAGCAACAAGCCAAGCTAAGATCAGACATTCGTAAGTAGTAAGACTCTGTATGTGATTTATTTGGGAGCTAGGCGGTGGGACTCTCAAAAAACCAAAAGAGTGAAAAGCAAGCCACTATGTCCATGTGTGCTATGTACTATCTTTAAGACATTTGTTAAATGTGAAATTGAATATGTATAAGTAAAAGGAACATTTGGGTAAAAGAATATTTACATACATGTACATAGCACATATTAGAAAGTGTCTCTGGAATTATAAACAAGAAATATTAATAGTATTTACAAAAGCTGCTTCAACAGAGAAAGTAGGAATGTTAATGGGACACAAACTATTCATTATTCTTCAATTTAAAATGTATTTGCTGCATGAATGTGCATGTGTGTGTGAATTTGTGCGTTGTGTTTAAGTGTGAGAAACTTTGTGGAACAGTAGCCAGTTTCACCATGTACTATGTATGAAGTCTCAAACTAAGGCTTGAACTTCAGTAAGAATGGACTTAGTTATTGTCATTTCAAATTAAAAGAGGGCTGGAGAGATGGCTCAGCAATTAGGAGTACTGGCTGCTCTACCAGAGGACCAAAGTTTGATTCCTAGCACCCACATGGCAGCCCAGAACTGTTGCTAACTACAGTTCCAGGAGATCTGACACCTTTATACCAATGCACATAAAATAAATGTAAATATATTCATTCATAAAGAATACAACTGTCAATTACAAGGAAATGGATGTCACTGCATTAACCAAAGTAAGTCAGTCTCAAGAGAAAAATATAACAAAAACAAAGAAGCAAAATCAAACCAAAAGAAAACAACCCCAGTTTCTCTCATACGAGGAACCTGTTTTTAAAAAGGAAAGAAGGAAGGAAGGAAGGAAGGATGGAAGGAAGGAAGGAAGGAAGGAAGGAAGGACAGTTGAGTGAAAAATAGGGGCCATTTTGGAGAGGAGTACAAGAGAGCATGGAAATGAGAATACCATTGAAAGACATTGTATACATGTATGAAAATACCATGGTGCTATTATTTTGTACAAATCGTACACAATAATAGCATTTTTTTAAAAGTGCAGAGCTCTGTTTTGCTGTCACCCCAGCTGGTAGCATTTGAGAATCTGCAGAAGGGATGCGGTAACATTGTCCTTGCTGATCGCAAACCTCTCTCACTGTCCACATTGACACAGCACAGGCTGTTCATTCAGGTGTCCTTAAAAAGTCAATGATCAAACTGGTGGCTGGGCAGTGGCCACTGTGACCATCCATCCACTCAGCAGGAAAATCGTTCCAATTCAAAGACAAGCTTCATCTGATTCTTCTTTTAAAAGAATGGTAAGGGAAGAAAGATAACCATTGTAGTGTAGTACATTGAGATCTTAGTATAATACAGCTGTGACATTCTAGGAGCATTAAGTGGGCCCTTTTGGGGTGACGCCTTCCAAATATGCCTCTGAGTTATGACTAAGTTTCTATTTTTTCCTACAGATACGCCAATCAGCCTTATCAAAAGGAAATTTGTGACACAGTTTGGGACTAAGAGACCAGGGAACAAAACAGGGCTAGAAATAGTGACCTGGTTTCCCTGGAAACAGAAGAAAGTACAGGTTTATAGGTCACTGTTGCTTTGTATCAGAAGCCTCTGGTTAAAGTGGATCATAGCCTGCAGGTCCATCCCCTGTCTTCCACATAAACAAAACTCCCCAAGAGTGCCCTTTCAGCCCTACTCACCAAATGAATAATTGACAGAAAGTCATTTCGGCCCATTTACTTTTCTTGTCTTTTTTTTTTTTTTCTGTGTTCAGTAGAAACTTGGTTTTCTCAAATGTAATATGAAAATTTGCTAAAAGGCGAAAGTGAATGATAAAGGGGGCTCTGAGACTCTAGAATATAATATAGGAATCCATGAGCTTTGCCTTGCTTTAGGCTTACATTGTAATTTGACGATAACTCAAGATTGACTTTTATGTCTCATGAATCAATTTTTTTTTTTAATTTCAGAAAATAAGCCTTCTCTAGCTACTTTAGGAACACAGCTTCGGGAAAGATTTTGAACAGGTCTCAGAGGCCCAGAGAGGGGCCAGAGAACAACAAAAGGATGCCATATGTGAGTCACACAGCGGGGTGGCTGCAGGGAAATCTGGGAGCTGCTGTCTCTGGACACGGGCTGCTGGAATTCTGACCGTGGTGGTGGACAGAATGCCCACTCTCGCCTGTCTTCCCCGATGGATGTTGACAGGTGCCTCACATACCTCCTCTTTTAAAAAACAATTTATTTAACTTTATTTTCTGTGCATTGGTGTAAAGGTGTCATACCCCCTGGAACCAGAGTTACAGACAGTTGTTAGCTGCCATGTGGGTGCTGGGAATTGAACCCTGGTCCTCTGGAAGAACAGCCAGTACTCTTAACTGCTGAGCCATCTCTCCAGGCCACCTCTTGAGGTTTCAATTAGATAACAGCGACTGCCAGGGTCTGGCCCCTAGATCCTGAATTCTAAAATGTCAAGAGTTTTTTTTTTTTTTTTTCCTTCCCCTTTGGGGCACAAACTCTGAGAAATTAGGACATTCTCCAAATATGAAATAGGCTCAAAGGTAACGAGCAATGGTATTAATTACTTTCTGTTGCTGTGATAAGACACCATGACTAAAAGTAACTTATAGATGGCTTTATTTGGGCTTATGGGTCCATAGGCGGGGTCCATAGTGTCAGGGCATGGAGTGTTGACATGGCAACAGTTGTCTGGGTCAGGAAGCGGAGAGATCACATCTTCAACCACATGCAGAAAACAGAGTGAACTAGGAGTGTGGTGAAGCTACAAAAACCTAAAATCTGTCTGCTTTGATGTATTTCCTCCAGCAAGGCTACACCAACCCCAAAGGTTCTATATCTTCCCAAACAGCACATTGCCAATTGGGGACCAAGGGTTTATAAATGTGAGCCTATGGGAGGCATTTCTCATTCAAATCACACATGTCCTAAAAAACAATGACTTCCGGGAAATGGTATGACTTCAGTATCACTGGATGCCCTGGAAGGTCTGAGTCACATTTATTCATTGTCTTTTTATCATATGGTCATTACATTCAGCGCTTAACACCACGTCCAGGACTGTTGAGGAAGCCTCCTGTCGTGTTGGAGGACACAGGCCAATAGACCTAACATCTGGAGGCCAATGCAGCTCATATAAATATGGTGTACAATGTAGTTACAGGAATATTGGTGGAAAAGATGAACCATTCTTGTCTTGGTCCCTGGGCAATGTAGAGTCAATACTTGGAAGAATTCTCTGTTCAAGGGCTTCCACAGGGGTAAGGGTGGGTGACAGAAAAGCTCTAAGACATCCTGTACTATATAGCAAGACACTGATTCAAAGAAATTATTATAATGGTTTTCACACACAAAAAAACCTCATATGTTTAACATAAATTTTGGAAACTGAGTATGTTTTAGAGACTAGATGTCAGTTGGCTCCATTTGAGAATCTGAACTCCAGTGTGTTTATTTGCCTGCCAGAGTTCTAACTAGAATGCTTCCTCCTCTTGCCACTAACAGATCACAACAAGAACATTCCAATTTCCATGCATGAAAGATGAAAAACATTTTCTTTTGCAAAGAATCAAATGCAGTCTGTTTTTTTTTTTTTTTTTTTTTTTTTTTTTTTTTTTGGTGTTTTTTTTCTTTTAAACCCTGTCTCTCAGCTGACATCTGGTGGTTAAAACCTAAAATGCAGTTTTATAAAACAAAACAAAACAAAAGATTGGTTCTTAGATGCTATGGATAGAAAACACTTAAAGGCTTACAGCCAAATTGACTGAGGCCAATTTTGCTTATATTGCTGGCATTGAGTTATGCCTAAATAGGCATGATGGTGTGAGGATTGATGTAGAAAACTCTCCAGCACTGTATAACATCTGGCAGGCTCTAGATCCTGCTCAAATTGGTGGCCATGGTTAGATGACATAGTTAAATTTAATTTCGATAGCTTCCAAAGTGAAGAGACACATTAACTATAGAAGGATAAAAATGAATTCCTATTGGACCTCTGGGTGGCAATGTGACACAGACAAAACAAACACCTCTATTCTTTCCTGTGTAAAATCTTGAGGGGTGGAGGAAGCATGAATATGGAAGATGTCCTGGTCAGGCCTTTTTGTCAGCTTGACACAAACCTGGATCACCCGGGGAAAGGGAATTTTAATTGCAATGATGCCTTCATCGGATTGGCCTGTAGGAAAGTCCATGAGGGGAGGGCCCAGCCTATTGTGGGCAGTGCCTTCACTGACCTGGTGGTCCTCAGGAGAGCAAACCCAAACTGAGGAAGCCAGGAGGAGCCAGGAGGAGCCAGCAGGAGCCAGGAGGACCCAGGAGGACTAGGAGGACCCAGGAGGAGCCAGTAAATAGTGTTCCTCTTTGGTCTCTGTTTCTGTTTTTACTTCCAGGTTCCTACCTTGAGTTTCTACCTTGGCTTTTCCTGATGACGGACTGTGAGTTCTAAGACAATATAAACCCTTGCCTCCTGAAGTTGCTTCTGGTCATGGTGTTTATCAAAGCAATTAAAGAAAAAGAGCTAACTAAATCAGGTGGTTATTTAAGGGAAGATGAATGGAGTTATGAGGAGCATGATAAGAAAGGGTAATGGAAGGGCAAATATAATAAGTACATTGCGTATATATGAAACTATTAGCGAAACCCACTATTTCATATAATTGAATGTATACCAACAATATGTTCAGTGTTCAGAGTATCTTATGTACTCTTTCCACTGAGCAAACTTTCCTTCTACTCTGAGTAAAACATTCTGAGACTTGCATGGTTCTCCTCTAAAGTCTAACTAGTTTAAAATGTCCTCTTTATTGAACTCTAATCTACCACATTTCTTAATATGTATATGTGAAACAAATACTTACTACAGTGGCTGGAAGAATTGTTCAGTGATTAAGGGCACTAACTGATTTCCCAAAGGACTGGGGTTCAAATCCCGGCACCCACCACAGCTGTCTGTAACTCCAAGATCTGACACCCTTACACAGACGTACACGTAAGCAAAACACCAATGCACATAAAATAAAAGGAAATTAATAAAAAATGCATGCTTTAGACACTCACACTTACTGCATGTAGCTCAGTGTAGTAGTGTATGCCTTGAACCCTAACGTTCTGGAGGCAGAGGCAGGGGGATCTCTGTGAGTACCAGGAAAGCCAAAGCTAAGTAGAGAGGACCTGTCTTAAACAAACAAACAAACAAAAAACAAAACAAAACAAAACAACAAAACACACCTCTTTTTAGATGCTGCATTGTTTTACTGGAAATTACTGAATATTTTTGTTTGAATGTTTTCTTATAAGCTGTAGACAACTTTGTTTCCATTTCTTTTGGGGGCTGAGACCATAGTTTCTTGGCACAGAACTTGCACAGTATGTGGGAAGCCCTGGGTTTGATCTCCAACACTGCCAAATATAATTAAATATAGACATATTATGCTTTTATAGCTTCATTGTATTCTTTTACATACATATTCAGAAAATATAATGGTGAACATGTAGACAATGTCCTTTCTGTAATGGGGATTTTTATTTCAATTTATTCTTAGGTGTCTTCTTTTTAGATATATCAATTTGGACCTTCCTTCCAATTATGTTTTATAACTGTGGCAATTGACTTTTTTTCTTTCTCTCTCTTTTCTCTTTTGAGATGAGGATGGTTTCAAACTCATGATCTTCCTGTCTCAGCCTGCCAAGTAGCTGGGGTTGCAGACACATTTCTGTCTTCAAGGCAGTTGACTTCCACAGGTAGATTTTGTTTCCATTAATCCCATATGATTCTTGCATTGTTTGCAATAGGTTTATGTTGGCATTACTGAATTTTCCAAGAATATAGCTATTTATAAACAGTTACTACTGCACCACCTTCCAGTGTACAGTCTTTTATTATCTAATTCCATTGACTAAATTTTGAGAAATTTGCTAAATGAATGTGCATGGTGTAGAAGTAAATATCTTGCTATTGGTGTTAGAATTTCTTCAGTGAGCTGCATGATGGCCTTTGACAGATATTAATATTTTCTACTTTATCAAGATTGTTATAAAAAAGTCAAATATGTCATCATTTGTTGAATGCTCTGTTTGACATATATGGAGAAAAATCACCCCCTACATCTGCCCCCCCCCCTTCAGTCAGTTACTAGGAAGGTTCAGTTGCAGCAAGCAGAGAGGGATTTACAGACTTAAGGATTCACCAATTGAAGCAGGAACTCGAGTAAGTTGAATTGAAAGTGAGCAGAAGTAGGCTGACTACTCCACAGAATGGGCCTACCAGGACCACATGTTCCTTCCAGAATGAGAAAGTTGTACTCCTAACCGATACTTGCTGAGTCTGCCATCTTTATATCATTTAAAATGAGAACCTGAAAAAGTCTTCTTGGCACATAATAATCAAAACACTAAACTACAGAACAAAGAGAGTATATTAAAAGCTGCAAGGGAAAAATATCAAGTAAAAATATATAGGCAGACTTAGAAGAATTACAACTGACTTCCCAATGGAGAGTCTAAAAGCCAGAAGGACCTGAACATTGTTTCTGCAGTCTCTCTGAGACCACAGATACCAGCCTAGACTACTATACTCAACAAAATTTTCATTCACAATAGATGGAGAAAATAAGACATTTTATGATAAAATCAAATTTAAGCAGTATTCATCTATAAATCCATCCCTACAGAAGGTGCTACAGGAAAAACTCAAACCTGAAGAGGCTAACCCAGGAAAACACAAAAAATAAATAATTCCAGACCAACAGCAAACACACACACACACACACACACCACCACCACCACCACCACCACCACAACAACAACAACAACAAAACAATAGGAACCAACAAACCCTGCTCATAGATTTCTCGCAATATCATTGGTTTCAATTCCCCAGTAAAAAGACACAGACTAACCAATGCAACAATAGGATCTACTCTCCTGCTGCATCCAAGAAACACCCTTAACATAAAGGATAGATCACAACCAAAGGGAATAGATGGTAAGAAATAATCAAATGAAAGTCTAGAACCAATAAAACAGAAAAAGCAACAACAAAAATAATACAAAGAATCAATGAAACAAAGAGTTGGTTCTTTGAGAAAATAAGATTGACAACTCCTTATCCAAACTAACTAAAAGGTAGAGAGTATCCAAATTAACAAAATTAAACATGAAAGGGGTAGGTACATCATAACCAACACTGAGGAAATCCAGAGAATCATAAGGACATGCTTTTAAAAACTGTACTCCACTAAATTGGAAAAATCTAAAAGAAACAATAATTTTCTTGATCCATACCACTTATCAAACTTAAATCAAGATCAGATAGGCAATTTAAACAGACTTATTTCCATTAGTGAAACAGAAGCAATCATTAAAAAGGTCTCTCACTACCAAAAAATCCCAGCCAGATGGTTTTATCACAGAATTCTATCAGACTTTCAAAGAAGTTAATGTCAACTCCTTAAATTATTTCACAAAATAGAAACCAAAGGAACATTTCCCTCTGCATTTTATGAGGTCACAATTACCCTAAGGCCTAAGTCACATAGAGGCCCAACAAAGAAAAAAACTTACAGACCAATTTCCCTTATAAACATAAATGCAAAAATTCTCAAAAATGTACTTGCAAACTGAATGCAAGAACACATAAAAAAGGTAATCCTTCACGATAAGTAGGGTTCATCTCAGAGATGCAGGGATGGTCCAACATTTGTAAATTGATAAATGCAATCCATCACATACTAACTAGAAGACAAACTCACACAATCAAATTTAATGCAGAAAAGGCCTTTGGCAAAATTCAACACCCATTCATGATACTTTAAAGTCCTGGAGAGATTATGGATACAAGGGACATATATCAACATAAGAAAGGCAGTTTACAGCAAGCCCGTAGCCATAATCAATTTAAATAGAAACCCAAAGCAATTCCACTAAAATCAGAAACAAGATAAGGTTGTCCACTCTCTCCATACCTATTCAATATAATACTTGAAGTCATAGCTACAGCAATAAGACAACACAAGTAAATCAAGGGGACACAAATTGGAAAGGAAAAAGTCAAAATATCTTTATTTGTAGATGATATGATAGTATATCTAAGTGACCAGAGTATTCAATGGGAAACTCCTATAGCTGATAATCACTTTCAGCAAAGTAGCTGGATACAAAATTAACTCATAAAAATCAGTAGCCCTTCTATGTACAAATGTCAGAAAGACTTAGTCAACTCTAACCAAGCAAATAAGATAAAAACTTGAAGACATCAAAGAAAGAAATTAATGAAGATATCAGAAGATGGAAAGCTCTCCTGCGCTTAAGGATCAGTAGGATTAATACAGTAAAAATGACCACCTTACCAAAAACAATCTACAGATTCAATGTCATTCTAATAAAAATTCCAATACAATTCTTCACAGATCTTGAAAGAACAGTTCTCAACTTCATAAGGAAACATAAAAATCCAGGATACATTTAACAATCCTGGATAATTGAAAAGAAAAACTATAGGAAGTATCACTAACCCTGATTTTGAGTTATATTACAGAGCTATAGTAGTAAAAAAAAAATAGACAGGGTGCTATTGACACAAACACAGACACGTTGATCTGTGGAATCAAATTGAAGACCCAGGCATAAATGCACACACCTGATTTTTGATAAAGAAAGAGACATCAAAAAGAAGACAAATATCTTCAGCAAATGGTGCTGGTCAAACTGGATGGATGCATGTAGAAGAATGAAAATAGATCCACATCTATCACCCTGTACAAAATTCAACTCCAAATGGATTAAAAAACTCAGTACAGAGCTGGGATGCACTGATTTTGATACTACAGAAAGTGGGGAACAACCTTGAACTCACTAGCACAGGAAAAGACTTTCTGAACAGAGCAGAACTTAGTGCCATTAACACAGGCACTAAAATCAACAGTAATAAATGTGAAGTTGTGAAAGTTCTGTATAGCAAAGGACATCATCTACAAAGCAGTAACCTACAGAATGGTTAAAGCTATTTACCAACTACACATCTGATAGAGGGCTAATGCCCAAAATATATAAAGAACTCAAAAAACTAGATGCCAAGGAAACAAATAAAACAAATTAAAATATGGAGTATAGATATAAACAGAAAATTATCAAAAGAGGAAACTTAAAGTGCTGAGCAACACTTAAAGAATAGTGTTTAATGTTCTTAGTCATTAGGAATGGAACATACAAATCAAAACTACTCTGAGATTTCCTCTTACACCCATTAGAATGACTTAAGACCAAGGAAACAAGTGATAACTCATACTGGGAAGCATGTGTAGTAAGGGTAATATTCATCCATTGCTGGTTAGGGGGTGGATTTGTACAGCCACTATGGATATCAGTGTGGTGATTCCTCAGAAAGATGGGCATTGATCTACCTCAAGATCCAGCTATATCACTCTTGTGCATATACCCAAGGGATGCTTTATCCTACTACAGAGACTTGGTCAGTCATGGTCATCACTACTCTATTAATAACAGTCAGAAATTGGAAATAACCTAAATGTCCCTCGACAGAAAAATGGATAAAGAAAATGCTGTATATTTACACGATGGAGTGTTACTTGCCTGTTAAAAGAAATGAAATAATGAAATTTGTAGGTAAATGGATGGAACAAGAAAAAATAACCATCCTGAGTCAGGTAATACAGAGTCAGAAAGACCAATGTGGCATGTATTTTTTTTTATATGTAGATTATTAGTTGTTAAATCAATGATAACTAAGCTATGACCCATAGAACCATAGTTGTTATTAGGTAAAGAATAAGGGACCTGGGGACAGATAGATCTTGTTGGGAAAGGGAAATTAAATAGTTATAGATGAATGGGGGGGGGCTGGAACAGGAGGATCAAGTGAGGAAGGGGGGAAAGAGATGATGATAGAAGGACTCTGAAGAGCGACAGCTAAAACAAAGGGCCATTTGAAGAGTGGTATGGAACTCTAATAAATAGAAACTTCCTAAAATATATAAAACATATATGAAGGCAATCTAAATGAAATCACAAAATTTCATTTAGTGGTTAGGATTATAGTGTGAAAGCCTGGGCTCAAGGAGAGCACAGACAATGAAACTAGGAACAGCAAAGAACTCAGCTTATATGGGAAGCAGGCAGCAGAGTCTTTATTCTTAGTCATGTTATACAGTTAGAGCTGTGATCACAAAGTACATAGTACCATAATATACCAATCTGTAATTATTTTTTCTTACTGGACAAACAGCAGCAGCTCCTTACGTGTTACTAATTGCACTTTTCCCCCCCAGAAGATAAATTCAAAGAACATGACCCCTGACCAAGGAAATACTTGTTGGAGTATGAAGAGTATCTGTTGAAACTCTGCAATATTCCTGTTTTCAAGGGACATATGGCAAGTGCATTGTCCTGGCAAATTTCCCCCATTTCCCACTTTTTGTTTAGCCATGCTTTGTGACATAATGTTGAAAACAGCCACTCAATGCTGAGTCATTAGGGAAGGTTTTTCCAGACTATTAAAAAAATAACAAAAAACAAACAATATAAACATATAAACATTGGAGGAGCTTATAATCTTAAATTGATTAAATACATTTAACTTCCCCAAGCTATCATCAACCCTTTTTAAATAATCCATCCCCAGGTAGTCCATGCAACTGTCCTGCAAATGTGTGATTAATATTAGACTGCAATTTCAATATTTCCTGAGTCATATTGCCCTTATTTAATAAATACTTTCTAACCTTATCCCAAGGAAACAGGATCTCATTCTAATACACCAGAGTAACAAAGAATTGAATCACATTCCAATTACATCTTAATGATAATTGCCTTTATAAGTTAACAACTTGATTAACATAGCCACAGCTGATTCTAAATTGGCGATTTCAGCATGCAGGATCTTATTTATATGTCTTTACACATTCCATGGTTTTCCTGAATCAAAATGACATCTTTGTGTATAATGTACATTTTGAATGCTCCTCCAGCAGTAGCAGCAGTGGTGGTAATGGCAACAATTACCAATACAATGGCAATATTTTTGTCATTTTCTTCAATTGTTTCAATATATGATAAAGCATAGATTATTCCCTAGCTTCTTTCATCTGTACAGGCATCCAAGCATCAATCCGAGCTCAAAGTACATAGATGCTCTGGGAGCTCAAGAGTACTAGTATTTAAACATGTATTTTTTTAAAAAAAGAACAATTGGGACAAAACATATAGCCTTCAGATCAATTCTGAGTAGTTTCTTCAATCATAAACACATATGAACACATGTCATAATATTATGAGATACAGTTCTTTTTTTGTAAAAGAGACATAGTCTCATTATTAGAACTATTTTTCCATATATTCGCTTTCTAGACCCAAATGCTACCCAATGATGACAAGTTCCAAAAATGTTCTTAAGTAGCTCCTCCCTCCATATGACCCTTCCCCCATTACTGTGGATGGTGGTGGTCTTTGTATTTCTGGTTGGTGTGAGCAGAACCTACAGGGTTCCAAATATCCTGTTGTTTATCAGTCAAAAGGACAGCTATTTGAGCAGGGTCTTTTCATAGCAGGGAATGGCCTATCTTGTAGCCTATCTAGTACTAATCAAGAAATTCTTATCAGTAAAGAGACTAAGTTTTTGACCATTTTATCAGGTAAAAATAGCCATTCAATTATTGTATTATAATTTTGGTAAAATATACCTGCTGGAGAATGATGAGATAGAAAAATCATATACTCCAATACTCCAATAGTCATTTGTAAATGTTTTATTTCTTGATGTGTTGATTCGCTATTACTAGAAAATATCTTTTTCTGTCCCTAGTAACATTTTTGTGTCATAAAATCTAAAGACTGCTATTCTGAAATTAACATATCCATTCCAGTCTTGTTATGGCTGCTATTTCTATGGTAATCTTTTTCCATTCCTTTACTTTCAAGCCATTATGCAACCTTTAAGCAAACGTTTGTGTCTTATAGACAGTACACATTTATGTCTTGCATTTTTGCCTCATCCAACTTGGTCTTTATACATAATTATTAATATAGGTGGACTTCTATCTGTCATTTATTATGTGTCCTCTGTGTCTTATTCTTATTTGATTTTTCTGTCTTTTTTTTAAACTGACTTCCCTTTTCTTATTTATTTTCTTTTTGATTGCCTTAGTTAGGATTATTCTTGCGATAATGAATCAGAATCACCATGACCAAAAGCAAGTCGGGGAGGAAAGGGTTTATTTGGCTTATACTTCTATATTGCTGTTCATCATCAAAGGAAGTCAGGAAAGGAACTCAAACAGGGCATATAACTCCAGTTTGTATGTCAAGTTGTCATAAAACTATCCAGCACAACCCCATTGCTGCAGACAATACCTACACAATTTACTGAACATAGAGAGGTCAAGATGGTGCGTACATAGAGCATCACCCCTATATTCTATCATTTTTCGGTACAGGAAATGAAAATACTAACCCAGCCACAAACTCTTTGATTTACAAGAGTGCCCTGCCTCCAAGATCTGCTTGTTCAGTAGTGGCACAAAACTTATAGTAGTAACCAATCAATATCAGACTTTACTAGATGGAACCCATACCCAACACTGTTTGGGCTACCAAGAATCTACGTAGACAGCTCAAGGACATAGGATAAAACCAAATACCACTGTTCTTAAAAAACAAAGAACAGCAACAGACATAGCAATAAAATGACACTCTACTATATTCATACATAATCAGTGCCGTGAATTAGATACCATCAGAGGAGCTTACTCCTGCAGGAGATGGAAACATACAAAAACCCACAGCCAGATATTATGCAGAGAATGAGAGACTTCTGAACACACATTCCTAAAGGGGAATCTCCATCAATCCCTACCCTCAGAGCTCAGGGACCCATGAGGAAGAGGAAGCAGAAGGAGTATAAGAAACAGAGGGGATGGAGGACACCAGTAAAACCAGGCCTTCTAGATCAACCTGCTCATAGCAAAACAAACTCACAGAGACAGGGGCAGCATGCACAGATCAGCACCAGGTCCCTTGCATATATATTATGGCTTCTGATTTAGTGTTTTTATGGGATTCTTAAGTGTACAAATGAATGGGTCTCTGTTTCTTCTGCCTTCTCTTGGGCTCTATCCCTTATGTTTGTTTTATCCAACTCCGGTGTGTTAGTTTTTGTTTTATCTTATTATATTTTATTTTTATCACTATTCTTAAGAAACCTGTTTGTTTTCTAATGAGAGTGGATGGGTGAGAGGAGAGGTGGAGAGGAACTGAGAGCTGAGGAGGGAAGGGAAATTATAATCAGGAAACATTGAATGAAAGAAATCTGTCTACAATTAGAGAGAGAGAGAGAGAAAGAGAGAGAGAGAGAGATAACCTGCCACCACAACTCTCAAAAGGGACACAGCTTCTTATCTGTCACCTCTGGATCAGGAAGAAGATATAACAGAGTTGGTTTCAGAGTCTCACTGTGCATACTACCAGCTACCCTAGAATGGAAGCATCAGGTGTCACTTCTTACTTCATTTAGTTGTTCTGAAGTCACAACTTATGTAAGTGCATTAATCTGCTCCACAAACAATCTACTTTGAGAACCCTAGCTGCAAAGGATCCTTAGAGATAAAGATTTTAACATTCTACCTCTGTGGTAATGGATGGCACACTACGAAAGACTAAAATAGGCACTGAGTGAGGAGCTGTCTCTATCGACCAGTCATTGACATAGTGGATGCTACTAGAATCAAATCCAAATAAAACGGTCTTTATACCAGAAGATACTTGCACCTGCACCAGCATTCAAAGTAGCCAGAGCCAATGTGGATGCCCTTCAGTGGATGGGTATATTTATGGAATGAGAAAAATACCTTATTGTATAAAAGAATGAAATCCTGTTACTTGTGCCAACACGAATGGAACTGGAGAACAGTGTGCTGAGTGAAGCATGTCAGACACAGGAAGACAAATGGCATATGCTCTCACTTATGTAACAGAATGCCATTAGTCAGTGTTGTAGAAGCAGAGGTGGGACAGCAGGCACAAAAGACAAGAAAAAGGGAAGAGGGGGGGGAACAGAGAATGGAATTAAGATGCCTGTCAGAGAAAGAGGAGGAGACAAACAATAGCTTCTCAGAGGGAAGCCAGCCCAGTTTTTCATATTAATATAGAACATTGCCAGTATCCCCAGGCACCATTCCCTTTTTCTTTAAGTCTTGGTGTATTAGCCCAAGTTGTCTTGGAGTTCATGATCCTTCTGCCTCAGCATGTCAACTAGAGTGGTTACTGACTTGCACCACCAAACATGGATATCATTTCCTCAGTGAACAAGTTCTTAACTTGTGAATCCATGAAAAGCATGTGGCTTTGATTTAAAATTCTCAGACAAGAATACTTTAGTGAAAGAGGTTTTGTTTTAGCTAGGAGCTAATGTTTCAGGGCAGTTCTCTCTATGCCTAATGGAACATGTAGGTGGCATTTGGGCTCATTGTTCTTTCGAACTGTAAAATCAAGAACTCTCAGATTACTGTCTGAAACTCGCTTTGAAGCGATGGACTCAAGTTTATAATCTAAGGTGAAATTAGTAAGTGGTGTGGTCACAAAATTACAATCCACACCAAAGATGTGTCCTAGTTAGTTATGACTGTCAACACAGCCTAGGATCATTAGAGAAAGTGTCTAGATCAGATTGGTTTGTGGGCATTTCTGAGGGGGATTCTTGACTTTTAATTAATGTAGGAGACCCCATTTCACCGTGGACAGCTCTATCCCCCAGTTATACATGAAACTAACCAACCATTGGTCTGTGAGCAAACTTTGCCCGTGCCCTGGCCTCCATCCCTTTTGCTTTCCCATGGTATTGGTTGCTGCTTTTTCCTGCATCACCAAACTTCTGCTCTTTATTGAGTCATTTATGGCTGTATACAAATGCTCTCTACTAGTCCTTACCAAAAACTCCAGCAAGGTCTCTCCCACAGCTACCGCCTCAACACTGGGATCACCTGTACTTCTCAACCTTAAATCCACTGAAGCAGGCTTTGTTCCCCACCGCCCACTGGCTCTGCTTTTGTCACTATGACCCACAGCCTCCTTTTTGACAAACACAACTGTCACTTCTCTGTCTTGTCACTAGACTGCCAGGCAGCAGCTCTTAGTGCTGACAAACACCTCCTTCTATGAACTCCACAATCCAGTTTCCTCTGTCCCTAGGCTCCGTTTTCTGTCTGCAGCAGCCAATTTAGAAGGTTCTAGACCCAGCCATCAGACTTCATCAAATCTAACTCAAACTAATCTTTGTATGTAATAATCTTCTGCGTAATGTAGGTGAAGGCTAAATCCACAACTTTGGAGATGCACTGGCATCTCACCCATAGCCTGTTTAATGGTTCCTCCTATATTCTCTGGAGTCAGGGGCCTGACTTTATATCCTACTCTCTTCTTGTGCAGACTAGTCTTCCTTAACTTTATCCCTGAAATGGAGACAAAACTTGCACTGCATAGTGGAAACCTACCTATTTGTGGCGATGAAGTAGAAATACATAGGCAAAGCACACACAATGGGGCTCTTAAATGCAGGGCTCATTTACTTATTTGGAGTCCCTCCTAGAAGTCAAGATAAGAAGAATCTTGCACACAGAATTTAAAAATTCCCAGGATCTAGAACCGCTCCTGGCAGACAGCAGAAGCTAGAATGGCGAATGCATTCCCTTAAAAGAGGAGCAGAACTATGTCTAGAAGCTAGCTCCATTGCTACTGGTTGCTTCTGAGAGGAAGATTCAGTTTTCTCAACTTCTCACAGTCTTAGGAATCTTTCATATTACCAATAAGTCGTAGGAAGCAGCAATGGCTTTCCTGGCTCTGATACCTGCTTCTGCGGCGAATACAAAATTGTTTCTTTGCAAATATAGAATAGCACGCATCCCTAGAATACAACCACATATGCTTTATCGTTTACTAAGTTTCACTGGCACTTACAGAAATAGAAAACAGTTCTATCGGATGAAAAACACATATGTTCGTATAACACGAATATAATTTAAAGGAAGACAATGCATTTCTCAGCAGTTATGGGCGTGGGCGAACCGAACAGTCACCTGCACTAGCAAAACTCATGTAAATGCAAAACTGAACAGAGCGGCACTGCATTACACCACCCCAAGTCCACCTGGTTCCCCAAGCCAGGTCCAGGGCCCTCATCTCCAACCCACAAGCCGGCGTTGGCCCCGCCCCTCCCGAGCTCCGCCTTTAACTCTGTCCTGCCCTGCGCTTCCACCGGTGTCCTCAGCGGCCACGCCCCCGCACAGCACAGCCCCGCCCGCGGGCGGCACATCCCTGCACAGCCACGCCCCGCTAAGCCACGCCCCCCGATTAGGCAGGGTCGGCTTTGTGCTCCGCCCTAGTGGTCCAGAGGTTCGGAGCCGTCGGCGGAGCGTGGGTGAGCGCCCACTGGATCTGATCCCGCGCACAGGCGAGCAAACATGGCGGCCTTGACTACTGTGGTGGTGGCGGCGGCGGCCACGGCAGTTGCTGGGGCGGTGGCGGGGGCGGGCGCGGCTGCGGGGACCGGCGTGGGAGCGGCGCCGACCCCGCAACAGGTAACGGCTCTGGCCTTGCTTGGGCGAACCTAGCGTTTGATGGCACCTAGAGCCCGGGCTTTGTGGTGCTGGGGTCTGGCCTCAGTGGAAGCCCCGGCCGCCGCTCGCTCTCGCGCCGTGTGATAGAATCCCTTTCTTCAAATATGGGAGCTAGTGATGGGAGCTCTGGGTGTTAAGTCGGCAGTGACGACCCGGGGCTTCAAGCTGGCTGAGAGTGAGTCTGAGCACCAAGAAATTGGGTCTGTTGATTGCATCCGTGCAAGAAAGCACAGGATAGGTGTTGACCAAGATGGGGGTCATAAGGACCCTATCTCTGCAGTGTGGGATGGGAATCTTTCCTTCAGATGATCAGATCCCCTATTCTGTTTCAGTTTTTCTCCTTAGCGCTATGTTCCACATTTCATTCCTGTTTTAAAATTAAATTTCTGCCTCCATGAAAATGTGAGTACCAGGAGGGTAGACATTTTCGGAAGCTTTAGACACTGTTGTATTCCTAGCACCAAGGACTATGCCTGTTGTGTGCCCAAGACGGTGCCTTCAAGATAGTAGGCGCTTACTAAATATTTGTGGTTCAGTTCAGACGTGAAGGAAAGCTACCGTGAGCCGAGGACTGGCTCCATCTTCCTTTTCTAAAGGAATACGGTGTTCTTTCTAGCATGAAGTTAAGAAAATTCCATTTAGGGAAGACAGTCTTACACATCCTCTGTTTTTCTCCTCCTTTTCTCTGTGTTTATACAACTCCCCAGATAACTTACATTTGAAGAGAAAATACAAAATAAAAATTTAAAATAGATTATGTGAAGAGTTTTTAAGTATATATTTTTAAAACGCATGACTATTTGGTTGTGGTACATACCTGGAACCCCAGCATTCAGGAGGCAGAGGTGGGAATGTCAAGAGTTACAGGCATGTACTGGCTGCCCAATGAGAACTTTTCTTCAAAACAAAGCAAAACAAACAAACAAGCAGACAAAACACCCCAAATGAAAAAGTGGTCTGATTCCAGTGGTTTAATCATGTTAAGTGTCTTTTCCACGAATACTTTCTGCCATATTGTAGTTCAATATGATTTCCCCACCTAGGTCTACATAGCCATGTCTTATATGCTCATGCACTGGTCCTACCTGCATTCTAAGAACGCTCTTCTTGGCATGCGCTACTGGGAGTCTGTTTTTGTGATGCTCTAAGACTGTATTTGCCTTTATAGGGCTTGGATCAGAATGTCCTGTGGTTCTGTTTTACTGTCTGACATTTAGCAATCCCTGGAGACATCTTTGGTTGTCACATTGGGCAACTAGTACTGCTAGAAGGTGCTACTAACTGAAAAGTAAAAATTATCTGTTCGATAATGTCAGTATGCTGAGATTGAAAACCTCTAAAATGTTCACCTCATAGCTGAAAATCACAGTAGTGATGTAGAGTTTCTCAAGGATATTAAAGACCCCCTCCCCGCCCCCAATTAAAATAGGGGCCAGGAAGATGCGCTGTGTTGGTGAAGTGCTTGCTGCATAATTTGGAAGACCTGAGTTTGTGGCAGGGTGCTACAGCATGCACTCGCAGTCCCAATGCTGGAGAGTTGGAGGCAGATTCCTGGCCAAATCAGTGAGCTCTGTTCAGTGAGAGAATCTAAATAAATACATACATACATACATAAATAAATAGTAAATAAGGTGGAGAGTAATTAAGGGAAGACACCTGATGTCAGCCACTGACCTTCTCATGTTATGTACCAATACATACAGCATACACATGTGAAAAAGTTAGAATCATTGATGCACTATGTTGTGATATTTTGAACAGGTTTATGTGTTGTCTGCCTTTCATACTCCTCCCAATAGCTCCACCACTGCACACACACTGGCACATACAGAACCTGCACCCTAACACTGAACTTCAGTATTTGTAAGATGACTAATGAATATTTGTACTAACCCTAAAACCATGTATGTTTTCTTGAGAGGAGATACTTTTTTTTTGGAGACAGGGTTTCTCTGTATTGCTTTGGAGTCTGCCCAGGAACTAGCTCTGTAGATCAGGCTGGCCCCGAACTCACAGAGATCCGCCTGCCTCTGCCTCCTGAGTGCTGATAATTTTTATCATAGTAGTTTCATGATATTAGAAGTCTCTACCAAAAGATCTAACATTCCTGTTAGCAGAGTTCCCTTAACACAATATCACAGATGGGTTGATTTAAACAACAGAAGTGAATTTCCTCACTCTTCCAGGTATTCTTCCAGGTGCTGTGAGGTTAGCCTCCTGTGAGGTTCCTCTTACTGGTGGTCTTTGCTCTATGTTCATGCAGGGGAGAAATATCTCTGGTATCTCATAGAATACTCGATGTACAGTCCTTAGGGTATGGAATGTTATACATTTCTCAGCTGTTATGAAAAGTAAAATTATCTGTGCTTTCTTGTACTTCTGTATTATGTCTTCCTATTCTCTCAGAGCCTTTAGTTGTATAGTAGTTTCCCTTAAAATAAATACTCCCTCCTAGAGGGAAACTCATGAAGCTCCAGAATGTTCTCAAGGGAGGCACAATATTGCATCCTGCATGGAAGATTTTTAAGGTTCCAGATATGGGCTGGAAAGATGACTCAAAGGTTAAGAGCACTTGTTCTTCAAGAGGACCTGGGTTTGGTTTCCAGCACCCATATGCTGACTTGCAACCACCTGTACCTCCAGTTCCAGGAGATCCAAAGTCATCTTCTGGCTTCTGCAGACACAATTATATATATATGGTGCACAGACATACATGCAATCAAAATACCCATACATATAAAATAAAAAATAAATCTTAAAAAAAAAAAAAAAGACTCCAGATGTTCTAAAGGCTCCTTAAGGAGCAGGAAGTAGACAACACAGAAGCTTCAAGAAGTTCCTGAAATTGACCAAATACACCAAAGGCCTTCCCTCCCTAAGCTTATTTAAGCAGGAAGATCTGCTGAGGGATGCTCTCAGACTAGCCCAGGTTCCTAGAACGGGTAGATAAGAGAAGTATCCAGAAAGAAGCAGAGACCAAGCTGTGCTGTCTGGATGTCTTTGTCCATTGAGCTGCCTTCAGGCTGCGCAGTGAGCTCCAGGTTTCCCGCTTTCCTGAACTGTCTGGTGGGCTTTGCTGATGCAGCTGTCTTTGAGCCATTTCTTCTGTAAGTCACCTATACTCTTGTCAGTGACCCCAATAAAGCTCATTGGTTCACCAAGTTGGACTTTGGCGGTTGTCCTTACTGTGGTTTATTGGACTAAGTAGACTTTTGCTCACACGTCTTCAGGAATAGTGTCACATAGCACCTTTCAAGGCTGACTAATCTTGTCAGACTTCCTACTTGTTGCTAGCAGCTATTCTTTTGGCCATTTTAATTGTTGAATTATGACTTTAAAACATTGTAAAAACTTTATTATTGTTATTTTGAGTGTGTGTGTGTATGGATGGATGCATGAGTACTACAAGGAGTGCATGTGGCATAGCAAGTACTTTACCTGCTGAGTCACCTTGGCAGCTCCCCCCTTTTGAAGAATTAACAATATCGCTAGTGGTTTTGAACCAGGTGTTAACACCAGAGACAGGGCTCTCTATGTGCTTTGTTTTGGTTCTAGTGGAGTTCCCTCTAATGACCTGAATTTTATGTCTCCTGGCTGACTGGAATAAGTTCTCAAAAATAACTACATTCCATGGGACCTACTAGATGGCTCAGTGGTACAGAGATACTTCTCTGGAGGGCCAGAGTTGGGCTCCTAGCACCTTTGTTGGTGGTGTACAGCTGTCTCTAACTGCAGCTCCGAGGGATCTGTTGCATCTTCTGGCTTCTGAGTGCACTTGCATACAAATCACACACACACACACACACACACACACACACTGCAAATACTTTAATATTTTAGTGAACAAGTTATATACTTATGTGCCTCATTTGATAAATGTGTATAGTATAGAATTATTAAATCAAGCTAACTAATTACCCACTCCATCTTTTTTTCTTTTTGTAATCGGACATTTGAAAATTTATCTTTCAGTTTGAGCCAACTTACTGACAAAACTCAAAACTTGCTCCATGCACTAGGTACCTCTCATTGTCATGAAAAACTACCCGGCAGCAGTTGAGATGTTTATTTGGGGCTCTTGATTGAGGGGAGATAGTCTGCTGAGGAGGGAAAAACACACCAGCGTGGATGTGAGGCAGTTGATCACATTGTGTCCATGGCCAGGAGGGAGACAAAGAGGGAACTTGGCTCTTTTCCTTTTTGTTCACTCCCAGACACCAGCCGGTAGAATGATGCTGCTGCCCACATTCAGAGTAGTACAACTGACCAGCAACTACTCATTCCCTTCCTCTCCTCCCTTCCGTCTCTCGTCACTATTGTTCTACTGTCTTTTTCTATGAAATCAGCTTTGTAATAAGACCATGTGGTGTTTATCTCTCTGTGTTTGGTGTGTTATGCGTGGTGTGACGTTCTCTAGGTTGACACCTTGACTTAGTTAGGCCTGATTTGCAGAACTGTAAGAGATTAATAAGTTTGTTGTGTTTCAGTCACTAGTGTGTGTAATTTTGGCTTAGTTTATTATAGTAGTACCAGGACGCAGGGAAAAAAGCCCTGAGAGGAAAAGGCTGAGATGGAGTGTAAGCTGGCCTGTGTGTTGAATGTGTGCTGCTGCAGGATACTGCTTTCTTTTCCTAATAGGAAAAAAGAACTTGGCTCACAGTATCCAGGAGAGTCTCTGGTCACCTGTTGGCTGAAAGCTAAGCTAGCCAAATAGTGATTGTAGTGCCACATGAGACAAAGACTTCACAAAATTAGTTCATAAATTGACTAAACATACAGAAACAAAACAAATTCCAGAAGCCTTGCTGTTGTCTTTTGGCTTTGCCACACTGTTCGGTCTTAAGAGAAAGAAATTATGAGATGTAAACAAACAATACAATTCATCTAGGAAGGAATAAAGAGGAAGACCAGCTATTGGGTGTGCTGGAAGGCTTTATATTAATTATGCTGGGTTTTTTGTTTGTTTGTTGTTTCCTTGTTTACTTTGAGATGTTGACCAAGCTGATTTAAAGCCTGTGAGTTCAAGTATTCTTCTGCTCTGGCCTCTAGAGCAGCTGGGACTACAATGTACTGCCATGCACAGTTTTAATCATCTATTCCCAAAGAACTAAAGGAAATCATACCTAAAGAAGTAAAGAAAAAATGTGAGAATAATATCTCACTAAACAGAACACACACACACACACACACACACACACACACACACACACACACACACGGGGTGGGGGATGTAGGTAGATAGATTAAAAGAGCACATTGAGTTTGGGGGTTAAAAAGTACAAGAACTCAAAAAACTTCACCACAGAGGCCCACCCCACCAGGTTTAGCTGGAAGGGAAAAATCAGCAAACATGAATATAGGTTAATGCAGATTACACTGTCTGGAAAACAGAAGATAATGAAGATGATAAATGTAAGACTGTTGTCTAGCTCAGTTCATTATGATGAAAACATGTCAGAAACCATTCCCATTGTGGAAGACCAAGAAGTACTGTGCATAGTAGCAACTAGAGGCCAGACTATGACCTTCAGATACCCGCCCTAGTGACCCACTTAGCTCCCACCTCCTAAAATCTCCATAGCTTCTCAAAATAGCATCATCGGCTAGTCAACAAGCATGCAAAGCATGAGCCTGTTGGAGCCGTTTCAGATTCAGACTGTAGCATTACACTCCTGGTCCTCAAAACTCATGTTCATCTCATAATGCAAAATGCATCTAGTCCAATTTCAAGAGTTCCAATACTGTTCAAAAGTTGAACTCCACAATCTATTGAGATTCAGCAGTCTATTAGCTGTAAGCATACTAAGTAAAAATTAAAGTTACTTTAAACACGCAGTGGCACAGAGTAGCCATTCCCATTCCAAACGGGAAAAAGTGGGTGAATGAAGTGAGGGATAGGACAAAAGCTAGACTGAAAGCCAGAGGGCCAAATGTTAAATCCTTTGGCTCCATGGCCAGGATCTGGGCACAGGTTGTCAAGATTTGAGCTCCAAAGGGGTGTGGGGGATGGAAAGTTGCCTTACGGAGATGATGAGACAGATTTGGTAGACTTCCTAGGGGAGGCCTTACCCTCTCCAGGGAGCAGATGGGAGGAGGTGGTGTGGAGGGAGTGAGAGGAGAGAAGGGAGGGGGACCTGGGATTCGATTGTAAAAGATAAGTTAATAAAAGAAAAATTCTCACTCAGAGACTGGGGAGATGGCTTAGCAGTTAAGAATGCATGCTGCTCAGGCAGAAGACTTAAGTTCAATTCTCAGCACCCACTGAGGGAGGCACACAACCAGCTGTAACTCCAGCTCGAGGGGGTTCCTAGGCCTCTGGCCCCTGTGGACACCTGCACTCATGTGCATGGACCCACACCCCTACCCTGCCCACATATACATACTTAAAAATAAAATCAATCCTGACAAATACTTCTAGGTAATGGGGTTGATGAGTAGAAAATGTTCTTTAAGAAAATGTGTCTGGCTGTTGTTTGGCCATAAGAAATTGGTAGGACAAGTACAAGACGAAGCAGGGAGAAGCCACGAAGAGGCGAGTAGTACAGGCCAGGTGTGAGTGTGGCAACTAGCTGAGGAAACAGGAAAAGGAACAGCAACACACAAAGGAAAAGTGTATCTCAAAGGTAGTTATGCCCAAGAGGAGCTGCTGAGAAATGGGGTGTGAGAGAAGAGGTTGATTCCAAGATCTGGCTATTATGAATAATGTTGCTGTGAACACAGTTGAGCAAATGTTCTTGTGATGTGAGTGTGCCTCCTTTGGGTATATGCCCCTAAGTGGTATTGCAGGGTCTTGAGGTAGGTTGATCCTTAATTTTCTAAGAAATCTCCACACTGATTTCCATAGTGGCTGTACAAGTTTGCACTCCCACCAGCAGTGGAGGAGTGTTCCCTTTCCTCCACATCCTCTCCAGCACAAACTGTCATTGGTGTTTTTGATCTTAAGCCATTCTGATCGGTACAAGATGGAATCTCAGAGTGGTTTTGATTTGCATTTCTCTGATGACTAAGGATGTTGAGCATTTCCTTAAGTGTCTTTTTGACAGTTGAGGTTGTTCTGTTGAGAATTCTCTGTTTAGATCTCTACCCCCATTTTTAAATTGGATTATTTGGTGGTTTGATGTCTAGTTTCTTGAGTTCTTTGTATATTTTGGAGATCAGCCCTCTGTCAGATGGGGGGGGGTTGGTGAAGATCTTTTCCCAGTCTGTTGGGGGAGCCCTTTTGTCCTGTTGATGACCATGTTCTTTGCCTTACAGAAGCGTCTCAGTTTCAGGAGGTCCCATTTATTAATTGTTGCTCTCAGTGCTTGTGCTATTGGTGTTCTATTTAGGAAATAGTCTCCCATGCCTATGCATTCAAGTGTACTTCCCACTTTCTCTTCTATGAGTTTCAGTGTAGACGGATTTATATTGAGGTCTTTGATCCATTTTGACTTGAGTTTTGTGCATGGTGGTAGATACTGTCTGTTTGCATTCTTCTACATGTTGACAGCCAGATACCAGCACCATTTGTTGAATATGTTTTCTTTTGTCCATTTTATATTTTCAGCTTCTTTGTCAAAAATAAATGTTCATAGGTGCATGAGTTGATGAGTGAGAAATTTTTATGTGACCCTTGGTGTGGAGGTATATAAAACAGGTCTTCTAATCATTTACTGATAATAAATCATTAAGAAATTTGCTTTAAAACCATTATTTGCTATATATGTAATTTTACCATTTATTAATGATGAAAGCAAATTTTTATACTAATGAGGCTGTCAAATGCTGAATTTCTCCTTTGTTTTGAAGACATGTTTCAAACAACTCAGGGGGAATGCTGGGACTAAAGAACCACTGAGCCATCTCTCCAGCCCCCAAAGTATGTTTTTTTAAAAGTCTAGACTAGCCATACGATTATCTCCAGAAAACTGTTGCATTTTATTTCTCTGACATTTATTACCACTTTTATGACTTGTGATACTCTTGTTCTTTATGCAGAGTGAGGGTGGCTTTAGTACTTCTTCTGGAATTCGTCCTTCTCAGCTGCAGATCTGGAAGCAGAAAGTTAGTCGGATGAAGAAAGCAGAATTCATCCGCACAGCAGAAAAGCTAAAGAATCAGTGAGTATAAGAATATTGTCTTCAAATAAAATCACTAGCTATTTTATAGTGAACAACATAAAATCAGCATAACATTGTTAGGAAACTTCTAATTACTAGCCTGACAAACATAACTAGAAAAAGGAGGGAGGTATGAGATGCACAAATAGTCTATTTGTAAATTAATTATATGTGGAATTGCTTTAGTTCTTTAATTTTTATCTTTTTATATTAGTGTATTTTAAGGAAAACAAAATAATAATGTCTATATTTTGTATATGAAATGACAGATTGAATACATTTTATTCTACAGTTTAGGTAGGCACTTTATTGAATATTTTTGAGTGAGGATTATAGAGAATATGTATCTAAGTTCTTATAGGTTATGAAGATGATAAATGATTGATGTAGTGCCAGTCTCTTCCTGTCTTCCCACCATTTCCCCCCTACCTTACAACATGTGATTTCTTGTTTATCTTTTTCAACCCACTGAGTTCATATATTGCTGCTTCTTTATGCACGGGTATAGGATCATCTATCTGAAGCATGGGTAACTTTTCAGGACCTACATCCTGAGAGAAAACTTCATCTCCCTCCTCCAGGAGCCATTACTTGGCAATAGCTTTTCAGCTAGAGGTGGGACATCATTCATGACAGGCTGGGATTTTGGCTTGCTTGATCTTAGACAAGTACTGTATAAGCAGTTAGAGCTGATAGGAGTTCATGTGTGCAATATCCATGTTATGCCCAGCAAGTGATGTTTCCCTGCAGGTGTCTTCTATTTCTAGTGCTTATAATCTCCCCCCCCCCATCATCCTCAAGGATCCTTGAGAAATGGGTTGTTAATCTAATGTTCAATTTGCATCTGAGCACTCTACAGTTTCTTAATCTTTGTATGTTGATCCCTTGTGGTCTCTATAAATCTCTGCCCTTTGCCTACTGGGGGAAAAAAAGAAGCCATTGCCTCTCGGGTTGTGTGCAATGATGCCACTGGCTAGAGAAATCCTGCTGCATGTTAGATTCAAAATTGGATCTAAATTTTCTTATTTACCTTGTGGGAGAAGCAAAACAAACATTGAGAAAACTGACTTCTTTGACAACTTAAAAATAAATAAAGCCTCCTTAGTGTAGTTTATTTTATTTTGTTTGTTTTACTTGAAGACATTAACTGAGAATTAGAACCTCATAGTAAATGCTTCTGTATTTTCAAAGGAAATATGTAACAGTTTAAATTATAGTTGGTTAAAATTGAACTTAACTAGTAAGTCCAATTTTAGCTGATATTTTGACCCCTTCACCTTAGTAGTCTAAGTAATCACACTCTTTTTTAATGAACTGAGTGTAAAGTACTAATTATTTTGAATGTCTTTATATATTAAACAACTAAAGGGTATTCAGATGTGTTTGTACCATTTGTTTCTTTTCCTGAAGAGTTATTGTCATAGAAAAAGATAAACACAGTCATTTCTACAACCAAAGAGGTGACTTCAGAACTTCAGAACACAGCGTGCTGGAAGAATTGGAAAATAAGCTGATAAACAGCAGGAAGATAGAAAGTAAGTTGTATTTGTGATGAATTACATACACACTGTTGGGTGATCTAAAGCATAGTGTTGTCCTGTGTCGTGCTTGTGCATTGACTGTTGTGGCTCCATGGATATATATATACATACACACACACACACACACACACACACACACACACACACACACCTGGTGATAAGTCTGTCTCTTAAGGACCTATATTTATTTTGTTTTAATGTCCCTGTTTAGTCATTCTCACTGAATTGTTTTCTAAGTCCGTTTCTTCCATATAATAGTGAAGACTTGATTTTGAGTTGACAATTCATGAAACATCATTAATATTTTAAAAAATAAAAATACCTTGTTTTCTGTGCTATCGGGTCCTAGCTCATCACCCTGGCATTGTTGACTGGGCATTAGACCCAGTATGTGTCAGCAGAGTCAGAGCCCACACCACTAGTCCAACAAAGTGATAACACTGGTTCTTGCCCAAGTTGGAATTTACTTGTCGATGTTCTAAAGCCTACAGTTTTTACCTCAGAACAGCATCTGATACTTAGATGAAATACAAGAGAATACCTTACAGATTATACAGTGAATATGTTGTTGTTTTTTTATGCTGCATGTTACATTGTAACATTGATTTGCTAGATAGAGGTGAAATTGTTCCTGATACATATTACAATTAAAAATTTTTCTAGTGATTTTTCTTTCGAAATATAAGCTTGTAGCATTTCAAAAAGTCACCTTTTGTCATATAGTAGCAAGACTCACTCTCCCCCTTCTGTTGGAACAAGAATAGGAATAGCATAGAAAGAGCACCTATCAAGTCTCCATTCTTGAATTCATAAAGAAGTCTAGATGGTGAGGTCTTAGTGATTGCTACTGTCACTTCTGAACACACTGGCAGACTGATCTTCATTTCTTACTTATGTCTGAACTTGTATGTTTCTGAATGACTTGCTTTGCACTTTCTTTTGTTCCTTGGAAATAAAGTCTCCTGTGGCCTGGGCTGACTTTGAGTTCCCTAGGTAGCCAGTGCTAACCTTGAACTCTTGAGTCTTCTGCCCACTTCCCAAATGCTGGTATTATGGACGCATGCCACCATGTCCAACTCATTTTTCTCCTTTTTCAATGCAGCTTCTGTTTTCTGTACTGTTTTCCATTCTCCAGTTTTGCCACTCATTATTGTGTGCCTGTCTAGGAAAGGAGGGGACAACTGTCTCTATGTGAAGAGACACACTTTTCCTTATGGATCACAGCCCTGAAGAAGTAAAGAACTGTTCCTTACCTCAGGGATCAGACCTTGGTTTTTGATAACTGCCTGCATTTTTATTGCTTGTGTATGGCTGTACAGTGTTTCATTTCCAAATGACAAAATAAGATTGCATAAAGTAATTGCATAAGTGATCAGCTGTGGCAGAAATAAGCCACTTGCTAATTGTTTATCTTTGCTCACAAAGTTCCTTTCCTTCCTTCATCAGCTTCCACCCCTGTCCATCTTTGTTGCCCTCTGAGTGCTATAGTTTACCTGTCAGCATCACCACATTCTGCCTCGGGAGTTTCTTGACTTCCCAATAGAGGACCAAGCTTTCTAATAAAGGGATGATGTTTCTATGTTGTTGACTTCTGTAATTTTATAGAGTAGAACTTTGAAAGTGGAACTCAGGGGTTGGAGAGATGGCTGGACACTTGCTGCTTTTGCAGAAGACTGGAGTTAGTTCCCAGTACCCATACTGGGAAGCTCCCAACCGCCCGTAAGATAGCTCCACGGAGATTCAGTGTCCTTGTATGGCCTCCACTGGGACCTACACATATGTGTGAGAGCACACACACACACACACACACACACACACACACACACGGGGGAGGGGGGGAAGACATATACATCAAGATAAAAAGAGATTTAAAGAATTTGCTTCAGATTTTGTATGTTTGTTTTAAAGTGGAACCACGCCAAAGTCAAATACTCATATTTAGAGGCTTAATCTGGATGTTGGCCCTGGCTCCAAACCTATTGATAAATAAAAAACAAAAACTGCTATCTGTGTTCTAGTACATGCTGTGTGTGTTCAAGAAAGCCTGGGTTTCAGGGTTTTCAGCTCTGAAAAAGTTACCTTATTTAAGGAATTTTGTAATGAAGCCTTTGGTGCTTTACTCTTGTGCAAGTTGCAAAAATAAAACAAAAAAGCAAACAAACAAAAAAAGTGGCTGCACAGACTACTTGATTATGACAAAATGATCCTGTAGTTTGCATAGATATGAATGAGTGCAAGTGTTTATACCACAAGGCTACTAATCTAAATACACATACCAGCTTGATAACTTTAGAAAACAAGGAAGGGATAAGCCTGCCTTTCTGCTGCTGAGCATCTGAAAATGTCATCATTTTGTTCTTCAGCTTTTCGTTATTCACCTGCCATTTTGCTTCTGGGTGGTTCTTTGGTTATTCTTGGCAATTTGTGGCCTAGACATCAGTAGGTACCACACATACCTTTTAAGAGCATGTGTTTAGGAGCAATGAAAACACATTGAGAAATTTGTCAGTCTCATAGAATTAATACTAGTCATGGGTTGAAGAGAAAGCCTGAGGACCCAAGTTAAGATCCTTAATCACCATGTAGAAATCAAGTGTGATGGTTTATCTCTGCATCTTCCATGCTGTGCAGTGCAATAGGCCCATACCCAGGACTTGCTGTTCAGTCACGCTGGCTGGATTGATGAGCTCCAGCTTCAGCAAGAAACCTTGCCTCAAAAATTAACAGTGGAGGGCCCAGCAAGGTGGCTTGGCAGGTAGGAGCGATTGCCTTATGACTTTACATTTGCTCTCTGGGACCCACATGATGGAAGAAGAGGAACCAGAAGTTGTCCTATGGCCTCCACACATGTGCTGTAACATGTAATGCACTTATAAATAAATGTGACACATTTTTTGAAAAGAAGATGTAGTTCTACCCTCTTACTAAAAAGTTAGTAAGTTAGAGAACAATAGAGTAGGACACCTGACATTGACCCCTGGCCCCCACACACATGTCCACATATGGGCATGCACATATGCACAGGTGAAATTAGGTACACCATACACACACACACACACACACACGCACGCACGCACGCACGCACGCACGCACGCGCGCGCACACACACACACACACACACACACACACACGTACGTTGGTTAGACAGTTTAATATTTTAAAAATAAAGTTAAAGTCAATTTCTGTTTCCAGAAATTCAAACTAGTTAAAAAGAAAGAAAGATACTTTTAAAGAACAAAACATGAGCCAGGCAGTGGTGGTGCCTGCCTCTAATCTTAACATGTAGGAGGCAGAGGCAGGAGGATCTCTGAGTTCGAGGCCAGCCTGGTCTACAGAGAGAGTTCCAAGACAGTCAAAGCTACACAAAGAAACCCTGTCTCAACAAAACAAACAAACAAAAACAGAAAACAAACAAAAAGCAAAACAAAACAACAACAACAAAAAAAGAGAACAAAACATATTAAGCTTAAGTTACTTGGCATGTTTTTAAAACAATAGTCTGTAAGTCTTTTTCCACAGAAGGAGAAAAGGTACATCTCCATGTCTCAGGTCTGCAGTAATTGGAATGAAAGGTCCTTTCAAATATTGGGGGAAACTGAGATGCTTTATTTAGAGCAACGATCCGTGATGCTCAGATGGTTCTGACAATAATGGCTGCTGTTTGGTTGTTCTTGGCTATCTTTCATTAAAGGACTACATGGAGTTTATGTGCAGAAGCCTAATTGTAGCCGCACTTGTCACAGAATTATAGTATGGACTTTTCCTTCCAGGAGCAAAAATCCAGCAACAGTTGGCCAAAATACACAACAATGTAAAGAAACTTGAGCACCAGTTGAAAGATGTGAAGCCTACACCTGACTGTAAGAAGAGTTCAATAAGATCCTCCTATATATTGCCCTTTCCTGTTGGTGCATTAGAAAATGTATGCTTTTCTAGAACGGTCTCTTCCATTTGGCATTAGTGGAGCCAGCCCTACATTATTAGTTAGGAATTAATAAGGGTAGGGTGGAGAAGTGTACTATCAGTTTATGTAAGAGTTTCAGTCCTTAACATTGTAAAACAGGCAGAAGAGACACTGTAAGGCGGAAACATTGTGGCCCAGGAAGGTTCAGATTTAGCCAACCGAGTGGAAAAAGACTGGTTTCTGAACACCTAGCCCTTATCCTGTTTATCCTGTAATTGGCTTTTGAAAAAAAAAATTACCCTTCAGAAGTATTATACGTATGTATGTAAAGAATGGCTTGACTCTACTAGGACAAATGCTAGTTTGGGGGAGAGAGAAAAAAACCACAACCCCACCTTCTGTTTCAAAAATTCATTCCTGAAGGCTCAAAGCATGGTGCTCAAGATGTGTGGACTGAGAGTACACTGGATCAAAGCCTTGGTCTATTATTTTATTAGTTAGAACATTTCAGACAAATGACATCTCTGAGCGTTTATTTCTTAAGCTATGCAGTGGAGATCATAGACCTTCTCGTAGGGTTTGGGGCAGGATAGAATAGAACAGTGGTCTAGAGGTTGGTGCAGTCCTTGGAGTATGGCAAGCACTAAAATTGGCAAATGGGAAAAGAATGAGTAGTATTCATTAAATTAAATGAGGCCATAACATGCTAGAGGGAAGATGCAACAACTTCTTGATAATACTCTGTTGTGTAAGAAAAGAACAAAAATCTAAAGAAAAAGTGATCATAATTGATTACTTTAAAAAATATTTAAACCCATAAAATTGTTGAAAAACAAAAGTATTTTTGCATAAGTAATTTAATAATCGAATATTCATAAGGTATACAGAATGCCCACAAATTAGGGCAACCAAGATAAACAGTGATAGGAAAATAGACAGAGATTATAATGCACACAGTGTATGAAAAGAAATACAAAACTCAAGTGAAACAATTGCCCATGCTTATTAATAATGACAAAAATGTCAGCTCGATTGATGCCAGGTGCTTGCCATATTTTGGAAGTGATTTAAAGTACATGGGAGGAAGACAGTGAGAATGAGTCAGTAGGACCTCTGCATTACAAAGGGATAAGTCTAATGTGTAGATGGACTTTCCTTACTCAGCATTTCAAGTTTTACTAGTCATTTAAAAAAATACTTACTTGGACATGCATATATATATATATATATATATATATATATATGCAAGGATTTTTAGTGTACCGTTGAGCATATTTAAAGGTTCATTGACAGGAGAATTAAATGAATCAAATGGTTTTATACAATAGAATACCATATGTAGCCATAGAAAAAGATAGACAGTTGCATATATACTTATATGCAAAGTTAACCATAACTGGTTTTTGTTGTTGTTGTTTGAGGTTTCAATATGTAGCTCTGGCTGCCTTCCAACTCACAGATTTAACTGCCTCCATTTCCCAAGTGCTGGGATTAAAGGTGTGAACCACTGTGCCTGGCTGTCCACATTTTTTAACCAAAACATTCTCTTAAATAAAAATTTGCAAGATAAACCATAGTATGTGTGGTATGAAATAATTATTATAAAAGAAATACTGATTATAGGATTTAATAATATGAGTATGTAGGAAAATACCTTTACTATAAAAGAAATTGTAATCACAAAATTTTACTTGTGAGCAGTAATTTTTCTTAATTTCATAGGGACAGTACATATTTTCTTCTAATTATTAACTCATCCATATTGAAATATGACATGGTGTGTGTGTTTCTTTTTTCTTTTTCTTTTTTTTTTTTTTACAGTTGTTGAAAAGCTCAGAGAAATGATGGAAGAAATTGAAAATGCAATCAATACTTTTAAAGAAGAACAGAGACTTATGTATGTTTTAAACTCATTTAACTTAAAGTTTTGACCTTGACTTTTCAATAAGTCACTTTTAGGTTATCCTCTGTGAATGTACTATAAGTCTTATAGTCTATCTTCTGTCCTAGAGTTTAGACAACTTTTCATACTTAAAGTAAATTTTCATTTTTCTTGGACACCAGAAGATCACAAATGAAAGTTTGAAAGATTGTTTACATTTGAGGAAACTAACTTCTTTTAAGGTTCAGGTATGAATATTATTAATATTAGAAATGTCAACAAGAGGAAATGAAATAGTTAGAGATAATTAAATTTGCAGGAAAGTAAAGGAATAATATGGATTGGTTGGTATGCTATTCAAACTTTATTTTTCTTAATTTTAGATATGAAGAGCTTATTCAAGAAGAAAAAACAACTAATAATGAGTTGAATGCCATCTCCAGGAAAATTGACTCGTGGGCTTTGAGTAATTCAGAAACAGAGAAAGCTTTCAGAGCCATCTCAAGCAAAGTTCCTGTAGACCGAGTGATACCAAGTACTCTTCCAGAAGAAGTGGTAGAATTTGAAAACTTTCTTCAGCAAACAGGAGGGCGACAGGGGGGCTGGGATGACTTTGACCATCAGAACTTTGTGAAAGTGAGAAGCAAACATAAGGGGAAGCCGGCATTTGTGAAGGAGGTTGTTGAACACCTTCCTGGAAGAACATTGGAAGAAGTTCAGCAACATGAGAAGTGGTATCAAACGTTCCTGGCTCTACAAGAAAGAAAAAAAGAGGTAATAGTAGTTAAAAACAGCTCTTGTGCATTGTGTCTGTGTGCTAGGTGTTGTGCAAAACTCTTAACTGTATCATTAACATTCTACAAACAGCATAAAGTTGGCCCATGATCTCTTAGAACACCTGAAACCAAGACATTGAATAGTTAGGGAACGTTTACTCAGTGGTACAACTTCAGTTGAACTTCTGAAGACCAGACACTTCTACCACAAAATACACAATGTACAGTAACTCTGTCTTTTTTATTCCTAGGATGGGGTTGATTCAAAGCCATGCAGATGGCTGGAAGAGGTCATCTTAGCAGAAGCTACATTAGTCTCTAGGGGGAAAACACCTCTAATATATCCCATGTTTTGGATAAATAATGAGACTTACCATTTTCAGGCGTGCTCTGGAGTATCCTTGAATACCTACCTTCTTTTTTTTTTTTTTTCCATGTACATCTTTCCCCATCCATTCCGTGACTGACAAAATATCCCTAGATCAAAGGTTACCATCTTCTTGTCAACTCCAAATAAGTGGTTTTGGGGGGGGGCATTCACTAATAACATTTCCACCATACCCTATAGACTGCCTTTGCAGAGTCTTACCCAGAACTATGCCACTCAAAGCTGATCCATGGACTGTATTCCAATCCCTAAACCCTGATAAGGTGATTGTATGACAGTAGGTTGCCCAGGAAGGAAGAGATACATTTTGTTACAAATTCTTCATATGTTTGAGAACTGGCATATTGAAGGGCACTGGTTAGAGGGTATTTGGTATTGCTAATCATCTCTTAATCCTATATTATTTTCATATTACCTCACTATGTAGGATTTATTGAATGAATTTAAGAATGAATAATAAACTGTAAGGAAAGATGAGGAAATAATTTGTGGACCAGGATGGGGGCTGTGAAGTACAGTAGGTAACATACTATATGGCATAAAGATTGCTAAAATTTTAAGTCATCTTTATATATTCATGCAAGAGATGAAACTTTTAATTTTTTCCCTGCAGTTAGGAAGCATCATGTATCAGACACCAGCTCATTTACTTGTCACAATGACTCTGTGTAAGAATCACTTCTACCATTTTATGGGTATCTTAGTTACTTTTCTATTGCTATGACAAAATACCATGACCAAGGCAACTTATAAAAGAAAGCATTTGCTTTGGTGTTTATGGTTCCAGGGTTAGAGTCCATGACTACCATGGCAGGGAGCATGGCAGGAGACAGACAGTCATGAAGCTGAGGCAGTACTTGAGAGCTTACATCTTGATTCACAAGTATGAGACACAGAGAGAGCTAACTAGGAATGGTGTGTGCATTTAAACCTCAGCCCATGACCAGTAACACATGTCATCCAACAAGACTACACCTTCCAATCCTTCCCAAACAGATCTACCACCTGGGGGGCTAAGCATTCAAACATATGAGCCTAAGGGGGCCATTATCATTCAAACCACCACAGTAGATGAGCAGAACATAGATTAGTGTCTCATCCAGACTCACACCTAATAAACGGCAAAGCCAGAACCTTCCCAAATAATATGGCTGCAAGGCTCATGGTCTTCACTATCCCATTTTTAATTCCTCGTCTGATACTTGGTAAGAGAAAGATCTCTTAAAAAAAAAAAACATTCTATGCATAGAAAGATAATTTGGAAACAAAAGTAGGGTGATTAGAGGAAAGAGGCAGTACCCAAGAGTGATGGAGGAGGGATCCTGCATACAGGGGAAGGCCAAAGAGTAACCAGGATCCAGAGATTTGCAGGGTACAGTATTTTTTAAAAAAATGTGAGCAGAAAAAATTGCATTGGTTTAAAACAAAACCTATAAACATCCAGCATCCACAAATCAACTTTATTATTTTTTTCCCAGGAAACTAGAACTGGGATTGTATTAAGTGCTCCAGACTGATCAAAAGAATGTATATATATATATATTTGTTTCACTTTGATCATTTTAGTCTATTCAAAATTGGAAAATGAAAAAGCAGCAAAAGAAGGAGGAATTACTCAAGTTGAAAGAAAAGGCAGACAGCGCACCTGTGCCTTCACATAGCAAACCCGAAGATAATCAAAAGCAGAAAGAGGAACAGAGAAAGAAGCAGAAACTTGCAGTTGAAGCTTGGAAGAAGCAGAAAAGTATAGAGATGTCAATGAAGCACACTTCCCAGCTCAAAGAAGAAGAGGAGAGAGAGAGGAGGCAGCAGAAAGAGCGTCAGCGGCAGTGTAAGTTAAAACTGCTCCTAGAAAGCTACACCCAGCAGAAGAAAGAGCAGGAGGAGCTCCTGAGGCTTGAGAAGGAGATAAAGGAAAAGGCAGAAAAGGCGGAAAAAAGGAAAACCGCCGCTGATGAGATTTCCAGGTTTCAAGAGAGAGTGAGTAAACGTCTTCCCAAGTAATTTATGGGCGAAAGTCATGAGAGCCTATTTCCAGGTTAGGCTACACAGACATTGAGTTCATCCCATCACCTGATGTAGTACACCTGCATTGGCATCCCTGTAACTGAGGTGTCACTCCCTACCTTCTAGTAAGTTATAGTTTAGTGGAAACATATATGGAAGTAAAGCCATAGTGTCCTGTTAGATTTAACTTCAGGTGAGAAAGTATCCCCATTAGATTGGCCTATGGTGTATCTGTGGGCATCTTCTTTATTCCTGACTGATAATGGAGGATGCAGCCCACTGTGAGCGGTGCCACCGCTATACAGGTGGTCCTGGGTTGTATAAGAGAGCCTGCTGAGCAAGACACCCAGTAAGCAGAGCTCTTCCATGGCCTCTGCTTCAGTTCCTGCCTCCAGGTTCCAGCCTTGATTCCCCTCAGTCAGTGATGAACTACAGCTGTAAGCTGAAATAAACCTTTCCTCTCTCAAGTTTATCGCACCCCTAGAAACCTAATTAGGACAAAATGGTGAGGTAATTAAGGTATAGACAGAGTACTTCAGGGGGCAGATAATACAGAGGTGCTTACCTGAGCTGTGACAGAAGGTGATGCTTGAACTGAGTCTTGAAGGAGCAGGGGAGAAGAGCTCTTCTCTAACAGAAGGGAGAACATGACTAGGGGCTTGGAGAAGCATCAAGTGCTGTTTGTGGGCAGCTATAAACACTTCAGTAATCTGCTAGGGATGTAGTTCAGTGGAAGATTGCTTGCCTAGCATGTATGAGGAGGCACTAGGTTCAACACACACACACACACACACACACACACACACACACACACACCACATGAGCGAGCGAGAGAGAGAGTGAGAAAGAGAGAAAATGAGAGAGAGTGTGTGAGTTATATTTAAATATCTTTGGAACATTGAGGAACAGATGGGAACCAGCAGGTGAGTAAACTATGAGTGAGACTGAATGTGTTGTCTAAGCAGGACAGGGAAGGCTATTCTAAGGTACACAAAGCATAAACAAAGTAGCTATCACTGAGTGAGTAAAAATGTAAATGTTATGAATTGCTAATGTGCATTGTAATGCCTAGCATCAACATTCATAAAGGGAGGTACAAAAGAAAACATAAAAATACACGAGTGCTATGAACTTTAGTTCATTTCTTTAGTTTATATATAAAAATGTCGACTGAGTAATGTAGCATGAATTCCAATTGGTATTAATAATAAAAACCCAGAGAGAGATATAACGGTTCAAGCTGAAGATCAGAAAAGCAAAGGGACTAAACCACTAGAGAGTTCTGAACTCTGCCAAGGCTCAGACCAAAGGGGAACTATCCTGTCCTCAGAGTGGCTGCAGACCCCACTGCTCTCCACCAGACCTCACACTGCCCTGCCTTACAGTCCTCTCTGGTGCTGAGATTAAAGGTTTGTCATCCCAAGTGCTGGGGTCAAAGGTGTGAGCTCTGTTTCTCTTAGAGTGATTCACTCTCAGTATAGCCCAGGGAAGCCTAGAACTCACAGAGATCCATCTGCCTCTGAGTTCTGGGGTTAAAGGTGTGGCCACCGCTGCCTGTCCTCTATGGCTAACTAGAGTCTTTGTGTGTGTGTGTGTGCCTAACTAGTTAGGGTTAGGGTTAGTGGCTTAGCTTTGCACTCTGATCTTCAGGCAAGCTTTATTTGTTAGATCACAAACAAAATATCACTACAGAGTAACAAAACATCTCATACTTATTCATTTCCCCCACAAAGTAAGCAGGTTCCACTAAAAAATAAAAGATTGAGAAAAAGGAAAATTGAAAATACGAAATTAGACGAGACCCCAGACTAGACATACCTTCATTGATAAGCGAAAAATGGCTTTAGTTTGCTTATTAAGAAGTTTAGACTGAACCTTTGAGTAAAATAATGAGATCTAAAATAAAAGTAATACAAAAAAGTATTGATGTTTAATAAGGATCAGGAGAAACAAATAGGCTGAATAGATGTTTATTCAGGGAGAAATAATTTACAACATAGATAGATAGGTTCCTGGTCCCAAGGATGCCTCTGGATGTACTCCTATCCCCTTGCTGCAAGCAAGAGAGCTTTCAGAGTCCCCTCCTCAGACTTAATTCCCCCCAGGTAACATCCGCCTCTGTCTCCACCCCCCAATGGGCGTGATCTGTGCCACAGGTGCAGACAAAGTGAATATCTCACTACAGAAAAGGTGTGCATGGTGGCAGTCAGGGAAATGCAATTCTTAGCCTTCATTTGAAAACATCACCTTTGTAGGAGTATTGGCAGCTGAGGTAATTTAAATTGTAAACACTTAAGAAAGCAAAATTTAGTTAATTAGTTTTCTTAATGACATCTTTCTGTTGGTATTTTTTTTTTAGGATTTACATAAACTTGAATTAAAAATTCTAGATAGACAGTCAAAAGAAGAGGAAAAGGCAGAAAAACAGAGGCGATTGGCCAAATTAAAAGAAAAGGTACTGTATTCTGGTTTGTGTCTGAGACAGATCTTGCTATGTAGCTGAGGATATGTTTGAATGCAGAGGTGTGTGCCAGCATGCCCTGCTTTGATTTATCTTTACTTTTTAAACTTACTTTCTTAACCAATATTTAACCATCATTTTTCACACTAATGAAGTATATATTTCCTCACCTACATAACATGTGTAATTATGTGATATTTAAATCAGACTAAGCATAGTCATGTCTTCAGATGTGTGTCATTTCTTTATGGCAAACCCAGTGGGAACCATTTCTCCTAGCTCTCTGAAATCTACATAGAGGGTATCTGTAATCAGGCCTGCAGCGTATCATACCAGAACATCTTACCTTCCCGGCTCCCTCCTCCTTGTCCTGATTCCTTGGCTGTAAGGAGATTGGCAGATCTTCTCCCTTTAGATCCCAATGTTGTCTCTGCTTTACACTTCACACTTACTTATCACAGAGCACAACTTAATACACTTTTAGCAATTATTATTTGAGTTCTGCCATTTTCTTTAGAAGCACTCTTTTCTTTCACTCTGCATTTTCTGTCTTGTCTTGATCATCATTCTTTCTGAACCTCCATTCTGCATCTGTGTAGCTGTGGCCATTGCTTAGATTCAGTGGTAAGAAACAACTCAGGACCATGGACCAAGTAGATGACTTTATTGGTGTTATTTGTCCTACATTTATCATCTGGTTATATTGCTGTTATACTAAGCTGTAGTCTATTTGTCATAATTAAAATAGAGTTGAGATGGTAGAACTAGGAAAGGATAAATGAGTGGTTTCTTAATTGATGTTAGTGGTCTAAGCACAATGGAACCCTATTTTAGACATATTATGTTTGGGTAATAACCAAACTTGATTTTTAAAGCTGCTTTGTATTACTAAAGGTTTTACTTAGTGCAAATTTAGTGCATATAAGTTAATTGATACTGTTTTACTTCTGATCACAGGTTGAAAATAATGTCATTAGAGATCCTTCTAGGCTTTATAAACCCACCAAAGGCTGGGAAGAACGAACCAAAAAGATAGGCCCATCAGGCTCTGGGCCACTTCTCCACATCCCACACAGGTGAGAAGGTAGTAGAAGGTGTTTGTTTATAGAAATTCGTAATGTTTTTATCTTATGCACTTTTATGCATGTTTGTATTTTATGCAGTTTGTGAATATAATTTTTATTAACAGATTGATAAAGCATAGCTGTATTTTAACTTTTTATTCTGTATGTATTGTGTGTTGTGTATGTATGGTCATGTGAGTGATATGGGTGCTGTGATGTACATGTGGCTGACTGTCAGAGGATAACTGGGGTTTGTGTCCCCTCTTCTACCACGTGGGTCTCAGGAATCCAACTTGGGTTGTCAGACTTGGTTGGAAGGGCCTTTTCCTACTTTACCCTCAGAGCCATCTCACCAACCCTGTATGTATTTTAAGTTGCCATTTAATCAATTGGTTTTTGTTGTTGTTTTGATCTTCCTGCATATTTATAATTGCTGTTCTCTTTTTCTCTTTAGGGCCATTCCAAGCTGGCGACAAGGAATCTAGAGGGACTATGAGATAATGCAATTGCTAGTCACTTGATGAGAATATTAGTATTGCTATTTCAGGAGAAGGTGATTAACTTTGCCATTTAAATGTTACTAGCTTAGTCAGGTTGGTTATTGTGCTGTGTATGAACTGAGAGGTTTTAAATGTCTCGTAGCATTGTCAGTATTTTGTTTCTACAAAGATGGTATATGTTGGCCTATTATTGGTATGAAAGTTATTTAAATAGGTTTATGTTACAAACATTGTTTCATTTAAATACTAAAAATATTTCAAAGATACTTTGTTTTTATCATGGCTTCGTGAAATAATTTGGGAGAATCAGTCTTTTTTAAGCCAAAATTTTCTAACTTTTATAACTTGGAAGTAACTAAACTTGAGTAACAAAAACGTGAAGTGTCTTTTTAAAAAAGAGTTGTTCAATAATTTAGTACTTTTTCTAAGTTTAACAAAATGGTAGTTTGTCAGTTGTTTCATTTTTGTGTAGTGAATATTTTGTATTTGATTAAAGCATGCTTTGTTTTATAATATGGAGACTATTGTAAATAACCTCCCTTGCTACATGTACCTTATTTATATATTATGATGTCATCCTTCAGGTTTCCTGCAATTATGTCAAATTTCCTTCCAGGCTTTCTGGACCCACAGATTTATAAACCCTTTGTGTCTTTGTATCTTACTGGTGGTAAAGTTTTCTTCCTCTTGCCCCAAATTAGGAACATTCTTTCTTCTGAAATAAGCTAGTTTTAAACAGTATACTGATGTTTTTGGACTGAAAAGTAGAAAATTTAATGACACAACTCAATCAGTTTTTCATATTAAAACATTTTGCATCATCCTAACTTTTAAGTTTCAACTTATAAGGAAAGTACTATCTACGTAAAATATAGGAGTTTTATTTTTATTTTATCTTCAAATGCCTTTAGTTATAATTTGAGATATATAGACTAAATGATCCATAAATTATAAGGATTAGTGACCTAAATCTTTCCTTATGTAACATTTATATAAGTATATAGACTCAAAGTATACAGAGTCTAAATTTTAGAAAATAAATTTTAATTATATAGTTATCAGTGCACAATGACAAGGTATCCTTAACTGGAAATGACCACTGTATTTACTTGTTTTCCATAACTCTTAAATAATCTGGAACAATTGAGGAATATAGAATTCCTTATGAAGGAATTCAATACAATTGAACTGCTACCTAAGATATAGAGAAGTAAAGCTTTCTTATGTTGCCTTGTGTTGCACACAAATGCACCTTTCAGCTGCCTGCATCAAAGCTAAGCATGCCAGTTGATGTGATCTTGCTGTCTTAGAGAATTTATTGTCTTTGGTGCCTGTGTTTGGATTGAACCTAGGACCTAGGGCCACAAGCACACCAACTGCATGCTCCACTTGCTTTACTTCCAGCCTTGGTTTTAGTGTGTGTGTGTGTGTGTGTGTGTGTGTGTGTGTGTGTGTGTGTGTTTGGTGCCAGGTGCATACATGCTGGGGAACGTCAAAGGACAACTTGTGTGTGTGTCTGTGTGTGTGTGTGTGTGTGAGAGAGAGAGAGAGAGAGAGAGACAGAGAGAGAGAAAGAGAGAGAGTCTGAGGCAGGAGAGAGAGAGAAAGAGAGAGAGAGAGAGTCTGAGGCAGGAGAGAGAGAGTGTGTGTGTGTCTGAGGCAGGAGAGAGAGTCTGAGGCAGGAGGGAGAGAGAGAGAAAGAGAGAGAGAGAGTCTGAGGCAGGAGAGAGAGAGAGTGTGTGTGTCTGAGACATGTTCCTACGAGCCACAGTATGCTGGGGGACATCAGAGGACAACTTGGTAGAGCTGGTTCTCTCCTTCCATCTTTTGTTGATCCCTAGGATTGAGTTCAGGTTTCTAAGCTTGTGAAAAGGCCAAGTAGCAGAAATTACCCAGGATGCTTTGGAGTTGAGTGTTAAGTAAGTATATATAGCACTAGCACATTTTGTAGGAAATTAATTTTCTACAATTAAAAGATTTCTACTGACTTGGTGTAAAATGAGGACCACTTGTGTATACATTTTTAAATAATTCCAGATACTCTAAACAGGATCAGGAAAAATGTCTGAATCTTCAGTGTTGGTAAATCTCTTGTAACACGGTTTGTCTCCCGTTCCTACCTGTAAGTTTGGCTTGCCTGTTCATTCAGCTTAAAACTGTGGCCCTCCAACAATGAGTCTTTGCAAAATTAAACTTCCAGATCTCACACCCTTATGCTGTGTGGGGCCAGGATTTAAATTGTGTTGGTTAGCACATGAGATGGGTTTCACTCTGTCATTTTCACAAACAAACAAAAATCTTAGGAAGGTATTTGCAAACTGCTTTTTACAAGACGCGAGTACGTTTTCTAAAACTTTGGGACTGAGTGGGAAAGACTCCAACCTAGAGGGACGAGGCGGGCCGAGTGCTGAGTTTTTCGTGGCCTCGGCCTCGGGCGGGCTCGGGCGCCAGGCGGACGCACACCTGAGGGAGGCATGCTGGAGTTGACTTGGCGCTGCCACCAACTGCTTCCGGATCGCGACGAGTGTCGCTTCCGGAGCAGCATGGCGGCCACGGAGGACGAGAGGCTGGCGGGGAGCGGAGATGGAGAGCGCCTGGACTTCCTGCGGGACCGGCACGTGCGGTTCTTCCAGCGCTGCCTCCAAGTCCTGCCGGAGCGCTATTCTTCGCTGGAGACCAGCAGGTAAGGCGAGGCTGCCGCGGCGGGGCTGGCGATGGCGGCCCTCGGGATGCGCGCAGCGGACCGGCCAAACAGCCGGGACCCGGGGTGCGCTGCCGCCGGGCCGGCCGCCCTTATATCCCCCGGTGCTGGCCCGGCCCTGGCCGCCCTGGGCCCCGGGCTCCCCGCCTCTCTGCACTGCCTAGTCCCCCTCCTGATATCGCCGCTGGCACCTGCTCCCTGTGCCCGGGGAGATGTGTGGAGCTCCAAGCCCAGGACTTTCGGGATCTCCTGCCTGGTTCCGCCTCTTTTCATTTCCCAACCATTTTCTGTGAGCTTCCTTTTCCACTCCCTTAACATCCTGCGAGCCACTTGTTTCTTAACGTTTTCAGAAGCAGAACACAAACCGTTTGTCCATCGTCGCCCCTGCCCTGCCCTTCTTAACTCTCAATTGAACAGGGAAACCCTCTACTAAGATGTGATTAGAAGTTTACTCACGAGGAATAGTTAATCACATAATAGGGTTAAAGGGTTCAGTGTTGCATGAAGCACACACACGGTAAGGCTGGAATTGACAAATATTTGACATCTGGCAGAGGTTAAGGGACTGTTATAGAAGTTGAACTGAGAAAACGGAAGGGAAACATGTTTGATGTGCGCCGTTTGTGTGTTAGAGCGAGGCTAAAGAGCTGCCTAGGGTTGGGTGCTAAGAAACATTGGTTTTTGTTTTGTTTTAGACAGCATCTCAGCATCTAGGCCTAGCTGGCCTGGAACTCATGGTGTAGACCAGGCTGGTCAGAAAACTGCTGCCTCAGCCTTCCAAGTGCTAGGATTAAAGACATGAGCCACCATGCCCAGTTAACACATTTTGCCCTGGTGTCCCCTATATTTTCTGAATTAGGAGCTTCCGGTGCATTTTGAACACTTGGTGACTGGTTCAGTTTGGGGATTTTTATGGATGACTTCTGCAAATGCGATCAAAAGATACTTAATTGGTAGGTGTGGAATACAGCTGAACAAGGCAGGTGAACACGTTGAGTAGTGTTCAGTGCTGTCCACTAATGCAGACTTTCTGAAGAAAATGACAAGCAATGCACCGTAGTCCAGATTTCTCTAGAGAAGCTTTTCTTGACTACCACCTGTACGTATTGGTTTGCTTAGTAACTTTTTGTCGAATAGAATTCTGTCTTGTGTATAACATCAGAGCTGCCTTGTTTGAGTTGATTGTCAATAGTCACATTTGGCTAGTAGCCAACACATTTCAAGTTCTCCACCACATTTTAGCTGCTGGCTGTTTCTTTTAGTTTCAGCATTTGCATTGTCTTATAGGGCAGTATTACACTAGGACCTAAGATGGTGGCTGGCATATAAAGGCCATAAACAAATATTTGTCTATGTCCTGAGCCCTAAAGGATGAACAGAATTTTTAAAGCATTTAAGTTTTTGTATTTTATGTGTATGGGTGTTTTGCCCGCATTGTGCCTGGTACCGGTGGATAGCAGAAAGGGGCCTGGAACTGATGGTACCAGTGTGGATCACCATGTGGGCCCGGGGTCTTGAGTCCCAGTCCTCTGGAAGAGCAGCCAGGGAGCCATATCTGACGCTCCAAGATGAATCGATTCTTTAAAAGAAATAGTGAACTGTTGTCTGTTCTCTTTCCTTTATCCATAGATATTGATTGGTCAGCGTGAGTTGCTACAGCACTTTATGTACTACGCCTACACGCCAAAGTACTATTTCCAGGGATAGGAATGTGGGGCAGTGGTAAAGCAACTTCCTAGCATGCTGTAGGCTATGGGTTAATCCCAACATAAAAGAAAAGAAAGAAAGAAAGAAAGTTCAAAACTTGCACCATTGATAAAGTGAAGTGATATTTAACCTGGCTATCAATAAAGGTTTGTGATTGCACTTTCAAAATCCCATTGTGTAGTACATATTGGCAGTACATAGTATAATTTCTGCTCATAACCTAACAGTAAAAATTGTCTGAACTCATAATCCATTAAATAACTGTGACATAATCATAGCACTCCACACCAACCATTATATATTAGAGCATATTTAACACCTCAGTGTATTGTCTAGGAGATGCTGTCTTCACCCCTACATCTAGTGCATCACATTTGCACAGAGTTTTTGAAGATTTATTATTTATGTGTGTATATTTGTGTACCTATGTAAATATATATGCATGTGTGTGCAACTGCCTGTGGAGACCAGAAGAGGGCAGTAGATCTGCTGGAGCTGCAGTTATAGGTGGTTGAAAGCTGCCCAGTGTGAGTACTGGGAACTGAACTCAGGTCCAGTGCAAGTGTGCTCAGCTGCTAAGCCATCTGTCCAGCCCTTCCTATAGAATTTTTAAAAATAATTTTTCATTTTCTTGTGGGTCATTAAAACCTCATTTAAATGACAATAATATATTGGGTTTGCAGTGTTTCCTTTTCCCTTTTTCCCCTGTCTTTATTTCACTTTGGTTTTGAGTTTGTTTTTGTGGCTCATACTGATTTTAAGTTGCTTGTGTTCTTATTACTGACTGATACAAAGCAGCCTAGGTTTATTTACAGGAGCAAAGTTTCTCTGTATGGTCCATGAAGGCCTCAAGCTCGCAGGCTACTTCTTCCTTTTGAGTCCTGGGACTGTAGGTGTGTGCAGCCACACTGGCCAAAACACCTCACTCTTGGGCTAATGTTGGCTTATATATTTAGACACCTACTAATATTTTTGATCCAGTGTTTTTGTAAAATTACTCCATTTTAGTTTCTTGTACTGTGATAATTAGGGATTGTGGAGCAGAATTCCTGAAACATCCACACCTTCCACTGGTACTTCTCCAAGACTGGCTAACTTCTGTGGTTGTTGGGAGGTTGGGATGTTGCAGGTCTAGAGCCAATCAAAATATATCTTAGTCTATCTTCAGTCCCTTCATGGCCATTCTGTGCCCACCTCTGTATCTGACCTAACATCATTGTTCCTAATAGATTAAAACATTAAAAGTGTGCTAACAGACTTCCACCAACCAAAAAGGCTAAGAATGTCAGAAAATAAATAAGAGGCCTGTAGCAGAGATTTCCTCCTTTTGCCTTAGTCTTTGACATCTACCTAATATTTCCACCATATATTGAAAAGTGATTTAATTTATGACTTTCTTCTGCTTCTTTAAAAACTTCAAACTCTAACTACATTGGAATATGAAATTTGGGGTAACCTACCTAAATATGTATTCCTGGGTCATAATCACTTATACTTGGCTCCAGAATAAACTATGTCTAAACCCCTTTTAGGTGAGAGTTGTGGTTTTTATGTGTAATATGAATAATAAAAACCCAGTGACAGATATTGGTGTTTAAGCTGAAGATCAGAGCCAGCTGGCCACTAGCTGCTACCTCTACCTCAGGATGAAAGGGCTGTCCTGAACTCAGTGTAGCTGGAGACTGATTCCTGAATGTGGCTGGAGATCAAACTGCCCCAGACTGAATATCTGTTCCTATCTTGTATACTTCAAGTGCTGGGATTAAATGTGCATGATTCCAAGTGCTGAGATCACCTGTGTGTGAGCTATTTCTCTTTTAGACTGCATTAGTTTCATGTATTTCAGTGTGGCCTTGAATTAACAGATCCGTTTTCTTGTCTCTTCAGTCCTGGGACTAAAGGTCTGACTCTGGCTTGTAGCTAGCTTTGCATTTTGAACCCTCGGGAAAGCTTTAATAAATTTCAAATAATTTATCACCACATTTATGTTTACAGAACAAATGAGTTTTCCTTTTCAAATGGCACTAGCATCATGTAAATAAGTATATTATTTACTGTTTTACCAAAGAGCTGTTCTTATATCAACAAAAACAAAATTTTCAAAAACTTTTTGGCAGTGATAAAGAGAATTTGGTTATACTGACCTGAGGCAGGTGAGTAGTGTGTTGTGAGGGAAGTAGTAAGGGTTTGACAGTATTTTGGAAGCACTGCTCTGTGTGAGCTGACTAGGTCCCCAAGCTTTGAAACCCTTGCTTTACACCTTTCTAGAATAACCACTTCCGACTGGGACTTCCGAGTATCTTCAGCAGTAAAGCCATCTTGGTGTAGATCTTAGGTAGGGCTCTGTACAAATCAAGTTGCAGTCTTCTAAATGTTAAACAAGCAGCTACAGGAAGAACTAGATGGCATTGGAGAGATGGACACTCAGTGAAGCATGTGTAATGTTCCGTTTGCAACAGCCATGGTGGTTCATTTTGGCCTCCCTCCACAGGTACCTGCACCCCTGTGCACAAACCCACATGTACGGGCACACACACCCCTGGTTTACCACTCAATGGTGGTGGGACCTGGGAGGATGGAGCCAATAAATGAGGTGAACTAAAGTCTCATCCAATAACCAAGTTTATTCAGAGCATCAAATAATTTATACTTTGAAGGTTAAGAGGAGTAAAGTGTCCAATTACAAGAGGAAGCTGCTTGTGATGGGCAGGCTGCAAGTTGCAGAGTGTGTTCTTCATAGAGGCATATGAACAAATAACAATAGCCAGTCATAATGGATAATCTGAAGTAAACACACTCCTATCCACTACACCTGGGAAGGCCATGAAAAAATATAATCCAAGAACAATTCTGTGTTTATGAAGAAACTGAGATCATAGGAGTCTTTGTTGTAGTTTTTCACAGCACTCAGAAGTCTCCTCACATGACTCCATTCTTGGACCCCTAGTTAAACATAAGACCCACCCAATTCCAACACCCCTAATTAAAAATACAAAAGTAAATCTAACAGTGTATACATTCGAGCAGGCATACACACAGACACGTGAACACACAACAAATACATACATGCTTTTAGCCTTTAAGTGGTACACTTTCAAACTTCAATGCATTCCTGTACCCTGCAGTTGAGTTGGGTTCATGATTCCAAATGTCCCTTTCTTAAAAATTAAACGTTTGACTGGTACTTTTTGATTACTAAGAATAAATTGTGGGGTTTTGTTTTGTTTTCCTATTTGACAAGGTGGAGGGATGGATTTAAATTATTTAAAAGTAGAATGAGGGTTTTTGTTATTTTTTGTTTTGATGTTTTGTTTTATTTTGTTCTGGGTTTAAGCCAGAAGTAGTTCACTGGTTTGACAGTTAAGGTGATGTTTTACTTTTTTTTTTTTTTTCCCTTTTAGGTTGACAATTGCATTCTTTGCACTCTCGGGGCTGGATATGTTGGATTCCTTAGATGTGGTGAACAAAGATGATATAATAGAGTGGATTTATTCCTTGCAGGTCCTTCCCACAGAAGACAGTGAGTGAGTTTTTAGCATTTTATTTTTAGCAGTTCTTGGTATGACATGCTTGAGATTAGCAAATTATAGAATGTATGTGTACTCTTGGTATACTTTACAGATCTTTGTTTCTCTTGTAGTTTGGCACCCCTTCTGTGCAGATAACACATACCTAGTATTGGCATTAACCTCTCTTGAGAAAGCAACTTAGTCATAGCAAGTGCATTGATACAAATACAGCAGCACACTGTGTTGTATGTGCTTACATTAATGACTCACTGTTCGTATTTGATGTTTATATATGAATAGTCCTTTAGGATTTTCTTTGTTTCTTATTGTCAGCCATTGTTTTTTCATCTTTAGAAAATTTCTCTTGGTCAGTTGCTGTGTTTCTTAACACTTAAAGTTTTTAATCTCCAAAATTCATAACTTAAAGTTGACATGTTTTGAGAGAAAGAAGTACACTGAGTATCTTCAATTTTACAAAATATAAACATTGTTCAGATGACCTGAAGTTATGGCTTGTCACTCAGCAGGTAAAATATACTTGCTACCAAGCCCAATGACCTGTGTTTGATCCCCAGGGCTCAACATGATAGAAGGAAAGAACCAGTTTTGGCAAGTTGTCTTCTGGCCTTCTCACATGTGCTGTGGAATGTGTGTGGTCCTACACACGCATGTGTGCATACACACAAATACATAAATGGTGAATCACCACAAATGTCGTAATTTGTAACTTCAGAAAATGAGTTAAAAGTGCTTTTTTATAGTAACAAATTAGAAATAAAAGAGGTATTCATCAAAACTAAAATGTTTAAGTAAACTATGACCCAGTTAAAAATGCTGTGTAGTAGTAAAATGATAAAGGGAGGCCTGTATAAGCATTGACTAAAAGTCTGCCTTTCACATATGGTTAAGTGATAAATTGAAAACATAGAGTCAGCATGGTAGACCTTGTCAGAGAAACTTCTTTATGGGGTAGAAAGTGGTTAAAACAAAAGCTCAAAAACTGGAGAGTTCAGAGACTATAACTAAGACATACAAGTACGCACACTAGGAGCCTAGGGTATCCTGGGCATAACAGGACTGCTGTACTCACAAACTCACTCACTGAGGCTCTGGTTGCCTGAACAGGACCTGTACAAGGTCAAGGAGGGGCTCATAAGCTCTTACCTCTAAGTGAGGATCTAAGACCAGTTGGTGACTTCTTGAAGAGGGACAGGACAGTGTTCTTTTAAAACTTTCTTTTGTGGATGGCCCCACACTAAGACTATACGGGTAGCACAAATTGAATTCCAGGTTTTTTTGTTTTTGTTTTTGTTTTTTTTTAAAGCCAGGTGGTGGTGGTGCATACCTTTAATACCAGCACTCAGGAGGTAGAGGCAGATCTCTGAGTTCAGGGCTAGCCTGGTCTATAGAGGTCGTTCCAGGACTGTTAGGACTACACAGAGAAACCAGGTCTCAGAAAAAGAGAAAAAAAGGAAGTGGAGTTGGTGGGGGATGAAAGGGGGTGGATCTGAGAGGGGTCAGGGAAGAGAGGGAGTCATAAATATGATCAAAATAATTATAAAATTAAAATTATCAAAGAACAAATACTTAAAAATATTGTGTCTGAATCCTTGCACAGATGTTAAAAAGATAGATTTGGACTGATAAGACAGGCTCTCGGGTCTCAGTGCTGCCTCTCTGTTAAAGTGCCATGTATCCACTGAAGGACATTGTAAATACTTAGTCAGCCACTCCACTCTGGAATTGTAAATACCCTGCTGGCATCTTAGTAGTGTGTGTTTAGACTAGTAAGCATTGGGCTCTTCTTATCAGAGGAAGTATTTAGGAAGCAGGGGTCAGGTTGGGAATGCATACATCCCATCATTGTCTATATAAAGATGGAGAGGTCCAGAGGAGTCATAATTTGTTCATAGTAACACAGACAGTAATGATGCTAACAGAATCACTAGGGTAGAATGTTTTGTTCTCTATTGAGTAGATGCTATAATTCTAAGCCTATCATGATAGTAAGAGAATTGATGTTTTCCTTATAAGATAGCAGACTGGAGGGGGGGGGGTTCTAGTGTGAAACATCAGTAAGAAGGCTGACTAGTAAGAGAGGAAATAACCTACTGGCTGCTCTGCTGTCTGTGTGTTGTCCCCCCTCCCCCACCCCCACCTTTGAGACACTATCTCTCACTATAACCCAGCCTACTAGAAGTTGCCATTTAGCCTGAGTTAGTCTCAAACTTGTGGTCTTTCTGTCTCAACTTTCTGCAATTTTCATGCCACTACCATAATTCGATTGCTACATTAAAAACAACAAAAATAAAACAATAGCTTTTCAAAAAAAAAAATAAATAAAAACAACATCCTTCCAGGTGTAGTTAAGTGTAGTTTCATGTGGGCTAAATTAGACATTTTCCATATTTAAGAAATGACAGTTTAACTCATCCACCATGACCAGGTAGGCTTCATCCCAGAGATGCAGGGATGATTCAACATAGGAAAATCCATCAATGTACCACATAAACAAACTGAAAAAGAAAAACCACATGATTATTTCACTAGATTCAGAAAAAGCCTTTGACAAAATCCAATACTCCTTCATGATTAAGTTGTTGGGGAGATCAGGAATAACAAGAACATACTTAAACATAATAAAAGCAATATACAGTAAACCAACAGCCAATAACAAACTGAATGGAGAGAATCTTAAGGCAATTCCTCTGAAATCAGGAACAAGACATGGCTGCCCACTCTCTCCATATCCCTTCAGTATTGTACTTGAAGTTCTAGCTAGAGCAATAAGAAAACAAAAGGAGATCAAGGGGATACAACTTGGAAAGGAAGAAGTCAAACTCTCACTATTTGCAGATGATTTGGTAGTTTATATAAGCGACCCAAAAAATTCTACTAGGAACTCCTACAGCTGATAAACACCTTCAGCAAAGTGGCAGGATAAAAGATTAACTTAAAAAAAAAGGAAAAATCAGTAGCCCTACTAAATACAAATGATGAAGGGGCTGAGAAAGAAATCGGAGAAACATCACCTTTTACAGTAGCCACAAACAACATAAAGTATCTTGGGGGTAATGCTAACCAAACAAGTGAAATACTTGTATAATAAGACTTTTGAGACTTTAAAGAAAGAAATTAAAGAAGATACCAGAAAATGGAAAGATCTCCCATTCTCTTGAATAGGTAGGATCAACATAGTAAAAATGGCAATCTTGCCAAAAAGCAGTCTACAGATTCAATGCAATCCCCATCAAAATCCCAGCACAATTCTTCACAGACCTTGAAAGAACAATACTCAACTTCATATGGAAAAACAAAAGACCCAGGATAGCCAAAACAACCCTGTACAAGAAAGGAACTTCCAGAGGTATCACCATCCCTGACTTCAAGCTCTATTATAGAGCTATAGTCCTGAAAACAGCTTGGTGCAGAAATAGACGGGAAGACCAATGGACTTGAATTGAAAGCACTGGTTTTTGACAAAGCAGCTAATATTATACAATGGAAAAAAGAAAGCATATTGTGGTAAATAAGGATCAGGATAAACAAATAGGCCGAATAGATGTTTATTCAGGGAGAAATAACTTACAACCTAGACAGATGAACACCAGGAAATTCAACCCGATCCTCTCCTGTCCGAGTCACGCCAGAAAGAGAGAGTGCCTTCCTGGCCCCCTCCGACCTCCTTCCTCAGGTCACCTCCGCCCATCGCTCCACCCCCCAATGGGCGTGGTCAGTGCTACAGAAGGACTACCTCACTACAAAAGCATCTTCAACAAATGGTGCTGGCATAACTGGATGCTGGCATGTAGATAATGTAGATAGATCCATATCTATCACCATGCACAAAACTTAAATGCAAATGGATCAAAGACCTCAACATACATCCAGCCACACTGAACCTCTTAGAAAAGAAAGTAGGAGGTACCCTTGAATGAATTGGTACAAGAGACCACTTCCTGAACATAACACTAGTAGCACAGACACTGAGATCAACAATTAATAAATGGGGCCTCCTGAAATTGAAAAGCTTCTGTAAGGCAAAGGATAAAATGGCAGCTCACAGAATGGGAAAAGATCTTCACCAACCCCACATCTGACAGAGGGCTGATTTCCAATATATACAAAGAACTCAAGAAGCTAGTTACCAAAACACCAAATAATCCAATTAAAAAGTGTGGTACAGAACTAAATAGAGAATTCTCAATACAGAAATCTAAAATGCCTGAAAGACACTTAAGAAAGTGCTCAGCATCGTTAGGCATCAGGGAAATGCAAATCAAAACAACTCTGAGATACCATCTTAGTCCCTTCAGAATGACTAAAATCAAGAACACCAAAGACAGTTTATGCTGGAGAGGATGTGGAGAAAGGGGAACACTCCTCCACTGCTGGTGGGAGTGCAAACTCATACAGCCACTTTGAAATCAGTATGGCAACTCCTCAGGGAATCAGTCTACCACAAGGTTCAGCAATTCCATTCTTAGCCATATACTCAAAAGATGCACATTCATACAACAAGGACATTTGTTCAACTATGTTCATAGCAGCATTATTTGTAATAGCCAGAACCTGGAAGCAATCTAAATGGCCCTCAACTGAAGAATGGATGGAGAGAATGTGGTACATTTATACAATGGAGTACTACTCATTGGTGGGGGGTGGCAAGGGAATCTTGACATTTGCAGTCACAAAAAGAGGAACATGGTATGTACTCACTCTTATATGGATTTTAGACATAGAGCAAAGGATTACCAGCCTATAATCCACACCACCAGAAAAGCTAGGAAACAAGGAGGATCCTAAGAGAGACATACATGGTCCCCTGGTGAAGGGGAAAGGGACAAGGTCTTCCAAGAAAATTGGGAGCATGGAGGGTGGGTTGGGGGAAGAGGGGGGCATAGGTGGGTATGATGGAGCAGGGAGATTGAGTCAGGGAAAGAGTAAAGGAGAGCAAGAAAAGAGATACTATAATAGAGGGAGCCATGATGGGTTTTAAGAGAAATCTAACACTGAGGAAATTTCCAGAGATCAACAGGGATGACCCCAACTAAGAAACTAAGCAATATTGGAGAGGGTATCTTAAATGCCCTTCCCAGAAAATGAGATTGATGACTATCTTATATGCCATCCTAGATCCTTCATCTAGTAGCTGCTGGAAGTAGAAGCAGACACCCATAGCTAAACACTGAGCCAAACTCTTGGAATCCAGTTGCAGACAGGGAGGAGTGATGAGCAAAGAGGTCAAGACCAGGCTGGAGAAACCCACAGAAACAGCTGACATGAACAAGAGGTAGCTCATGGACTCCAGTCTGATAGCTGGAAAACCAGCATAGGACTGACCCAGATTCCCTGAATGTGGAGTTAGTTGGGATTACTGGGCTATCTGTGGGGCCTCTGGTAGTGGATCAGTATTTATCCCTAATATATGATGAACTTTGGGAGCCCATTCCACATAGAGGGACACTCCCTCGGCTTATTATACACATGGGGGAGGGCCTGGGCCCTGCTCCAAATGATATGACAGACTTTGAAGATTCCCCCATGGAAGGCCTCACCCTCCCTGGGGAGCAGAAAGGGGATGGGTGGCGTTTGGTGGGGGAACAGGGGAGGAAGGGAGGGCGCAGGAACTGGGATTGATATGTGAAACAAGCTTGTTTCTAATTTAAATAAGAATATAGAAAAGGGGGAAAAAAGAAATGAGTTTGAAAAGCATAATAACCCTGCTATTCAAGCCACCCCAGTCTTGTGTCTGTAGGACTCTACCAATCTTTGATGGCTCAAATCAGTTCTAAATCTCCAGTCTCTTAAGAAAGTCCTCCATCTGCCATTTCTCTGATTGGTGTCTGTGTTGTTCTAAAACTAATCTTTGAAGTTTAGAAAATAGATATGAAAACACCTAGCCGTGGAATGATTTTGTTTCACATGTTCATTTGTTCTGCGGAGCTGTGGATTGAACCGAGGAGGCCTGGGGCATGCTAGGCAAGCTAGGCAAGTGCTCTCTTGTGATCTACTTCCCCAGCCTAGCTACTCAACTTTCAGGTCCTTTGGGTATTTCTTTACCTCTTTAACAAGGAATTGGGAACAGTTCATCCTCCTAATAAGAAAGCCTCATGTTTCCTGTGGAGAGTTATTTCTGTATGTGTGTAAGTGCACATTGTAAAATAAAATTATCACATTTCTCAATGGAATTTTATCTTCTCAGTGCAGAAACCTAACCTTTTAAAGTGGAATTCAAAACCATGAGTTATATTAGCAGCCTGAGCTCACAGTGATGGTGCTATTGTAACATAAGCATAGCCTTTTGCTACATATACCTAAACATAATTTGGAATGTATTTACCTTTTATAACACAGTTGTCTCTTAAAAGAGGGGAAATAAAAAGCTTCTTATAAAAATCTACTCCCTTTGATAAAGTCCATCTTTTTGGTTGTGTTGTTTGTTTTGTGCATCCCAAGTTTAACACAAACTCAAATACTCCTGCCTTAACTTCCTGAGAGCTGGGATTATAGCTGTTTTTTAAATTGTAAAATGTTTTTAAAATTCTCATTGAACTTGTATATTTTATAAGTTTGTGTCATATGTGTGTGTTAGTGAACAACACCTGTGGAGGTCAGAGGACAAAGTTATGCAATGGACTCTCTCCTTCCACCTTTACATGGGTTCTGGGGATCCAACTCAGGTCATGAGCCATGCCTGGCAAGAGCCATCTCCCCTGCCAACAGGGTTTTCAGACTACAAGTAAGTCATGTTCCCACCTCAGCATTGTTTTTTAAGATTGTCTCAATGTCCTATCTTCTAATGCTTGTTATATAATTGATCTTTATTTTGAACTTAATGACAAAACCTGAGCCTTTAAAGTGAGGTATTACCCAACCATCATGCAAAAGTCAGTTTTAGTGTTTTATTTTCAAGCAGACATTCTATGATAATACAATCCAAATATTTTATCATAGTCACATATGCATATGACAGTAACAGATTCTTGTGCTAGTTGCATTCCCATCTTCTCAGTTTTCATTTTTCTTATTAACTTGGACTCTTCTGCTCTGTGGTTTTTATTTTCAGTGTAATGTAGATTTCCTGTCTTTGACGTTCGTGCCACAGAAGTAGAGGATCCATTAGCCAAGATGTTTTCCCTTAAAATATGACTATCTAGGCTTCATATTCGTGGTTTTTATGTCAGCTTGAAATAGGACCAAGATGTCTCCACAGCTTATCAAGTTTCTATGTACAGCTGAGTCTAGTGGGCAGACTATGCAAGGAACTCAGTTGTTTTGCTGATGCTAAGTGTGAACGCTAGATGGTGCTCTTGAACAAAGCTTTAACTTCACCTGGAATGTACTTGCAGTGATAAGTTTGGACTAAAGTGCAATTTATCCTTGACTATTATGAGATGGCAAGTTTCTAGAATTATAAAGGAAACACTAGTGGCCAGAAAACTTTACAAGATCTAGAAAAGAATGGCCAATGAACTTAAAAATGGTAAGTATGTTCTCTTATTGAACATCATTTTCACAGCATTGGTATTTAAGTGTGTGGCTGATAAACCAGTTTGATGAATAAATCATCTTTCTTGGGCTCTAGGTTTAATGTTAGTAAATGTGCCATGAGAAATAAGAACTTCCTTTGATCTGTTGTTTACACTGACACTATTTTTTAAAGTCCAGTTTCATACGTCACAGGCAGTTCAGAAGAGGACAGAAATACTGCATTGTCTTCCCTGTGTTGTGACTGTCTCCAAAGACTAAATAGATTTTCATGGTGACAGTGTCTTGTCCTATTGGGAAAAGAAGAAAGGATACTTTTTACTTTGATGATATTTTCCTTTAAAAAATATTGTGGGGGGGGGCCCTTCATTTCTTCTTTGATAATATTTAATTGGCCAATTTTAAATAGTTACTGTTCATTAATCCGTGGTCACTGCTATAACTGGAATATATCCTTTATCCCTTATAAGAACCCTGCAGCACCCTGCTTACAGTATGCTACTGTTCTGGTTAGAAAGTAGAAACTTCAGCTGGGCATGAAACTGCATGCTTATGGCCTCATCATCCGGGGGCAGAGATGGGAGAATCTGAGCTCAAAGCCTTGGCTGTACAACAGTTTGAGGCCATCCTGAGCTACATGAGACTTTCTCAGACAGGCAGACAGACCGACAGGAGAAACTAATAGACAAATTGTTATTTGCACGTAGAGCATAAGTACTAGGATGAAGAAAGTCATGAGTTTGAGTTTGGTTCCTTGTGTCCATGCTAAAGCACCCAGCGATACAGGATTTGGAGCATCAGTTTTCTTGCTGTGTCTCTCAGGAGTTTAACCTGGCTAAAACTGAGAAGCAGGTGTGTATTCTGTGTGTCTAAGGAAGTGACATTTTACTCAGAAGCGTTTTCTTTCAACTCAGACTATATGTGAAACACCTAACTGGATTGTCCGAAGTTATCAGGGGACTCAAGAACTTTCTCATAAGGGGATAGACCTACACTCAAAATGTGCATAGAGCTTTCTCTCGGTCAGAAGTGGAACTGGAATCAGATTTTTATAGCAAATTATCAAGTTGGTAGCTTGGAAGGAGATCTTTAAAAGGGGAGGAAAAGAGGAAGCTGATGTTCAGTTCAGATCATGTAGGGAAAGACACTTTTGACACCGATTAAAACAAAGCCATGATGAAAGGACAAAGGTGAAAGGGTGTGTGGAATCCTACTGAACTGTCCCAAAGAGTCTTGTTTACTCATTTTTCAGTCAGACATTGGGCACTGCTGTAGCACTTTGTGAATGATAGTTAAGGTTATATTAATCACCTGAAGTTAAAATGCAGTGTATCCATAGGTCTCTCCCACATACACATAATCTCCCTGTGTGTGTCTCTCTATGTGTAGACATATACACACACACACACACACACACACACGTATATATGTGTGTGTGTGTATGTATGTGCATATCAGTAGTTACATGAACACAAAGTCAGTCAGACAATGTCATGAAAGAACAGAAGAGAAAGCCCAGAGGGACACTAATCTTGAAAATAATTTGAATGATAGCTGCTCTCTGCTAAGAGTTTCCTGTGTAAGAAACCGTAAGAGAGGCTTTAGGAACCAAGGGGAGCTCCTAGCTAATAGCCAGCAGTAAAACTGAGACTTCAGCCACATCTACCAACAATGTGACTGAGCTGGAAGGCCGACCATTCCTCTAGAGCCTCCAGTAAGTAAGGTTGTGCTGGAAGGCTTTGATTGCAGCTCTTGGGTCTTGTGTTGGCCTTCTGATCACCTGACGTAGCAAGATGATAAAGATGTGTCGTAAGGTCCTACTGTTGTGGTGGTTGCTTGTTGACAGTGACTCATAGAAGATGAAGTCTTCCTGGTCCTTCTCATCCCACACAGCTGCTATTTTGTTTATTCCATGCAGGTTGTTAAGCATATACCGTTTGCCTAATTAAAACATCATATACATGCTTTGTAGCCTTTGTTTTCTCTTGTTCAGATACAGGTTTCCATGTTATTACTTAGTTTTACTAATAATTACTTTGAAAAGTTAACATACTGTTCCCTTCGGTAGACACAGCATGGTATCTGAAGCCTGTTAGACGTTTCTGTCCCTTCTAAACTTTCACCTTCATGTTGCACTGGATACTTCTGTGCATATGACCTTGCCCATGAAGGTCCTGAAGTACATTCTGGGATGGATAGTCACTTAGACAAAGGGTATGGTGTGGTTTCTCTTTAACAAACCCTAAGTGGCTTACTAACTTCGGTCTTACCAAAAATAGGACACATGTGTTGAATTTACTGCCTCCTTTAGTACTGCCAATAGAGAGAAATGATTAGTGGGAAGTTTTCAACTGAGTAGTTTCTCATTTCTACAAAGATTTATAAGCTACCACTGAGTGTTTCAAGAAAACAAAGACTGAGCAAGGTGATTGATTGCTTGGTTTAGAGACATGAATGGTGATGTTATAAAATGAAAGTCCATGGCATCAAAGTCCACTTTTAAGCCATCTTGAGTTATCATTAGCCGGCAACTCTGGTGTGCTAATACATTCTTGTCTTTTACATCTATCATACTGATTTTCTAACAGCCATTAAGCCCATAATTACAGATGTATTTTTTAAGTTCTTAACTTACATCCCATACATATCTGGAAAAATGAAAACCTAGAGATAGAAGAGACCAAGTGTGCTTCAAAGCCAGGCACCCACAACACAGTTTTAAGACTGAAATATGTATATACGTTCTCTCTAAGGTGATAGAACAGTTTACATCTTTAGCTTGCTCATGTATCAAGCAATGAGTCAGATGGATTCTAGAGCCTGCTGTGTGACCTTTTACTTCCAACACGTCATTTAACCTCTGGGCCTGTTTTCTGATGAGCCTTCAACACTATCTTGTATAGAAATGGAAACCATGGGCCTTAATGTACAAGAGGACTTGCGTGAAAACAAGACGACTTGAGTTCAGCTCCTAGCACCCACATAAAAACTTGGCATAGGTGTGCAGGCCTGTACCCCAGCTGTTGGAGGGTGGAGGCTAGCCAGCCTAGCTGAAACAGTGAGTTTCTGGTTCAGTGAGACTCTGTCTCGAAATAATCAGGTGAGGAGCAGTAGAGGAAGACTCCTAGTGTCCTCTTCTGGTCTCTGCACGTGCACACAGACATGTGCATTCTCACCTGCATGCACCAAATGTGCAGACAGAGAAAATGGAGCTGTGGTACTAAAATCTGAATGATTGTATGGTTAAACTGCTTTGTATTCTGTACAGAGATAGTGTATTTAAATAAGCACACACTTTGTTTTCTAGGATCAAATCTAAATCGCTGTGGTTTCCGAGGCTCTTCATATCTGGGCATTCCATTCAATCCATCAAAGGTTAGTGGAACATGGGCAAGAGATCTTAGTGAGAAAGCAGATGAAGACATTTAGGAAGAACTAAGCTTCTAGGTTCAATATGCTAAATTTAAGCAAAACTGTCTTAAGTGAAGTCTTTACCCCCTTTCTAGAAGTTTTTTTATGGCACATGTATATGCAGAAATTTATATTATTACCACCAATTATCTCTTATTATTCTGTGTATGTAGATGTTATTAGTCATTCCTGGAGAAACTGAAAACACAATGCTCAGGTACTTTCTGTGAAGCCGGTGAACTTCCCTGTGTTCCAGGATTCAATGTTGGACTCTTGTTCCTCAGGAGAGTGAGATGTTCTCTGGGTTAATGACTTTTGTAGCAGGAAGCTGAGCTTCCCCAGCATTTTGAGCAGAGATTTTTGGACCAGCCCGTGCCAGTGTACAAAGGGCTAATGAAGAGTAGAGGAGCTTTTTCTTCAAAGAAGCAGGCCCAGAGCAAGCGCTGCAGGTTCTACTTGTTCACGAAAATGCCAAGGTGTTTTTATACTGGGAAGTGGAGAAAGGTTGTTTTTGTTTTTCCCTTTCACCATGCTGTACAGTGTGGAACTCAGGGCTTCAAGTACACTAGGCACTACCAACTGAGCCATATTCCTGCCCCTGTTCATTGCTTTTTAAAAAGGAGGTCTCACAAGCGAGGTACCTGAGAGCTCCTATCTGTGATCCCCAGCACCTGAGAACCTGAGATAGGCCGTAGGAGGCTTCTGCTCTGCAGGAAGGAGTCCCTGTTTAAATCTGTGTAGTGCTGTATCTCCTTCATGACCACTTGAGTTACCGCTCTGTATTGCAGTTATGTGCGCAGAAATCTCTTCATCACTTTAAGGTCAAAGTTCACATTTAATTCATGTTTGGATTCCCTGCCATTTTTTTTTTAACATAGCAGGTGTTTGGTTTAAATGCTGAAAACTGAGACCTGCTGTAGGCATTCCAAGAAGTCCATTATAAGCGTGAAATAGAATAGTCAAGAGGTGTTAAGATGAAGATCGGTTTGGTGTTAGTGAGACTATATAAAAGAATTGTGTGGGGTGGACCAGTGGGTGGCAGTGGCTTCAGAGTTAAAGGGTATTAGGTGTCATGCAGATTTGCTCTGTGAGGAAGCACAGGTCATTGTGCAAAAAAATTGTGGGATTAACTTGCTAACCCTTTTTAACACACATGTACAAACCTTATTGGCTAGATTCCATAGATTAAGCTTAAATGTGGTTTATTTCTGAGATTGTGTGACCTTGCTTCATATTACACAGTTCAAGTCCTTACATTTACTTCTTATGTTCTGAATGCTAATGTTTATTAGATGTTGAAGTGACAGTAAAATGATAGGTTATTGGTGAATACTATGGTATTTAATTTAGATTTTTACCTTATAACGTTTTTTTTGTCATTTTAAATTTTTTTGGCAGTTCTGGGAATTAAACCCACAGCCTCAATATACACTAGGCAAGCACTCTAATACTGAGTGGTATTCTCAGCCCAAATTTTACTTCTTTTTATAAATTTTTTGGTTTAAAGTATTGAATACGTTTCTAACTTTATAAGACATACTTTTTACAAATTATGGGCTTGAACTAAGTAGAAAGTTTCAAATATGTGGTTTATTCAAAAGTCATAACTACTTCCATAAGTTGGAGGAATATAAGATTTTGAAAATTATGTAGCTTGTAAGATGACATTGAGAAGTAAAAATTGAGGGTTCCCCTCCCCTCAGGTAGATAGCTATACAAATTGTTATAAGGAATGTTTACTAAACCCTCATTGATACCTCATTTGTGAAATAAAATTTCAATTAACTTGACATAGTATCAATTTTGGATTTAGAATCCTGGAACAGCTCATCCTTATGATAGTGGACACATAGCGATGACCTACACTGGCCTTTCATGCTTAATTATTCTTGGAGATGACTTAAGCCGAGTAGATAAAGAAGCTTGCTTAGCAGGCTTGAGAGCACTTCAGCTTGAAGATGGGAGGTAGGAACTTTTCATTGTTCTCTTATATTTAAGTAAAAACTATTTGGAACTAAAAACCTGATGTATTAGAGGACCATATTCTCTTAATAGCACCATCCAGGACTGGGAATATAGCTCAAGAGTTAGTGCATAATTACTGTGTGAAGGTTCTGGGTTAGACCCCCAGTTACACAATGGGAAAGAACCATATAATGTTTGTATGCATAGTTAGTGCATAATGAAAAAAGTATCACATTTTATATGAACAAAAATAAAGCTCACTTTCTAGTAGAACTTTCTCTTTACCTTCTGGATGAAACAAATAATTTGAAATAAGCTATTTTAGTTTGAATATCCTTGAAAGTACTGATGGGAGAGAAAGGGATGCATGTTAAATATGTTCAAAGCGAAGTGGCTTGCTTTCTAGTTCAGTGAGGAACATAGTTAATGCTCACAGGTACTTGGTGGCTTATGTAAGAGTTTAAGTCACCAACAGTTGTTAAGTTGTTCATACGATGCAGTAGTAGCCATGACCTCCAATCAAAAGACCTTGTGGACGGGTCTGCTGCTGTTACATCCCTGCTCTCCACACTGTGACCCTTATTTTCTTGTCTGTGTTTTCAGAACCCTGCTTTTGATGAGGGAAAAATTACTATAGATGTAATGAATGGACATTTGGGAATCCGGTGTTGCCATACAGAGGAAAGGAACACAGTGTTACCTCTTTGAACCTAAATGTGTAATGAAACTCAATATAATAGATCAACTAATAATTATATGTACAGTGAGGAGAAGTTTCACATAATAAAACATGGGTTAGCAGTTTCTTACTACTAAATAATATATGTGAGGTTTTACTTGGTACTTTTTCTGCTGCCCTTTTTGGGAGTAAACAGCTCAGTCTGAATAGTAGTGTCTGGTTAGTGACAACTCATGAGCATAAATGATTTGGGCCATTTTCTGCCTGTAGAATGTGGTGGGAGTACAGTCAGCTATAGATGTTTCTGTGGGTAAAGACCCAGGGCATATGTCTGTGCTGGAGGTAAATGATCTTAATGCAGCTTCACATCCTTGGCTTTCAGTTTTTGTGCTGTTCCTGAAGGCAGTGAGAATGACATGAGGTTCGTGTACTGTGCCTCCTGTATTTGCTATATGCTCAACAACTGGTCAGGCATGGATATGAAGAAAGCCATCAGCTACATCAGAAGAAGTATGGTGAGTTATGTTGATACAACTGGACCAGTTGGCAGCTGTAGTGTAGTGTAGTGTATGCCTCTTCTCTTCATCAAGATTTAAAAATAAGATTCTTAAGATAGTTGTTTTTTTTTTGTTTTGTTTTTTGTTTTTGTTTATTTTTGGCAGATTGTTTTTCAGAACATCATATGGAAATAATCTGAAAGAGCATGTTGACCATTAAAAGTTAGTCCTTCCATCTATTTTCTAATCTAAGTTTAGAAACATTTTTCTTTCACAGTACATTTTATTCTAGCAGTGGTAAGGGGAGCTTAGACACAGCCAGGATTGATCACTCGCCCTTTGTTCCTGCATCTTCTGGATAAACTTAAGCAGCAGAGTGCTCTCCAGGCTTATCACTTTCCAACCATGAGGGTTCACAGTTTACAGATGACAGTTTTGCAGCTTATAAAGGCTAATTAATCCAACCTCTAGCAGATCTGTTACCTTCTCACAGTGGAATGTCAGAGCTTGTAGAGGAGTGGAATTGAACTATGCATTGATGTTTTCTTCTGTTCTATTTTTGTTGTTGGTTTTGTTTGTTTGTTTTGAGATAGGGTCTCACTATGTAGCCCTGGCTGGCCTTCAGCTCACAGAAATACCCCTACCTCCTGAGTGCCTTATGCATAGATTTTATTGAATGTATGATACAGAGTTTAAAAGCTTGTGACTGCAAGAGGAAAAGACCTTGAAGAGTTTTAAGGGGAAAAGAGCCAAGAGCTGATCTCATTTCTATAATTGAGCTATCAGGAGGCTGAGACAAAAAGATGGCTGAGAATTCAAGGGAGAGGAGGAAAGAGTAAGAATGTGGAGTGTAAAAGGAAGGGAGAAGGAAAGTAACATGTTAGGGGTTGGGTGATAAACATTAATTTGTCCTGTTTCTGCTCTCATGGATAAGGTGGTGCGTGCTAGTTTTCCCTGTAAAACTATTGTTTTTTTTTTTGTCATTATTCAGTAGTTTATGGACAAATAAATATGTGAGGAGTAAGTAGCCTGTATATCATAACCTTTTATTCATTCATGTTGTAGTGTATATGGTTTTCCTACACTAGTACCTATCCTATAATAAGTGGAAATTCCATTATAAAAAAAGCCTTCATTTCTTTATTTACACTGCAAATAGATATTTATACTATAGGCTGTAGATTCTTATTTTATTCAGTGGAATGTAGTCTTTCAGTATCATATTGTCCTAGTTAGCTTTAAGTGTCAACTCGACACAGCCTAGAGTCATCTGACCAAAGAATCTCCATTGCGGGATTGCCTGTGGGTGTGTGTCTGTGAGAGATTGTCTTATTGTTAATTGATGTGCCAGGACCCAGGCCATTGTAGGCAGCCCCATACCCTGGGCATATGGGCCTGAGCTGCTACTAAAGCCAGAGCATGAACCTCTGAGCCAGCAAGCAGCGTTCCCCCAGAGTGTCTGCTTCAAGTCCATGCTTGAGTTCCTGCCCTGGCTTCCTCAGTGATGAATTATAATCTGAAACAGAACCCTAAATTGCTTTTAGTGAAAGGTTTTTTTTATCAAGGTTGGAACTAGAAACATTATGTTTTGATTTGATGCTTGGGTTGTTCCAGCTTCGGTCCGTGGCAACCTTTTCAGGCAGGGTTAGTTGGCATGCTCCCTTCATTCTTTAAAGGCTCCCTTCATTCTTTAAAGGCTTCCTTGCTTTCTGGTGTGCGGTATTTCTGTTTCAACTTTTACTTTTCTGTCCTGTAGTATTGTTTGATGAGAATATCCATATGCCTTTTATTTCTCTTTGTTAAAACAATAGCCCTCTTCTGGTACCGTAGTCTATATTATACGTATATGTATATCAAGTGGGAGTTTATTAGAGTGGCTTACATAGGCTGTGTTCTGGCTAGTCCAGCAATGGATGTCTCCTGATAGAAGGCCATGAGTCTGGTAATTGTTCAGTGCTTATGAAACTAGATGTCACAGGCAGTCATCAGTCTACTTTGGAATCCCAAAGAAGTAGATTTTAATACCAGTGAAGTATTGCCTTAGCAACAGGATACACTTACCAGTGAGGGTGAGGGCAAGCAGGCAAAAAGCGAAAGCTTCCTTCTTTCATGTCCCTTTTTGTGGGCTGCCACCAGGAGGTGTGACCCAGATTTAGGGTTGGCCTTCTGGTCTCAAGTGATCCAAATTTAGGGAGGATCTTCTTACTTCAAATAATCCAATTCAAATACACACACACACACACACACACACACACACACACACACACACACAACAAAAAAAACCTCATGTGTGCGCAGCTGTGTGGGTTTTAGTTAATTGGAGTTTAGTCAAGTTGACAACCAAGAATAGCCATCACAAGTCTACCTGTGCTCAATTTAACACACATCATATATCTTTATATAATACTCACTATCCAAATGAAAACCATAGCCAGATCATAATTATGTCTAACATGTTATAACTGTCTCACATAGACGCAAACACGTATTTGTTTAACCAAGATATAACATGCTGCAGTTACCTTTTCTGGTAATTTGCTTTTTTATTGTTGTAATATGAATGATATGCCTTGAAAAAAATCATGAGTTTTCCTCATTTTTTCTTACAGTTTTATGTTTCTTAAATGTGAGGATGTAACAGGTCTCTTCTAAAATTCTTTATTTACAACTGTTCTATATTAAGAGTGTCTTTTTTGTTTCAACTTACAAATAGAGCTGTTATTGATAACCTTCTGCATATTTTTGCATATTACTGCTATATCTTTAGGTAAATTACTTCGTCAAAAGCCAAGTGCATATGCAATTTTATTAGCTATATTTTGTTTTCTAACTCCCCAAAGTGCATATGTAATTTTATTAGTTATATTTTGTTTTCTAACACCCAAAAGTGCATATGTAATTTTATTAGCTATATTTTGTTTTCTAATCCCCAAAAGATGGACCACACGGACCAGGCTGTGAGTAGTACTCTTGTTACTGCCCAGCTCACTATCCTTACAGTGTATTCAGTAAGATGAGCCAATTTGTATTCCAACCCCCACAGGAGAGTTCCTTTTTCACATAGCCTTACCAATAGAATGTCATTCTTCTTTAAAATTCCTTTTTCTTTTCTTTGTCTTTATCCTATCATACTCATGTACCCACCTCCAGTGTTGGGACCTAGATCTTTTTTCATGGTAGGTAAGCACTTCTACCAATGACTGGGTCACCAGCCCTGCTTTGCTTATTGGCTTTCTGTATTTCAATTTTGTGTGTGTTACCTGCTGGTTTTTCATTTCAGCCACTTTCTCCCTGGCATTTTTACATCTTTTGAGGGTGACCAAAGTAGTGTTTAAGACCAAGCCCAGGGCCAGTGCATGCTAAGCAAGCACACTCTACCACTGAGCCCCTTGTCTGCTCCACTTTAACCTCACATATCACTTTTGTGTTCTTAATTGTGGTTTTCTGCCCTCATTTGGTTTCCCTTTTTTTTTTTTTCCTCAGAGAAAGATTTATTATTTTTAATTTTGTGTGTGTGTTGGGTGGGGAAGGGTTATGTGCACAGAAGTGCCAGGTGACTATAGAGATCTAAGGAGTTGGATCCTGGAGCTGGAGTTACAGATGGTTGGGAGCCTCCCGATATGGGTGCTGGGGACTCAACTTGGGTGTTGTCTCCAAGAGCAGTCTATGCTCTTAACCACTGAACCATCTCTCCAGCCTCTCTGTTTCCCTTTTTGTGTTTTTATTTTAAGTAATTGTTCTTTAGGAGGTAGTTCCTTCTGTTGTTGTTTTGTTTTGTTGGAGTTTTGTTTGTCTTTTTGAGACAGAGTTTCTCTGCAACCCTGACTGTCCTAGAACTGTCCTAGACCAGGCTACATAGTAGCTGACAAAGAGATTTGCCAGCCTCTGTCTCCTCAGTACTGGGAAAGGTGTGCATCACCACAACTGGCTAATCTCTATACAACTAGCTAATCTCTTACTTTTTTTCTTTAAACCATTTAACATGTTATTCCTTCCTATAGTTAGTCAATATTCTCTCTCTCTCTCTCTCTCTCTCTCTCTCTCTCTCTCTGTGTGTGTGTGTGTGTGATGTATGTACTTATTGGTTTTGGTGTGTGTACATGTGTGAGGGCGGAAGTAGATGTTGGACATTCTTCCTCAGTAGCTCTCTGCCTTTGTATGCTAATATTCTGTCACTGAACCTAAAGTTCATTGGTTAGGTTAGGTACCAGCCAGTTTAAGGATCCTGTCTTGGCATTACCTACTCCAGCATTGTGGTTACAGGCATCTGCCACTTAGCCTGGCTTTTATGTGGGTTCTGAGGTCCAAACTCAGGTTCTGGTACACAAGTACTTTACAGACTGAGCTATTTCCTCAGCTGTTTTTAGTACCTAATTTCCTTTTCATATTCTCGGTGTTGGAGGAAGTGCAGTTGTGTTTTGTTTGCTGGGTTAAAGTTCCTAATTTCCTTCTGTCTTTGTGGCTGTTTCTTGTTTATACACACTGGTTTTCATACACTGAAAAGTAGTATTTTCATTTCATTTACTGTGTTTTCATCTAACATATTTCACTTAGTAATTTTTTTCTTAAAAGTATTTATAGAGCTCAAGGTTGCCCATTTTTCTTTTTTAAAAAAATATTTGTGTGTCTGTCTGAATGTATGTGTGTATATTATGTGTGTGTGGGAGCCCACAGAGGTCAGAAGAACTAACAAATCCCCCAGAATTAGAGTTACAAATGGTTGTCAGCCACCATGTGGGTGGTAGGAACTGAACCCGGGTCCTCTCCAAGAGCAGTAAGTGCTCTTAAGCACAGAGCTATCTCTCTAGCCCGAGGTTATCTTTCTTCATTGGAACAAAGAATGATTTCTTTGAGTGATTTGGAGGTGGGGGAAATGTGTTATATTCAGTAGTTTTCCTAGCAGAAAGGAAGTCTTTTGTTTCTCAGGCCTCTAAATTCTTCTCTTGAATTATCTTTTATTACCTGATGCTTAAATGGCCCATCTCAGCCATTTTTACCTTTCTTGTCCAGAAGTCATACCCTTTGAGCACTGCCAACTTGACTTGCACATTCTTTCTGGCTGCTAGTATGGCCATCTTTATTAGAACAGCACTAACAGCCCACAGGGATAATAAATAACTTTGTTAATTGAAGGGAGGCAGTAAGTACTTATTACCAAAGTTTAGAGAAGAAGGTATGATTGGTCATGATCAGGTTGAACAGTTTCTTCTGTAAGATTTGTGGACTAAAGAGCTTGTGTATTACACAGTGGACTGTATTTATAATGATTTGAATCTTTTTATGATTATTTGAACTGTGGTAACTGGGACACGTATGCCTGGGGCTGAGCAAAGTCAATACTGCCTGTAATTTTACCCTTAGGATGATCTTCCTCTTAGACTGTGACTTTAGGTCAGTCTTACACCGAGCAGTAGCTCCCCTCCTCCTTCTCCCTCAGAATTCTTCACAAATTACCATTGGTCTTTGTAAGTGGTTATCAGAGCTAGTTGGCTGAGATTTGGTTCTGTTTCTGTAGGCAAGTAATCTGAAGCTCTGCAAAGTTTGAGTTGTAGAAATTTTATTGATCTTACTGTTTTGATTTTGGAGGATATATGAGGTTCTTGAAATGTAGGTGGCTGTCATCCTCAGTGAGCCGAAAGTGTCTCAGAATAGATTTATTTATGCCTGAAGTTGAGCAGGCATGAAGTCCTTGTGTCTTCATTCACGTCTGCTCACATGGAAGAGTGTGAGGCTTGGGATTGGAGACTGTCACTGACGGCAGCTGCGTGTGCAGCGGGGCCCTGTGTACGCCCAGGTGCGCCTCTGTAAGAAGAGCCCTTGATGGTTCAGCCTGCTAAACAAGAGACGAATGGAGACTGCAGAATGTCCACTTGTACTTTTCTGGAGAAAGCACCTTGTGTAGCAGATATAAAAGAGATCAAAACAGTTAGCTTTGTTTTGGCAACTTACTTATTATTATTATTATTTCTCCATTAAACTAAACTGTTTTTCTTTTTCAGTCCTATGACAATGGGCTGGCACAGGGAGCAGGACTTGAATCTCATGGTAAGATTTCTTAAATGATTGTGTAGTTTTAAAATAGCACGTGGTATCTTCTGCACAAAAAAGTCTCAGACTGAATCTTTGCTGTAGAATGACTGTCTTTGTCACTTTCCCACATCTATCTTTGACACTGCTGTGCTTACCTATTTGGGGCCTCTTAAATCACTAATCTTTAAGAGAGTTTTCAAATCTGAGAGATTTCTAGTAATCTGTTAAAATGTTAGCTGCATGAATAGATCTTGGTATTGTCTCTTAGGCTATTAGAAAACAGCAGGTTATTTTCTTTGGTTTAACAATTGAAAGCCTAAAGCAAAGAGAGATATTGAACATGAAATTTTTTATGTACCTTCCATAATATAATTATACTTAGTGATAATCACAAGACATTTTTCCGTTGAACCAGTCTCACATTTCCCCTCTCTTTGGGCAGCACTAGAATAGTGAGGTGGTAGCCAGTAAGTTTGTTAGCACATCAAAAATATGCACCCTCCAAATCAAAATCTCAGTTCAGAAGTAATCAAGCTTCCATTCTTCTTTTCGAAGTGAGCCCAGATGCTGGAGACTCCAGGTGAACTTGAGGTTTCTCATCACTGTGTATGCTATGCTGTGTTCACATGCTGCCTCCATCCATCTGCTAACGTGATTGGAGCAGGGCTTTGGCCCTAACACCACCATCTATGTGACCATGCCTCCTAGATCTCCTAAAGTGTTTCCCCGTCAACAAAAGAGAAGTTTTGTCCTCTGTATAGAATATTGTCTTGACTTTTTCTCTGAACCCCCTATTACAATATGACACCATGGTTCTGGTCTATGCCTGAGTTACACAGATAGTTATAGGGGTAGCTCGCGATAGAGATACCAAACAAGATTCACTTCCCATGATGCCTAAGAGCCAATTCTGTGACATGAGTGTGCAAAAAGAAAGCTCTATTTCAAGACTAGTCAGCAAAGAGGTCAGGAACTGTGAAATCAAGTCTGCTTTCCCAGTCAGGCAGTACTGGGAATTGTAGTCAGGGAGTGAGGGAGAGACTATTTATTGATTGGATGATGGGAAGGAAAGTTTCCCTAAACTCTTTTAGACATGCATGGTCAACTTTATAGGTCGAATGCTTCTTTGGAGTAGAGTGATTCTATGTTGAGGATTTTGTCTTTGTAACTTTACATGCATCACATACATGGCTACCATGATTTACCTGTTAGCACTGTGTGGGAATATGGAGTAACTTACTGTCATATTTACTGAGTTTCCAAAGTAGCCAGCAATCCTACATTTTGAATGTTTATTTTTAATTATCTTGTCAAACTCATGTCACCAATTTGTAATCTCAGATCTGCGCATTAAGGTTAAACTTATTAAAATAATTTAGCTACTGCTCTGTGGTAGCTATCATTTGATAATTTGCATATTATCTCATTTAATTGGGTTGCCAGGCCTCTGTTACCAGGCTTCTTTGTAAGGGATAGGTTCAGTGAGAAAGGCCAAACTGCTATGAAAATTACAAGAAGGACCTGTGACAGGAATATGCCTTTACCTACCTGTGCTAGTTGATTAATTCTAGGACAAAATGCCTGCCAAACAGCTGTGGAAGGAGGGGTTTGTTTTGATTCTCAGTAACGGGCATAGTCACATGGAGAAGTCATGGTGGGAGATGGAGACATCCAGTCACTCCTGCAGGTAGGAAGCAGGGAGATGAATGGTACTGTGGAATGGCGTTCTCACTAGAGTGGGTCTTCCCACCTCAGCTAACATAAGCAGAAACCTAAATCAAATCCTATCAGATTGACTATTAGAATTAGCCATTACACTGCTCACAAATGGAGGGGAGTCTCTATGGAGTAGAGTGACAGAATAGCACTGCCTGCCTGTTCTCAGGCCCCAGAGTCCTCACTCTAAGAGCCCTTACTGAGCTGTAGACAGACAGATCACTAGAACTCGCTTGCTCGCACCCACGGCCTCTTTGCTGATTCTCTTTTTTCTTTAGGGCCTGTGATCCACTGTGCCTGCTTCTGCTTGGATCCCTTTTGTTTGAGTCTTACCTCTCATTGTTCCAGTGTAACTTGTTAGGTGGAACTGTCATTTGTCCCCCACCCAGCCCTGAACAAGCTCTCTGTTCTGTAATGCTGGCTTTATTCTACTTTCTTTGTCACTGTGTATGTATTAGGCTGTGGATGAGTCTTTCCATCCCTCCTGAGCCCACTTCCATCATGCTTGTGCCACTGGTGTGTGTTGGATAAATTGTCCTCTGTGGCACTTTGCATCCCTGGCTTGGAAAGTTGAGTTTGAACTCTCTGTTTCCACTTAATGGTATTCTGGCTTTTGCATGTGTGTGTATTCCTTACTCCTCAGTTTGAATATGTAATATTGGGTTGGGTTTGGGGGATTTTCTTTTTTCTAAGTCTATTGTCTCATTTCTGTCCTTGGCTTGGTCTGTGTATGTAAGCAGAGAGACTGACCAGGCAAATGGTGACCTTGATTATCAAGTATACTGCTCACATCATCTCACTAACTTACCAGGAGCAGACCACTTTGAGGTATAGTTTTAATATGTTCTGCAAGAATTGAGCTGTCTGAGTTTGCTATAGCTGAAATTATTTTTGTCTCTCAAGAGTCCTAATAGGAAGCTCAGATAAATTAATTTGATTCTGTGATTCTTTTTAATTATGTCTACTTTTTAATCCAGAACAGAAATGTTAAATCTTTGGCTTTAATTTCCTTTGAACACCGAACTCTTGTGAACTTATTTCTCCTTATCTTTTGTTCTTTTTTTCCCTTGGTATGATGCTTAAGTATAAAGTGTGCCTATTTATATGTCTGTGTATTTGTTTCCATGTTTACCTCTGGCTACATGCTTGTTATCTACCTTAAGTTCCATGTTTGAGAGGACAGATTCTTCCCAATCACTGCCAAACATGAATGCTTGTAGAATTCATAAAACTAACAAAGCCATTCTGGAACAGTGAGTTTAATCTGTGTAGAACGTATGTTACTACTCCTGCCAAGATAATTAAATATCTTGGATTTAATTATGAGTATTCAGGCATCTGTACTGGTCTGCCCTTGGAGTTCTGACAGGGTACGCCCTCTGCTGCAGCCCTGAGAGCACCACCTGTACACATTCACTACGTTCCCTTTTAACAGGGCCCTGCCCACCTCCCTCCTCTCCTTCCCTCTCCCTTTCCCCTTCTCTTTCTCCTTCTTTGTCTCTCCTCTCCTTCTCTCCTTCCTCTTCTCTGCCTCTCTTTACCCTTCTGCTGCCCTGTCTCCAGAGGCTGGTCTTCCCCCTTCCTCTCCCCTCTTTTTTCATTCCCTTTCCCCTAATTAAAAAAAAACCCTACACGTGAACTCTGTTGAATGGCATCTTTCTCTCAAGTGCTGCTTTTGAAAAATTACATCAATAATGCCTAGCCCCATGTAAACACTGTTTTTCTGTATTGGGCAGGGAGTGACAAGAAGAAAGTCTGTATAGAAGCCATTTGCTTTTCAAATGGTTTAAATTCTCAGTCTCCCCCCCCCCCCCGCCCCCTTGAATGCAGAACCTGTGGACATAAAGGAACTTAAAAGCAAGACTTGGGGTTTTGTTCTGGTGTCATTTGTATAATTTGGAACAGTGTCCTTGCTCTTGGTCCTAGCCCAAAAATATAACGTCCTTTACAACTTTAAATATTATTCTGTTTTGTCAGTTGACATGGGAGACTGTGCTGTTTAGTGTTTTGAGTTTTTTCTTAAAGTTTATTTTCACTGTCTTATAGGCTAACAGAACCATTCCTATTCTCCCAATATTTTATACTACTCTCTTGGGCCCATAGACCCCTGAGCAGAGGTTTACAGTTTGTGTTTTAATCATCAGGAGGATCCACCTTTTGTGGCATTGCATCACTGTGCCTGATGGGTAAACTGGAAGAAGTATTTTCAGAAAAAGAGCTCAACAGGATAAAGAGGTGGTGTATAATGAGGCAGCAGAATGGATACCATGGAAGGCCTAATAAGCCTGTGGACACCTGTTACTCATTCTGGGTGGGAGCAACTCTAAAGGTAAGAGAAGCCATGGAAATGAGGCACTTAAGCCCTTGATAGTTAAACTCGCTTAAAATTTGTGTAGGACTTGTTACATATGCATAAGGCCAGACATCTTGTTTAAAAAAAAAAAAAAAAAAAAAAAAAAAACTGACTAGAGTCTGTAGAACAGGGATTATTCTGGAATTCATACCCAGAAACAGGGAGTTAATTTAAAAAGATAATTGAGGGATATTTGCTAGAAATCCATTTAAACTTTTTCTTTCTTTTCTATTGTTTGTTTTGCCTAAAACTTCTGTATTTCATTGATTGGACTTGCTACATAAAGTCACTAAGCTGTTATCTCCATTGTTTGCATCTTGAAATGCCTTCTTCCTGAAAAACCACCCTGTGAGATGTTCTGACTATAACAAGAATTTGTGTTCATCATGTGTGTAATGTCCTGTTTTCTCCCTCGTGTGTGGTTGAAAGGAATCTGAAAAGAGACTGGTTTAAGATGAAGGCAATAGCCTATCTGTTTACTTCTAACACAGTTTTAAAAATGTATTTTTTTTTAGTCATGAAAATTCCAGACATACTAAAAGTAGAGTGTATAGTGTAATGAACTCGCATGCATCATCATGCTTCAGTAGTGGTCATCTCAAAGCAGCTCTCCTTCACCCATTTCAGATATACTCCTCCCAGTCACTGTGTTGTCTTCAAGATAGTATTTTGTTTTATTTTGTTTTCTGCAAATTCTTAAATATGTTTTCTAAATGAAAATAACTTAAGAAAACAGCACCCCAGTATCAATACCATATCTTAAAAAATGAGTCAAAATTGCTTTCCATACTAAGTCACACTAAGTGATGTTGGTTTTTCCTGTTGCATCACACCAATACCAAGCTCTCTCTCCTTTTGGTCAGAGGGCTCTGAGTTGTCAAGCTGGTTGTTCTGTTACAAAATTCTGTGGAATTTTCTTTCATTGTGTGAGCTATACTAGCTTAGTATGTCTAGCACTTTAACCATTTGTATATAATCTACTAGTAATAATAGTATCCAAAATAATATGTAACCACCACTGCTATTGTATACATGGCCTCTGGTCCTGTCAGGAGTCTCTCACTGTCCTCTCCCCCTAGCCTCCTGTAGTCACCGTTCTATGAGCTGTCTTCATGTGTCATTTCTGAGTATCTCATTGTATTGTTATAGTAACTGACCAAAGCAACTTCATAAGGAAAGATTGGATTAGGCTTAAAGTTCTGGGCATAAGGGAGGGCCTGGCCACAGGATCAGGGAGTGGCTGGTCACAGTTGTCCTCGGTCAGGAAATAGCAGTGAGGGCTGATGCTCATTTGGCTGTCCTGTTTATGCAGTCCAAGATCTTAGCCTGGGGAGATATGTGCCCAGAATTTTGGGGGGGAATTCTATCTTAGTTAACCTAATCTTGATAGTTCCTCACAGACACAGACAGGCCCAGAGATTTGCCACCAGTTGACTCTAGATTCTGTTGTTGTAAGTCATCACACTCATGTAAATGCAATCATGCAACATGTGTTCTTCTGTTTCTTCCTTATTTTCCATAGCATGTTAGGAGCCATCCATTTCCTTTTTATGACTGAATTATGTTCCTCTCTCTCTCTCTCTCTCTCTCTCTCTCTCAGTCTCTCAGTGTGTGTGTGTGTATAATTTTAGTATGTATCTACTGAATCTGTAGGTATGCCTGGGTAGAAATCATATTTTGACAGTATTACACCTTCTTGCTAATGAGCTTGGTAAGAAAGTAAAAGATAACCATAGTTGGCTAATATAAGTGCTCAAGTCACCAGAGATTTGCTCTGAGAGTCTAAGCTAAAGAAAAGTCTATCCGAATGATCAGTAACAAGCCAATAAGAAGTTTTGTACCTGTTAATTTTTGTCATTTTGTTTTTAGCTTCTGAAAATTTTCCAGTACACTAACTTTGAGAAGAACAGGAATTACATCTTATCAACTCAGGATCGCCTTGTGGGGGGATTTGCCAAATGGCCAGACAGTCATCCAGGTAATTACATTTGGCTTAAACCTAAAGCAGCATAGGTTTTACTTGTTGAGTAGACTTGGTAAGTGTATGTCTTCTTCAGAAATTGTAATTGATAGAAAAATGTTACAGTAAATAATACATTTTGTAAAAGCTTATGTCTGAAGGTAGGTGAAATGGCTCAGTTGGTAAATAGGCCAGCTGCCAGACTTGGTGATCTAGGTTCGTTACCCAGAACCAACATGATAGGAAGGGAGAACCAACCCCATATGTCGTCTTTTGACCTCTACATGTACACTCATAAACCTATCATACCCACACACAAAATAAAAATCATGAAGATATTTGAGACATGTTTAAGGTATGGGTATTATAAAGGAAGGGCAAATTGTCGAGATATTAGTATAGTTTGCATTCCCTATACCCCCAATCCTTACAAATGTTTTATTTCATGTGTAAAAGTAAGGCAGATGTTCTGAATGGGTCCTGTTCAAAACTATGAGTTATTTGACTCATGTAAAACATCAGGATTATTAGCTGTGACTTCAGGGTCATTAGCTGTGACTTGAGCTAATGGCATTCTAAATTGCTTTTTTGTTGCTGTATTAAAACTTTGACCAAAAGCAACTAGGTTACAATCCATCATTGAGAGAAGTCAGTTAAGGGACACTTGCTTACTGGCTCACTCTCTGCCTGGTACTTTCTTCCATTCAGGCTAGCTAGTTAGCTTGCTAGCTTTGTTTTTTGACATAGGGTTTCACTGTGCAGCCTTGGCAGTTCTGGAACACATTCTGTAGATCAGGCTGGCCTCGAACCCAATGCCTGCCTCTGTTTCCCAAGTGCTAGGATTAAAGGCATGCACCACCACCTCTGGCCAAGCTAACTTTCTTATACAGCCCAGGATTGCCTGCCAGTGGGTGGGGCCCTTCTACATCTGTCAGCACTCAAGACAATTACCCATAAACATGGCAACAGGACAGCTTGAACAAGATGATTTTTCAGTTGAGGTTCCTTGTTCACAAGTGATTCTAGATTATTTAAAGTTGATAAAGCTAACCAGGACATTTGAGTCCTGAGGGAAACAAGAATGACTTCTAAGCTTAAAAAAAAAAAAAAATTCAACAAAACCAAATTCAACAACACATTTAAAAATACTGCTCAAGGGTCTGGGTATAGCTAGTTACTAGAATGCTTAGCGTGTATGCAGCCCTGGATTTGATCTCTAGCACTATATCAACCATATGTGATGATGTATGCATATAATTGCATCTCATAAAAAGTGAACACAGGAGAATCAGAAGTTCAAGGTCATCTTTGGATATACATTGAGTTTGAGGCCGGCCTGTCATACATGAAACCCTGCTTTCCACAGCATTTGTTTACCTTGAGCAAATAGACTTCATTCTAGGAATGCAAGGACAGTTCAACACACATCTATAAATATATTACATCCCATAATTAAGACTCAAAGATAGATGTCACATGATCATCTCAGTACATGCAGCAAAGATTTTGGCACAGTATAACGTTGCTTTGTGATAAAAGCCCTGAAGAAATAAGGAATAAAAGAGATATAACCCCACATGATAAAGGCTGTGCATTTTTGCTAAAACCAGGGACTTTCTCCAATGTTAGTAGAGTTTTAAATTCTTACCTACAACAAGGAAATAATGCCAACAATTGACAAGATTTCATGAATTTAAAATCTTTCTGTACAACAGAGGAAACAGAATATCAAAGAGAGCCTACAGAATGGGAAAATATCTTCACTAGCTATACTTCTGAAAGAGAATTAATATCTGGCATACATAAAGAACTTAGAAATCTAAATACCAAAATCCCAAACAACTCAGCTCATGAATAAAAAAGATGAATGAACAGACAGTTTTCAAAAAATGAAAGTTCAAACGGCCAATGAAAATATGAGGAAATAAAAGGTTCAGCATCGTTAGTCATTGGGGAAATGTAAAACTACATTCAGATTCCCTCTCGCCTTAGTCAGAATGGCTGTTATTATAACAGATAACAAGAGTCCTTAAATACTGCCGGTGAGAACATAAATTATTCCAGCCACTATGGAGATGAGACTAAAAATCAATCTATCATATGACCCAGCTGTACTAATGCTGGATGTATACCCAAAGAACTGTAAGGTAACATACTACAGAGAGCCTTCAGTAGCCATGTGTCCTCAATAGCTAAGTTATTGACCCAGCTTAGGTTTCAATCAGCAGATGAATGGGTAAAGAATGTGGTATATGTACCCAATGGAGTTTATTCAGAATGAGATTACGTTGTTTGTAGAAAATGGATGTAACTGGAGATTCTTGCAGTAATCAGAATGCAGCAGACTCAGACTTACCTGTCCCTGTTTTCCCTCATTTGGGATCCATGACTTTATGTAGACATAGAAGGTCATTCATATGCATATGACATAAAGCAGAATAGACTGTCAGGTTGGGGAGAAAGGAGGGTACATGGTGATATGTGTCAATGAACATGCCTTATATTATCTTCCGTATTATGGCAAGTTTTTTTTGTTTGTTTGTTTGTTTTTTTTTTTTTTTTTTTAAGATAGGGTCTTACTGTGTAGCCCCACATGGCCTGAAATTCACTGATCAAGATATTTTCAAATATACAGAGATCCCTGCCTCTGATTCCCAAGTGTTGGGATGAAAGGCCACTATTGTGGGTTTGGTTAATTTCTTTAGACAAGTACCTAAATTTCTGACTTCTCATGTTTTTAGCTAAAATGCAGTAACTAAATAGCCACAGACCATATAACTGGCACTGAAAAATTAGCACCCCTCCTTAGCATCCTTCCCAGTTTTTACTCACCCCACTTATGTTTTACTCTAGCAAAATGAGCCTGCTGCAGCTTGTCTATAAAAATTGTTGCTAAAGTAATTGAGAGCACTGGCATGGTTGAGTAGCATATTATTGGAGGATTAGCTATAGACATGCACCTAGCTGCAAGGCATGGCCATTGCAGCAGTCATAGAATCGTGGCCTTGCTTATCGTAGCATTGGGAAGTGCTCTTCTGCTTATCTCTATGGAGCTTCTGTGCATGCAATGTGTGCTTGAGGCAAAATGTACAGAAGAGGCTCAGGAAGTCATATTTTTGTGCTTAAAATAAAAGGAGCAATTACCCCTGTCCCCTCCCCTTTTAACGTAAAACATGCTTTCTTAGAGAAAAATGTGGGCTGCTTCAAAGGCATGCACAACATATGTTTACACAGATCGATTTCCAAAGCAAAATACTAGTTTTGGGAATTGTGTGTTAATACATAGCTGGAAATATGTTTAATGTCTTAAGAAATCTGGCGATTGTTTTGGTCCTAGTTCCACTTTTTTTTTTTTTTTTTTTTTATCAGCCTCAAAACGTTTTAACAGATAATGAAAATAAGAAACGCAATCTTTTGGAAAGCATCTCATTTATTTGAAATACCAATTACTTCTGGTATCATGGAGTTTTATTTTATGGGCTTTTTGTTCAGTTGGCTTTAGGTTTTTGAGACAAGATCTCAAAAACCTGCAGCCCAGGTTACTCTTGAGCCTCCTGCCTTTGCCTTCCAAATGCTGGCTTCAAGGTGTGGACCTAGCTTCCCAGTTCTATGTTCCATGAAGCTTTCTTCTAGAGAGATCAGTTGCTAAGTTTAGTGTTTGTATCCACACGTGGGTGTGTTGATGACTTAGAGACTTGCCTCCCTGGAACCTTCACACTGTCACACAGATGGTTTGAGGGCAGGGCCTGCTTAGCAAGCCTTTAGGAGAACCATCAGATGAATGCCTTAACTTGCTTTTAGTAAAATTGGTAGCAGATTTGGCATCAGGACCTTTATTGTTTTTTTGGAGAATACTTTTGCCTTATTAAAGGAAGTGTATCACTGTCTACAGATGAGGGCTTTGGGTTTTGGATTGTTTGGGTAGTTTTGTTTTAATGACTTGAAGTTTGAAATTAAGTACTAATTTCTGACTTTCACAAAAACTTCTTTTGAGGAAAAAAATCTTAATATGGAGAGATTAAGATTTTACACAAGATCAAATTTATATTATTCTCAATTTGTGTTAATTTTCCTTGCTGTCTACCTTTATGTGTGTGGAATATTTTGCCTGTATTTTTGTCTGTGCACCATGTGCTTGCAGCACCTGCAGATGCCAGAAAAGGGTGTCAGAGCCCCTGGAATTGGAGGCACAGATGGCTGTGGTCTGTGGGTGTTGCAACTCTTGAATTGCTGAGCTGTCTTTCCAGCCCCTTCCTCTACCTTTTCTTTCCCCTTGAAAGTTTTCTGATTTCTAAACAAGGTTAATGCTATTTTGTTCACCTTGTAATATTAGAGTAACTGTAAAAAAAAAAAAAAACAAAAAAGGGAAATTTTAATTTTTTTACTCTGAAAATTAGAGGAACATGAGCCATTTAGCTTGTGGCAGAGTTAGACCTGGTAAGGTATTCTGAACTTTAATAGCTCTTCGGATCTTAAATACTGGCCATTTCAAAAATAGAAAAGTGTTCTTGGTTGCTATGAAACTTTTTTGTAGTGTTCCTGTAACTGCAGAGTTCTGAGCACTTCGAGGTCTGTATAAGGTTCTCAGGCAGGCAGAAGTCATGTGTTTTCATGAAGCAGAGGGTGTGGCTCCATGGAAATGGGGGCTAGTGAGGTTAGGTAGGGCATAAGGGTCGTTACTATAGCATGTAGAAAGTGAGTCTGTGAGGACTGTCAGGGCAGAAATGGCACAGCTCTCCAGGTGGACTCTCCACTCTGTTTACCCCACACAGCGATAGTGTATACTTAGGAGCTGTAGGGACAAAGCTCAGGTGAGAGAGCAGGTGTTGCTGCTGTTTATGTTTTCATTTTCAGGAAACTTTCTAGGACTCTGGTTATAGCTTGGTGATAAAGTGTATACTGACCATTTGGTAGGCCCTGGGTGTACTTAACACCATAAAAACAAAATTGAAAATGAAAGAAAATTTTTCATTTAAAATATAAATTATTTTTTTCTATTCTGTAGTCAGCAGAAGGCATTCAGGGCCTTAGAGATCATAGGCAAGAAAGTCATGTGATACATTCCTCTTGTTGTAATTTAAAAAGTGGCAGAGAGAAAGACACCATGCAACAGAGCTCACGTGGAGGGGCATTTTATTAGGGGAAAGGGAATGGGAAAAGGAGGGGGAGGAGAGTGGGGACCAGTCTCTGGACACAGGAAAAGCAGAAGAGTAAAGAGGGGGATGGTGGAGACAGAGACAAGCAGGGAAGCTGAGAGAGAAAGTTGGGAGATGGGCAGAGCCCCTTTAAAAGGAAATATAGTGCTCTTAGTGGCTGCAGCTGAGGGAGTATCCTGTCAGAACCCTGAGGGCAGGCCAATAAAGATGCCTGAATACTAACACCTCTATAGTAATTTCAGTAATACAGTACGTGATTTTGATTGACTTTTTAAAGTAATGCTTGAAATTGAGACTAGTTCTTTCAAAAAGTAGTATTTTCTAATTTTTTAAATGTAGTGATTAGTTGTATGGACACTTTGCAGTGTATGCAAGTGAGAATGCTGATAATGGATCTAAATGTCTTTTCAGATGCTTTGCACGCATACTTCGGGATCTGCGGCCTGTCTCTAATGGAGGAGAGTGGGATCTGTAAGGTTCATCCTGCTCTGAATGTAAGCACACGGACTTCTGAGCGCCTCCGAGATCTTCATCAAAGCTGGAAGACCAAGGACTCTGAAGAGTGCCCGGAGAGTGTCCACATTTCCACTTGAGTGACCCTGGGGATGAATGGGCTTGTAGCATAACTGTAGCTCAAGGTTAAAAGCCATGTGTAACCAAGTGTGCTCTTTTCTAAGGAGTAGTCTTAAGTCAAAGCTTGTACTGCTAACACTGCAGGATGTGGTCTTGAGCCTTGACCACTGTACTGGATTTCACGAAAATTCTTGTTGAAGTTTGGACCTCAGCAGGACTCTGTTGTGGTTCTTAAATGTTTATACTATGTTTTTGAGAAGTTTCTTGGGGCAGATTTACTATATATATGTAGGTCATATTCTTAAAACTCTTCAGTACAAGTTCTGGCTTACAAAATGGACATAAATATTCAAGTTTACACTTCATGTGGCATTGATAATCTTCAGGTGAGCATTTAGTGATCACTTAAAAATCTCTACTGCTGATGGTAAGATTTGCTTTATTGAATTAAGTATCTGGGATTATTCTTTAAAAATAGATGGTCTCAATTTTCTTCAAGAATAACATTTTGTGTTATTCTTAAGATGTGCCAACATAGACTTGTGTAACCTATACAGATGAAATTAAAAGTTCATAGTAAGAAAAAAATAGGCTTAACTAATTCTATATTTTTCTAAAGAGAGAGTACTACATAATTGAGGGAGAAGACATTGAACTGTGTAAATTATGAATGAGAAGGTTCTATGTTGTGTGTCTTTATAAGAGGTCCCTTGGGTGAGCACCTGTTGTGTTTCATTTTAATCCAAAATCATTTGGATGCCTTTTGTCAGGGGCAAGGGAGGAAATAATCTTTGCTATCTAGTAAAAAGATACTTGGTGTTCTATTCTTTTGAGGTTCATGACACTGTAAATTATACAGTTATAACTGAGTTCTTTTTAGTTGATTGGATGCTTCTTTTTTCTTTTCTTTTCTTTTTTTTTTTTTTTTTTTTTTTTTCCTCAATATTTTGTAGCTACTATAGTTAGCAGCTTTATCTCCCATCTACCAGGTTGAGCATCCTTAATCCAAAGTTCAATATCTGGACCAGGCACAGTGAGTGGCACACACCTTTAAGGTCAGAACTCAGGAGGCAGAGGGAGGTAGATCTCTGTGAGTTCAAGGCCAGCCTGGTCTACATAGTAAGTTTCAGGCTAGCCAGCACTACATAGTGAGACCCTGTCCTGAAAAAACAAAACGAAAACAGCAGCAACAAAAATAATAAAATCCATTATTCAAAATGCTCCAGAATCTAAATTTTTTGACTGACAGTAAGACACAATTGGAAAATTCTATCATTTCGTGCAACATGAATTTCAGGGACAATGTAAATAGCGTATAAAACTACTTGAAACTACTGAATAATGTGTATCAAGTAAGTGCACTCTGTGGTTAGTCTTGGGTCCCATCCACAAGGTGTGTATGTATTCCAAAATCTGAAAGCAGAATCTAAAATCTGAAACATTACTTTTGGTTCCAAGCAATTTGGATAGTGATACTCAACCTGTAAATAATTTTCTAATGTTTTCAAGTTTGATAAATCTTTAAATACAAACAGAACTACTGAAGTATACATAGTCATTTATATTTTTATATTTTTGGCTAAGTGGGAGGGAAATATATCCATCTAGAGGGGATAAACTGGTTTCACTTATTCATTGTCTTGTTTTACTGCCTCAGTTCTGTAAACTGACAACCAAAAGAAGCTGGTGTAAAAATCCTTTGTTAGCAATCACTTGTCAATAAATCACATCCATGACTTATTGACAAGAAGAAATGCCTTCAGTAGAAGAAATAGGTGTGTTAGCCTCACTAATAATAAAAGTTGTATTATTAATTACAGACATCATGGTAAAATCTAAATTATTAGTGTCACTAGGTAGATAATAGCATTTTCATTATTTCCTAAACTAAAGAGACATTTCTTAAATAAAAATACTTGTAAAGGAAAACCCGGCATATGATTAAAAATAATACATCACTTATGGACATCCTTAGTTTTAGAATTGAGTTTGCAAAGTCAAATAAAACAATGCTGGGAGTCCAGCTCACTGCCTGATGTGCACAAGGCCCTGGGCTCTCTGGCTTCGATCCTTGGCCCCAAAATTAATAAACCAACTAAATCCTTATTAGAAATAAATCTTCCAGTGGTGGAGTGAAAAGCTTTCCAACAATTGTTATCCTTCCACAAGTTATTCCAGTTGCTTCTGTTTAAATCTAAGCAAAGGAAAACAAACCTGTCTCAAACTGAGTTATCTCTTGAACATTAAGACCTGAAACAGCATGTATGAAAATGTTCTAGGTGTATCTTGGGAGCCAGTGTTTTTCCTGAGTTGCTGTCAATTGTTAGGAGGTAAGAAAATTGATTATTAATAAATAGAAGATTTATAACATAAAAGTAATTTATATTTTCAAACTCCTTGTGTAATTTACTGGTAAAGAAATACTAATGGCAGAATAACTGTAATATACTCTTAAGAGGCAAGGTTCCATATGACACTTTATGGACCAGTGAATGTTTGTGTTTTATAGAAACATATCAACCAAAAAAGATTGAGTTGTTTTGAAGTATGGAAAACTCTTTCTAGCTTTTCCTAAATAGTTGCGTCTAAGAAGATATTTATTACTAAAATAAATTACAAGCAGCGTTTCACATGTAATCTGTTCTCTAGCAGTAGTGACACAGTAAGAGGAGAAACACAAAGTTCAGAAATGCATCACCATCCCTCTTAGCCAGCCTCTCCCATCTCCTCGTGTTGTACTTTTGAAGAGTAATAGAAGGAAAATTTATCACCTCCAGTTTTAGGTTTGACCTGTAATACTTGTTTTTATTAGATTTTTGAATAGGTATTTATAAGTAGTAAAGTCCAAATATAAGTTTTGCTGACGATGTTGATAATTTGAAGTGTTTGATAAACTGATGAGGAGGTACTCAAAAGCAAGATGACTTGAGGTTTGAACCACTTATCTGCCCGTTGTGTGCCATGAGCTTGGACCCTATTTGTAAAAGGATGTAAACAATAGAATTTCATTCACTAGGCCGATTCAGGATTAAATGAGATAGTATATAAAAAGCACTTTTATACAGCAGGTTTCTAATTATAGTTTCATATGATGATAAAAGTGTTTTGAAAATCTCTTGTACAATAGAAATCTTAACAGTTTAAACTGAAGGAAAATGCTACCAACAGAATAGTTTTAAAATTTCCCCATAAGTAACAGAAGGAATATCAAGTATAACCAAAGTCATTGCAAAACTAGGTGACAGGTGGTACCCCAGTGAGCCTCAGAATACAAGTGAAAGAAAAAATGAGAACTAATGGTTTTGGCCCACAGTGTTCCCCTTCTGTGCAGAGGATATGGGAGGAAAGCAGCTGGGTTCTGAAGCCCTACAGATTGGGAAACTGGTATCGCCTTGCTCTCACTACAGAGGGCAGTGGGTGATTGTGAATAAAAGCTGAATCTTGGAAGAGCTCTGCAGCATTCTGTCAGCTGTCAGTGAGTGTTGGACAGTGGAAGGTGTGTTGGAATAGTAGATAGAACAGCCTGACCTAATATTATGTACCTTTTGAAATTAATTAGATAAAGCACAGCACTGGTTAGAAATTACTAGAATTAGAATCCAAACTGGACAGGATAGGCATGATCATAAAGGAGAGATGGCTAAAATAAATGTTGGAACTGGGATCGAAATGTAAAATAATAAATTTAAAAAAAATGTTGGGAGGAAACGTCTGTAGACACAGATGGGTAAGTACAGGCATACACAAGCATTTCAATCACAGAAAGGAAGGTTTCTGGGAAGGTGGAGCCATTTTCTGGAGCAGCCCTTTCTTCTAAACAGTGACTTAAAGAAAAGAGCAGGTGAGCAGTTCCATTCCCAGAGTTAGAGCAGCGTCCTCACAGACAAGAACAAACCCAACCATGGCCCCTGAAACCTAAAACGTCAGTGACAGCAGCATAGAGTGTTTTATAGTGATACATATGGTCTCAGAATTGGGGCAGGGAGCAAAATCAAGCAGGGGAAGGAGGCAGAAAGATAAAAGCAAAAGGCAATCAGCGAGCCTCTGAAGACACAGGAGGAGCATGTAGGGAAACTTAAATGACAAGGGCAGTGAACACACTGCCCTTGTCTTAAAGATGTAGTTTTTAGAACAAAATGCAAGTTGATAAAATTGAATGTAGAGAATACAGCTACCATGGGGAAATGCAAATAAAAGAAGACCGTTGTACAATCCTGTAAGATTGAAGAGTCTCAACGTTGCTTTAATAATTCCAGAGACTAACAAGGGGATCTTGAATCTTAAATTACTACATAAAAGAAAATTTTCACATGTTTACTTTGTAGAGGTGGTATAAATGACATTAATTTTAAAAACACAACAAAGATTGTACAAAAAGGGCAAGTTCCAGGCCATTCAGACTTGCTATTATCTCCAGAGTCTGTGGTGATAGCTCTTTTAGTAGTTTTTGCCACTTACTCATGAAGATCTGGATTTGATCGCCATTACCCAAGGGAAAAATGGGGCTTGATGACGAGTGCTTGTTCCTAGAGCTGAGAAACAGGCAGATGGCTGGAGCTTGTTGGCCAGCCACCCCAGCCTAGTGGATGAGCCCCAAATCCCCCTAATGGCCCCTGCCTAGAGAGTAAGGTGAGCTGTTTCAGTGGGTAGAGGCTCTTGCTACACAAGCCTGGAGACCTGAATTAGATTCCCTAGCATCCATGTCAAAGTGGAGAGAGAAAGCCGACTCCACAGAGTTGTCCTGTGACCTCATGTGTGCATAACACATGTGCTCCCATACACACAAATAGTAATGATTTTAAAACTTAACATGAAAAGCTGAAGAACAGCTAAGGTTGACCTCAAGCCTCCATACACCTGCAAACACAACCATGGATATCAATATAAATACAAGTTAGTGATTTGTGAGGCTTACAACCCAGTAGCACTTGAAGAGGAAATAAAATCACGACTTAGTTGAGTTTGTATTAGGAATGCAAGGATAAGTCAGTTCTAAACAATCTTAACATAGTGTTAAAAGACATTTGATTGGATAGAATTAAGCACTTATATCAGAAAGTGATAGAGGATTTCTTAACATTGTGTCTCTACCGTAAAGGCTGGCATCCTACCATTGAATCCAAAAGCCTTGCTTACAAAGCCAAAACAAGACTCTGCCTACTGTCTCCCTTACTACTTAACACCTCAAGAGAACTTTTAGCCAAGGAACTTAGAGCAAAGACATGAATCATAAAAAGTTCAAGCTTGGCAAATAGGATCATCTGCTTGAAAAACCCAAAGGAATTTGTCAAGACACCAAACCATAAAAGCACTTAATTAGTAGCAGTAGTTAAGGTGTGGGCAGCATAAGGACTGCATTTCCACAGTTCCACAAGACAGAACCAAATCACCTCTTTCAGCCACCTCCTCCCTCTCCAAAAGTTAAGTGCTATAAGAACTGGCTTGGTTACCATCTAAGTCCGCTTTATGTGAGCTTTCTATATAAGTGCAACCGTGTGATTTACACTGTGTCTTACTTGGCTTCTTTGCCCTAGAAGAGAATACAAGGGCTCTCTGGTGCTGGTTACATAGGTGCATTCATTTTATGAGTGTTTACCAAGCTGTACCATCAGCCGTGCTTTGTGTACTGTTGTGTGTGTAAACACAATTCAATAAAAATGTTTAGTAAAAAAAAAAGACTTCATAAATATATTCATATAAACCTAAACCATTTAGAAGACTTACCTCAAGATCTCTGTGATTGCTGGAATAGAAAAGACTCGTGTATGAACTCAATCAGACATGTTTAAATACCTACATAAGAAAATCCTGTTTTGGAAGACAATAGACCCGAATAAAGGTGTGCCTTATTGTTTACAGTAAGACAGCATCAAAACAGTTTTCTTGGGTTAGTCTGTAAATTTAATGCCATTGCAGTAAATGCTATGCTTGTTTTCACTTGAGAGAATGTATTAGACCAGTAATTAAAACTGAGAAAGTGAGAAGAAACCAGACCTGCCAGACACAGTGTGTGTTGGCAAAAGTTATCAATTAAGTATGTACATGCTTTGTTCAAGCAATTTCATAACTACAAATCTAGATTAAGCACACAAATGGATTATGTGCTTCAAGGATCTTCCAGTGTATAAGACATAGGAGAAAAGACATTTGTTTATGATAACATTCATACAGTGCAATACTATACAAGTGTTAAGAAAAACACAACGGTGTTTGTAATATATTGCTAAATGAACCAAAAATTTGGTGTTAAATAATAGTCTGATAAACAAGGGGAATGAAATGTTAGAATTGTCTCAGCAGCACATTAGAGTAAAGGTAACATCCAAAATCAGTGAGAAAGGGAACTTAACTAAGTATGTAGTTACCTAAGTAACTGTGGAATTGTTCACATATTTATAAATTCTTGAAGAATGTATAGTTTCATCTATCTCAAAGCTTTGCATGTTGCACTATGAACCAAGTACTGTACATTCTGTATTTTAAGTTTTAGTCATTCAGTAATACAGATGTCTTTTAATATGTAGATTTTAACAGGTGTTGAGTATTGCCTAAGTTGTCATTATTGGTGACTTGTTTTTCACAGTTACAAATATGTTTCTGTGAGATGCTTGAGAATGTATTTTCTCCCTATTAGGTAAGTTTATGGATATGGAACTGTTGGGACAAACTTTTGCATATTTTAAATTCTGGTAGCTCTTGGCAAATGGCTACCTAAGAAAGTCATGCTTCCAAGGCTTCTGCAAAAATATTCTGCTAGTTAGTTTCTCTGGGACAGTAGGAAAGACAGATGGCTTAGTTCCTTGTCCTCTTCTTGCAGCTTAATGTAAGGTCCAGATTCTGAGTGACTGACATTAGGTCTGTATTTCCAATAATGGTGCCAGCACTAGGGCACCACTTTCCATGTTTATTCTTTCAGTCTGCAATGTTTCTTTAACTGGGGTATTTATCTTCCACCCTCTGGCCTCTTTCCACATTTACCCTAGTGTTCTGCTAACTTTTCATTAAAGCTTGACTTTTGAAAGTGTATGTGGCATTTTCTAATGTAATTGAAGGTAATAGTGTGTGCATACATGGTGTCTTTATTTTGGAAGGCGGTATATGGTTCTACAGGACAATATAATACAAAATATATTTGTTGTTGTTAAGTGTGTGTAAAGGCTAGTGATGTAGTAGACAACAGTTGGACGTGTGCTTAGCATGTACCAGGCTCTGGATTCTATCCCCAGCACTGCCATCAAACAGATATAGGATGTGGGGATGTGAAAGGCATGTAAAACTGAAATGAAAGTGAAAGATATATTGATAGTTAAGACTCATAGCTTGTCTGCCCCCTCATTTCATCCTTTTGGAACATGTCAGGGGGATTCAATAGACTTTGTGCATTCTATAAGGAATGAAGAAAACAGTGGCTGAGATAATTAGTTTGATAAGTGCACTTAAGTAGCTTCCCAGAACACTGATAGAACCTTATCTTGCAATTTATATTTCAGCAGTACCACAGTAGAGTATTCACAAAGGATATTTTCTTGCAGATTTTTTAAAAAGTTTATTTAAAAAACTGTAGTTGTTAGACTACAGAAGTATTCATGAATCCTTCATACAGTGTCTTTTGTGACTCAGTAGTATTTTATTAATTCTCCCCTCTCACCCCCTATTCCAGTCTGTTCTCAAACTCTCTGTGTAACCGAAGATGACCTTGAACTCTGATTTTCCTGCCTCTGGTTCTGAGCTGCTGGGAGTACAGGCCTGCACAGTTTCCTCCTCGGTGCTAGGGATTGCCTTTAGGGCTTTGTCATGCTAGCCCAGCATTCTGCCAATGGGTACTTAGTTTGTTTCTAACTTAAGCATGTTCCTATAAACATCAGTTGATTTCTTCAGAGTTCCCACAAAATAAATTTCTGGGCCTGAGGATGTGTGTTTAAAAAATATTGGCACTTACTGTTAATTGTCCTGTACAAACTATGTATTAACTCTCCAATCAGATATTATGTTTGTGCATAGCTTCTGCTGCATTGGAATCTGTCAGTTTTAAGAATTTGTTCTGTGGGGGAGAGGGGAGAAGGGGAGCAGATGGTAACCCCTTGTTACAAATACACATTCTGGTAAGTCTATGTAATATTGAGTGCTGAGTTCATATGCCTGTATGTGAGATCACTGGTTTGTAATGTGTGATTTCCAGGCAGAAGCATTTATTTCACCCGGGACAAAAATCACAACTACTACTTCTCTTCTCCCTCCTCCTCCTTAATAAATAAATGTATAAAGAATTAATTAAGTTAGTTTATGTTGAAAGAGCTACAGTAGATGTCTTACACCTGAGGGGCTAAAACTCAGTAGTTGCTTAGTTTAAGAGACCGATGCCTCAGTCGTCCCATTGTGGGGCCAGAAGCCTGGAAGTCTCCTGGAGAGCCATTGGTTCTAAGTCAACAACTGAAACCTAGAAACACTGGTTCCAAGACCAGCGAAGGAATCAGCAGCAACAACAGGGTGAATCAGCTCGGGTCAAGAGGAAAGGCCAGGTGAACAAATGGTGAATCCTCCTGGAACATCTCATAAAATCACGTTTCCTGCTTCTGGTGACTAGGAAGCTGCACAGGGTGACATGTCTGTTTCCAATGACATCTGACTGATTCTGATGCACATTGAAATTCAAGATTCAGGGACAGTAGCTTGAGTAGGACAAGCAATAACTATTTGTAAGTTTTATATTTAAAAAATAGGGGTTGTACTCAACAGTAAACTAAATTTCATAATGTGATAGTTTTTACTGTCATCCCCCAAAAGCTAGTATGATGAGTGTGGTGGTAGGGTAGAAAGTGTAGTGGATACTCAAATATGTAACCAAATGAGGTGTTTCTTTCTCCAACACACCCAGTGCTGATGTACTCATCTCTGGGAGGGTAGAGGGGGACCTTTTAAAATGTTAGCTAACAATGCCAGTCTTTCTCCTTGCTATGTATTAGGTATTATTCACTGTAGGGCAGGGGTGCTCTGCACAGCCTACTGTTGGGGCCTTCTCTCTGGTGCCTCCTGGACTGTCTGCTGCTGGTTTAGCGTGGGCCTTCCAAGGTATGTTTCTGGCTGCTTCTAATTTCACAGTACTAACACTCTGGCGTCTTTGCTCCAAATACGTCTGTTCCCAAGTGATGTCTGTGACTTCTCTCTCCTGACCCCCTTCCCACAAATATGTTTACTGCTCTGTCTGTACCCAAACTCCCATATCCCTTATGCTCCAAGCACTGTCCCTTTCTTTATATATACCTAGCAACCTTTCCATTCTTAGTGCCACTGAACGGTGACAGCATAAACCAAGAGTCTGCTTCACCTAGATGGTAAGGTCTGTCTGCTATACCTCTAGAAACAGGTCACAGGAACATGTTACATACCACGTGTCTAAATATTGAAAAACCTGTCAGCAAATCATAGTCCATCTTCCTTGATTGACAAAAACATCTTCATGATGGCAGAATTGAAGACGTAGACTAGCAAGTCACACTAAAGAGCACATATCCACAGTTGTGTTCCGTTTTTTACCCTCTGGAAAAGATTGGCCCTGACTTGGTTTCTTGCCAGCTGTGGCTCTTGGCAGTGCTACAGATAACCACTTAGTCTTACGGAGTGGTGGGTGAGAGGTGAGTGTCTAACACCTGCCCAGCCTCCTCTTTGCCTGCATGTATGCACCTCTCCCTGTGCGTATATCCCAGCCCAATCTTGCCTATGCGCTGAGCCTCCCACACCCACCAATACCACCCTCTAATTGTCTCAAAGAACAAGGCTGAAAAAAAGCCAGGGCTTGAAGTTTTAGAAATATCTGTGTTGGGATTCCCAGTGCGTAGCCAGCCCTCCTCTTACCATACCTTGAGGAGTCCACTGGCCCTGGAGTAGTCCTGGCCCCTTTGTCTGAGCCCCATGTCCCACATCCAGCCCCTCCAGGCCCTGCTTTTTACAACTTTGACAAAGGGCTACACAGTCTTGGAGCACAGCCCAGAAAGGAGCCAGGAAGGAAGCCCAGGTAGGCCCTGGAGTGGGTTGAGGCAGGGAATGACAACCTGGCATCTGGGTCATGTCTGGAAAGTGGCTGGATTCCTCGTGTAGGGAGAGGTGCCAGAATCTGGATGCAGTACTAGCAGGCTGATAACCTCATGCACTTAGCTATCCCAGTGCCTGTCGAGATCATCCCTTCTGTCTTCTTCCCAGCCTTCATCTCATCCCTTCCATTCTTTCCCAGGGTCAAGAATAATAGATTTTCCTTACTATATTTGTGCCAGAACCATCCTTTCTTCTTTTCCTGTATTCTATACTACCATTTTTATGTTCCCTGGGAGGAAATTAGGAAATCCTCCGGTGACAAGTGATTCTTTGCTGCCAATTCAAAACCTGTATATTTCCTCCCTTCACGCTTGCTTTAATATTCGAAACCTCAGGGTAAATTAAAGCCTTGGTGGAACAGAAACAAAAGTACGTTAAAAATTTCAAATATAGTGAATGTGCGAAATTAATCCAGTAGCTAAAATAAAACACCATGGCTTGGATTGCTGAGTGGTACAACAGGCTCAGGTATCATGCTGAAAAGGCCAATGTAGGGTGATCAGACTTAGTGGACAAGACAAGGAGGAGCTGACCATTTTTTCACATTCAAATGTATAAAAAGGCTGGTCTTTGAAAGGCTTTGATTCAGAAACAGTAGGTTTCTGTTTAAGGGGCTTAGAAGTGTTTATCTGATAGTGGGCGGAGAATACTTGCCAAAAGATGGTGTGCACATCACTGTTTGCCCTGCATTTGTCTGAGGCGGCTTTCGGGAGAATGGGTAAAGATTACAAATTCATCTATTAATAACATATCCTTGCTTACCCACACTTTGATGACACCAGCAACATATTGTTCAAAACTTTCAGCACAATCACAAGTAGTATCTGTTGAGTAATTGAGTTGAGAAGTGAAAGAATATTTGAGCACTACAAAAAACTATGCAGCATTAGAATTAGTATGTGAGGCAGGAGTAAGTAGTCTTCCTAAGTTCCTACAGCTGCTGGAAGAAAAATAAGGCTGCAAAGCAGGACACATTACCAGACTGCAGGCTGCCAGTTGCTAGGTTAGATCTGCCTCTGGGTGGTGTTTAGGGAGAATAGGACAACTTTTAAATACATACTTGTTTTTTCAGAATTAGCTCACCACCCCTCCCCAGCCCCATCAATTAGGTGGTATCTGGTTAACGGGCTACATCTTCGGAGTAATCAAATGGGTGAAAGTTGTTCACACAAGTACTGGTGTGTCCTATGCAACAATTATCAGTGGATGCTGAAGCTTTTAGAATAATGGAGAAGTTAAAAAGTGGAAGGTTCAAGCTGCTACCACTTGAGCCCATTAATACTAGCAGCAATCAGAAGTGGCATTTCTTCTGACGTGCGAAGAGTTTTGAAATAGCCTTACCAAAAGAATTGTGCCTGGAGCCAATCACTGTGCCTAACAAATGAAATGGGAACAAATGCTGTGATAGCACAAGGAAGCAATTGGCCATGTCCAGAAAGCGAGGCAACCAAAAGACGGGTCTGGTATTTTCAGAATAAAGAAAACAGGAAAAGTGAGAGATGTCAAGAACAAGACATGGTCAAGTTCTTATTCAAACAAGTGAAACTCGGGCATCTTGAGATGATTATAAAAAATCTAGATGTATAATAGCTATTAGAGAACATTAAAGGATTATGTTGGCCCTGTGATAATGGTTGTAGTATATTAAAGAATGTCATTATCTTTAAAAGGTAGTCTGTGTGTGGGGTTGTGAGATTCGCCTCCCTGCCCCCACCTGGAGAAACCCAAGGCAGGGTTTCTCTGTGTAGTCCTTGCTGTCCCAGAACTCACTCTAGACCAGGCAGTTCTCAATCTCAGAGATGGGCCTACTTCCCCCTCTCAAAAGAACTTCACTACTTAAAAGAGTATAGTGGAATGTCCGCTTCTACACAAGATAGAGTAGTGAAGACGATTTGTTGTCTTTCAGAAAACATTAAAACTCTGGTGAAATATTCGGGTCAGTGGCTATCAAGACATTAAATATCAGGCAATTGCAAGTGGGCCGCGTGGGACAATGAAAGGAGAATGAGGTGAGCAGGTGACTTACCTTGCCCCTTTTGAGACTTCCTAGATAGATCATCACACAGAAAGGAGATACAGGCAGGGAGAGCAGACTTTCTAGAGCAAGACGGATTGAGTTCATAGGTCAAACAAAGTGTCAGGAGACAAGGTCATAAACAGTTATTTTCTTATAATGCATATGCTCAAAATAGGCTAGCCTGGGCTACATAGTTCCAGAATAGCCAGAGCTATATAGTGAGACCCCTGTCTCAAACAAAGCCAATCAAACAAACAATGGCAAAAAAAGGCTCATTTGGATGTTTCAGACAGCAAGCTCTCGCTGTCCAGTTTTCCCACTTCCCTGGGATGTTTACAAGGACTGTCCCCTGCTTCTCACACCTGGCCGGTCCCTGAAGGCATCTAAGCTTGTGTTGCCATCAGTGCAAGTTTGAACTGATTATTTCCAAATAGCCACACATTATTTTCATAAATCTAAAAATATGTGAATTCTAACACTGTACCTCAAGGGTTGTTGTTTTGTCTTTGTCAGAAGTATATGGTTGGTAGAGACTATTTTTTAAGCTTCCTGAGTAATTATGATGAAGGACCAAGTTTAAAAATCACATTTACTAAGTCATACGGTACCTTCTGTTGTCAGTCATGTGATCTTAAGATGACTCCACAATAAGAAATTCACTGTGTCTCATAGCAGTGGTTTAGGCAGTGTGCTGGCAACTTTCATGTCAACTTAACACGAGCTAGAGTCATGAGAGCCTCAGTTGAGAAAATACCCCAGTAAGATCTGGCTGTAGGTAAGCCTGTAGAACATTTTCTTAATTAATGATTATTGCAGGAGGGCAGTCCATTGCAGGCAGGGTCACCCTTGGGCTGGTGGCCATGGGAATCAGGGAGGAAGCCAATAAGCAGGACTGCACAGCCTCTATTGCAGCTCCTGCTCTCACCAACTTTGATGAGGAACTGTTCTGTGGAATTCTGAGTGAAATAAACTTTCCTCCCCAAGTTGCTTTGGCCATGGTGTTTCATCACAGCTCTGGTAACCCTAACTAAAACAGGCAGTCTCTTTAGGGGGCAATAGTTTCTACCAAAGTACTATTTTCTTAAGACAGTTAATCAGTATTAGCAAGACTGATTTTAAATAAATGAATAAATACCCGTAGTTCTTGATTTCCTAGGCCTAGCCATGTGGGGCCATGTCAATACTAGGAAATAAAGTTTTGTTTTATTTTTTTAACTCTTTTTTTTTACATGTCCATCCCAGTTCTTTGTCCCTCCCTCCATCCCTCTTACCCTCTCTGCCCCTTCACATGCACCCTGACCACCCTCCCATCCCATCCCCCCACCCCAATTCCACATGTAGGGAAATGCCATCCAGATGGGGTCATGTAGATCTGTCAAGTCATTTGAAGTAGGGACTAGGACTTCTCTCCTGTCTCTAGGTTAAGGCAATTATCCCTCCATGGGGGATGTGTCTGCAAGGTCCTTTTGTGCACCAGGAATACATCCTGGTTCCACTGTCTGAGATCCCTTAGACTGCTCAGTCCTTCTGGCTGAGACCCATATTCAGGGGGGGCCTGAGTAGTCCCATGCTAAATTCCCAGCTATCAGTCTGGGGGCCCTTTAGCTCCTCCTCGTTCAGGTCAGCTGTCTCTATGTGTTTCTGCAACCTGGTCTTGTCTCTCCCTCTGTATCTAGATTCTAGTTCTACTCAGTGTTTAGTTATAGGTGTTTGCTTCTGTTTCCGACAGGTACTAGATGAGGGCTCCATGATGGTGGATAAGTTAGTTGTTGATCTCAATATCCAGGAAGGGCATTTAGGTTAGTCTTTCCATGGTTGCTCAAATTGTTAGTTGGCAGCAGTCTTGTAGGTCTCTAGACCTTTCTTTAGGTTCAGTTTTCTCTTCAAACCAATAACGGCTCCCTCTTTTATGTTCTCTCTCTCTCTCTGTCTCTCTCTCTGTCTCTCTCTCTTTGTCTGTCTGTCTGTCTCTCTCTCTCCTGTCTTTTATTCCTACCCTGATTCAATCTTTCTAGTCACACGTGCTTTCCTCTCCTCCCCTTCTCTTTCTCCTAATTCTCTCTCCATTCACTGCCCCCCCACTTCCTATGTGCTCTGGGGGACTTGTCTCTTCCCCCTTCTGTGAGGGACTTTATATGAATTTCTTAGAATACACCTTGTATCCTAGTTCCTCTGGTAGTGTGAATTGTAGGCTGGTGGTCCTTTGCTCTAGGTCTAAAATCCATATATTATCGAGTACATACCATGTTCCTCTTTTTATGACTGGGTTACCTCATTCAAGATGGTTTCTTCAAGTGCTATCCACTTGCCTGCGAATTTCAAGATTCCATTATTTTTTTCTGCAGAGTAGTATTCCATAGTGTAGATGTGCCACATCTTCTTTATCCATTCTTCAGTTGAGGGGCATCTAGGTTGCTTCCAAGTTCTTGCTATTACAGATAGTGCTGCTATGAACATAGTTGAGCAGATGTCTTTGTTGCATGGATGTGGATCATTTGGGTACATGCCTAAGAGGGGAATTGCTGGGTCCTGTGGTAAACTAATTCCCATTTTCCTGAGAAACCGCCATACTGATAGGGAAGAAAGTTTTATCGGAAGTATTTGCAAAGTGGGGGTGTATCATATTTAAAACATTTCATCTCTGCATCCCTTGTGGATGCAAACACACGAAGTGAGGATGGCTACACTTATAGCAGTTATGCTACTATTGCAGAAGTGGGCACATCTCCCTGGCAACAGAGCTGTCTGGTTCCAGGGAGTAAACAAGAGCAAGAGCCTATACTGGTTTAGGGGCCCCTAAGCTATCTTTGACCAACAACTCGTAGCAGTTGTGTATTGAGCCTAACATTAGGATTTGGGGTTAATAACCCATGGTCCTAGAGAGGGATTTTTTCCCAGCCATTTAGGGCATGTCCCTTAATTTTTTTAAAATAATTTATATTTGTTTATAAAACAGTGAGTTGCCATGAGGTCTAACCTTCCCCATGTCCCCTACCTCTCATCCCCTGCCTACTTAAAGCTTTCCACCCCTAACAATCCCCATCACTACTTCCCATATTACCCATATCTACTATCCCCATCCCATGAGGCATCACCCTCCCAATGGGCTCTTTATAGATTTGGGGCCTCTACAGGAACTAAGTTGAATATAAAAAGTAGAGCTTTGAAGATCTCTCAGATTATATTTGAGTTCCACAGCAAAGAATCCATACCTGGTAATATATTCTTATACAAAAGTTCATGAAGGTTGAGGTTGTAGGGCTTCTTCTGTTATTCAGCTAAATTGATATAACATTTAACTGTCTTCTGACAACTCCTCTCAGCCTTAATCAGACAAGCCTATCTTTTCAGTGAGCTTCCATGAATGCAGAGACTATAGCTGTTCAGTATGCTGAGAGTAATACAAGACATTTTTATTACCCACTACAAGGCTTAGGGAATACTGCGGGGGGGGGAGGTTGGAGAAGAAAGTACAATCCAGGAGATAGGGAGAAAGACCACAAAGCATCATCTTCTTGGCAATGTATAGCCATACAATCAACGCTCGACAACTACAGATCTTCACTGGATCTGCAAAAGAATGGCTGCCTTGACATGCATGGAAGAGGGGCTCATAAGGCCCTGTCTCTCACTGATGAACCATTTCCTAGGGATGGATCAGGAAGAGAGGGAGTTGTTGCCTTCAGCTGTGTTCCCCTTAGTAACCCTATCGGGCTCCAACCTACTGGTCACACATGTAGCTCTGGTTAAACCAAATGGTCCACAAAACAACATAAAGTCATGAATCTGAAAAAAAGACAGGTAAGGAAGTGGAGTGGTTGGATTGAGAGAAAGATATGAGAGTGGGGGGTAGCTGAAATGCATTGAATGCATGTATGAAATTGTAAGCTAAATATGTTTAAAATAAGGAATTCTATCAGGTGTAGTAGATGCAAGGAGACAAGTGAGTTTCTGGAAGCATTGCTATGCATTTCCACGCATGTTCAGAAAGGTGCAAACACCATTGAATGAGGCAGAGCCCTGATCAAATTACTGCAGCTCTCCCTTTTATGCAGACATGTACTAACATAGCTTTAGAGTTCCCATTACTTGGAAAGCTCACTCCAGTTTATTAAATGAGGTTTTATGTAAGACGGGATTGCAGACTGAGTTCTAGCTTTTGAATGTTTAATACAGTATTTATGGGAGACAATAATGCTTCTTCTTCCGTGCTTATAAATATATAATCGCGTACTGGAAGTGCTGCATTATCTGTCACTGGCCCGTAGAGCGCATGGCTGGAGTGTGCTTTCCCAGAGTTCCGGGAGACAGTTGGAGATGAGAGATGGCAGAGAGACGGGCATTGAAAACGATTGTCTTTTCCTCTGGTTCTTTTGCGGTGCTGTGTCTCGCCAGTCATTTCACTGTTTTCTGAACATAGGGTGGAAATTACCAACTGAAGGGCTTTATGTATCCAAGGCTGACCTCAGACTTGTTATACACCTGAGGATGATCTTGAATTTCTGATCCTTTTGCCTCCACCTCTCAAGTGATGCAATTACAAGCATGAGTCATCACACCCAGTTTATGTGATGCTGGGAACTGAGTCCAGCTGGGGCTTCATACATGCTAGGCAAATAATCTATCAATTGCTCCTCACCTCCAGCCCTAAGGAAACATTTTTTTTCTTTAAATACATAACTGCCTTAATTAATGCTCTATTTCTGTGAAGAGACACCATGTCATGACCAAGGCAACTTATAAAAACATTTAACTGGAGGTGTGTGTGGGGGTCTTGCTTATGGTTTTACAGAGTTAGTTCTTGGCCATCATGGTGGGGAACATTCCAGGCCAGCAGTCAGACAGGCAGAGTGCTTAGAGCAGTAGCTAGGAGCTACATCCTGATCTGAGGACAACAGAGACAGAGAGACTCTATAAGTTGTGTCTCTAGAGAACGCTAATACAGTGCTCAAGAGTGGTATAGCTCAAGAATGGATTTTGAGGTAGATAAGTTTCCAGCTTCCTGAGGAACTGCCACACTAATATCTATAGTGTTTATATCAGTTTGCACTCTCTGCAGCAATGACTACTTGTTCTACTTCCCCTGAATTCTCACCAGAATGTGCTGTCATTGGTTTTATTGGTCTTGGTTCTTCTGTCTGGGGTAAGATGAAAACAAAGTATTTTTGATTTGCATTTCCCTGATGTATATCCAATTATTAACCACTCATTCTCCTCAAAGATACAATGATTCTCCTTAATTCTTGTCTGTCCACTTTAAAAATCATGGTTTTATATCATACCCCTTTTCTAGCTCATGAATTATTAATGTAGTCCCAAACATTACCTTTTAAATCTTCATTTGTCCATCATGTTGGGGACTGTCAAAAATAAAAATATTAAAAACCAATTTCCCAGGGCTGTAGAGCTGGTTCAGCAGTGCTCTTAACTGCTGCTCTTTTGGAGGTCCTAGGTTCAACTCCCAGCACCCATATGGTGACTTACACTGGTCCATAACTCCAGTTCCTAGTGGATCTGATGCCCTCATTTGGACTTTGAGGGCACCACACTTGTAATGTGTAGATATATATGCAGTTTGGAAAAGGTGGTATACACCTTTAACCCTAACACTTGAGAGGCACAAGTGGGCGGGGGTGGGAGGGTGGTCCTCTATAAATGCAAGATGAGTCAGGTCCTACATAGACACACGCTAACCACAGCTACATATCAAGACCTTGTTTCAAAATAACAACAGCAAAAGTTTGCTCTGACAGCTCAACAATTGTTGATATAACTTACCAACAATTTTCAGACTGTGAGGTCACATAAGTGCCAATGAGGCAGAGTTTCTAGGTCTTAGGAATGTGTCTGTGAAGGAAAGGATATCAAGTCTCTCAGGCTATGGGATGTGCAGCTACCTTGGAGAGAAAGGGAGAAACAGAGGGGTGGGGGCTAATAACTAACTGTTCTTCATTCCTCAGAAAATGACATGGAAAATGGAAGATTAATTCCCATCTATGTAGAATGGATTTACAAGGAACAGAAAACTGACTTGGAACCTTTATGTTGGAAATTTGTTTTTCTAATGTGATGACCTAATATCAAAGAAGGAAAAACCCTTTATTGGCAAAATGGGAATTACCCAGTTCTTTGGAACTAAGAGCTAAAGATAACATGACTTGCTAAATTTCACAGAGGGTAAAGGAACACAGAGAAGCAGTTTCCCAGATCTGGCTCATGTATAAAGAAAAAAAAAACAAAAACCACACAAACCTTGTCTTACTATCAAAGGATATAAGAAAGCACATTTCTCTCCATTGTTTTCATTTGCTAATCAGACGGAAGGTCACAAACAGAAAATGCAAGAGTGTGTCCATTCTTGTAAAGGTGCCAACATACTTTACAGCCTGGAAAATAAGGCACACATCTCTCTCCACCATTCATACCTCAGAGGCACAAGAGTGAGCCAAGTTACTTGGACTGTGATTTTGCTACTCATGTATATCAAAGCCCTTTCATGTTCTCACAAAAATTGGACCACTGAATGTAAGATTAATGCCCTGCCAAGAAAAGTGGCCTTAGTTTAGTCCCCCTACTGGTACCAAGTAACTTCACAAAAGCCTTGAGGCTCTGAAACACCAGCAGTGGAACTAAGACACGTTTTCCCCTAGTCAGAATTATCTAGTGCTTTAGACTCAGACTTTGCCCTGGGGCTAAGTAACTCTCTCCATTCTGGTGAAGTGCCCCCCACACGCCACACCTACAACACCTGTGGTGGTGTTTTCTTTCTTGAACTCTAATTGGCTCATAGCTGTTATTCTCCAACTGCACCAGGTGGACTTGAATAGGAAACTTGGTCCATTTCTGTTTCAGATTCCCAGCTCTCACAACGCATAATAAGTGCAAGTTAACATGTGTTGAATTGAGTGAAATTGAATTAATCTAAGTGGCTTTCCCACTTAACCTCTAAGGGCACAAGGAGTGGAAAACAACCACACCCGGCAACACCCTCATCCTAGTGACCTTTAGCAAGCCATTCCCCATCCAGTTCATGTGACTGGGTAACAGGAATCATAAACTAGTTGCCACCTGGATTGGCAGGAACAATAAAAGCCAATGTGTGCTTGTCTATGAAGTTCAGTGGCAGAGGTGAAGACAGCATGAAAGGTCTCCATAAAGCCAGAGCACCACAGCAGCCAGCCTAGCTTCACTCCTGAGCGTTTAAAAACACCCAGAATCTTCTTCTTTGGGATACTTTTGGATTTACAGAAAAGCTGCCAATAGAATAGAGCTCTAAAAACCCCACCCAGCTTCCTATTATGAGCGTCTGGGTGTATTATAGTTAATGAATCAATATTAGTGCATCATGTTTAACTATATTTAATTCCCTTAGGCTTTATTCAATGGCCTTGTTCTGGTTCTAGGACATCTTCCGGGATGCCATGTTATATTTCATTATCATGTCTCCTCTTGACTGACTGTAACGAGTACGTTTTCCACCCGCCGCCTGGTTTTGTCCTGCTGCCACGCCAGCCCCAAATAACGCACAGAGACTCTGTATTTGATATTATGCTGTTGGCCAGGTGCTAGTTTCTTATCGACTAGCTCTGTCTTAAGTATTAAACCATTTCTATGTATTTCCACGTGGTCTTACCGAGAGCGGAGGAATGGCGGTTCTGTTCTCTCCAGGCTCTCCATCCTGACTCCTCCTCCCTACTTCCTATTTCTTCCTTGTCTCCTAGTCCCTCCTATCTCCCTTTCCTATTGGCCAACAGTGTTTTATTTATTAACCAGTATGAGAAACATATACAGAATGACTTCTGAGGCTCTCCCTGTTCTTTATGACTGGCAGTTTTAAGGATGGTCACACATTTTGTAGAATGTTCCCCAAGTAGGAGTTGTCTAATGCTTCTGTCATAATTAGACAGGAATTAAAAGTTTGAGGAAGAAAATGACAAAAAATAAAGGGACCTATCTATCAATTATCTATTTATCTATCTACCTATCATTTATCTCTATCACCTATCTATCTTTCATCTATCATCTACCTATATCACCTACCTATCATCTATCACCTATCTACCTATCATTTATGTATTTCTATCACCTATATCTATCATCTATCTCTGTCACCTATTATCTACCTATCTATTGTCTATCTATCTATTTAATATATATATGATCTACCTATCTTTTTAGAAGTCTTATCTCTACCCCTCATCTCCACAAAAGCTCTAATTGTATTGGTAGTACCTGCCATGATCAAGGAAAAGCACCGTTTTATGTACATTGCAGGAGGCTGGTCTCACCTAACTGGATAGCAGGAAGAGAATCTTTAGAACTTATCCCCCTGGAGGGCTGACCTTGGACTCCCAGGGCAGAGACTCCTGAGGACTTGAAAGTATGCAGAAATGAAAGAAGTCCCCATCAAAGCAACAAGCTTCCCGATAGAAGCCAAAACAGTGCAGGGAGCTGACTGGCAGAGGGTAATCCTGTAAGACGGTTGAAAGGAAGATGGAGTTACCAGTGATAAAGGTATGTCCACACTCAAAGGCACCTGGGCACTACAACACACCCAGAACCAGCTGAGCAGTTGTGGTTTGAAAGACGAGACAGAAAAGTAGAGTGTTTACAGATACAGGCCAAGGCATCGGGAGCTATCTGAGGCTGGTCTGTCAGAGCCTGCCACTGTTTCATCTGCTAAAGCCCCCTCAGGCCTCTATTGCTTGACCCTCTGCTCCTCTTGAAGGGCCATGTCTTGGGGAATTTTGTGGGATTAAATGGGATGATATGAATAAGTATTGCACGGGTGCTCGGCCCAGAATGTCAGCACTTACTAGCCACTTTAACTGTGCCTGTGTTAGATGGAGATGTACTAGAGAGCTTATCTGAAGGCATACTACAGTCTAAACCCAAGGGCTTATAAGGCCTCTAAAGAAACTATCTGGGGAAACATTTCAGATTTCAACTGGGTGTATCAGTGCATGCCTGTAAGACAGCCATTTGGGAGGCTGAGGCAGGAAAACTGAGAGATCAAGATCAGCCTGGGCAACTCAGTGAGTCCCAGGGGGAAAAAATCAGAATAAGATTGGGAATATAGCTCAGTCAGTGGTGGTGGTGGTGGGGGGGTGCCTGCCAGCATGCGTAAGGACCTTGGTTCAGTCCTCAGCACTTTGGAAAATAACACATCTAAAACTTATATCCATTCATTTCCTCTCCCACATGCTTTAAAATTGAAACCACAGTCAACAGCCATGAACTACTCTAGGGTCATGAAACAGGTCTAAGCCAACTTGGCCTTTATTGGTGCAGTGAACTTAAGCTGCTGCTAATTGAGCTATCTAGTCAGTCATTATGACCTGCCATTCAAACCAGCACCAACATTTCCTCTTCAGGAATTCTGTGGGGATCAGACCAACTCAGACAGGAGAAACTGCCTCACGATCTGTACTGAGCTCTTTGTTCTGCGAAGCTCCATGCCCAGGCCTGTGCTCTAGTGAAGGTGGTAAGAAATACCAGCAGAGGTTTTTTTTTTTTTTTTTTTTTTTTTTCCGTCTTGGTGCACCAACTGCATTTACACTCCACCTACTGCGTCGAGGGTGATGTGGGTGAATTATGGCCGCAAAGGATTCACTGAGCTCTCTGTCCATGCTGGCTAGCCTTCTGAATTCTTTACGGTTTTAGCTCTGTCCTTGTAGTAATCTTTGGGTCAGCACTGTACCCAGCTAGCAAGAGTTGAGTAAAGTGTAGAGAACTTTAGTGTGGTATTAAGAGACAAAAGGTGACCTGCAATGATAGCTCAGCAAGTAAAAAGGCATTTCCTGAGAAGCTGGACAACCTGATCCCCAGAGTCTACATGGTGGAAGTAGAGTATTGGCACCCACAGATTCCTCTGACCTCCTCCAAATCATCCACTCTCTCCTCCACTTTCCTCCCTCCCTCCTTCCCTCCCTCCCCCTCTCTCTCACACACACACGCTTTAAAATTTTTTTTAAATTATTTTATACGTCTGCGTATTTTGTCTGCATGTGTTTATGTATACCATATGTGTGGCTGGTGTCTAAAGAGGTCAATAGAGGCAGAGAGGCAGTCTGGTTCCCTGGAACAGGAGTAATAGTTGTGAACCACCATGTGAGTGCAGGGACTTGAACCCAGGTCTTCTGAGAGAGCATTAATGCTCTTAACTGATGAGCCCTAATAATTTTTTTTTAAAGTTAAGTGGCTGTTATGTGACTCTTTCAGTTAGATTTGTGTTTAATTGCACACAGCAAAGACACGGTTTAAACAAATTCAAGTAATCATTTGTTCTTAAATGAAAGAAGTCAGAGGTGGGTAATGAAGAGTTACAACTACAGCTCCACTGTCTTCCGGTTATGGGCCTCTCTTTCAACTTGATCCTGACTTCCAGCCTCAGGTTCTTTTCAGCAGCCCAAGATGGTGATACACTGCTTTTTCTAGAACCCACCTAACCACCTAACAACTTCTCCTGCCATGCATGGACAAAACCTTCCGCAATGAAGGCTACCAAATATGTTTCGATTTTTGCTCACATTTCTCAAGGTCCTGTGACAAGGCAGGAAGACTCATGTACCATAGAACACAGTGTTCAGTCTGGAAATGTGCTGTAGGCAGAAGGGGAAGCTGTATGACTGTGTCTGCTTCCCACCTGCAGTGGTCACCAAGAAATGCAGATAAGGTGGGGTGGGCAATTACAGAATTAGAAGTGGACTAAGGTAGCTGGGTTTGGCTTATGCAGAATTTATCTAGAATTAGGAAATTCTATAACTTCACAGTATCTAAGCAGTGTTCCAAGACTTACCCTCAAGATGAAAACTGGCTATTTTTTTCCTTTTGCTTTGAAATTTTAACTGGAAAAATTTCCTCCAATGGCATTATTTTCAGATTTTCTTTCTAAGGAGAAATGTCCAGCATTGAGCCCTTGGTGTGTCTTTTATGGAAAAAAAAAAAAAAAGAATATTTGAACTTGCTGTTTAGAAGTTTCCTTAACTAAAGTAGGACTATGTTCATGTATGGCTAAAACTTTTCTTGACGTCAGTCATACAGCTGATAATGATCATTTAGTTCTCGAATAGAAATTGCTTGAGACTTAGTAGGTGTTGAGTACATTATTTTTAATAGACATTTTTGTTTTGTTATTAGCAAAACAATGGAGAAATGTGTAACAAATGTTTAAAAATTAGTTGCTGAGTACCTCTGTGGCTAAATTTGTGGTATGTTCCCTTTAATATACCTTAGCCAAATATGCCTTAACAGTACATTGAGAAAAGGAGCTTAAAACATTTTCTAGGGTTATATGAAACACAAATATTTTAAATAAATATAAATTACACAGAGCAGGACACATTTGCTATTATGAATTTTTACATGTTATGGGAGAAGTATTAACATTTTCCTTTTTGAGTGTAAGCACCATACTGCAAATTTCTTTCTGAAACACAGGGCTCTCCCAACAGGCTGAAGCAACCCTAAAATAATTTTCTCATTTATACTAATGCAACCCTATAGCTTCTCTGAGGAAATATTCATAAATATTGCTACTGTGTTTCAGAGACGCCTGAGGAAGTGGTGGTAGACTTAGCAGAAGAATGGTCTATAGTGAAAAGTGCAATAGAATGTTCCCCCTGATAGAATTCAAAGCTATGCCCCTGTCAGTAAAAGAAGAGTTATAACTTCCAACTCAAAGCTGTGACTGTGGCTAAGGTGCTGTGAGCACAGGCTGTGGTTGCTTAGTGTGCTGTGAATCCAGGCTGTGGCTGGTTGGGATGCTGTGGACCGGGGCTGTGGTTGGTTAGGGTGCTGTGAGCCCTGTGGTTGGTTAGGGAGCTGTGAGCCAGGTCTGTGGTTGGTTAGGGTGCTGTGAGCCGGGTCTGTGGTTGGTTAAGATGCTATGAGCCCTGTGGCTGGTTAGGACGCTGTGAGCCCTGTGATTGGTTAGGGTGCTTTGGTTGGTTAGGATGCTGTGGACAGGGGCTGTGGTTGGTTAGGTTGCTGTGGGCCATGTTCGGTGTCTTATCCTGATTACATTCTGACATTTAGCAGGGCGTGCAAATGATTGCATCATCTTTTATCTGCAGAGTGCATCCTCTCACAGCCATGGCTGAGGGAGGAGCTCAGAGTATTTGGGGCTGCAGAAGCCCTGCTGGAGAGCTGTGCAGGCACAGTGGCACTGTGGGCACAGGTTAAATAAATGGCTTGAGTCCATAAGAGGATTATGTGTTAAACGAGATACCTCGAGAGGGCATCAAGGACAGTAAGGTCCAGAGGAAAGTGTTCTGTGTCGAATGAGTAAAAGTAATTTTTAAATTAATTTTTATTTTGTGGGGCTAGGTGTTTTGTCTACTTACATGTCTGGTACCCACAGAGGTGAGAAGGCATCTGGAACTAGAGTGACAGACAGTTGTGAACCACCATGTAGATTCTGGGAATGGAACCTGGGTCCTCGAGAAGAGCAGCGAGTGTTCATAACCACTGAGCAATCTCTCCAATATGAGTAATTGTGGGTTTTTTTTTTTAAAGAAAAGGCAGATAACACATTAATAAATACAATTCTCTACATGCTTTCCCTTTAATATCCCTTGATACTATTCAGAGAAAATGGTTTTTAAAACATACATAAAGACAGACAGACAGACACACACACACATACACACACACACACACACACCCCAGGGTCATAAGATGACTCAGAAAGTTAAGGCAGAGCCTGTCTACCCAAGCTTGTTTCCTGGAACCCATGGGTAAAGGAGAAAACTTACTGCACTGACCTCCACATATGCACTGTAGCATATATGTGACCCCACGAACACACAAACACATACTAAGTAAATGATATAGGTCAGATAATCTTAAAAGTTTAAACTCACCCCCAACACACTCCCCCCCATGCACACACACTCACATGCATTTGCACACACACAGGCACACACACACAAGCTTTTACACACACACACACACACACACCACCATAACATGGCTCCTGACCTTGCTGTACCTGATGAATTATAACTTAGGAATGGATGAGAATGTGTCTGGGCATAGGTTGCCTTTCCTGTTCTTTGAAGTTAATGTAATTTTTATAATGTGATGATTGTAGAAGCTCTTTCTTAGCACTAAGTGAATTTTGCTCCAGACATTTCCTTAGTCTACACAGGAACATCAGTGCTTGAGCCCTACCAAATACCAAGTTTAATCAATAAGTGAGTAGCCCATGCTGGTGTTATTAATGTTCCGAATTTTCATTTAATGGAGAGATGAGTTGTGACTGTTATTGGAGATCCCTGATGCAATAAGAGGGAAATTAAAAGTGAATCTTATCAGAAAAATAGAGTAATAATCATGATTTATAATTTTTTCCCATATTCAATAATTGGTAATTAATCTTTCACTAATTCAAACCTCCTAATATGTCCCTTTTCATCACTCACTGCCCACTAAAAGCAATATGGATGAAGATTTAGAGTCTTTGGATTAGCCCTCCTCTAATCCTCTTCCTAGCTTCTCTTAGTGAACACATACTAAACAAGCAACCTCCCAAGTAAAGGAGGAACGAGGGGACAGAGTCTAGAGCAGGCAGACCATCTAGTTTATTGTCAGAGCTAGAAGGAAGAAATTCTCAAAGCAGCAATGCCAAGCTACCTCAGAAGGACACAGACACCCACGCTTAGCTACACTGCAGACAGAGTAAGGTGAAGTGGACCTTTGCCCCAGGAAGATGACTGAGATACTACTAGAAGCTTCCTTAACCTTGGAAGAAGCAAACTTTTGTGGCAGTAACACAGCCAGGCCTGATGAGTGAAGCAGATCAAATAAACTAAAAACAGAGCTGGCCATTAAATTATTTATGCTGCTGTTGCAAGCTGTATTGATCAGAGGTTGTTGCCTCACTTAGTCCCACCTTTCTGATACCTCCAGAAGCTGTCATCTCCCAAAGAACCCTGCCCCAGTGTGGGGGTGGGGTGGAGAGCTAGCCAGGACCACAGTTATCCGATACAGTCTTGCCATATCTAATGACAACTGATGATGTCTTTGTATAGCTCATCCCAGAAAGAAACAGTGGATCATTTCACCCTGTGGCCTGAAGGAGAAAAGGTTCTGCCCTACTTGCCAAGATCATATTGCCTCAGCATCAAAAGGTCCAATGTAGAGCTACAACTTTCAAAACATAAGCATGACACCAAAGGAACATTTCTATTCTGAGAAGCTTATTCTCTGGGATCTCCCCTGCCCAGAACACTGCATAGCACACAGTAGGTAGTTGTTTATGTTTAGTGGATGAGTTCATATTGGGATCCAGGTCCTGGAGGTCACAGATCACATGTCTTGGGAGGCCACCAGCTCCCGAGACAGCTTGGTCTTGTGGTACTGAACTTCCTTCTAGGCAAAATCTTGTTTGTCATAGGAACTGCTTTTCCTTCCTTGAAGCTGGGGGTGAATTTAGGATATGGGCACAGTGCTCCAACTCCACAATTGGGGAAATCTAAGGTAAGGATCCATCCTTTGCCCTTCCACTAAAATCTCAAGGCATTTGCTACCATCTTTGAGCCAAAGACTGTGCACTATTAACTCTGGAAGACAAGAAACTGTGAAAGGAGCAGTGTGCTTTTTACCAAGGGAAAAAGAGTGTGAAAAGAGAACTTTGTTCCTGCTTCACCTGTGCCTGACAGCACCTCATTTGTTGGGGTGGCCTAGGGCACTACCAGTCTGATGGAGACAGGAAAGGTAGTTGATCAAATTTGTTTGACCACAGGAAATACTGAGAATTCATAGCCAATGTTTACAAAGCCATGTAAGAACGGAAGAGACAACCCATGTTGCAGATCTTTGGCTAATGCTTTCCTTCCAAATAGGAAGCATTTTATGTTATTAAAATTTAAAACCTGCAGTATTGAAAGAGAAAAAAAAATGCTAAGTGCCTACTTTTCTATGTGGACCAAAGAAAGTCCTCTGAAGAAGTCACATTTGTGCCAGAGACCCTGCAGACACAATGAGATTCATTGTGGAGAGATGGAATGTTGCCTCCTAGGCAATTCTAAATCCAGATAAATTGAAATTAAGGTTACCCCTCATTCGCAATTTTGTATGTTGTTGGAACAGGCTACACTGATTTGTTTATCCATTGTAATTTGTTGTTGTTGTTGTTTTGTTTTGTTTTTTGAGACGGGGTTTCTCTGTGTAGCTTTAGAGGCTGACCTGGTACTTGCTCTGCAGACCACGCTGGCTGGTCTTGAACTCACAGAAATCCACCTGTCTCTGCCTCCCAAGTGCTGAGATTAAAGGCATGCATCACCACTGCCCAGCTGAAATATATATGTTATAGACAGAAATAAAAAAAATGTGCATATGTTTAAATTACAATTGTTTCAATGATGCTTAGGAAAGCAGGTTATTTTAAATGTTATGGATATGAATGTTTCCCTACGTGTCTGTTTGTGTGCCACATACTTATCTGGTGCCCATGGAGGCCGGGAGGGATTGTCAGATCCTTTGGGACATGAGCCATCATGTAGGAGCTGAGAATTGAACTTGGATCCTCTAGGAAAAACTAGCCAATGTTGAGCCACAGGAAAGCAGTTTATATTGAAGATTTTTCTTCATTTGATGGAAGGTAGCAAGGAGCATATTTTCTGCGAAAGATCTTTTAACATTGTTGGTCTTAAGTATTTCCTTTGGTGGCAAATTTTCCTTAGAATAGCATTTATATTAATTTCACTTTCTTTTGGGGGGGAATAATAGATTGACTTTTCTAAGAATGATGTTTGGTATTAATCTATGTGGTTTTAATTTGTGTTTGTTTTTAGTAGAAAGAAAATGAAGCAACCTTTATTTAGTGCCTAGTGACAGTCTGACCATCTGTTTTTGATGTCAGTGCAGAGGGTTTTAGGAGTCCTAATGTATTCTTCATTGCCTGTCATCTTTGAAGGGTCTTTAATGCTCTACATGGTTTCTCACACGTTGATGATGAGAAACAAATGCCACCAAGCACTGAGACCAAACCCTCACCTAGCTCCTGGACATTGGCATGGTTGCAAAAGCCTCAGTCCCTTTTTTTTTCCACCTCCTTGGGCTCTGTGGGAGTTCAGGGAACTGGTAAGGCTTCCTTGCCAAGGATTCCCAGGGAGCTAGGGAGCAGGAGAACAATACTTCTGTGATAGCAGCTTCTTCAGGGAGGAGACTGGTAGCCACTGTGGTCAGGTAGCAGAGGGAGCCTCAGATCAGAGATCCCGGAACTAAGAACAGCAAGGAGTTTAGTTAGAATCGGTCATTTTTTACAGAAGTGAAAACAGAATCTCAGGAAGTTGAATGGACTTACAACCCAAAGGGTAGTAGAAAGAGTTTCCTCCCAGTACCCATCCCCTCCTCCTCACTAACAAATCTTTGCTTTTGTTTAGAGCAGCAATGTTCCTAGAGTAAAATAACCAGGTCCCCTGCATTCTCTCCAGCTAGGGATAGACACAGGACCAGTTCTCCTAGAGGGGATGTAAGCTGAGGCTTTGAGTGGAGTTGTGGGGAAAGTTGCCAAAGCCCTAACATTTGATTTCTGTGCTTTTTACCCAGCCCCTCACTGCAATGAAGACATATATTAGCTATTCACCTTTCACACAGATTGTGTGTGTGGGTGTGTGTGTGTGTGTGTGTGTGTGATTCCACTTTGGGTATAAAAAGAAATCTTTAATTTCTAGAATGAAATCTCGATCCATCAGGTATTGCTAACATTGAGAAGGAACCCATTCGTGGGCACTACATGTTTTATATATTTGCCATCTGCTTGGTTCCCTCATGGAAATAAAGAGAGACTACAAGATTCTAAACAGTGTAGGATCAGTCTGCTGGACTGCACTCTGGATCTACCATCCTGCCATCCTGATCTACCTCAGCAACGCTTTGACTCAATATCCAGCACATGCTCCTGCTGCTGGTTGTGAGGCTATCTACCAGTAGCCAGACAATAAACACTCAAAGGAGCAGTGAGCATCTGCCAGAACAGAGAATAGTTACTCAGCAATCACAGGGCATCAGGGAGAACTACAGGGAAGAGGGCAGGGGGAGGAGGACATGTTTATACTTTCAGGTTTCTCTGCCACAGAGGAGAAATTGCAAAACAATCCCCAAAGAAGAAAACCTCCTATGGTTTGTTGAGACAGGGAGCCTCCTAAGTAGCTGCAAACTAGCCCATTCCCACACAACTCACTGCCTGTAATGGCTAGCTCAAGGCAAATGCTTGTCACCTTCTTCAGAAAGGTGATTTCAGGCTTGAGCAAATCATGCCCATGTCTACTCTAATCATCAATGTCAATTATAAAAAAATTAAAATACATTAAACTCAAGTCCCATGACTTAGAGAATACCTAGTGCAGAGAAGTAGAATGCCAAGCAGAGAGTAGTAGGTGTGGCCATCCCAGCTGCAACCTCTCAGAGAAACAGCTATAAAAATTAAGACACTGATCTGTAAAGGAACAATTAGAAGAGTGTTTTGTAACTAAAGGTGAGTCCAGGAACCTTGCTGGCACAAATGCTTTATTTTTTTTTCTTTTCTTTTGTTAAGGGAAAGTTGAGCATCAGGAGGATATTGAGATCTTATCGAACCCTACACGCAGTGTTTACAATACAATCCCTGTGTCTATTCTCATCTCAGAAGCCCCGTCTTGGTCTTTGTTACCTATTGGGTTTCAGGAAGGCTGACTTGAGATGCGGCGTTGCCATTTCCTGGGCTTTCACTCACCGCCCCCCCCCCACGCCCCCTGAAAGCCAGACTCTTTGTTATGTCTCTTCTGCATTCATTTTCCTCTGCCCTCACACCTCCCGACAACACGATGGGGATTTTTTCCCCCCTTGTCCTGGCACTTAGAGTTCAGGAGCGCTAGCCTACCCCTCATCAGATCAAGTCCCTGGTGCCGTGTGCTCGCCTGCCGGGAGCCAGGCTTTGTGTGCTAGTCTGTTTGTCTCCGAGTCCAGACCGCTGGGGGCAGCGACCCCCGAGGAGGCGTGGCCTCGTCCCAGCACCACCCGGGAGGGCTGGACACAAGCTCGCCACCGCCCTTATTTGTTCCGTTAGCTGGCGCTGGCCAGCCTGATGCAGTCAGGACCCAGGAGGCTGGACAATCCTCCAGTACCTGCTTGCATCTCACCCAGCTCCGCCCCCCGGCTTTCTCCTCTCCACTTTTAACTGTACCACTGGTGGAGGGCTGGGCAAACTCAAGCTGAACCAAGCAGAAAGAAAGGCGGAGAAAGGGCCACAGTCGATGAGCGCGTCTGGCTGGTCTAGAGTTCCTAAAGGGTCTTGACCATGTCGGAGTCTGGGGAGATGAGTGAATTTGGCTACATTATGGAATTGCTAGCTAAAGGCAAGGTAAGCGCCTCTGCCGGGGGTGGGGGTTGGGGGTGGGGTGGGCTGGGATCCCGGCTGGGCACTCACGATTTGAGGGTTAGATGCAGCATCCGAGCGGTGCGTGCTGAGGGGACACTGGCTGGAAGCCGGGTCTGCGCTCCGCACTGGAGCATCCTAGCTGTACACAATGCACCGAACCGTAGCTGCCTTTTCTTTATGTGGAAAAAAGGGAACTCTTTGAGCTAGTTGGACGCAGTGGTGCAGGATCCCGGCAGAAGAGAATGGGGATTTCAGGGCCGTCCCACAGCAGGGACACTTGGAGCTGGTGACAGGCGTGGGGTGTAGAGGGAGGGTCTACCGATTCCTTGGCTCAGAGGCCCGGAGGCGAGTCCCTGTATGTTCACAGCCTGTCGCTGTTTGGGACAGACACGGGCAGCCCTCCGTCCTGCTTCTTAGCAACTGCCCTGGGCGGGAAACAAGCGGATCAACCTTCCTTCGGCGGTGGTGGTAGTGGGTGGGTGGGTGAGTGAGTTCTGGACTAGCCAGATGACAGTTTGCCAGATTCATACTTGCCCTGGAATCTTTGGGACACAAATTGGGAGTGCCTCCGGACACTGGCAGGGTGGCTTCCCCTGGGCAGAGCCTTGCGAGAAGCTGGACCTCGGGGAGCAGCTGAGAAACTGTTCAGAGATACCCCTAAGTGGTTTACAGGAGGAACGTGTGGGGGAAATACTGAGCACTGCTCCAGGGCTGTGTTGGGAGGAAAGGCAGGCGACTAGACTTGCTCTCTGCACCTGAGTTTGGAGAAAAAAGAACCGAGTGTCTCCGTAGTTGTCAGAAAGGAAGATGGTGCAGCCCTGAGGTAAGCCACTGAAACTTCAATCCCATGCCCCACCTCAATCCTCATAGCTGGCGCGCCGCGTGGAGTAATTTAGTTTCAGACCAGACACTCCTGTGACTCTCAACCTCAGTATTAGGACGACTAGTTCTCTCTAGATTCGCCTATCATATAGCCGCCGAATACATTAATACAAAATAGAATATCCAGTACCATTTCATAAGCCAGGGCCATATTTTGGGCTATCCCCCATCATTCATAGTCTGGACCAGAAGCACTAGTGGTGGGTCCGCGTTTACCTTTCTGCTTACCTGGAACAACGTCCTGTACCTGAAGAGTCCGCTGAGCATGTATGGAGTCACCCTGGCCAGAACATTCAAGCACTTCATGGTCCTCACAATGTGTCCCAAGGCCATTCCTTCCTCCAAATGGACCTCCCGGGGAGAAGTCCAGAAGCAAAGGCTGGGTGCCAGGGAAGAGGGCCCTGGGCCAGAGGTGGGACTCCAGAGAGCACGGGCAGTGCCTTAAAACAGGGCATCAGTTTATGAGTTGGGAGTAGGTTGGGGAGATGTCTTTTGTGAATTTCAATCTAAATGGACCGCTCTTGATGGGCTGGGTAACAGGATGGTTGACTGGAAAGTTCAGGTTTGTACTTGGATGTTCTTCAACACAAGCCAGAACTGTGTTAGTTGGCTATGCTTTTCTCCAACAGAAAAAATGAGAAACTAGTTCTGGGGGTCAGGCCAAGGATGGGCATGTTGCCAACTCTCAGGAGACTATGAAGTGAACAGACGAACTTCCCATAAACATTAAATGGAGAAGGCAAACCTTGGTGAATTGTTGAGATTGCTTAGAATAAACTCAGGCTCATGAGCCCAGGAATCTCTCCGGACAGTGGTGTGTCCATTACAATATACCCACTGTAATAGAAACTTCAAACAGATGCACCTGGTACCCTGCCCTGGGTTCCTTGGCCTCTCCTCTGGGCTCCCCCAGTGGGCCTGTGGCTGCCAGGTGCATTCCCCCAAGACCTCCACAGCCAGACAGACCAAAAGTCTTTGCAAATCTTTGAGGTTGAAAAGTAGATAGTTCCTCGCTATCTTTTGGGGTTGGAGGTGGCAGTAATAGCCTAACCATTTATTTCATCTCGTGTATTTCTTACCCACTCTTGTGACTTTCCAACTCCATATAAAATCCCCACTCCATTTGTGATTATAAGTGCTTTAAGTACAAACAGATCTTTGAGGCTGATTTTTCATCCCTTTTCCCTGAGGATTTTGGGGTTCACTTGGCAGCTTGGATTTACAGCATAATGAATGATGGGAAACTGATCTGATCATAAGAGTAAATGCACAGGAGAGGCCTGTAGTCAGTCAGCCCTCTCCCTGCTTCCTTCAAAGTTGCCTTAAATGAGTTGGCCATCATCGTGATTGCTTTCCCTCTAGTTGATGTTTCCTCCTTACAACACTTCTCCAACACTGTGCACTATCAGTTCAATGTTACCAGACAAGAATACATTACCAAGTATTCTGGGGTAACATGCACAAGTCCCCAGGTTTGATCTCTAAAACTGCTAAAACAAAAATGTTCATTTTAAATACATGGCTTTGGGGGCTGGCTAACATACACTGGGCCATGGGTTCAGTTGCCAGCCCCACAAAAATAGACTAAAATGCATGGTGTTAAAGTCCTACAGATTACATGAATACATGCTTGTTTCAAAACACTAAAACTTTTGAGGTTTCACAGAAGAAACACTATGGGACTTCATTCGTACCTCCGTGCCAGCAACATCCAGTAGGCTATGTGCCTACTTCAAATTAAACCAGCTTAGTGTATTCTCTGCCTGGAGAGGTGAGTGAGCCTTTGATCTTAGGGTAACCTAAAACCCACATACCTAACTTGAGCAGCTTATAATACTCTCTCGTGGAGCTTGCTTTAATATTTAAAGTACACAGCGATCCCCAGCATTGTGATCTTTCTGCTCACTAAACAATACCCTAGGAGAACACAGTTGTTCCTACATAGGCGAATTCCCAAGAGCTCTCAAAGAATCGATATGTTTCCCCTTTTATTTTCACTATCAGTAAAACTTCTGCCATTCCTGAAAGCTTTTTGTTTCTTTTTGCAAAGTATTGTTGGACTAAAAGGGAGTTTTTCAAATTTGTGGTCAATATCTAGAGATACTCAAAGCAATGTTCTCAAATGCTTTTGATCTCTTGAAAGCTTTTGCTCATTAATTTTTTATCATCTTCATACACGTCTTCCCTTTAGATCATCATGCACTTTTCTGGAAGGGTAGAGGAAGTTGTAGAGGGGTATGGAATCTTGATGTTTGTTACATTTATTTATCTATCGTGCATTTGGCAAAATTATACCTAATCATCAATGCTCAGACAGTGGATTCTTGTTTAACAGTTGCCAATCAGGCACATCCTAGGAGAAAAGTAATCTGAGCAAAACAAAAGGCAATTTGGAGAAATTAGTATTTATTTTCATAAATAGGCAGTGAGACCATTACTTGACTATTATTGGAACTTTGAGCAAGGTACGTAACACTCAAGAACATTAAAAAGAAAACTTTTTTAAATTTTATGTGTATTTTGCCTGCATATGTCTGTGCACCCTGTGGGTACCTGGTGTCTGAAGAGGCCAGAAGAGGGCATCCAATCCCATGGAACTAGAGATGTGAGCTCCCAGGTAGCAGTCTTAACCACTGTGCTGCCTTTCCAGCGCCAACATTCAAGAGCTTTTACAAATATAAAATTGACTTTAGAATGAAAATGCCTTGAATGACCAAAAAAAAAAAAAAAAAAAAAAGTTTAGAAAATCCACAAACAGAGCAATGTGAAATATTAACATCTCCTGGGACAGAAACAAAAATCCTACCACAGGATGTTTCTGACAGCTCAACAGGTAGTTGTTCACACTACTAAAATCCATACTGGGGTGATAATGGTGAGGCTGGGCTCACTGCGAAGTAGTCTTGCAAATATTATTATTATTTTTTTTTTGTTGTTGGCCTTGAGTCAAATGTATGTGCCATGGGGAGAAGGGAAGAAAACAGTCAGATTTGTAGTATCACTTGAAAATAGCTAGTCACACAAATACCCGAAATTTTATTACATTGTTACAGAAATATCCGTACAGAAGGGTACGTGGGGTATCTTCATGAAATTATTGATTAACGCTTTATCCTTTCACGTAGGCAGTGCAGTAGGGATGGTGGCGTGGCATCCAGGGTTGCAGGCTGTTGGATAATAGCATGTTAGTTAGTCTCAGGGTGGAGGTAGGGAAGAGTGGAGACTAGTACAATCCCCTCTAAAGAGAATTATGCTCACCTCACAGGGTTACTGCAAGGATTAAGAGAGTCTTTTATAGTGCTTCTTGGTAGTGTTACTGATACACCGTGACCTTCAATAGATAAACATAACACAGGGCTGTTGAAGTGGCTCAGAGGGTAAAGGCTTTCAAACCTGACCCTCACAGGATAAGGAGAGAACAGATTCCTACAATCTGTGCTATGTGTGCTCAGTGGCACACATGGCCTCCTTATAAATAAATAAAAGTAATGTTTTAAAAAATACATGCCATAGGACTACAGAGATAGCTCAGTCCATAAAGTGCCTGCAAGGAGAGATCTGTATTAGGTTCTCCGGAATCCCCACTAAAAAGAAAGTTGGTCATGTGGCAAGCAGTTGTGATCTCAGGGCTGAGAGGGTGGAGAGAGGCAGTCCCCCTGGGCTCACTGGAGATCGTCTTGCCTAGGCCAGAAGGAGAGTGCTAGGCCAGCAAAAGAACCTGAATTAAATAAAAAAAAAACTGAAATAAAAATAGAAATGGGCCAAGAGATGGCTCAGAAGGTAAAGGCACTTGCTGCCAAACATGACATGCTTAACTTTGGACCCCCAGGACCCATGTCAATAAAGAGAGAACTGACTCCTTGAGTTATCCTGTCCTCCACATGTGTACCATGGTGTGTGTGTGTGTGTGTGTGTGTGTGTGTGTGTGTGTGTGTACAAGCATGTACACGTGCCCCCCATAAATTTAAAAATAAAAAGGTAGGTGACATCTAAGGAATGACATCCAAGATTGTTCTTTGGCCTCCTACATGCCATACGTGTACACATACATGCATTTACATACATGAACATACTCATTTACAAATATAGAATTAAATTTAAAATTCATATAAAAGAAATGCAATACAAGTATATGCAATATTAAAGATATACTACAATTTTATGTATTTAATATTCAGTTTTAATTGGGTGTGTTAATGCTAGCAGTTCGAAGGAGACTAGTAGGATCTGGTCAAAGAAAAGTAGACAATGTAAGTATTACCAATGTTTTTCACCTCAACTTGCTTAAGAGCCTTTTGCCAACTAACCATGTAGACTGTGTACTCCTGACACTAACCAGAAATACCTACCAAGAAAGCACTGCACCTTGCTCATCTCTCCAGTGTGGAACTGTTGGGTGGGTGCTACTGACATGATTTAATTGTAAGCACATGAAAGCTTTAAATCATTTGGAATAGGGTATCCAAACATCAAACATTACTGTAGAGATGAAAGTATGTAATTTAGTTAAACTGAGCATCATAAACTCTCAGCGCAAATGGGGTCAGAGTTAGGGGATATGGTCAATGAAAATTAGACTGATGAATCCCCTGTGGGGTTTTGTTACTCACATTTGTTTCTTTGCTGGGAGACAAGCATGTAGCCAAGGATGGCCTCAAACCCATGGCCTTTGTGCCCTGGCTTCTTGAATGCTAGGATTCCAGGCATGTGCTCCCATGCCTAGCTTTTGTGGGGCTGTCATTGTTTGGGTTTCTTCTCTACCTTTGGTTACCCTTCACATCATACTGTTCCTACTTTCAGGTTCTGTCCTGTCTCATTCTTGGAGTTAATAGTCTGAAATGGCAGCTTGAAAGATGAGTAGGGCCTGGCAAGGAGATCTCTGGATACCTCTCTCCTGACTTTGTTTCCATAGCAACAGTTTATGATTGGGAAACATGCCCTGTCCCAAGGCTTGGCTATAACTGGTAGACAGTGCAATTTACTGCCTCTTACCTGGGACTTCCATTACCTGGCACTAATTGCAGTGTGTCAATGTACTGTAAAACCCCATGGTTTTTTTGTATTTTTATTTTATTTTTAGCTTTATTTCCCTTAAGTCTAGGAGCTGTCTGCATTTTCTTCTAGGGATGCTGAAAGACTGTGGGGATTCTCCTTAGTGGGCCTGGTTTAGTAGTTTGTAGTCATACTACCTTGCTTTTACTTTTTGTTTAGGATGTAGCCGAAAATTACTTCATCTGCTTTAGACCAGAGGTAAAGTCTAGATTTTAAGGGCTCTTAAATAAATAAATAAATAAATAAATAAATAAATAAATAAATAGCACCATGGTCACTAGGATCCAACCAGGCAGGAATTTAATCTCTTTCTGGTGAGCTGGTGAGCAGGAGTCACCATGGGAAAAGACCAGGTGTGATGGTTTGAATAAGAACAGCTCCCATAAGCCCGTAGAGACACTATTAGGAAGTGTGACCTTGCTGGAAGTAGATGTGGCATTTAGGAGGAAGTGTGTCACTAGGGGATGGACTTTGAGGTCTCAGATGCTCAAGTCTGGCCCGTATGTCACTGTCACTTCCTGGGCCTGTGGATCCAGATGTAGACCTCTCAGCTCCCTCTCCCGCACCACACCGTGTCTGCTGCATGCCGCCATGCTTCCTGCCATGATGGTAATGGACCAGATCTCTGAAGTGTAGGCCTGCCCCAGTGAAATGTTTTCCTTTTTAAGAGTGGACTTGGTCATGGTGTCTCTTCACAGAAACAGAAACCCCAACTAAGACACCAGGTGAGATGAGTGAATAGTGCTAAGGGGTTGTTAATCTTTTGGAATTCGTGAAATAGGTACTCGTGGCACAGCTCACATCCCTGTGGCAGGAGAACAGGTAAGAAGGCTGGAGATTCAACTCTGGTAGAGCACTTTCCTAACCTGAGTCAGGCTCTGGGTTCAATCTGTGGAAAACACACACACACACACACACACACACACACACACACACACACGACAGAGAGACAGAGACAAAGAGAGAGACAGAGACAAGAGAGACAGAAAAACAGAGACAGAGAGAGACAAGGGGAGAGAAAGCCAAGAGTACTGAACACACACACACACACACAAGAGAAAGAGAGAGACAGAGAGAGATAGAGATAGATAGATAGATAGATAGATAGATAGATAGATAGAGAGAGAGAGAGAGAGAGAGAGAGAGAGAGCGCAGAGTGCTGACAGTCTATAGGACTAAGGGAGATGACGGGAATGGACTAAGTTTCCACGTCCTGAATTTGGACTCACATTTTAATAGAGACTATTTGGAGTGGGGAGGTAGGATATGATGAACTGGGGAGGAGCAAAGGTAGGTTATAAAATGCAAACCAAGAAAACGATTTTTAAAACTCCATGCCTTTTATGTCTGCATATATGTCTGTACACCATGTGTGTGCCTGGTGCTTGCAGAGCTGAGAAGAGGGAATCAGATCCCCTGGAATTCAGTTAGAAATGGTTGTGAGCTACAATGTGGGTGCTGGGAATGGAACCCGGTACCCTAGAAGAGCAACCAGTGTTCTTAAACACTGAGCCATCTCTCCAGTCCTGCCATACCACTTTTCATTTAAAGCCTTCAAAAACTTCCCAGCATACATAGAAAAAGTTCCCAGCATATATAGAAAGCCTGGTATTCCCAGACTCATTTTGTGTATGGCAAGTTTACCACCCTCCTGTAACTCCCGTTTTCCAACACTCATGTTGAAAAGCACACATACACACATCTGCCCTTTCCTCCCCCGCCAAATAAGTTCCAAGAACAAGATGCTGAGTTGCAGCACATAGCTTATTCTGCTCTCTCTGCAAATGTAGCCCCCAGAACAGTGCTCTATTTGAGCAAGTAATTCTTAAATATCCATTAGACTCTCCATCTGAGAGAGGCAGGCAGAGGGGCATCCTGGGGTGAAAGAACGGCATCTGAAAAGGAACAGTATGATCTGGATAAAGAAGAAATAAAATAGACTTAAAAACTCACACAATAACAAATCCACAAAAGGCCAGGCATAGTAGCATATGTCTGTAATCCCAGCATTCAAGGAGCGGGGGGCGGAAACATGGCTTTTAGACCAACCTTGGCAACATGCCTGCCTCAAAGCAAACACCCAGATGTGAATAACCAGGAAGGATCTTGGTACCTTTGATAAGTGGAGCCTCAGAGTTAATGGATGCAAAGAATGAGAAGTTGATGGAATGTAGCAGCTGAAGGGGATGCCGATGCTGACAGAAGTGGAGAGCTGGTGGTTTAAAGCTACAGACTTCATACCTGCTGTCAACACCACCATCTGTCTGTTTTTCATATTTTCTAGACCAATAGTATTCACAATAAAAAAGTTTTAGAATTAAAGCATAAACACACTAAAAAAAAAAAAAAATGCAAGCAATACAGTGTGAGTGGAAAGTAAGCCTTATACCTCCAAGTAATCCTGTTTTCTCTCCTCACCTACTGTTGTGCTCTCTTCCAGAGAAATAATCATTTGTATTACTTACTTACATAAACACATGCCTACACACACACACACACACACACACACACACACACACGAGTGGCTGCAATGCAATGCTGGGAATAAAAAACCTGTGCTCAGAAGATTTAACAATAAAAATCTCACTGTATTTTAAACACCTTTAATATTTAAATAAAGTATTTTATTTATTCTTTGATAATTTCATATATACAAACAATGAATGAATCTTGACATAATGTTCCTCCAACTTCCCCTCCCAGGGGCTGCCATGTGTCCTCTTTCTCCTATTGTGCCCTCAGTTAATAACCCAACTAGTTCTGCCATTAAAATGCTGATTGATCTTGGTGACTTTATCTAGTAAGTTCATAGGTGCAGTAGCCGTGTCATGTCCCCAGACAACATTTTACAATACTCCCGCCCATCTCCTAGCTCTCATAGTCCTTGGTCCCCTCTTCTGTGATGTTCCCCAAGTTGGGCATTCTTTCTCATCACATAGATCTACTACAAAGTATTTTGTGGCATAAATGTACATTATGGAAAAATAAATCCAATTAAGATTTTTCTATTTGTTATATATATATACATATATATATATATATATATATCTATTACATGTATTAAATTGGGCCATTTTAACTATGAATCATAAGGCTTATAGTACTGTAATTTTTGTATTGCTATTTTAAAAATAGGGATTGATAAATTTCCTTTCGAATGTGTTTGAAAGTGCCCCAAATCCCACATTTTGTCAAGTGTATAACAGAAGTTTTCGGCTTTGTTGGGCAGGTGTGAAATAGTGAAGTTTGCTTTGTATAATGGAAGGCCTTTAAAATGTATTATTTTTGCCCAGGTGTTGTCTATAAAAGTTTGTCCTTTGTTTGTGCTAATGAAACCTGGTAACTTTTACTCTGTCATCTAGTATGTTTTGGCTAAAAGGCCTATCTAGGCATGCTAATGTGGATTTTTTTTTTTTTTTTTTTTTTTTTGCTATGGTCACTTCTGGGGGTGGGGTAGAGAAGAGGCTACTAGTGCTGTCAGGGCTGTAGGAAGATGCAGAATTTGCCGCAGAAAACAGTCTTTTTTCAAAGCCCCAAATTTAAAGTAGGATACTTTCCAAAACCCAATGAAGGTATTGCTCTCCAGCTCCATGTTCCCTTGACCGAGGAGTTAGGACACAGGTACTTTCAACCTACTATCTATAGATGAAATTAGCCATCGGGAAAGCAGTGGTGTTAATTGCGTAGTAAAAAAGCCTCTGACAGCAGCAGGCTACCTTGTTTTGCAGGTGCACAGGAAGTAGAAGAGATGTGTCCATCTAGTAGACCTTTGGCCTGTGCATTCGAGGCATGGCTGCCAGGGCATCTCTGGACCCCCTCATCCTCGGTCTTCAGATTCAAAACCGCAGGATGGTTGTGAGCTGGGCTAGGGCGGGGGCTTTGTCGCAGTCTCTGGACTTCAATCCTTGGCCAGCACCCAGGGGTGGAATCCCTGCCCCTCGGGCTGTCCGGTGACACTGGGCTCCTTCGTTTGCGTGCAGCACCAAGCCTTGGTTGAGCCGAAAGCGGAACATATTTTAAGTGCTCAGTGACCAGGGAATGTGACGTCACGAAATAAATAAATCTAGCAGGGACGGTAGGATGAAGAGACGAAGAGAGGAGACCCTCCTGGGAACTTCCCCTAGGCCTGCCCGAATAGGGGTGGCGACAGGAGTGGCAGAATCTCACCCTGGCTTCGGGATCAGACTCACTTGCCCTGATCCCCACTGTTCGGTTCAAGGCGTCGGAGCGTCGCCGGGCTATGGGTTTTCGCGTGCGCTTTGCGAACGTCCCCAGAAAGAAGTTAAATGGATAGAAGCGCTGCAGAGCCAGGACGCGCCCCTTAAGGCGCCAGAGTCGCCTTGCTGCCCTTTAGGCACCGGGCGCTCAAGCGAAAAGCATGGGAAGAGGCGGCTACGAACGTCTATCCCGCCCCTCTCCTCCCTGACCACGCCTCAATTAGCCCCACCTCCTTTGTGCGGCCGCGCCGTTGCTCGGGCGACGGCCCCTCCCCTCCCGGCCCCGCCCCACGCCACCGCCCCAGTCTCCGCCTGGCGGCGGGTCCAGCTGCAGTCCGCGCGAGCCGCCGCCGCAGCCGGCAGCGGGCCGAGATTCGCGGCTCCCGGGCCCTCGCTGGGAGCAACCGCACTCTCCCGCGCCCGTGCTTTCGCCCGCGCCGGCCTGTCCCTCGCCGCTGGCCGGATCTGGCTGACCAGCTTGCCCTCCGGTCCGACCTGAGGCTCCCGGGCCGCCGCGGGGACCCGCCCACCAGACCCTGCCTGGGCCCGCCGCGCCCTGCAGGGACTCCGCAGTTGATGACACCTGGCGGAGGGCTGCGATGGAGGGGGATGCCTCAGACTCTCAGGTGAGCGGCGGCGGCGCGGTGGTCCCGCTGACTCTTGGCTGTCTCTCCGGGCCGGTCCTACCGTCCCGCGTCTTTTTCTGTCCTTGGGAGGGTCGGGCTTGGGGATCCCACGGGCGGGAGAGGAGCACCCGGGTCCGGGTACGGCGCACCTGGCCACGCTGTGCACTTCCCACGGCGGGCTCTTCCTTGGGGCTCAGTCTGCAGAAGTAGTCGCGTTGGGGTGTCTTGTGCCCTTAGAGAGTAGGGCGCGTGGTGCGCTTTGTTTGGATCCCCGAGGGCGCTCGAGTCCCTCCTGGGCCCCGGCGGTGCCTGTCGCCGGCTGGGAGCAGAGTCTTCTGCTCGCTGGGCGGGGCTGGGGCTGTGCAGTGCAAGCCTTTTCTTTGCTGAGGTCCGGTAGGCATGTCTCCTGAAGTTTCCTCTGCTTGAGTGAGCTCTCACATCACATTGCTCCCAGTTTTAGCTCAAAAGACTTAAAAAAGACACCGAGTTTTCTTTTAAGAATTTATGTACAGTGCAATGAAATGATTTAGGTGCAAGACAGAAAAAAATAGAAATGATTTTTAGATACTCCTCTAGGAGGTGCAGCTTTACCTATGGTATTGTGTATTCGTAAAACGCGACAGGAATCTGTTTTGAGCAGTCAGGAGTCTTTTCCTTTGAGTTAGTGTGATACTGGGTGAAGCGAGATAAAATGTGAATATCCAGTAACCTTTAGTGCACGTTGTGGGTGTGGCCATCTTATTTCCAGTTTCCTTAAGATCATAGCATGCTGTAAACCTTTTTAAACAGTTGTGATGCCTCAAGAGACACTGCATTAAAGATCTGCTGGCAGTGATGAAGCCAGGGGTATGCGGTGCCATTGTCAGGGTTTATTAACACCCTTCGTGTCACCAGCCGGAAATAGATTGGCATACACTTTTATTTCATTTAAGCAAGTGAATTATAGTTTTCTTTCTGAGCACCTTTTAACCCAGCACTCTGCAGGCAAAGCAAGGTGGGTCTTTGAGTTCGAGGACAGTCAGGGCTACATGGAGAAACTGTCATGAAAAACCAAAACCAACCAACCAACCAACCAACCAACCAACCAACCAACCAACCAACCAAAATCTTTCAGTATATTTCTAATAGATTAAATGATTGTATAAGATTAAGGTTTTTTTCTAATGTTGGCTCGCCATTAAAATCTCAGGATGCTAGCAGTAATCTACAGAAAACGAAAAGCCCACCACCCTCATTAAAAAAAAAAAAAAAACAAAAAATCTGTATGAAGTCATCAACTCTTTTATCTATGAGCCCAAAGTGTTTCTCATTTAAAATGGAGAAATAGTGAATTTCTATAGATTTGAAGGAAGCTTTGGGGGTGGTGTCTTTTAGTCCTCTCCATCCTCTTACTATTAATCTAATATTAATATTTAATGAAGTGATTTTATGATAACTACTTTGATATGGAGCATAAAGTTTGAAGCATTTTAGCAATTATAGTTAAAGCACCTGAAAATGGTTAAATTTAATGTAGAATTTTTTTTTTTTGCAACCCAGCTTGTAAATAGAATTTAGTTAGGATTTCCTGAACACGCTGGCTTAGCCTTGGTGTTGTTTTTGTCAGCTCTTGCTATTTGGCAATCTTGGAGTTAATTCATTAAGTATGGTTAGTGTCATAGTGAAAATACCCCCCCCTTTTTTATTGAAATTGAAAATTATCACTTTTAGAATTTTACTGGAGTCCTAAATCAGGGACTTGCTTCTGATGATTTGAACAGCCTGTGGTTTTTGATAGGATGTGTTTCTCTAATATTTTTCATATTAACTTTTCCTCTTACATTTTACTTTCTTTTGTCTTGTACCATTAGTTCTTAATCCCATGCCATGTAATTTTAAAGGGAGTCTGGTGATATAGAATTTGATAGTGGTGGTGATTGGAATATATATGATTACGGAATCATGCGTTTGAATGCTAGGCCCATAAGGAGTGATACCCTGATAGGAGATGTGGCCTTGTTGGAGGAAGCATGTCACTGTGGAAGTGGACTTCGAGGTCTCATACATGCTCAGGCCTTACCCATTGTGACAGTTCACTGCCTGTTGCCTGCCGATCACGATGTAGAATTCTCAGCGCCTTCTCCAGCACCATGTGTGTCTGTATACTGCCATAAAGATAATGGAGTAAACATCTGAAACTGTAAGCCAGGCCCAATGAAATGTCTTCTTTTGTAAGAGTTGCTGTGGTCATACGGTCTCTTCCCACAGCAGTAGAAACCTAACTAAGACAGGACTCTTGGAGAAGTTCAGATTTTAAGGTCTGTTTCTTAATTCTTCTTTGGAAAAGCAAGCACAGGTACTCAAACAAGATGAATGATGATGCTGACACGTTTACCCACTGAGAGCTTTTGACTCTGGCTTTTGGTTTTCATCTTAAGGTGACTATTAAGAATATCGAAAAGGAGCTTATTTGCCCTGCGTGCAAGGAGCTGTTTACACACCCGCTAATTCTCCCGTGTCAGCACAGCATCTGTCATAAGTGTGTGAAAGAGCTCTTACTGTCTCTCGATGAGTCATTCAATGATGTGGCATCAGACAACTCTAATCAGAGCAGCCCTCGACTTCGGCTCACCTCCCCTAGCATGGATAGAATCGACAAAATTAGCAGACCAGGTATGTGGAAAAAGCTGGGGTGATGCACCCATTGGGGGGGTGTCAGGGAAAGCTTATAGAGGTTCAGTTCAGTTATAACTGTGGAAGGGAAAGACATTTTCTCCCCAAATGGACAAGACCATTTAAAATGTCAAAATGAACTTTTTTTTTTTTTTTTGGATATGCTCTTAAGATAAGATGGACATTGAATACTAACTTTGTGCTAAAATGCTTACTGTGTATTTTAGGTGATATTGAAATGGTGATGTCCTTGATAATGGCAGAATAATGAACTTCTAGGGAAGCATCTATCAAGTTAATGTGCAAATAGATACTGCAGAATTTAGAATGGAACTGCATAATGGTTACTTCTAAAAACTTTTTTATTTTTGAGAATTTAGTTTGTGTGTGTTTCAATGTATGGCTGTGTATCATGTGGCTGCAGTATCTTCTGAAGCCAGAAGATGGCATCAGATCCCCTGGGTCGGGAGTTAGAGTTGGTTGGGTGCTGGAAATCAAACCCAGGTCCTCTGGAAGAGCAGCCAGGGCTTCAACTGCTTAGCCGTCTCTCCAGCCCTTAGAGAATGTTTAGATCAGATCAGATCATGTGATATTATTCTACCTGAGAACTTTATTTTCTTCAACCATTTGCAGTTATTTTTTAAAAATAAATGTTTTGGCAGGGCATGGTGGTGCACACCTGTATACCAGCCCATGGGAGGTGGAGGGAGAAGGATCTATGGTGTCAAGGACACCCTGGGATGCACAGGAACCTACCCACTCCCCAAAATAAGGGTCTTGACTCTCATGAGTGCTAGAATTCTGCAGTAATGTATGGAAGTAGATGTAATGACATCTAGCATGTATTTTGTACCTGTACCCCAGCTCAACATTTATCTTGTTTCTTATTAAGATAGAGTTGACTCTGAACAGTTATTGCAGGGATGATGCAGATGAAAATTAACTTAAATGACAGAAGCTATTGAAATTCTTTTAAAATCAGTGGTGACTGCAGCTTTGTGTTAAGCATGGCCTTTATGCTAAGATGTGTGTGAGTGCCCAAAAGTTCTAGGGTTCAGAGCTTCTGCTCTAGGCAGTTTGGGCATTGAAGTTTTGTCTTCAAACCTTTTGTCTATTCTCCTCAGCTTCTCCCACTGATAGGACAGGGGTCACTTTTTAATCTCACGAGTTTCTCAGAACAGCATCTCTTTCTAAGCTGCAGTTAGAATGTCATCTTTCTGTGGCCTGACTTAATGCGATGGAGTCTCTCTGTTCAGTATTTATATCCATGTACCTACTCCATCAGAATAAATAAGAGTACTTCATGAGTTATATGTTTTACACACACACACTTCATTTTATATGTAAGAATATTTTGCTTGCATGTTTTGTATGTGTACCTCATGTGTTTTGCCTGTAATTTATATCTGTGTACCACGTGTATGCCTGTTGTCTGAAGAGGTCTGGGAAGAATGTTGCATTCTCAAGGGCAAGATTTGCAGATGGTTTTGAACTACCATGTAGATGCTGGGAATCGAATCTGGGTCTTCTGCAAGAACAATAAGTACTTTTAACTGCCAGGCCATGCATTTTTCTTTGAATGACAGTCACTATTTAGAAGATAGTTTGCACATTTTCCTTCTATCCATGTCCATTGCTAAGAACATGTTTCTGACTTCCTTTTTAAGTGTGTCTTATCATTTTTTGCCCATAAATGAAAAATATATCTGAGTACAATGACACCTGGCTGTTTAAAACGGGTGACCATCTAGAAGACAGTCCTTAAATTTTTCATCACTGATTCACTAAAAATTGCTTTTTTACCATTGCTTATTTTGCTAAAGGATTAGACCCTAGGCTGTCCAGTATAGTAGACACTAGCAGAGAAGTACTTGAAATAGGACTTTTCCGACTGATGTATTGTCAATATGAAATGCTTATCAGAATAGCACAGGTAGAGATTTAATGCTTTTCATATTTATTGCATTTGAGGTGATATCTTGGATATATAGTGGATTAATATCATAATTATTTTTACTTGTTTCTCAACTTTTATCATGGCTACTAGAAAATTTAAAAATGTGTTGTGCGGTGGCTCATTTATTTAATTGGAATAATATTGCCATATGCATTTAATAGACTTTAATGAAGGGGTACTTTGAAAGAAAGGATGTCTGTGTATATGTCAAGTATATATTCAGATGTGTAAACAGAAAGCTGTCTTGTATACTTCTGATCATATGGGTGTAATCTTTGCCTCCAGTTTATATTTTCCTGCTATCAGAATTATTGAATTTTAACAATCTTTTGATAACTTAGTTTTCTAGTTCGTAAAAAAGTCAAAAGATACTTGAATTTACTTAGTTTTTGTAGTGGTGGCCTGAGATGAGGTTGTTTAAAAACACAAATCTCAAGGACAAAGTGTATGTCTTCCCAGTGCTGACCAACAGTGGTACAGCTGAATTCCATATGGTTGAGACTGTTTTATGTTGCTGCTTTGAAAACACCCTGCGTGTCAGGAAAACCACACATTAGCTATTGATTCAATAACCGTATTCAGTGCTTCATGTTTTGTTAACAAGTGAGTATTCTCTTTTGGAATGGAATTCTAAATCCAGCTTTCTGTTCATTCTTCACAGCATCACAGCGGAGATCTTTGGGGTGGAGAGGTAGAAAAAAGTGCTTTATTGCTCTTGTGGCCGCAGGCAGCGTGGTGTTAGATTTACATTCTCTTATGTAGCTAGAGTTTCTCTAACACCAGTGGTCAAGTCTTCAAATTTACAATGGAAAGTAAACAAATTGTACTGACGTGACTTCAAGGTCAACACAATGAAAGTTCTGATATTTTTAAAGGATGTGTCAAAACAATTCCTGTATATACAGAACACAATTTTGTTTTTTAGTATCTGGTACCTTTTTACATTTATGTAGACTGTAATGTAACATTGGTAAAGTTAAATAAATATTAACATTTTTGTCTAAAGTTGTCAACTTTTGCAGTTATACTCTCTGCATGTTTTATGCATATGATGCCTTTTCTTTGTTGTTTTAAAGTATGTCCTGTCAGTGTTTGATCATGGAGGTCTTACCCATTTGGGGGTCATGCACACAGCTTTTTAGGAATCTGTGATTCTGTGTGAAACATTCCGGCCTACCTTACTCCAGCTGACCTTGTAGATAAAATTGACTGCTTTTTGGTCAAAATCTGGTGATCTTTGGTTAGAGAAATTTTAACCCTTTTCTGTTCCTCTCACTTTTTATGAAGTCTAACTAGTGGCATCCCATAAACTGGGCAGGCAATAAGAACAGGAAATTGTTACAGCCAGAATATGGGAGAGGTCACAATTGCAGCATTTGGAATGTGCTGTGAGTTGATTCTCTTGAGATTAAATGTTGAATTTAAAACCTGAGTTATTTTCAGGGGACATATTCAAATAGGCAGCTTGGCTGTTTTTTTAAACTGATCCCAGGAGGTTCTCAAATCTTTTTATGAGTGCTTACTTTCATTTCATCTGTCATATGCTTTTAGCTTTATTTTCATAAAAATATTATATTCATATATAAAAAAATGGCAGCCCTAAGGATATCCTGGAGCAAAAAACTCATGGGAGAAAAAAGCCCAACACAAGACTAAAGTGGAAATTTAATGAAGTCAACTTCCAATAGCTGTGCTATCCAAAGGGCCACAAGGCCAGGTGGCCGTTGAAATTTAAGATAATTAAAATTTCACTGTTTTGGTTGCAACATCCATAGTTCAAATTCTCAAATGTGATGTTTCCTAAAAACTTCCATCTTCACCATAAAATTTAGATAGCAGAGGAATACAGAAAAGGGAACATTTTTTTTTTGACATTTCTAAACATGAAAACAACCAAAATTTGGGTGTCACCAGCATACATGTTAAATCATGATTTAGTTTTTATGATTAATATTGTTTCATATCACTATTCAATTGGCCACAACCTTCACAAACCCTATGATAGGTCATTGTTTTTCACATGGACCACTGAGACTGTTTATTCACTTAAATGTCCACCACCTAGTTTGTGTGTAGAATGATGTAATTGCTTGTGAATTTCCATTTGTTTAAACTTGACCACTGCATTATTTCACTTCCAGAATTGTTTGGCTTGTTTTCCTTCCTTTTTTTCTTCCTTCCTTCCTTTCTTTTTCTTTTTCTTTTTTTTGACAACATTTTCACTGGCATGTGAGTGCTTTGTTTTGTTTTTTAATTAGCCTTGCACGCTTATTTCATTACATGCCTGCTGTGGTGTGAAACATCTTGGATTGTATCACATGTTTTAAAAATTACTGCAGGACTATATTGAGCAGGATTTTCAAGTTTTTCAGAAGTTTCCTTTTATATGATTTATGTTTTAAAATGTTAAGGCTAATTTGTCATTACATGGGACTATTAAAAATACCACGCATGCTTGTTACATTGTGTGCCTTTGGAGTCCAGGGACATGCTGCATGCCATAAAGCCATGGTTATAAAGAATACTTTGGGCTTACCTGTTAAGTTTCACTTACTATGATGTCACATGAGGCATCTATATTTTCTTTTAGATGACAGTCATTTCAAGGCCAATATTAATGTAGCTACCTTTGCCAAATAGAATATACTGAACTTACCCATCAATTTTTGGCATTGGATATGGTAGTGTGAAAGAAGGCAGGAGATTAAGAAGTTCCTTTGTGTATTATGTAAGCTATTTTGTACACAACTGAGATTTCACACTCTAAGAAAGGTTTAATTGAGTATTTATCCACCTGTGTTAAACAGCTTCACATTTCTTTGAACCAGCAGGTAAGGTCTGCCATACTTTGGTTTCTTGACTTAAGATCAGTATGACAACAATGAACAAAATAATGTTTAAGGTTATTTATTGTATTTTGTATATTACAAAATCATAGTGCATCTTGGTACTGAATTAAGTGGTTTAAAGATTTTTTTGTTTCGGGTCCCATTGTGGTTGATGCCTCTTAAAGTTACTGAATTCTATGTCTGTGAATGAGTTCTTCACTCTTCTTTAGATTGCCTTCAATTACCTTCTTGTCTTTCGCACTGAACTTTCCCAGATAAAACAATGCTACAGTGGGAAACATTCTGTTGTGATGATTCTTAAAACTTGTGACCACCTTATTCCTTTGAGTATGCAATGAAAGTATGTTATGTGGATGGTTTGCTGTTTCAAATAGTCACTGGGATTTCAATGAGCATGCCGAGTCATGGCCCTGCCCTTTCATGTACCCCATTTCTTCCAAGATAGCATTTACTTTATGACTCTGAGTACAATATATAAAATTAACTAGAGGTCTTAATTATGTAAAACACTCTATAAAGTAAAAATACTCAATGAAGTCTGTGTTTAGCTTAATATAGGTTTATGTGCAATTTATTATAATTTCTCTTTTTCTCAATGATACCTTTTAATAATTTGAACTTGTCTTTTATACAAGTAAAAATATTTGTTTAGAAAAGCATGTTCAGAATTCAGATGGAGGCACCCAAAATAGTCATTATTGTCGAGATTTTCTAAAACATGTCTCTTAATCACTTGTGCTGTAACTAAATGAAGTCTTGCTAACCACACAGGCTGGAAGCGCAATTCACTGACCCCAAGACCAACTATCTTCCCTTGTCCTGGCTGTGAGCGTGATGTGGATCTTGGAGAGCGAGGAGTCAGTGGTCTATTTCGGAATTTCACTTTGGAAACGATTGTCGAGAGATACCGGCAGGCCGCTAGGGCAGCCACAGCCATTATGTGTGACCTTTGTAAACCACCACCCCAGGAATCTACGAAGAGCTGCATGGACTGCAGTGCAAGCTACTGCAATGAATGCTTCAAAATCTATCATCCTTGGGGTACTGTAAAAGCTCAGCATGAGTATGTGGGTCCCACCACTAATTTCAGACCCAAGGTAAGTTAGGGTACCAAATATTGTGGGAGAAATTGCCATGAGTCTAGAGACAGCAAGATTTGATTGGATAGCACCATTGTGATATTTTTAGTTAGCTGCATCTTTACAGTAGGTAAAGAATAATTACAGCCTAATACTTTAAAAGCTTGAGACATAGCGCTTATATAATCTGTTAGGTGGACTTTACATTTCTTAAGTATTCTGGGTTATTTGTTTAATAAATTCTACAAGAACTTCATGTTCTATGATCTATGATGAGTAAAATGATTTGTGTGCTGCCACCTCCCAGTGTGGATGCTTTTAAAGTTGTTGTTCCTGGTTTTTTTTTTCTTTGTTTGTTTTTTCAAGACAGGGTTTTTCTGTATAGCCTTGGCTGTTCTAGAACTCTCTCTGTAGACTATGTTGCCCTCATACTCGGAGATCCGCCTGCTGCCTCCCAAATGCTGGGAGCACTACCACCACCTGGCATAAAGCTGTTCTTTATCACTTAATAACTGGTATGAATATGAAAATATAATAGTATTCTTAATCACACGACCTTTAATTTGTAATTCATATGTTAATCTTAAAAGTACCCACATGGGGTTGCTCATAGCAAGCCAGCTGTAGTTGCAAGTCCAAGGGATCTAATTCTCACTTCTGTCCTAATGTGATCACTAATGTTCACACACTTAACACAGACACAAGCATACAAATAATTTAAAGTAATAATTGAAATCTCAAAAAAAATCATTACAAAATATTCACCAAACATTCCTTATATAACACAGATATGAAAGATTAAAGCGAAGATATTTCTTTGTCCCCACATTATGAAAGACACTTTTCCTCAAGACCATTAGTCTCATAACAGATTTATTGACCTTTGAATTCCATGTTATGATGTTTGTATCACCCTAACTGCTTAAGGTCATTGATTTTTTTTTTTTTAAAGTATGACTTCAAGTTTTAGTGTTTCATTTAGAAGTTTACACTGACAAGATTATAAAAGGACACACGCTAATGCGCTACACTAGAGCTAGGTTCTTATAAGTTAAGTATTCCGTAGAATTTGGAATGCAAATTAGCCATAAGCTTTTTATTTGCAACTATAAAGTACTGGCCAGTAAACCAAAGGAATACGAATAAGCTATGTTGGGGAAAATAGCTCCCTTCAAGCCATTTATGTCAGCCAAGATAGTGTAACACTTCAGAGATGTTGCTTATGCTAAATACTCACCTGCAGCTGAACTCATTCTACCTCTTCCTACTGGAAGCTTACATTTTCCTACTTTAAAAGATATACGTTCTTATGAGAATCAGGAACTTGAACACTCTGAAACTCTGAAGTTTTTTCCACTTTCACCCTTCCCTGTAACAATATTGCTTGTAGGACTTTGTACATTGGCCTTTTTTTTTTTTTTTCCTTCTTAATATGTCAGACCAGTTAAGGTTGCCCACTATCCAGTCTCATCAACATACTACCTAAATGCTATGCATCTATGAGTTCATAGAGTAAGTAAAAATGCAGCGAGAGTGTGCCTTGTGGGGCTGGCCTGCTGGACAGGCGCTTACATCACAAAGCCCCTCAGAGCCCTCTTAGCAACAGGCTTTTATGGAGAGTCAGCCCGTAGAGTCTCCTGAGGTTCTGATAGCTTACAGAGGTGCTCAGTAAGAAGTTGCCTAATGTGTGTAGTGAGACTGTTTCTCTAGCATGTTTAAGCATTCTCTCTACTTGAGGCCCTTGGGAATGAACTGTTCTTCTCACCAAGTTTAGGGGAAACAGTGTCTGTTAATGGTTTGAACCCTCAGATATGAAAATGGTAATTCTAAAGTTTTCATGTGATATATATTTATTTTTATCCTTTTATTCACCTATAAAACTCTTTATTTTATATAGCAAATATTTGTGTTAGGGGATCTAGGCTACTTGACTCCTTGATCTTTAACTGTATGTTTTTATTCAACAGATTTTAATGTGTCCAGAACATGAGACAGAGAGAATAAACATGTACTGTGAACTGTGCAGAAGGCCCGTCTGCCATCTCTGTAAGTTGGGTGGGAATCATTCCAATCACCGGGTGACTACCATGACCAGTGCCTACAAAACTTTAAAGGTAGGATTTACTGTTTCAGAAGCGGGTTTACATTTATTTTTCATTTTATTTAACATTTATGAATGTTTTATCTGAAAGTGTGTCTGTGCACCATGTGTGCAATGCCAGCAGAGGGCCGGAAGAGGGGGTTGGATCCTATAACTAGAGTTATAGCGCTTTATCTCCCTCACTATGGATGCTAGGAATCAAACCCAGGTCTTTTGGAAGAGCAGCCAGTGCTCTTAGCTGCTGAGCCATCTCTCCAGCCCTGGAAGTAGGTTTTGATACCTGATGATTTCATGACTTAAGTTTTTGTAAGTTTTTGTAGTGTCTGTTTTACCTAAAGGAGTTATGAGGCAGAACTTAACATGTAATTACTAAAAATATATATAATCATATAAAAAATAAATATTGATAAAATATAGAAATTTATATATTATATAAGATATAATATGCAATGAGTTATAATTATTATGTACATAAAATATTAATTATATAAATAAATATAAATTATATAAATAATTATATAAATAAATATAAATAAGTACATATATTTAAAATAATTACAAGTTATTTTTAGAAATTTTTTTAACTTAAAATTGTTAGTTTTTTTGAATTTGTGTTAAAGCCTTGCACAGTTAGTTTTGAAGTATGAGGGAGAGAGGAATGAGGGAGACTGTTGAGATCCTCCAGAGAGTTCAGTGTTCGTTACTGATCTGTTTGCAGAGATAGAAGGCTTCAGAAAATGCTCACATTTGATAATCAGTAGCTTGGTAGGCGGTGCTGTGGTGCTTTCTTTACTTCATTCCTTTTTTTTTTTTTTTCTGTAAACAGTTTTAAAGGAGTTAATTCAGCTTAATTACCTCACGTTCCCCTTTTATTGTAATTGCTCCCTTTAGCAGTATGTGTGCAGATTATCTTATGTGTGTGGCTGCATACATAAATAGTGTCATATGTCTTTGCCACAGACAGGTTTGCCCATTGTACCTTCTGTTTCTCTGGTCCTTGCTCGCCTGGTGTCTTAGTTAGGGTTTCTATTGCTGTGTTAAAACACCATGACCAAAATAAACTTGGGGAGGAAAGGGTTTGTTTCATCATATACTTCCAGATAAACAGTCCATCACTGAAGGGGTCAGGAACCTGGAGGCAGGAGCACAGGCCATGGAGGAATACTGCTTACTGACTCGCTCAGCCTGTTTTCTTAGCACACCAGGACCACCTGCCCAAGGGTGGCACCACCCACAGTAGTGTGCTGGGCCCCTCCCAAATCAATCATTAGTCAAGAAAATGCCTCACAGGCTTCCACACAAGCTCATGGGCATTTTCTTAACTGAGGTTCCCTCCTCCTAGATGACTCTAGCTTGTGCCAAGTTGACAGAAAACTAGCCAGCTGGAAGTTTTTGATTGGCTGTCAGGTATTCTTAGTTAAGACTTGTGTTCAGCTTTGCCTGGCAGGGTAGGGAAGCATTTGGTTTTAGGTAAACCAGCCTGACTTTAGAGGTAGAAACCTTTGATGGTTCTTCTCCATCCCCGATGATTTAGATGCTCTTGTTTTGGGAGTTGGAGTTCTGGATGGTGGGGAGCTCATTATCCCCAGCTTGTGTGAACTTTCTGGAACTTCCCTGACCTTGGGCATGGTTGGCTGGTGGTCAGTCTTACACACCTCTCTGCAGGGTTTTCCCTTTCTGCTTGTCTGTGGTTTTAGGCTTTGGAAACCCCAACTTCCTTAACTCCTAGCTCCATTACTTAGTCTCATGGGAGACACGGGTTCATTTGAGTTCTCTGCCTCCAGCCTCAGAAACTGTGGACAACAGGCTAGGATAGTCAGGCTTCTCTTGTTTCCCATCATCTAGGAAATGTCTCTTGAGATCTGGCACATAACAAGAGAGATTTCAGATGTTGTGTTTCGTTGGTTCAAGTGGGAAGCTAAATTTTGTCACTTTATCATTCCTGTGTAGTCAGTCAGCTTCACATAGCACAATAATAATACATCACATTTGTCAAAGTTTTGATTTCTAGTTGGTTTAATTTCGTGTATTCTGTTCCAGTTTTTATTACTTGTACTATCTTTGACACTAGACTAAAACTACTGTGTTGGAAAAAATATCCATGAATCCATGTTTCTCCTTTGCTCTCAGAACCCACAACAATCAACACAGAAGACATTTTGTTTGTTCATTTGTTTGAGACAGGGTTCTGCTATGTAAGCCAGGCTGGCCTCAAATTTGCCATGATACTACTGCCTCTACTTCCCAAGTGGTCATTTACAGGTGTGTGTTACCACACCTGGACGGAAGACATCTGTGACCTCACATGGCATCAGCAAGCTAGCAGTGGAGTCTATAGTAGCAGATACTAGCTGGAGATCCTCTAATTCAGTTTAGTCCTGGCACCGTACCTGGATGTGCTATCAGGTCCTACAGGTGAAGGGCCATTCCCCAGGGCTGCCCCTGCCAAACTCCATGCGGGTTTTTTGTTTTACTTTGTTTGGCCTTTGGTCACAAGACTGTAAAAAGTTTAACTCACTCTTCTTGGGTCTAATTATTTTGTTTGAGACACTCACTTGACTCAGGGAAACACAAACAACAATTTATCACACCGGATATGACAACAGGTGCTGATAGAGAGATGCACTGGAATGTGAGGAGGGCATGAGCTGCCACGCCCTCTGGATGAGCACTCTGGGAGAGCCTCCAAGGGCTCCGCTATATGGAAGTTCTGAACCCTCCTCTCTGAGTTTTTATGGAAGTCTCATCGATAAACACGGTCCATTAAGTCATTGACAGTTGATAACCTTCACTTTGGGGCTTCTTGTCCTTGGAGGTTGTGAGGTAGGACTGAATCTTAGCTGTCTAATCACATGCCTCTGTGTTCTTGGTGACCAGCTCTCACCCTGAAGCCAGCTGCCTCTTGGCTCATTAGCTTATTTTAAAAAATCCCAAAACTATCATTTTTAAGTTGTATGTTTCTTTCTTACATATTTCAGACTTTTGGAAAGATAGTCCATAATATACTTACAGTTTGCTTACTTTTGTAAGAAACTAAATGTCTAGATTTGTAATTTGCTAAAAGTAACAAATATCCTTTACACTTGGTTTTAGATTTAAGCTGAAGGGGACTGACCACAACGATGCAAAGACACAGTGTCATTTCTTATTTTTGGCTCTTGGGTGTTGCACTTAGAGAAATGAGCATCATAGAAGGGTAACCTTGCATTTGTCTTGCATCTACTGTTTGCTGAATCTGCTGAGGTAAACACCAGGTCTCTTATCTGTGTTATAGTGTCAGGTTGTTTGTGAAGGTGTGTTCTGAACTCTGGAAACAGCTTGTACTTTTGGAGATACTGGAGTAACCAGTTACTGCCTGGATCTGAGAATGATCCACTCTTAGCAGTTTTGTTAGCTGAGGCTAGGATATTTTCCCTCCTGTGACTGTCTTGGCTTCTGTTAATGTTGACATAGACATGCACATGAGCTCAAAGTAGAGCCTCTCTTCCCCACAGCTGCCTGTTCCTAGTCTTCCAGAATGGGGGCTGGAGAGAGTCCACAGGGAGTCCTATTCACTGTTTCCTGTCACCATTTTGGCCCATAAGACTTTTTGATTCTCGTGTGTTCTGAAAAGACACATGTTCATTGCCCGTCTCCTGATCTAGCCACACCTCAGTCACCAAGCCCCTCCACCGTTGGGAAGTCCAGTCCTTTCTAGAGCTTTCTCAGCTTCTCTCTTTACTATACAGTTTTCTTATTAAATGTTTGATATGGCTTATTCTTATTTAGCTTTCTCACTCTTCAACCACAACTACAGACGTTTTCAAGCATGTCACTTAAGGATGTTTCCTGAGGGATTTTTGATAGTTTCCTGTGTATTATTTCCATAGATTTCCAAGGAAGTCTTGTTTGAGTCCGAGAACTCAGAGAATTAGAAAATGCAAACATCGTTTTCCCATTGCATAGGGAAGCACTTGGGATAGCATTTATATTTTAGGGAGTGGGGGATACAGCTTATGCCTTTTTGGGGGTAGTTTGTGGTGAACATTGTTGTCATAGTCGCTGAAGTAGATTAGCACTTATTATTGTAAGTATTGGCAGTGTATATCTTTTCCAACATGGTGGTGTTTCTGGCTTGACTGTAAAATGCTGCCATCAGGCTCATATGTTTGAACATTTATTCTCCTGTCTATAAGGTTGTGGAACCATTAGATGATGAGGCCAAGCGTGAGGAAGTGTGAGCCTTACAGTTATAGCCCATGTGGGTTCTACCAGAGCTCTTTACTTCATGTCCATCAACACAGCGTGTACACAGCTGTGCCTGGCTCCTGCTGCCATGGCCCCTGAAGGCTCTGGCTTCTCTGACTACTGTTCCCTTGCCTGCTGCGATGAACTTGTGTCCTCTCAAACTGAACCAAAATAAATCTTCCTTCCCTTAAGTGTTGTCTTTTTGTTATTTTATCACATCAAGGAGAAAGTAGTTTGAGTATGTATCATTGTGGATTCCTTTTCAAGTAGCATACTTGAAGAGAAAGTATCATATATTTGTCCTTCCAAACATCCTATTCTGAACATCTCTGGAGATTCTGAACATCTCTGGAGATGAAGCAAAGCTGGTATCACCTTTAAACTTGTACATTTGGAGAACAGGGGCCATGATAGTTATATATTATTCTCCTAGACTGCTTACATGAAAGATACTTTGGAACTGTTCTTGAATAACTTTTCCTTTGTTTTGTTTACTGGTGTTTTTTTTTTTTTGGTACTTTTTACTGGGGTATGATATAAAGAGGGAAAAAATGGTTCTCAAAACTTGGCTTGGCATTTGCCTCTCACAGGACTTTTGAGACAGCTACAGAGGCTGGCCTTGTCCTTTGTTGTGTGGTTTTTCTTGGGGAGATGTAAACAAGCATCTTCTTGCCTCAGCTCTAGCTGAGTCCAACTTGGTGAATTAATAAGCTTATTGTGGTTACTTATGGAAGCACAGGTGGCTCTTGGGTAGCTGCATCACTGAAAACCCCACCCCAGCTGTATCCCTGACCCCCTGTTGAGGTTGCAGGCATCTTGGCTGGTGGGAGACTCATGGCTTATGTAACTTTTGGGAATGTGGCCTGGTTAATCTTGTAAGTTTCAGGAACCTCCTTTGACTTGTGAGGTTGGTCTACTTCATGTGGCTTAAGGAGTCTCTCTTTGTGGTAGACAAAGACTGTTGAAATTTGGAGGAATTTGTTGCACAGCAAACCCTTAGGAGACTCAGATTCACACCACTATTTTATAATTCTAGTACTTGGGAAATAGAGGCATGTGAACCTCCAAGTTTAAGGCCAGCCTTGTCTACAGAGTGAATTCCAGGACAGCCAGGGCTACATACATAGAAAAACCATGTCTTGAAAAACAAAAACAAGAAGCATTTATTGTGGGCAAACAAACACATGCATGCAACAGGCACACAAAGAAAAATTCCTTCTGCAAAGCAGAGAAGGGGCACTTGGGAAGACAAAAATGTCTACTTTTCTCAAGGGCTAGGCTTTTAAAGCCTCTGAAGAGTTTACCTCCTGACTTGGGGTTGGTTAGTTTGAAGACAGATAGGATTGATCAGCAATTATGGTGTGTGACTGATCCAGTCTTGAACTCCTTGAGCATGCCTATCAGTTGTGGGATGCAAAGCTGCTAAGCTTTTGTCTCAACTCAGTAGGTTGAGGAAGAGGCTGGCCATCTTGGAGATTTGCCACCCTTATTACCTACATATGGCCCTTCTCCATGTCTGTTCACCTGCTAGGAAGTCTAATTCCTAGTCTTTCGTCCCACCTCTCAGATCTCACCCTAACTGCTGCTCTGGGTTTGGGAACAAAGCCAATTCTAGCTGCTTTGAGTTGACAAAGGGTAGAATATAGGGGGGCAAGGGAGCGGGGACATCAGTCACAATGCCAAAGGAGGGTCTATCTAAGGGGCCATGATAAAACTGAACAGATGGCGAAGATCTAGTACTTAAGACAGCCTTTTGGTGATGGTGTGTATCTTTGGAGCTTGTTATATGAGTTATATGTGTAACATATAAAAAGGGAGACCTGTAGTTCCTACTGAGAGCACAGTTAGAAAAATAGTGGGGGAAGTTTTGGCCTTGGAGGAAGAGAACAGGCAAGAAAACACCTCAAGAATCCTCAGCAGGATCTGTCATAGATGTCAACAAGGTTGGTGAGTTCTTGTCATTATTGTCTTTCTTAAGGTGTTCACTGGAAGGAGAACATTTGTCTGCACATCACTTTTTTTGGAACTATAGAATTTTTAAATCTTTGAGAAACTGGCCTTTGATGAGTACTCAAGGCCTGATTTAAAAAAAAAAAATTCTTGCCCTGTGATGTGCACTCCTTGCAGGTTGGAACCTTGACTCTCATTTTACCTCTATTACTAATGCCTAGTGTCAGTATCTAGTGCTTGCAGTTTTTGGAGGCCTGTGAACAGACATTATGACTATTAAGACACCTCCCATCCTTAAAAACAGATCACCTGGGTCTGGCCAGGAGCCAGAGAAGACTGGATCTACTTTGCATAAAGGATAAGACTGGCCAGAGACTCTGAGTGTTGACAATCCTGTGAGTGACTGATGATGCCCTTGGTCTAGATTTCTGAATTCTTCCTTGTATTCTTCTCTAGTGGTCTCTGGGTCACTCAGTTTATCTTAGCCCCCCTACATTCAGTTTGAGCTTTTTAAGAACACTTATATCCATTTTAATGGCAGAATACAGTTCAGTCACTGTAGTTAAGAAAAAACAAAGCATGCTGCTCATCCTTGTGTTCCCAGCATGGGCTCATAAGGGACAATGCTAGACTTATTGGCTTGCAATGTGGTTTTAAACACCCTCTACTCCTGGAGAATGGTTATGTTATTTAATTGTGAGTAGTTTTTTGGTTCAGCTATTGACTCTACCTCATTAACTTTGGGTTCCTTAGATGGGTAAAATGCCAGGTCAAAACAAAAGATTTTTCTGTTTCATCATAGCATTATTATTTTTAAGATCCCATCTTCTTTCTGTCTCTGTGTCTTTATATCTGTCTTTTTGTCTCTGTCTCTCAAGGACTTACTGGAGCCTTGGCCTTGTCCCTGATCCTCTCACCTCTACCTCCCAAGTGCCAGGATTCCAGGCTTGTATAACCCTGTCCAGCTCTTGTTTTTGATTGATTGATCGGTTGATGAAGGTGATGGGGATTGAGTCTAGGGCTTTGCACATACATGCCTGGCAAGTGCTCTACTTCTGAGTTAGATCCCCAATCCAGTGTGTCTTGTGTGTCCAGAAATCGTGTTCCTTTCTTGTTAGCCACTTCCTGTTTCTCCAGCGAGCCCTCCCAGGGGGCTTCTGACACTGAGATTTTTCCTGCAGAGCCAATCATATCTGTTTCTGCACACATCCTCTTTCCTCCTCATATAAGTATAAGGTTAATAAAAAAAGAGGAAGATGAAATGGTTGGGAGACTTACTTCCTAAATCCTCAAACCCCAAGCTGTTCTCCCTGCCCACACTTTGCATTTCCGGTGTTCAGTAGTAATGCTTTCGCCCTGAGCATCTTTTCGCCTCTGCCCTGGAAGGTGTTTCCTGGGCATTATCTTTTTTCATTTACACTCTTAATACATTTATCTGCTGTGACTTGGTAGTCCATAGTGCCCTGAAGGGGCTTCAAAAATGTACTTCAGATTCATTGCAGAATGCTTTTTAGACCAAACTAAAGATTTTACTAAACCCTACAATGTAATTTCTATGGGGAATTATAGTGTTCAGACTAGCTAATTTACAAACAAATTACTTTTGAAAATCCATGTTTTCACTTGAGTACAGTGAATCAATCTGGAGGCTGGGATGAGCTGGGATTATTTTGGACTTGTCCTTGGTGTTTTTCCTGCTGTGTGTGTGTCTAAATTGTGAAATGTAATGGAAGGCTCTAACCTGCCAACCTTTAATTTGCTTAGAAGCTTTGAAAGCAAGGCTTCCAGGAGTGTTAATTAAACAACAAAAATGTACTACTTGAGCATTTGGAATTTTTGACTGAGTATCACTTACTCTTTTTTTCCCAGCCTTCATTTAATCTTTCGTATGACCATGGGCCTATGTACTTCAGGCCAGTAAATGTTTACCTTGAGTTAATTACTATAGCTGATTTTGCCATCTCTTCATCAGGAAGGATGGGTACTGTGTAATTTGCAAAATTGCATGAAGTCTTTGTTGACTTGTTTTTGCACTTGCATTCTGTGTGTTTTCACAGGAGAAGCTTTCAAAGGACATTGATTTTCTCATTAGTAAGGAAGGCCAAGTGAAGAGTCAAATTTCTGAACTGAACTTGTTAATGAAAGAAACAGAGGTAAGTCGTAAAGTGGTCAGCATAGCTTTTCATTCACCTGTCCTGACATTAGCTTATTTGTTCATAACGTCCTTAATGTGTTCCTGAGCTGGGGATTGTGTGACCTCGCCCCTCTGCTTTTCTAGAACTTGCAGCATATTCGGTTGTAGAATACACAGCATAGACTCCTTGTGTGATTAGTGTTATTGGGATGAGACACAGGGCTCAGAAGCCGTAAGGAAAAGGATAGCTTTCAACAGTGACCTGCATGTGAACAAATGAGCAGATAGCCTTTGGAAAAGTACTGCCTGTGATAGGCCCACGGTTATCTGCTGAATGCATGTTCTGCTTTTCTTGCCTTGTTTGTAATAGCCACAAGGTCCATCACCAGAGGAATACACCAACAGACCCAAATGTCTATCAACAGAGGAGTACAGACCCATTGAGACTATTGGAGTTACTTGTACACATAGTATAGGTACATTCTGCCATAAATTGTGGAAGGGGTGACCCTGTAATGAAGTATCCAGACCAGTCTGGGGAGATAGTTTAGCAATGGCTGGTCTTCTAGATGACTCCAGTTCAATTCCCAACACCCACACGGTGCGTAATTCCAGATCCAGGAAATTCAATGTCCCCTTTTAACTTCCATGTTCACCAGGCATCTCCATGGTGCACAGACATATATACAGGAAAAGCAGACATATACGTTAAATAAGTACCTTTAAGTAGCTGAACAGTGAAATTTTAAAATTTCATGAAGCTATCCTTGAGGGAAGCTATCCTTGAGTAGATGTTATGAGGGTGACTTCTGGTATAGCAGTGATGTTCTTTTATCTGAATGTCCTGCTGCTTGGATATCACCTTACATTAAATTCTACTTCAATAAAAAGAAAACAAAACAAACAAAAAACAGGGAAAGTAAACTGCCATGGTGATTCATACCTGTAATCCTAGCACTTGGGAGATGGAAGCAGGAAGATGGTGTTACGTTCAAGGCCAGTCTTGGCTACATAAAAATTAAAGGACTACATAAGAGTGTCTTAAAAAGGGGTGGAGGCAGGCTAGTAACCCATTGGTTAAACATACTTGCTGCCAAGCCTGATTTACCTGAGTGTAATTTCTAGAGCCCACATGGTTAAGGGGTAGAATCCGCTCTCTTGAATTGTTCTCTTACCTACAGACAAAGACAGGCACACACACACACACACACACACACACACACACACACACACTTATATGAGAGAGAGAGAAAGAGAGAGGAGGGAGGGAGAGGAGAGACATGGTAAATATAATGTAAAAATTAAAACAAAAAATTAATAAGTAATAACTTTTTGAAATACAGTAAATATGAGTAGGATTGGGTTATTTGACAGTTCAAGTATCTTTTACAGGCTTTAATATGTAGAGTGGAGTTATGTTTTTTTCTTTTCCTCTTGATCACTTTAAAATTTATAATTAAATGTAAAAGATCTAGGCTAGGACAAGACTGTTATTTCTTGAAATATTTTTTCCCAGTCAGGAGTGAAATAGTTAAGAAAGAATAGGACAGTAGGGGGCCAAGGATATATCTTAGTGATAGAAAATTTGCATCATGTGTATTAGACATGTGGATCTGGATCCTGGTCTGTGTCACCAACACTACAGAAGAAGTAAGGAAAAAAGCAAACGTATATCATATTTGCCGCACCATCTTCAGTTCTATATTGGTGATGATGATAGGGCAGTTTTTGTGCCTGCAATTATAATTTGTATCTATGCATAGTATTTCTGAGCTTAATGTGGAGACCATCATGGAATTCTAACTTTTCCCTTTAATAACTAGAACAAAGTATAATGGTAAATATGAAAATTCCTGATAAAACCTATTACTTTGTGTGTTACCTCAGAAACAAAAGTGGGACTTTGGGGTTAGTCATGGAGAAGGGAATCCTAGCAGCATCCCTTCTAATGTGGTCCAGAGGCTTCTGGGAACTCCGGTGTCCCCCTGCCATGCTTGCCTGTAGATTTGCCCTTAGGTCTGCTATGATGAGCGTTCTTCAGTGCTCACTGGACTCCCTTCTTCAAAACCATGCCGAGCTCTGGCTTCACAAAAATCCAAATCATTTGGGCCAGGCAGGGTGACATAGACTTGTAATCCCAGCACTAGGGAGGGTGAGGCAGGAGGATTGCCCTTGTGGCCAGTGCAGGCTATATAGAGACTGTATTTCAAATAACTAAGTTCCAAAACAACAGGTTTAACACACATCAAGGACAGGATTGTCCTATAAAAAAGGAAAAAAATCATTGTACAATAAAAATGCGTAGAGTATGTGGCGTTATCTTATGCTTTTTATGCAAATAATCCTTACTTATCCTCTTGAGTAATTTGTTATCAAGGAGCTCTTTGCAGGAGAGGGGGAGGGGTAGGCTCTGAACCCAGAGTTCATGCTTAGCTTCAGCTTAGCCTATAGCACACCACTGAGTAAGGAATAAAGCAAATAAATTGTAAATACCTTAGTAAAGACGGTTGAGAATTTTTTTTTGTTTTTAAAAGTTCTATGGCTGTAATGTAACTTTAGAATAGCTTTCTTATTTAGAAATACTGCTGAATGTTTGCTGAGTGGAAAACCATCTAGAATTGCTGTATTTGTGGTTACATCAGTTCAGTTCTGCCCTTTATTTTATCTCTGGAAATTGTTTCTCATTTAATTGAATAACTTGTCTGTTATCGAACAAAATTAAGCACAAAGTGCTGAGATTACGAAGCAAATCTAAATGGGAGCTGACAGTTGTACTTTGTGTGTCTGATGCCAAACTACAGGATCAGACAAAACCTTTCCTTTGCAACGTTTGGCCTTGTTTTGTTGAGTTTGATATTATATAGGACACCATATGGGAAGACCTTTGGGTTTATGGATGAGGTAATGCTTGTGTGTCCTACACTAGTGCAACAGAGGCTGGGTTTGTGGACCAGATAATGCTTGTACTCTCCAGTCGTGCATGCGCTGGAGAGGCTGGTTTCATCGCATGAGGTAACCCTTGCGTGTCTTACACTAGTGCAATGGAGAGAGGGCGAAGGAGGAAGCACTGGCACATTTTGAAAAGCTCTTTGAGATCCTGGAAGACAGGAAGTCATCTGTCCTCAAGGCCATAGATGCCTCTAAGAAACTAAGACTAGACAAATTTCACACGCAAGTGGAAGAGTACCAAGGCCTTCTAGAGAACAACGGGCTCGTGGGTTACGCCCAGGAAGTGCTGAAGGAGACGGATCAGTCTTGCTTTGTGCAGACAGCGAAGCAGCTCCATCTCAGGTACTGGCTCTTGCTCTTTAGCTTTTGAAGGGCTCCCACTGGGTCGTCCCTGACTTAAGGAGCATTCTGGGCCTGCTGCATCCTGAATGCTAAATTCACTGTTGGTTTCTTTGGCCTGCCACATTGAAGGTGTTTAGAATGACTTGCCCTTTTAAAGAATGGTTTTCACGTGAAATGTGTCTGTCCACAGAATCCAGAAAGCTACGGAATCTCTGAAGAGCTTCAGACCGGCAGCCCAGGCTTCTTTTGAAGACTATGTCGTTAACACATCCAAGCAGACAGAGGTGCTCGGAGAACTGTCCTTTTTCTCTAGTGGTAAGTGCTGAAGGCTGGGCCTCCTCGCTGGCCTGCATGCATGCTGCAAAAATGCATTCCTCTCCCCTTTGACATAAGTTTTTCATGATCATCTATCCTGGAACCTTAGACTGGTTCCTATTGTCTACAGCTGTACTCTGGCTTTTTAAAACACTGTGTACATGGCATCACGTTTGTTTTGTTTTTAAATTATAAGCTTACTTTTTAGTACATGAAATCTGGCTTAAGGAATATTCTGTATTTCCAGCCACATTGAATTAGGGCCTGCCGCAAGGATCTCAGCTTAACTTAGTATCCCTTCTGAAGATGGAGTCTCCAAATAAAGTCAACCTTCTGAGGACTATTGTCATAATCAGGGTTATGACTTCAATATATAAACTTCCAGGAAATGCCTGAAACACAGGGAGGACTTCCTTCTAGTCCATGTCTCACCACACTTACCTTGCTGAAGTTTCTCTTCTTGGGTGGTTGAAGCAAGCACTGGCCACATGCTGGAGAGATGCTCAGTGGTTAAGAGCAGCAGCTGCTCTTGCTGATGACCCGGGCTTGAGTCCCAGCACCCACATCACGTGGCTCACATCTGCCAGTAATGCCGGCTCTAGGAGATCTGATCAGCCTTCTGCTCTCTGAGGGCACCTGCTCACATACCTGGTCCCCAAACATATGATCTGTAAAACCCACAAAAAAATAAGATTTTTTTTTTTTTTGAAAAAAGGAAATTTGTCTTCCTAAAAGGTAAAAACTATGGGTTTCTGTGGTGTCTTTTCTTTTTAAACTTAAATCTGAATCTGGTATTATTTATTATGATTTCTTCCAAGTAGGTGTTATTTCAAATGCTGATTTTACATCCTAAAGTGTTGGTTCTGTGTACATCAGTTGTGTTTTAGATATATGCTAGCTTACTTTTGAGCCTTAAGCTTTTATCCATGGATCCAAACATTGCCCTTAGAAGGGTAAGTCAGACCATGGGTAGTCATGGGTTATGCTCAGGACACAGCAAAGGACCAAGAAAACGATGGGTAGAAGAGAGGAGAAGCCCCCATTTCCTGCCTGTGGATATATTTCATTTTCCCTACATGCCCATTCTTATAGCCATGTGACTGAAGATACTCTGTGACTCAGTCCTGCTGAACATTTTAACTCCAAAGTGTACTTTGGATGTGTTTTCAGATCTTATCATGGCTGTATAATCTCCAGGTATGTTAGTGCACTCTCAGACTTCCTTATATGCCACTTGATAAGTGGCTGTGGGATAAGTGGAAAGCAGCAGGGGCATTTTCCTTATTTCATTTCCTGCCTGTGGTTTGGTGTAAGTGGGGGTGTGTATGGGTGTGTGTGTTTGCGATGTAATTTATACAAGCTGAACAAAAAACTAGTATGTAGCAGAGGATGACCTTGAGCTCACTCTGCTGGCCACACTGGGATTATAGGATGTGCGCTCATGTCCAGCATACATGTAACTTTAGACCTTTCCGTATGTCAAGCTTATGAGTCTAGTGTAGAGAAAAGGTTGTGTGTGCACAACGATTTAGCTGTGATATTGGTCCATTTTTTTGTTGAGAAGCTATAGCCTAGTCTAATCTGCTACTCATTATGTAACCCAGGCTGGCCTTGTATTTATAGGCATCCTCCTGTCTCCTAAGTACAGAGGTTACAGCTGTGAGCTACCATGGCTGGCTTGAAACATTGTACCTTTAGCAAAATGTTAGAAACTACCTCTTTCAATACACAAGTCTTGATTGATCCATACAGTGAAGTATTACAGAAAAATGAAATCGGTGCAGTGATTACTGTGGAATTGCCCAAACTTTTGTGGGGTTGCCCTACTTTGTTTCTGTTTTTCTGTTTTGTTGGTTTTCCGAGACAGGGTTTCTCTGTAGCTTTGGAGCCTGTCCTGGGACTCAATTCTGTAGACCAGGCTGGCCTTGAACTCATACAGATCTGCCTGCCTCTGCCTCCTGAGTTCTGAGATTAAAGGCATGTGCCACCACCACCCAGATGTTTGTTTTTCTTAATTATTTTTTTTTGTTTTGGTGTGTGTGTGTGTGTGTGTGTGTGTGTGTGTGTGTGTGTGTGTGTGTGTGTTGTCCTCAGTTACCTGTCTTGTTTTTTTGAGGCAGGGTCCTTCACCTGACCTGGAGCTCACTGATTTGGCTAGACTAGCTGGCCATCTAACTCCAGTGTCTGCCTCCCTAGAGCTTACATTTACCCAGCTTTCCTGTGGGTGCTGGAGACATAAACTTGGGGATTCAAGCTGAGCTACCCCACTAGCTGCTTTAAAAATCTTCATGTCTACACTAAGAAAAGTATTTGGCTTTGCAAGTCTACATTAGAAAATATTAAAGAAAATGCTGAATAGACTTTGATCCAAAATCACAAAACTTAACCTTTTAAGTACTGAAAGTATTTATGTAAATATAGACAAAAATTTCAACTCCAGGGTCATACCCACAATGGGAAAAGTATGGTTTTAAAAGTAACACTTCAGTGCTTTAGAATTGATACTGATACCACTAAATGCTGTAATCATAGCTTAATTTTTGTCTTATTTTTTACTTATTTTTTTCCCATTTCAATTATAATTACAAAATTACCTTATGTTATATTTATCATCCTTTTTATGCATAGTATCATAAATTTAGGAGTTCCTTGGGGACTATAGAAACTTGTCAGTACTTAATTTTTGCTGAGGGAGATAATATCTTAACATTGTGTTCTGTGTCTTGATTCTCTCAGGCATAGACATTCCTGAGATCAACGAGGAACAGAGTAAAGTGTATAATAATGCCTTGATAAACTGGCACCAACCCGAAAAGGACAAAGCCGACAGCTACATTCTTGAATACCGGAAGGTTAATAGAGATGAAGAAATGATGTCATGGAATGAGATAGAAGTGCATGGCACAAGTAAAGTTGTCTCCAACCTTGAAAGCAACAGTCACTATGCTTTCCGAGTGAGAGCTTACAGAGGTTCCATCTGCAGCCCCTGCAGCAGAGAGCTGGTTCTGCACACTCCTCCAGCTCCAGGTACTGGGGATACTGGAATCAGAAAAGCAGAGTGGGAGAGGTTGGGAAGTGGAAACTGGTGGTGTCTTCATGGAGACCTACATTTGAACCCAACTTTGTGCTTTTGAAAGACACTAGGCAAGTAGATTCTGTCCTTTGCTGGGATTTAGAAGTGACCCTGAATCCCAAAATATCACCTCAGAGGCTGTATTAGATTGACTAATCAGACCAAAAAAAATAATAATAATAAAAGGCTTTTTAATGATTGGGGCTAAATTGGTATTAAAAAAACGACAAGAATACTATTTAAACAATTAAAATTGCATAACTGCATGTGCTTGGTGGAACATGCCTTTAATCCCAGTACTTAGGAGGCAGGGGCAGGCAGATCTGTGCATTTGAGGCCAGCCTGGTCTGCATAGTGAGTACTTGGCCAGCCAAGGGCAAAATCATAAGATGCTATCTCAAAGCAAAATACCCAAAACATAAAACCATACCATGGTACTGGAACTTTTTAATAGATCAGTTAATGACAATGTCTAACATAGAATATTGATAGTTATTTTTAAAATTCTTTGGTGTGAATCTAAGTCTCACATGCAAGGTTTCTGTTTCAGTGTTCTCCTCTGCCCATGAGGGTGGGAGGCATATATTGGGACCAACTTTCCCTCCACACAGACGCTTCCCGGTCCCTGTTACCCTGCCTATCTTTCTAGGTTACACTGATATTATTTATTAGAGAGGTTGAAGAGTTTTACAGGATAGGAAGGACAGACAGGGGAGTTGGTATCTCCTGTAGTCTCTGCGTAGATGAGGGACACTTAGAACTAAAGTTGTCCTCAGTCATTGTAGTGGGAAAGTATTTTGTCTGGCCTGCCACTGCTTTGGACGTGCTCACTTGTTTTCTAGACATCGGACTCCACCCCTGTTTTAGTGTCTTATGTATCCATATTCTGAATTTTGTCTTTCCTTTCCCGTCTTGTCCAACGTAAAGAAGAAGTGTGTGTGTGTGTGTGTGTGTGTGTGTGTGTGTGTGTGTGTGTGTGTATGAACACACATGTGTACTTTCAAGGCATATTATGGCTTTTAAAAATATTAGCATATAGATCTATATGGTTGGCTGTTATTGTTTTTCTTGAATTTTATTAAAATCATTAGTGAAGTTGAATGTTCAAGTATTCAGTAGACATTTAATGCTGAGTGCTATCTTTAGTTTTTTTTGTCTTGGTAAGTAGGATGATGACTTTGGACAAGGATTCTGTTTTTAGTAGCAGCTGAGGAGGAGAGGACATGCTAAGAGTTTTATCTTCTTCAAGAGAAGCTACATAAATACTGGGGCTGTTTAGATTTACTGTGCAAAGTAGGAGATATGGAAGATGGAAAAGAATCTAAAATAACTACGTGAGGACATTAGCTCTGCCTCTGTGTGGGGCCTGGGTTTAGCTTGCTGGCAGCCATTTTTTAAAAAATGTAATCTAATAGGATAAGATTTACCATTGCAAGCACAATCACAGTATTATACAGCTATCAACATTCACATCTCCAGAAAAAAAATTTAAAATCCCACATGAAAATCTCTATCCATTAGACAGGTCTTCATCCTTCTTCCTATAGACGCTGGCAGACTCTCTTCTTTCTTTCTGAGACTTTGATTCTCTGGGTACCTCAGAAGAGCAGAACTGTGCAGTAGTTGTCTTTCTGCATCTGGTTTATTTTGTGTTGTTCACATTGTAGTGTGTCATGTTATCCTTTTTCAAGGCTTACCAACACTCTGCATTATTTTGTTGATGGATTTTTTTTTGTTGTTGTTGTGTCTGCATTGGGTAGCAATAAAAGTTATGCGTACAATAGTTGAGTTAGCGCCATTCTGTAAATGAGGAACTTTAGAGTTTAGATCCATCTTTTATTAAATGTTTGAGCAGGGTGAAAACCTCTCTGAACGGAAAACCTACAATTCGATTCTTATACATGCTATGTTGACTGATAAGGGGGAAGATCTTATAAGTTCTGTTATAAAATATTTGGAATATTTATAAATATATACCACCTCTTCAGAACTTAAAATGGCCTCATGTACTCATGTACCACCCCCGATTAAACATTATAAAACAAATATTTTTAAAAGATGGATGCTTAAGTACATTTTATGTACAGTCATTACTATTACTGAGCCCAGGCATACACTTATGTTGGCAAGCATCTAGAACATTTGTTTCTGCTTTGGATATTTCTGAAGAAATCATGTATAGAGCATATACTGGAATATTCCACCTCAGTGGAAAAAATTAGAATGACGTAGCTAACTGGCAGTGACTGGCATCTTCTTCGCACTTCTTCAGTAATAATTTTTCTCTGAGAGCCATCGATTCAGCCTTAAGTGATAGAATTGCTGATAGATGGTGCTCAGGTTACTTAAGAGTATCTTTAACCTCCACTCAGTTTTCAGTTTCCTGTTTGATGAGAAGTGTGGCTATAATAACGAGCACCTCCTGCTGAACCTGAAGAGAGACCGGGTGGAGAGCAGAGCTGGGTTTAACATTCTCCTGGCTGCAGAACGCATCCAAGTGGGCTATTACACAAGCTTAGACTACATCATCGGAGATGTGGGAATGTCGAAAGGGAAACACTTCTGGGCCTGCCGCGTGGAACCATATTCATACCTGGTCAAAGTGGGAGTTGCCTCCAGCGACAAACTGCAAGAATGGCTGCGGTCTCCCCGGGATGCGGCTAGTCCAAGGTAGGCTTTTTTCATTGACACTGACTTTAAGAGTAAATTGGGTCTAAGACCTAACTCTAATGCACACACTGACTTAGTGGAGCCCATTCCATATGGAGAGATACCGTCTTCAGCTGTGGGGAGGCCTTCATCCTGCCTCAAGGAGATGATGGGACAAACTTAGTAGACTTCCTAGGGGGAGGTCTTACCCTCTCTGAGGAGCAAATGGGATGTGGGGTAGGGAGGAGATGGGGAGAGCAGGAGGAGAGGAGAGAGGGGGAACTGGGATTGGAATGTAAAAAAGTAATTAATTAAAAAAAGTAAATATCAGTGTCCCACAAGATCACCCTGAACATAGACTGGGACTCATTCATTGTATTTGGAACACACATTCCTTAGATTCAGGTAATTGTCTCTGTCATGTGGCTGCTTTAGAAAAGGACTCAGGGTGTCTTGTATTTGTTCATAAAGTAATATTTAATTTTTGCTGCTATGAGGGAGTCCATCCATTTTGCATTCCTCTTGATTATGTTTCAGCTTCAGAGCTTAAAGTTTGAAAGTTTCCCATAGTTCCTAAAGGCCACATTAGTTAAATCTACCCATACAGTGAAATGCCTTTAACCACCTCTTTCATGGCACTAGAATTTTCTGTAACTTCTTAGGTTTCACAGAGGGAAAACAACGTGGGAATCACAGTCAGAAAATAGGGTTCTCAGGAGGAGAATGAGCCATGCAGTTATCTCATGTTGAGTGGCTATTTACTTTAGCCTATTAATCCCATGGATGAGGGCATAGGTCTTTATATTTTATGACATGCCACTGTGTACCATACATATTTAATCTCAAATTAAACCCTTTACCCTCCTCTGCTTTTTTCAGGAGAAATGCATTTTTAAGTTCCTATTTATGCATAAATGTAGGTGACAGTGGATGGCGCTGTAGGGGATTTGGTACCAAGTACACAGTACAACTCTAAATGGCACTTTGCAGTCCATACTTTTTATGTGTGTTAATAGCTCACTTTTTGTGTATGCTAATTTTAGGACAATATGTTATTTTTGGAGGATGTGTTGAAGGTACTGAGGCTATGGCTGGAGATAAGCAAGGTCCTCTGTTCATTTTATTGTAGATATGAACAAGACAGCGGCCACGACAGTGGAAGTGAGGATGCCTGTTTCGAGTCTTCACAGCCTTTTACATTAGTTACTATAGGCATGAAGAAATTTTTTATTCCCAAGTCACCTACTTCTTCTAATGAACCTGAAAATAGAGTTCTTCCCATGCCAACCAGTATAGGGATTTTCCTTGACTGTGAGAAAGGCAAAGTGAGCTTCTACGACATGGACCACATGAAATGCCTGTACGAGCGCCAGGTGGACTGTTCACACACAATGTATCCAGCGTTTGCCTTAATGGGCAGTGGAGGAATTCAGCTTGAAGAACCCATCACAGCCAAGTATCTGGAATATGAAGAGGACGTGTAGCTTGGACACCACATGTGGCTCAGCTCAGATGAAAACCGTGAACACAACCATGCCTTGGTGTTAGTCTTCGTAACTAATTACATATCATTTACGTCTTCTGTCACCACACTTGTTTGCAGTGTATGATTCTTTATCTTGTTTTGCTTTGACACACAAGGTCTTGCTGTGAAGCCCAGGGTGGCCTCAAACTCTGTCCTTCTGTTATAGGCTCCAGAGTACTGGGATTATAGGTGGGCACCACCATACCCAGCTAGTATATGAGTCTTGAATCTCAGAAGGCCTGCACAGACTTGTCCCTTCTATATTACTGTTCTGCCTTTCACAAATGGTGGATGTGAAGGCTGTCACAACTAGTCCCAGGTGGTCCTTTATTTAAGTCAGCTGATGTTGCTATTATTTACATTCCTGTTGTTTGGGGGGGATGGTGGGATACAAAGTATTTATTGTGGTTTATGTGCTTATTTTTTTTTTTTCATTTTTGTATCATGTTCATGTCCAAAGAGAAGATATTTTAAATGCCTATTGATAGAAATTAGTCCTAAGCCATGCATCTTGAACATGTTGTTAATAGGAAAATAAAGTTACAGATAGGTAAAATGACAAAGGCCATAAAATGGTATATTTAAGTAGAAAGTTATGTATTTTAAAGTGTGTAACTACTGAGAGTGTATATTGTCTGGCAAATGAATACTGCTTTTTTTTTTGTAGACCACAGACTGTATTTATTGGTCCAGACATCTCTAAGAGTTGCCTGGGCTGTAATGCTTTTTATTTGGCATTTGTAGCAAACATGGTCTCTCATAGCAAACACAGGTTCTTGAACCTGTGCAACTTTTCACTGCAGTATAATTTTTTCCAGAAAATTTTATCTTCAAATTTTTTTACTTCAGAAAATACTTGCATTTATAGCAAATAATTATTTTTCAGAAATACTACTGAAGATGGACTGATAGTGAACGCCTGTTTTGTGAGTTTTGTGTTTTTGGCATAGTTGTTACACATGTGTTTCTGGCTTGTGTTTACAAATTTGAGAAGTTCACTGTCTTAACAGCATTAAAATACCAGACATATTACATGTTACTATTGTCCAATTGAGTGGCATTGCCTGTGACTTATTGTGTGGCCATAAACACTTGTAGTGTGAATCAGTAAACGACAAAATTATTTAGAAATAGTAACTAAAGTCAAAAGGATTGTGTACGTTTGGTTTGAAGAATTATACCTTTTCTAAATTGGATGCTGGTTTCTGCAAGATTATTCTTTTGGCTACCAAAATCATCTTTTCAGTAGACGATTTTTTATTTGAACTGCCTTTTTAAAAGCTAAAATGTCCAGACACTAAGACTTAACCCTGATCACTTATGGAATGTTAACATCTTAGTCGAGTAGCCACAATATTGGGAGCTCTTTAGCTTACTTTTTTTAGTTACCATTCTTAATGGAAGTCTGTTAGGCTAATCACACTGCACCAGACTCACCACTGACACCTCCCCCCCTCATGTAGACAGGTGTCTGGAGAACTTGTGTTTAGTGATTGCCATTCCTCTTCCCATATAACCAGCACTTTATGACACAGGAAGCAAAGAATGTACAGTGTTACCTGGATCATTGTGCAATAAAGCTGCTAAAGTCCCGTGTGTGTTGTCGTGTGATACTCAATACTCATGTAAGCACATGCCCTGTAGACGTTTGAGAATATAAAGCTTTAACAGGAATCAGAAAAGGAAGCTGTTTCAAACACTGTATCACTGTATAGAAACTGCTCGGTGGAATTTCATTTTTAATAAAAAAATAAATAAATTAAAGGAACTCAAGTGTGGTTATTCAAATTTGCACTCCAGGAATTTTTACTATGCTTCATGAGAAACTGAAACAAAACACTTATTAAAAAAGATGCTTTGTGGCCCAGTTGAGGATTTTTATTTTAATTTTTTTTGATATAATGCTGTTAGCCAGGTACTAGTTTCTTATTGGCTAGCTCTGTCTTAATTATTAACCCATTTCTATGTATTTCCATGTGGTCTTACCAGCGAGAGGCGGCTGGCGGTTCTGCTTTCTCCAGCCTCTCCATCTTGACTCCTTACTACTTCCTCTTTCCTCCTTGTCTCCTATTTTATTTTAATTTTTAAAAAGGTTTTTTTTTAAATTAATTTTTTTACATTCCGATCTCAGTTCCCTTCCCCCCTCTCCTCCCACTATCCCCATCTCCCTCCTCACCTCCCATCTCCTCCTCAGAGAGGGTAAGGCCTCCTCTAGGACTAGACTTAGTAAGTCTGTCCTATCATGAGGCAGGACCAAAGCCCTCCTTGCCAGACCCCCAACCCTGTGCCTAGCCTGATCACGGTATCTCTTCATATAGAATAAACTTCACTGAGTCAGTTTGTGCATTGGAGTTAGATCTTGGACACTGCCAGTGGCCTCATATATTGTCCCAGTCACACCATTGTCACCTATACTAAGGGAGTCTAGTTCAGTCTTAATGCAGGTTCCCCATTTGTCAGACCTGAGTCAGTGATCTCTCACTAGCTCAGGTCAGCTGATTCTGTGGGTTTCCCCATCAAGGTCTTACCTCCTTTGTTCATATTATCAATCCTCGCTCACTTGATTGTACTCCAGGAGCTTGGCCCATTGGTTAGTTGTGGATTTCTGCCTCTGCTTCCATCTGTTTCTGGAAGAGGGTTCTAGCTTCTCCTGGGTTGTGGATTGTAGGCTGGGTATCTTTTGCTTTATATCTGGTATCCACGAGTGAGTGAGTACATAATATGTTTGTCTTTCTGGTATTGGGTTACCTCATTCAAGATGTTTTTTTTTTTCTTTCTCGTTCTTGCCTGCAAATTTCAAGATGTCATTGTTTCTTACTGCTGAATGGTACTCTGTTGTATAAATGTACCACATTTTTTTTAAAATCCATTCTTCAGTTGAGGGGCATCTAGTTCGTTTCCAAGATCTGGCTATTAACAAATAATGTTGCTATAAGCATAGCTGAGAAAATGTTCTTGTGATGTGAGTGTGCCTCCTTTGGGTATATGCCCCTAAGTGGTATTGCAGGATCTTGAGGTAGGTTGATTCCTAATTTTCTGAGAAGCCATCATACTGTTTTCCAAAGTGGCTGCACAAGTTTGCATTCCCTCTGGCAATGGAGGGGGGTTATCCTTACTCCATATCTTCTCCAGCATAAGCTGGGTCAAATCTTAGCCATTCATATTGTTGTAAGATGGGATCTCAGAGTTGTTTTGATAAGCATTTCCTTAAGTGTCCTTCTGTCATTTGAGATTGTTCTGTTGAGAATTCTCTGTTTACACCTGTACCTCATTCTTAAAATTAGATTATTTTGTAAGTTGATGTCTAGTTTTTTGAGTTCTTGTATATTTTAGAGATCAGTTCTGTGTCAGATATGGGGTCGGTGAAGATCTTTTCCCATTTTGTCTTGTTGACTGTGTCCTTTACTTTAGAGAAGCTTCTTAGTTTCAGGATGTTCCACTTATTAATTGTTGCTATCAGTGTCTGTGCTACTGGTATTCTATTTAGGAAGTAATCTCCTGTGCCTATGCATTCAAGGGCACTTTCCACTTTTTCTTCTAAAGGTTCAGTGTGGATGGATTTATATTGAGGTCTTTGATCCTTTTGGACTTGAGTTTTGTGCATGGTGATAGATAAGCATCTATTTGCATTCTTCTACATGTTGACAGCCAGTTATACCATTTGTTGAATATGCTTTCTTTTTTTCTATTTTATATTTTTAGATTCTTTGCCAAAATTTAAGTGTTCATAGGTGTGTGGGTTCATATCAGGATTTTAAATTTAATTCCATTGTTCCACCTGTCTATTTTTGTACCAATACCAACCTGTTTTCAGGAATATAGTTCTATAGTAGAGCTTGAAGTCAGGGGTGGTGATTCTCCCAGATGATCCTTTATTGTACAGGCTTTTATTTTTGTATATTGTATATTGAATTTTGTTCTTTCAAGGTCTGTGAAGAATTGTGCTGGGGTTTTGATGGGGATTGCATTGAATCTGTAGATTGCTTTTGGTAGGATTGCCATTTTACTATGTTGATCCTACCTATCCAAGAGCATGAGAGATCTTTACATTTTCTGATATCTTTAATTTATTTCTTTTAAAGACTTAAAGTTCTTGTCATACAGGTCTTTCACTTGTTTGGTTAGCGTTACCTCAAGATATTTTATGTTATTTGTGACTATTATAAAGGGTGCTGTTTCTCTGATTTCTTTCTTAGCCCGTTTATCATCTATATATAGGAGGGCTACTGTGTTTTGTTTTTTGAGTTAATCTCGTAGCCTACTACATTACTGAAGGTGTTTATTACATATAGAAGTTCCCTGGTAGAATTTTTGGGGCCACTTATGTAAGCTGTCATATCATCAGCAAGTAGCAAGAGTTTGACTTATTCTTTTCCAATTTGTAACCCTTTGATCTCCTTTTGTGTTCTTATTGGTCTAGCTAGAACCTCATGTATATATTGAATAGATATGGAGAGAGTGGACAGCCTTGTCTTGTTCCTGATTTTAGTGGAATAACTGAGTTTCTCCATTTAGTTTGCTGTTGGGTGTTGGGTTACTGTATGTTGCCTTTATTATGTTTAGGTATGTTCCTTGTATCCCTATTCTCTCCCAGACCTTTATCATGAAGGGGTGTTGAATTTTGTCAGACTTTTTTTTATTATATAATGAGACGACTATAGCCTCATAAAAAGAGGTTGGCAATATTCTGTTTCTATTTTGTGGAATAATTTGAGGACTATTACTATTCTTCTAGAATTCTGTGCTGAAATCTAGTCCTAAGCTTTTTTTTTTTGGTTGGGAGATTATTGATAACTATGATAACTGTTTTTATTTCCTTAGGGTTATAGCCGTATTTAAGTTGTTTATCTGTTCTTGACTTAATTTTGGTATGCGATACATATCCAGAAAATTGTCTGTCTCAAGTTTTCCAATTTTGTGGAATACAGGCTTTTGAAGTATGATCTGATGATTCTCTGGATTTCCTCAGTGTCTTGTTATGTCCCTGTTCTCATTTCTGGTTTTGTTAATTTAGATATTTTCTCTCTGTTCTTTGATTAGTTTGGATAAAGGTTTGTCTATTTTATTCATTTTCTTAAAGAACCAACTCTCTGTCTCACTGATTCTTTATATTGTTTTCTTTGTTTCCATTTTGTTGATTTCAGCCCTCAATTTGACTACTTCTTGACATCTAACCTTCTGGGTAAGTTTGCTTCCTTTTGTTCTAGCACTTTCAGTTCTGTTAATTCACTAGTGGGATTTTTCCAGCTTCTTTACCTAGGCATTTAGTGCTATCAACGTGTCTCTCATCAGTGCTTTCATTGTGTCCCATAAGTGTGTGTATGTTGTGTGGCCATTTTCATTGAATTTTATTTCTTCCTTGACCCAGTTTTGACTCAGTTGATCATTGTTCAATTTCTATGCCTTTGTGGGCTTTCTGAAATTAATGTCTCCAACTTTTTTTTTTTGTATCTGTTGCTTTGTTTCCAAGTATGTGGTGCATTATTTGAGGAAGTTTCATAAGGTGCTGAGAAGGCAATATTTTCTATTGTGTTTGGGTGGAATGTTCTGTAGGTTTCTGTTAAGTCCATTTGAATCATAACATCTGTTCCCTTATTTCTCTGATAAGCTTCTGTCTGGCAGATCTGTCCAGTGGTGAGAGTGGGGTATTGAAAGTCTCCCATTATTAGTGTGTGGGGCTTAATTTGTGATTTGAGCTTTAGTAACGGTTCTTTTACAAATGCAGGAGCTCTTGTGTTTGGGGCATAGATGTTCAGAATTGAGATTTCCTCTTGATGGATTTTGTTTCCCTGTGATGAATATGAAATACCCTTCTTTATCTTTTTTGATTGATTTTAGTTTGAAGTCTGTTTTGTTAAATGGTAGGATAGCTATACTGTCTTGTTTCTTAGGTCCATTTGATTGGAATTTTCCCCCCAACCCTTTACTGTAAGATAATGTCTGTCTGTGAGTTTGAGGTATGTTTCTTGTATGCAGCAGAAGGATGGATTCTGTTTTTGTATCCAATCTGTTAGCCTGTGTCTTTTCATAGGTGAATTGAGACCATTTATATTAATGAATATTAATGACCAGTGATTTCTAGTTCCTGTTATTTTTATTTTTGTTGTTGTTTATGGCATTTTGTGTTCAGTTCCCTTCTTTGGGATTTGCTGCTGTAAGCTCATCTATTTCCTGTGCTCTTATGGACATAGGTGATTTCCTTGAGTTGGCATTTTTCCTTCTAGTACTTTCTGTAGGTATTGTTTAAATTTGATTTTATCGTGGAATATCTTTTCTCCAACTATGGTGATTGAAAGCTTTGCTGGTATCCATGGTCCCTTGGTACCTGAATAACATCTGACCAGGACTTTCCATTGAGAAGTCAGGTGGAATTCTGATAGGTCTGCCTTTATATGTTACCTGGCCTTTCTCCTTTGCAACTCTTAATATTCTTTCCTTATTCTGTATGTTTATTGTTTGATTATCATGTGGTGAGGGGCCTTTTTTTTTTTTTTTCGGTCCAGTCTATTTGTTGTTCTTTAAGCCTCTTGTATTTTTATAGGTGTATCCTTCTTTAGATTGAGGAAGTTTTCTTCTATGATTTTGTTTAATATATTTTGTGTGCTTTTGCATTGGACTTCTTTTGTCCCTATTATTTTTAGGTTTGGTCTTTTTGCAATGTCCCGGATTTTCTGCATGTTTTGTGTTAAGGATTTGTTAGATTTAAATTTTTCTTTGACTGATGAATCCTTTTCTTTCAAGTTATCTTCAACACCTGAAGGTTTTTTCTTCCATCTCTT